>NC_069380.1:76807500-77456111 GCF_027475565.1 Acinonyx jubatus
TTGACAGGTCTATATTTCTCTTGAGCTCTCCTGCGCGAGATAGAAAGTTCGGAAAATGCTTGGCTCGGGAAGCCCACAGGGTCCCTGAGCTAAGAAAGCTCACACAGAAAGCTCACAGGCAGACCAGACAGAGTTCCAAAACACAAATATGATCTGAAGGCAGCTAGCATTTTAACATGAATATGGGAAATCCATTGGAGCCCTCCTGCTACCCTAAAAGGGAAAAGGTGAGCACAGTGACTGCTGTTAAGGGTTCTCGGGCTGAAATTCCTACACAGACAACCACTGCCCAGCTATGCAGTAACCCACTGCCACCCAACCCAGTGCCCTTTGCACCCCATGTGCCTCCAAGCCTGGCAGCTTGGACTTTCAGCTCAGGTCAAACTCTTGTTCACAGTAATTGAAAGCTCCTTGGTTGAATATGAAAAAGACCTTAAGTTTCTGTTGCAAGAAAAATATGGCAAAAGTTCTGCTGAAAGGAACTCTCGTATTTGTTCTTAAAATAGATACTCTTTCTTCTCCCAAGTCCAGTATACTGTCATCTTCTACTAACTCCCTTCCCCAACACAACCATTTCACGTTTACTCGCAGCTTCAAGTTTCGTGTGCAAGCCTGAAGCTGTGCTTCAGTGAATGCTCCTGTTATTGACAGACTCATAGAAATTCCTAAGGGATGTATTTTAAAGCTAAGGACCAACACTACTATTGGGATCAAGCTATTCACAATTACTCCAACAGTGTTTCTCAGCCATCACCTCTAGTGAGGTTCAGGGTCAGATAATTCTTCTTTGCGGGGAGGAGGGAACTGTCCTACATTTTGCACAAGGTTCAGCAAGCTTCATATTCTCTACTCACAAACATCAGTAGCACACCCAACTCTCCCCAGTTCTGGCCACTCAAAATGTCCACGAGCATTGGCAAATGCCTGGGAGCAAGGTCACCGCAGCTGAGAACCACTGCTCTAGGAACACACCAAAGTAATAGTTACTTAATTCACATCTGTATGGGATAGGTTCTGGCATCCAAGATGAAACTGTAACTTTTTCTTTATATTCAAGGAATTTATAATCTCAGAACTCCTCACCTGAGAATCACCACCTCATCACAGAATATTTTTAAGGGACTAGAAAATGCTGAACTCTCTTAACTTCTCTGCCTAATACAAAGTTAAGCGGGTAATTGACAACTATCGTTTAAATCTGGTCAATGTCAGAATTTGTGTTCATATATATTGTTATTATACAACTACTGTACGTACATTATAGACAATTACAACAAATAATCAATTTTAAAAGTTATAAGTAATCCTAACACGCATATATAGTCATTGTTTCCACTCTGTAGCATCTAGCATTTATTTTATATTATAAATCCCATTTGGTGACACTTACTAAACCAGACTTTTAAGGACTGAAGTCGGAAGTATCATAGCATACATATCCACATTTATTAGATAATAATGCAAATTTCTCTTCAGTATTGCATTAATTTTAATCAGAGACACACAAATTCTAATAGTGTCTCAGAACATTAGCATCTCTCTCTCTCTCTCTCTCTCTCTCTCTCTCTCTCTGTGTGTGTGTGTGTGTGTGTGTGTGTGTGTGTGTGTGTGTGTGATTAAATCACAAAGAGTACTAGGAATGGGGAAATTTTTAAAAAACGAACAATATATAAAATTAAAGGTCCATTACTCTCAAACAAGGGGAAGAACCAAAACCAGGTACTGTTATTTTTATCTTGTTGTTATTCATATCTAGTCAAATTATGTCTCACAAAATATTTCAATGATGCTTAGTAAAAGTCTGATACACTGCATTAAAATAACTGTTTTATCTGATTTTTCTTTATAATTGGGACAGAAATACTTTCTTTCTACGATAGACTATAGTCTGTTCTTTGTTTTTAAGGAATCTGAACCTTGCCTTCCTCTAACAGTTCCCATGAATTAAGATGTTTTAAAGTAAGACACTTCAAGGGTACACGCCCTCTGAAAGTAAAATGCCAACAACCCGTCTTATTCTGCTCATTGTACATCAGTTCTCTGGGGAGACCAAGATGTCTGACGTTGGGAAGTTTAGTCAAGGAGCAGAGAAAAAGACTAGTCTGGCAACCACAATACAATAAGGAACGCTCAAGGATTACCAATTTAGGAGACTTCGGAGGAGGGCTTGACTCCAATCTGATTTTGAGAGGGACCCCAGGATAGAAAGCTATCAGGGGCATGGAGTGACATTAGAAAGGATTCTTGAAGAAGACCTCCAATGTCCAAAGGCTCTGGTGCTTGAAGGAACCCAGCAGGGAGAATTTTATGGGCAAGTGGGCTGCGCTAGAGTCTAGGGGCATGTGGGGGTATCAAGGACGAGACTAGAGAGAAGGGATGGAGTGCCATCATGAGTGACACTGTATAATAAGCAAACTGGCTCTTCTGAATGTGGTCGGGATTCGTTGAGGAAATGTAGGTAATGCTTTGAAAGTCTGTCTTCAGGAACATCACTGTTCATTAAAATCAACATGATATAAAATATATTCAGAGAAGGTGTTAACCAGGTTAGTAAATGTTGATCCTTGTTGGCTTATCAGCTCAAATGTAACACAGTAAAAAAGAAGGGCAAATAGCTTGGCTGGAATGTAGGTTTCATTTATCAGAAAAAGCAGGCTGTGGAGTCTGGAAACTCCTACGTGGGTTTCACCTGAGAGTGTGACTAATGGCACAGAGTAGTTTAATAGCACAGGCACATTTCAGGGGGTTGCTGACTAGTACACAGTTGCAAATACATTATCTTGAGGGATCTGGCAACAGGATGAGCTTTTTGCAAGAGAACACTGCAGAAATTATCTACACACAGAACTCCATGTGTACTGTGTTCAGGATGGCATCTATGCTTCTATCTTCAAAAGAATTCCAAGTTCTTATATGATTAGACTTATTTTCGTGGGAATCTGTACTTTTATTCCTATTTAAATGGCAACGTTTGTTATGCATCAGAAGGGAGACAGTTTTCTTACTCTGTTTTTACATTATAAAATATATAAAACAATACACTGGTTGTCTTCTCAAACATTTGCCCCAATTCCTTAGAGTTAACATCTGCCAAACCATTTTACCAGAGAAAGTGAAATCTAACATCTTTTTTTCTGGCGAGAAACACTGCTTGAATATTTCCACCCTATAAATCAAATATATAACCACCCTGAGACATTTTCTTTTTTCATTTTGAATGTCTTCTGGGTGCACAAAAACAGGCACATCCTCTTTGACTTTATTATACACTATTTATGCACCACATATAAGTGAAAATAAATTGCATTCTTATATACCTATTGATCTGGAAGAGAATGTTATGCTTTCACAATTCATAGATAATGTGCAAATTCTTGACCAGCATAACTGTATTTTTAAAAGCAGATTAAACAGAAAGAGCTAATAAAGAGTAGCCTGTTTATTTATAAAGAAGATAAGATTAAACCTTTAGCTTTTAGGCCAACTAGAGTTTATTAATATAACCTCTCCGTAAAGAAAAAGGCAGGTTCTGGCACCATCAGGTGTCTGAGGACTCTGGTTAATTAGCAACAATGTGCCAGAGTCTCTTGATGCCCTCAGTTGACCTGGACTCAATTAGGTTCACTGAGCAAAACTAGAACTTGCTCCCTCTCTGTATACTTCCAAGGTGATGTAGCTCATTGGTTTCCAAAGGCTGGTGGGCAGAGAATCAAGTAGGGATTGGTAACCTTGGGCCTCTCCCCACAGACCTGCTTCAGTAGGACTAAAATGAGGTCCAGGGAAACTGCATTTCTCAAAAGTCCCTCTTGATAACTTCGCACAACCAATGAATCCTTCTATTCAAGGTGAAGGCCCCACTGGATAGAGGGCCAGTGTTAGTCAAATTAGAGTAGACACTCTAAAACAATATCAAGATTCAGAATGCTGGAGAATGTAATGCTAAATAATATTATTTGTGATTAAGAGTTAGCACATATAGACTTTAAGTGCTTCCGTGAATGCTTTCCACCGAATGCATGTAGTGCACCACACATAATGAGATCATCATCATCATAGAAATTGCTTATTTTTGGCCAAATACTGTGCTGAGTATGTATGTCAACACACACATAGAGTTCTGCAAGTAAAAAAGTGACAAGGATAAAACATGTCTTCCAAGATTCACAGAGCAAGGTCCATATGGAGAAATGAACAGAAGTTAGTGAAGAATATAAAAGATTTGAACAGTAGGAAAAATATGCCTGTGTCTATATAGGAAGATGATTGTTATAAAGATGGAAAGTCTCTCCAAGTTAATTTACATATACCTGAAAACAAGGTGAGATTATTTTTCCTGAAAGAAATTATCCCTTTTAACAGAGGGAGCTACCTTATACTTGAATCCTTACAAAATCTGTCATGTTATAGGGACTATTTTCTTTCAAACTTACCAATAAGGGAAGATACATTCCCCTAAAATAATATCCACTAAGGGCGCCTGGGTGGCTCTGTCAGGTAAGCATCCGACTTCAGCTCAGGTCATGATCTCAGTTTGGGGTGTTTTAATTTTTTAATATTTTTTTAATGTTTATTTATTTTTGAGAGAGAGACAGAATGTGAGTGGGGGAGGGCAGAGAGAGAGAGAGGGAGACGCAAAATCCGAAGCAGGCCCCGGGCTCTGAGCTGCAGCACAGAGCCCAATGCAGGGCTCCAACTCATGAACTGTCAGATCATGAGGATCATGACTTGAGCTGGTCAGACGCTTAACCGACTGAGCCACCCAGGCGCCCTTCATGGTTCCCCCACTTGCGCTCTGTCTCCCTCTCTCTCTCTCTCTCTCTCTCTCTCCAAAATAAACGTTAAAAAAAGATTAAAAAAATAATATCCACTAATGTTGGTTTTAGATGTTTATAAGGTTACCAGATGAAGCTGTTAATGTAACAAAGGAAATTTTTTTTAAAGAAGGTAAATTTAGTGATTATTTCTGGGAAAATGATTCAACGATAGCAAGTATTAGATGTCATTCTAAATAAAGATTTTTAAGATCACAGTAGAAAACAATATAATAAATGGTCATGTGGCAGTGGTTAAGAATACATTTTCAAGGATTTTTGTTTGTTTCTTTTAAAAGAAAAGAAGAGTCTCACCATTATACAAATGGATTATCTGGTTTGGTACAGTATTTCCCAGTGACATTCTCATAGAACCACCCAAGTGCTGCTTTACCATTCCAGATAGAGCTCCTTGTTTGTTGATCCATTTAACCAATATATATTGAGTTATATACTCTACTTTTTGAGGAATATAAATATGAACATGTCTTCAATGTGTTCTAAATAGAGTTGCCATTTTACTACTGACTACTTCCCTTTTTGGTGTTTCCACAATAATCTACACAGCAGTGCTTCTTAATCAGTTTGGGGGTGAGGTATCTCTTTGACTATCTGACAAAAGCTCTTCAGAGTCTCCCCCCCAAAAAAATTACTTATATGCTCATATACTCAATATTTTGCCCATAATTTTGCAGGGTTCACAGACTTCCTAAAACCCCATCATGAGTCATTCATATCAGATGAACATTATCTGTTGTAGACCTTTCTATCCTGATATATGCCTATAAATACTGCCTGTGTTTGCTTATACATCTGCTCTTCTAAGAACAACAACAACAACAAAACACTTTGTTGTAAGCTCCTCAGGGGCAGAATGTCTTTCTCCATTTACTCTGCGGCTAACAGAGTAACAGCACATATCAACATTTATTGAGTGAAAATGTGTATGTGTAAAGAATAATTGAACAGGACCACACAGATCCTTTCTTCTAAATTTTTTTTAATGTTTATTTATTTTTGAAAGAGAGAGTACATTGAAGGGGCAGAGAGAGAGAGGAAGACAGAGGATCTGAAGAGGGCTGTGAGCTGACAGCAGAGAGCCCAATGCAGGGCATGAACCCACAAACTGCGAGATCATGACCTGAGCCGTAATTGGATGCTTAACAAACTGAGCTATCCAGGTGCCCCATCACTTATCTTTTCTTCTAATACATGCTCCATGAAAGATGCTTATGCCTGTATAATGCAACTATACCAGAGACAGCTAGCCACATGCAGCATCAGTTAAGATTCCTTCTATAGAAAGTGATGGGGGGGCGGGGGGGGGGGAATCCTAAACAGGTCCAAACAGAGATCATTTTATTGGCTCGGGTAACTGAACGGTCCAAGGGTAAAGTCCTTTCCAGGCATAGCTGTATTCTTGGGGTGAGCACTGATTTCCCGGCCAATTTTACTGTCCAAATCTGTGCTCTGACTTCTAATTTGTGGGCTCTGCTCACATGCAGGTGCTGCACTCAATTATTACAATCTCTGAATTTAGAATCTGGCCCATGAATGTGCATTTCTTTACTCACAAGCATCCAGGCTCAGACCTTTGAGTTACAAGTCTCTAATTTAGTCTGTGCCTCCAGACAATTTGGATCAATGCTGGACCAACGGCTTGGGGTCAGAAGGCACAGATCTTCCTCTGTCCCTGAGCTATATCCCAGCACCGTCCTGACTATAATGAGCTCCTCCTCTGGCACAAATGGGTAGGGGGTGCTGAGCTTGGACTCTGGGAATCAGGGTTCTCTCAGGTGCCAGGACACATCTCAAGGTGTCCCCTCCTTGCCAGCGCTTTCTCTAAGTTAGCTTAGGACCGGAGGTTTGGCTTTTCCAACCAGGCAAGATCCCAACTAGTAGACAGCTAAGGCTTTGCAATCGCAGGCTGAAAGCAGAGTTGTCCCTGTCGTCGGACAGACCAGTGTCAACCTGCTGACACTCCTTCCTTCCCATAGCCTTTAACACCCCGAATTTCTCTAACTAAGTGTCCAATGCTTGCTCTCCAGGTGCATGCCCTAAGTCTCGATACTTACAGAGTGTGCTTAACTATCTATTTTACCTGTTTCCTCTGGTTTTTTCAGGCCCATTCAAATTCTTAGAGTTTCGCCCCCATCGCGTGTTTTTCCATGGACTAGAATTAGCGACTACGGGTCATAAACAGAACTGTGATAGATATTAACTTTAGAACACACAGCACTATATTGGTCACAGTATTACCATTCTAGTTCAAATAATACCTTCAGGCTTCATCTAAATACAAAATCATCTGGCATTATTCATCTCGGATTAATTGAATTCAACACTAGGGGTAGTGTGTGAAGCAGAGTCATTCTTAGCAAATCCATTGTTAGGGAGAATGTCAACTGATACAACTGTTTTGCAAAGTAATTTAACAGTCGTTAGTAATCTCTAAACGTCTGTATTTAAAAATCGATTGTTATGTAAAAAACGGCATGTATGAGATTGCATAAAGTAAAAACGCAAATATACCGATTTTTTTGTCAGCTTGGGCTGCCATAACAAAATGCCATGGACTGTGACTTGAAAAACAGAAATTTATTTCTCATAGTTCTAGAGGCTGGAAAGTCCAAGATCAAGGTGTTGATTTAGTTCTCAGGTGAGGGCTCTCTTCCTGGGTTGCTAACAGTGGCTTTCTCACTTTCTCACTCTGTCCTCACTGGTGGAGACAGATAGGAAGAAGTCTCCCTACTGTCTCTTGTTATAAGGGCACTAATCACATCACAAGGACCCTACCTTCTGACCTCATTTAATCTTAGTTACTTTCCCAAGGCCCCAACTCCCAATACCATCACATGTGGTGGTTGGGGCTTCAACATACAAATTTGGGGATGGAACATTTCAGTGCATAGGAACCAGAATATATTTGTTTTTAAGTTTATATAAAATATTTTAAAAGTCCAAAAAAAAAAAAAAAAAGCTTAACAGTGGCTGTCTCTGAGGGGTGGGTCTGAAAAGCAGAATGGGAACTTCTACTTCGTATCATTTAATGAAAATTAATGGGTAATTAGCCAGCGATGTGATCATTTTGGCAGCATAATCTTTGAATATCCAAAATATTCTTTCTGAAAAAGAATCAATTAGGACAGTGAAAGCAAAAACGATGACGGTATATTCCACACAGCTAGATGAGTAAGAATCTCAAAAGACCCCAGGAAACATATGCCTGAGGTCAAACCAGCATAAAGCAGTATCTGGGGGGTGGGAATAAACTAAACAGGACAAGAAACGAACTGATCCACAACCTGTAAGTGCTGCAGAAACTACCGTAAGGTCAGCCTTTTCTTGCCCCCCAGAGATGGGGTTGAGCCTGGAGTCTGGAAGGCTGAGAGCTACAGGAACACCAGGAAGCCCTCCAGGCTTGCAGGCCAGTTGCTGCCGAGCACAAATACCCAGGGGGGCAGGGCTTTGAACAGTGCCACCTGCAGAAAGGGGCCCAGAGCCTTTAAAATCCCCACAAATGCTTTCCTCCAAAAGACGAGATGGTCACTCGTGCCAAGGGACAACGAGAGAGCCAAAGTCCAAACTGAGCAGAGAAGGAGGACGAGGGAGAGAAGATGCCGACGGCCCAAAGGGGAGACTCCCAGGAGGAGCGGGTCCCAGAAGTCCCGAGAAGCAAGATGAGAGGCAGCTCCCAGGCAGCAAAGCCCATGAGCTCTGGGGGTGCAGCATGGGGCAGAAGGGGAAAAAAGACCTGGAAAAGACCTCATTTTGAGACACCAAGGAACAGCTACCTGAGAGAAGGGAGGCCAGATTGTAAATCTGCAGGAGGACAACAGAGCAGGGAGCCCAGGAGCCAGCCAGGAAATGGGCAAAGCCTCCCTACCCCAGGGCCGTCCCTTCACCTCCTGCAACAGAGGGATAAAAGAGAATAGATTCTAATCCATGTAAAAGTCACAAGGACAATTACAAGGAGAGAGGTAAAAATAATCCTATTAACATTTTGACAGATAGTCAAAACACACCAGAAATATGTGGCCACAAAGTGTTGGAACTGTAGCCTAATAATTAATAGTGGTCTAGAAGAATTAAGAAAGCAAAGCCTTCAGGGGTGCCTGGGTAGCTCAGTTGGTTGAGCTTCCGCCTTCCGCTCAGGTCATGATCTCACAGACTGTGAGTTCAAGCCCTACGTCGGGCTCTGTGCTGACAGCTGGGACCCTGGAGCCTGCTTCCAATTCTGTGTCTCCCTCTCTCTGCCCCTCCCCTGCTCAGGCTCTCTCTGTCTTAGAAATAAATAAACATTAAAAAAAGAAAGCAAAGCCTTCAGATAACCAATCAAAAGTGGCAAAGTTCAGAAACGGAGTGGATGGATCAAGCCTATATTACTGAATTATTTTGTAAACAGGTTCTTGAAACATCAGCCCCCTTTTGTTTAGAATTGCTTAGAAATCTTTAATCCAAATATTCAGTGAATAGAGTGCTAAGAAGCTTCAGCTTTTGAATAACCGGTCAACTTGCAATTACTGAAAACAGACCTGGCCAGCGAGAAGACATTGAAAATTACTCTGACAAAAGGAAGGGAAAAAGGGAACATATCAAAGAGTGAGAGCTCAGATGGCACACAGAATTTAATTCTGAACTTCTGTAAGTGCGATTTGGAATATCTTGGATTGTGAGAAGAATTTTTGATGAAGTTCCTATTTTAATTGAGTAAATTTATGTTCTGACTGGGACAGAATGAAACAGAGGCGGCCTATGATTTCCAAACATATAAATTTGGTAAAACATTCAAAAGGATCCTAAATAAGAATCCACTGATTTATAGTGATTTTTTACATAAAATTTTTTTCAAAGAAAGATGATTATTGCATAGAAACTAAAAAACAGTACCTGGCAAACATTTTGGTAAAATAATTACACATTTAATGTTTTCTAAAGAGACAAGAAAATTATCCTGTTAACAGAATTTGCTATAATCCTACCAGTCAATTCAAAACCTGAAAGGAGCATTTTCCCAAAAAACTTGGGTTTACAGAGAAAAGCGAAAGATCTCAACAAACAAAATTATTGACCATACATTAAAGATTTGAAGATTTCCGTAGATTTTACAATAAATTATACATAACAGTGGGTTGAAAAACAAAAACTTCATTTCCGAAAAAGAACTGTGACAGGCTATTACAAACAGATATAGGTAAGAAATGATTCTGTAACTATTACCAAGACTAATTATTCTGTTCTTATTACCTTTTAATGCTGACAATCAAAAAAGATTTTAAAGACTTGCTTTAATATGTGTAATACTGCTATAGACTGAAAGTTTGTGTCTCCCCCCCAAAAAATTCATATGTTGAAAGCTAATCCCCAAGGTGATGGTATTTGGAAGTGGGTCCTCTAAAGGTGATTAGATCAGGGGACGCCCAGCTCACAGGAAGAGGGTTAGTGTCCTTCCCAAGAGGCTGGAGAGAGCTCCTGTGCCCTTTCCAACACGAGAGGAACCAGGGAACACAGTGAATCAGGAAGACTCTGAATCTGCCGGCACCCTAGTCCTGGACTTCCCACACCTCAGATCTGACAAATGAATTTCTTCAGTCTAGGGTATTTTGTTACAGCAGCTGGAACAGACTAAGACCATGGATATATTGTCTAAATGCTACTTTATTTTTCAGAAATAATTTTATTTTTTAGGTTCCTTTTTTCATTTTATTTTTATTTCTTTTCACCATGATTAAGTATACTCTTTAATCTCCATGTCCTATTGGATCCATCCCCCAAGCCACAGATACTTTTATTTTTAAAAATAATTTTGAATAGAACTTTCTATAGGTTCCCCAATATAAAATAGTTGAGTTGCACATAAATAAATATTTCCAAAAGTTCACATAATTTTATTTTTGTGCCTTCTTTTATTCTCATAGCTGTCTAGTTTGGAAAAGCAAATTACACAGCCATCTTCATTATTAAGTTGTAATAAGTAATACAGTGTAGTATTGGATGACAAATACTCATTCAAACCCAAAGGAAAGAATGGAAGGTACAGAAGCAGAAACAGATCCTTCTTAGGTAGAAGCTTCATGTATGAGAGACACTGCCATGCAAGACAGTGGAAAATGTTTCAATGAACATTTTCATAACTGAAGTCAATACATGGTTACAGAATAACTGTATTAACATATGGTAAAAGCAAAGGTTGACATTAACCTTACAAAAACAAAAATCAACTCCAAGTTGATTAAAACCCTCTGTAAAGGGGAAAGTGATAAAACTCAGAACACAGGAAAATACCTTCCGTACTTAAAGATAGGAAGTAATTGTTTAAGCAAGACACAAGCAACACTACCCATAATTTCTATTATTTACGCATGAATGAATTAGTATCCTCATACAAAAAAAATTACTTAAATCTGTAGAAAGAGAGAAATTGGCAGCACATATATGAGAAAGACATAAAATCCAACACAAATGTGTAAAAGAATAAAGAGGTACTTCAGAAAAAAGGACATTCACATGGTTAATAAACATATGTCAAGGTTGCTGAACTTCACTAATCAGAGAACTATCACACAAAACAACAATTTGATACAATTATATACAAACAGATAGACAAAGAATTTTTAAAAATCTGGCAATACTGAGTGGTGAAGATGTAAAGCAAAAGGAATTCTCACACATTTCTGGTAGCAGGTGTACATGGATGCAAATACTTTAGATCATAGTTTGACCCTATTTCTAAATGTAAAAACATGCATATCCTGTGACCCAGAAATTCAGTTCTAGGTACACATTCTTGAGAAATGTGTGTCCTTCATATAGGCTATATGCGTGTGATCTCCACATTACTTTTATAGTTTCCTCAGGCTGGAAACAACCCCAAAAATGTCCCATGCACACTAGAGGACGAGTAAATAAAGTGTTGTCTGTCCGTAAACTGGAGTATGATACATCAATGACAAGGACTAAATCACAAGTGTGCACAGATAAAACCATAGCACCGGCGTATGTTGTTCAGGGATACACACAGGTGGTAAAACTAAAAAGAAATATGCCTAGGTAAGAGTTATCTCCAGTGGGAAAGGAGAAAGGGGTCATACGCTCCTCTTTCTGAGTCCTGTATAGACTCCCTCGCATCCACCAGAGGGGAGCCTGGAACCCAGACCTCTCCATCGACAGCACATCTGATGAAAGGGAGAGACTGTTTAACAAAGGGGCCTGAACTCCAAAGAGCCAATGAGGTTCAATCTGAGGATTTTTAGAACTCCTGGGAAGAGAGAACAGTACTCGCACAGGATATGCCAGTGGCTGGATTGCCATAGCAACTACGGGAGACAAGGACAGTGAGGCAGAGCTAGAAGTAGACAATGTGGGGCCGTGTGTTCAGACCATCATCACAACTTGTCAATCTAAACTAGACAAAACCTACATCTACAACAGACTGGTTGCTATCTGGGCCAACAAGCTGACTCTTTGCTTAGGACAATGTGATTTTTCTGTCCCTCGCAGCTAAGAGACCCGACGTCCCATAAGTTATCAAATTGTGACACCCCACAATTTCATCTTGTGGTGATTACCTCTGACTGCCTCTGACATTTGCATGTGGTACACAATTAAACAAGATCCAAATACTCTATACTTGAAATGCAGGAAGCAAAGTGGGTCTTGACCCCCCCGCCCGGAGTTTTTCTTTTTTTCTTTTTAAATTTTTAACATCTATTTATTTTTGAGAAACAGAGAGCACGACAGGGAGCATGAGGGAGGGGCAAAGAGAGGGAGACAGGATCTGAAGCGCAGGCTCAGCACTATGAACACAGAACCCAGCTCGGGACTCAAACTCATGAACCGCAAGATCATGACCTGAGCTAAAATCAAGAGTCTGCTGCTTAACCGACCGAGCCACCCAGGCGCCCAAAGCCCCAAAGTTTTCCCTTGTGTGTTACCTATCCTTCTGGCACTGGTTTCCACTTACTGTTACCATCCATGCTAGTCTCAGGGCAGATGACCCACCACTGCCATCCCTTACATCCTGAAGCACAATGAACACAGCCCCACATGCTTAGCAGAAGCTTTTGACATCACGGTTAGGTTTAAATCTGTCTTCACAGATTACTACGTTTGTGACTTGTTACAGGTTAACTAGCCCAGGTTAACTGAAATGCAACACCCTCATCTGTAAAGGCGGTATGAATGAGAGTATTCGCTCCCAAAACTGTTGTGAGGGCTACTTGCGGTGACAAGCTTCCAAGTGCCTATTCTGGGCCAGTCGCTGTGCGCTCAGATGCTGGCTGCATCTCTACCAGCCTTGAGACCCTGAGCGGCTGCAGTGTCCTCGTGTGTAAAACCAGGGCAATAGTGGCAACTCGGTCACACTGTTGTCGCAAGGTTTAGGCAACAAGAGTGTCTACAACAGTGCTTAGCACTCAGTGACTGTTCAACAATTATTTACTTGTGTTACCTTGAAAATGCATGGCACACAACAAATGTTAACTACTTATATTAAACAACGTCACTAATATAAAGATGAAAGATTAGATATTACTACTAATTCTACAATCACTAGAGAATAACACGACACGTTATGAACAATTCTATGACAGTAAACCTGACAACTTAGGCAAAATTGGCAAATTTCTTGGAACACAAAACTTAACCCAAACTAACACAATACAGTCTGAATAGCTTAACGTTAAAGACATTTAATTCACAATCAGAAAATTTTCCACAAAGAAAATTCTGGTCCCAGATGGTTTCACTGTTGAATTCTACCAAACGCTTAAGAAAAGAATAATACTGATATACAAAATATTTTTCAGAGAATACAGAAGGAACCCTGTGCCCTCGTTTTATAAAGCTACCGTAACTGTTACCAAAACCGAACAATGATATTACAAGCAAAACAAAACAGAACTGCAGACGATGAGCCCTCATGAACATTAACAAACATTAGAAAATCAAATCAAGCAAAAATCCACAGTTCAATCCATGATAACCATGTGGTTTTATCCCTGCAATGCAAGGTTCACTTGACAACTGAAAATCAATAAATAATTCAACATATAAACAAAATGAAGGATAAAAATAGAAATATTCCAATAAATTCAGAAAAAGCATTTGACAAAATTCAACATCAATTCATGATAAAAAAAAATTCTCAGCAAACTAAGAGATAAGGGAACCTCCTCATTCTGAATCAGGGTATGCATGCGATGAAAGATATAAAATTCAAGATGTAAGATTCGGACAATAAAATTCAGACAGTAAAATTCAAAAGCTCCAATTACAGTAGCATAAACATATAAACTATTCAGGAATAAATTTAATACAAAGCAAGAAATCTTTGTACACTGAAAAAATATTAAACATTGTTGGGAGAGATTAAAGAAGACTGAAATAAATGGAGGTATGTACCATGTTTCTGGTATAAAAGACTCAAAATTGTTAAGATGTCAAATGCCTTCAAATGTATCTGTGGATTTGATGCAACCTCAATGAAAACTCTTCATAGGCTTTTTTTTTAAAGCTTATTTATTTTGAGAGAGAGACAGAGAGAGTGTGTGTGCCTGCAAGTGGGGGAAGGGCAGAGAGAGAAATAGAGGGAGAGAGAAAATCTCAAGCAGGCTGTGCTGTCAGCATAGAGCCCAACACAGGGTTCAATCCCACAAAAGGCGAGATTATGACCTGAGCCGAAATCAAGAGTCGGATGATTAACCCACTGAATCACCCAGGCACCCCTATGCCATAGGGTTTTAAAAAGATATTTAATTCTAAAATAAAAAATGAAATGGAAAGGATCTAGAATAGCCAAAACTACATTGTAAATCTGTCTGAGGGATGTATATACCTGATCTTCGACCTTACTATAAATCTATAGTAGTCAAAGAGAGTGTGGTATCAGGAAAAGGACAGAACAGAGATTTCACAGTGGAAAAGAGACTATTTTCAACAAATGGCACTGAAGCAACAGAATGGAGAATGAGTAAATGGGAAAATGAATGAACAAATTGTGTCATATTCACACAACAAATGGTTTCCTGCCAATAAGATGAAAGTACTGACGTGTGCATCAACATGGATGAATCTGAAAAACCACTGTACCGACCCATACGCAAGAGAGTACATACTAAATGATTCCATTTATATGAAATTCAAGAAGAAGAATGAAATCAATGAATCTATAGTGCTAGAAATAAGAACAGTGGTTATCTATAGAGGGTGAAGGTTCACTAAATGGGAGAAAAATGGGAATTCCTACCAAGACAGAAATGATTCATATCACGGAGATAGGAAGGTATTATTATATGTCAAAACTTATCAAATTTTATATTTAAAAAATCCACATGGAAATAGTGAAATGGGAAACATGAAACAAACCTTAAATACTCCAGTAGAGCCGAAGGAAAATGAGCCCAAATAACATGACTCGGAAGCTGGGCTTCCTGCGAATAATGTGGTAGATTGGTTTAGAAAAATCCTCTCCTTGGATCTATCCCAAAACATTTTTGTTTTTCAAAAGGAACATCCAGAAAAGTGAGCTTGATATTTGGTGTCATTTTTCCCATCAGAAAACTGCTCATTTAATTCTGAAACTGAGACACCTAAGCCACAATGACAGCTGAGAGGCTAAAAAGTTGATCAGGTCTTTGCACAGGATTGAAAAGATAAAAATTAGACACAATACAGGACAAGGATCGTCATGAGACCCCCCAGGGAGATATGGTTTTTGTTTTTTGTTTTTTGTTTTTTTTATTTCTAGGATGAATCCCACTGAAGTCTTTAGGAGTCAGGCAGTAAATTCAAATGAGCTCAAGCCTGCCCATTTGTGACCAGCTCCTACATCAGAAAGAAATCCTTGGTCACCAGCCAGAGTCCTGAGAGCGGGGCGAACAGCAGTGGGTGTCCACTGGGGCCATGTCACCCCTGTACCAACCCCAGCTTCTGGATCCCAAGATGGTGCTGCAGAGGCCAACATCACTGTTTTTCTGCCTTGCAATGCCGTCTTCTTCTCGTTTCTCCTGCATTCGCTTCAATCATTGCAAGGGTGTAGAATATTCTTTGGTCTCTCACAGAAGCCTCTTTTGTTTTGTTTTCAATACTTTTTTTTTTAAATATATAAAGAGGTTGCTTCCACAGCAGTTTTATCGATAGGGCTGATTTTCTAAACTGCATTATAGCTGAAGTATTTGCTGCAGTTTTTGCTACGCGAGAAAATGAACATCAAAATTCTGGGAACTCTCCACATCACTTCATACTAGTTCACATGCTCTGCACATCACTTGAGAAACGGAGGAATTTGAGGGTATGCGACCAGATATAATTCTTAATGCCAGGCCCTGCAAACTTTCCATTTATATCTGTCACTTCCTGTATAAGGCCTGTCATTTCTCTAAAATTTTAGTGACATATTGTAACACCAACTCACAACTCTGCATTCCTGTTTCTGGCACCGTGTTTCCTGCAAATGTTTCTAGGTTCTGATAACACCAGGAGTTCAGAACTATGCTTGAGAGCCAACCCCTCAGCAGCTAGCCAGCCTTGAGGGTCTCCCGAGTCCTCAGGGAAAAGGGCTTTTGTGACACGATGCGCGTGCAGGGCCCACAAACATCCTGCCCGATGGCGAGACAACTCCAATCTCTTGATAAAAGTTTTCATTCTCAAAGCCTGTTTACACTTCAGTTTCCACCTTTTCCTATCACCACGTGGTTTCTTAGCCTTTCTCTAGTAAACTCACACACAGGGCTCCAGGGCCTGTCTCCTCGCCTGAAACACCAAGTCTTAGAATGTACAATTCATCAAAGTTCCAGCTAAGACCTCAGACTGTTCACAGTGTCCTGACTTGGAGGTGGTGTGTTAAGGATCATCACAGGCCCAGCCTCACGTGTCTCATCTTCTGGTCACCTCACACGCAAGTATTTAACAGGTATGGTGAGAGTCCATTTGCTTTTGTTTTTGAGAGAGAGAGAGAGAGAGAGAGAGAGAGAACTCATGAGCAGGGCAGAGGGGCAGGATCCGAGCTCAGCACAGAGCCTGCTATAGGGCTTGATCCCATGACCCTGGGGTCATGACCTGAGCCAAGATCAAGAGTCGGATGCTCCACCAACTGAGCCACGCAGGTCCCCCCAATTTAATTCTAAGGGATGGTTTAATCTAACACATATTTGCTAATTCATCTTAGCACAAAAACCCTACATGAAAAGGTATGTCACTGAAGACTCCTAGATACTTCAAAAATAGAAAACTTTAGCTCTGAGCACCTCTTCCATAGCTTTGAAAATATAAGTTGTCTCTAGGATTTCTCTGAAAACCTTCATCTTTTCCATTGAATTCTGGTAAGAAACTGTTTTCCTGCTCTGCTTCTATGTCCGTGCCTTGGCTGCATTTCTGTTCAGCCTATCCAGGTCCCAATCAACATGGCCTTTCCACAACCATACTTTGGATATTGTACATTTCTGAATGAGTAAAAGTTTACAGGGAGGGTTCTATGAAGCAGTGGACAGCCCCCACCATCTCCCCAGCTCTTCCCTTCTGCTGTGTCTCCATACTGAAATCTTCCACCTACCCTCTGTTCTAGGTTAAAAACCCTGAGCAGTGAGTGTGTCTCTTTCAGGTGCCTGCCCCACCTTGTTGGTGATCCTTCTAGCTGTCTTTGAAGAAAATACTATTCACAGATACTTACTAAGCACTAAATACGCAAGTCTGGCTTGGTGGGCACTATGAAGCATTCCCTTAGGAACTTTGGGTCTAGTTAGGAACATGCTCAATTCTTAACCTTTCCCCAGTGTCCCCAGCCCAGTGCTTATGTTATTGGCTACGCTGGTGACTGTCTTAGATGCTCTAATTATTTCAATGGTACCTTCTCCAGTATCCCAGATGCCTAAATTCCCCCTACCCAGCCCTGTCCATGAGCTCAGAATACAGTGACCAACTGGAGACCTCACACTACTTTATCAGCAGCAATTCATTTGTCCTTTGGTGTTTGTAGTTCACAAGGAAGAAGCAGAATTGTGGTGGCTTGTTCTACCGCAGATTCGTGCTTCTGAAATTTAAGTTTGCCTTTCTACCATTTTGTAATCCTTTCATTCATCCTGATTCACTTCTAACTCTCAAAGCAGTTGTTCTGTATTGTAATTTTTCTAATTAATCTCTTATTCTTCCAACTCCAAATTTTAGTAGAGGGACCACACTCTATACAGAACCGCAAAATAAGCAGTAATAGTCCCAGCCACAAGACTACTCTCCCTTCTTGAATTTTCACTGCTCTCATACCATCTTCAAATATCACCCTCTCCTGTCAGAGTGCTCTTAACAGGGAGTACAAATGGTCTCCCCCAAGCACTGTGGATGGTTGTATAAACTGAAAGAAACTTTCCGGAGACCAGCTTATCAATATATATCAAAATGTAAAATGAGCACGTGATTCAAAAATGGTCTTTTCCACAGAACAGTCTGAAAAAAAATGTTGCTACAAAACAAAAATATTATGTTCAAAGATGTCCGTTAGAATTTTTAACATAATAGCAAACATTAAAGGGGTGGGGAAGCATGATCTAATAAGCCATATAAAAAAAGGCTGGCCAAATAAATTATGATGTGTACATATGTGGCAGAATCAATTTTTCAGAAAAAGAATCAATCTGGATCAATTTACTGATGTGATTTCAAGTGTTACAGTTTTTGTGATCCTATGTAATAGACCTTTTTCATATTTTGGATAAGCAGTATCTGGTCTCTTTCCTGTTAACGTCTTCACTACTTTTGGGAAGTAATGGCTGCCTCCATCTACAGACAGAGACACGATCCTCATCTTCACGATGGTATAATCAAGAGGCACACATGAGGCAGTCTTGGCCAGTTGACTGGCACCTCACGAGATTTTGGAATTTAAGCTAATAACAATGGATGGCCGGTGAGCACATTCATTACGGTTTAATGCAGAACATGACACGGTCCTGCACTTTCCCATAGTTACTGCTGCCTGACGTTCACAGGACCTTGTTTCCCATGCCTGGATATCTAGTTCCCATTAAACGCATGTTTTTAAGTAAATACAAAGGAGACAATGAAATGTACATATTCAATTGAAAGACAAACAATCCATCTGTTTTACTTCTGTCCATTTATTTCCTGAAAACTTTTTCTTGATGAGTCTAGTTAAATGTATGCTTCCTAACTCATTTGTTTGTTACAACTGGGATCTGTCATCTGTCACACCCCATTACATTTCGCTCTATAAAATAGTAGTTTCCACACATTTTTTTCCTGCTGTAGGCATAAACGAAGATATTCCCATGTGTGACACGCGTCCGTGATACATCCAGATTTTCTATATCCAACCTTGCTAATTTTGTTGGAAAAAAAAATCAATCTTTTTTTTTTTTTGCTACAAATCGTGAAGGAACAGCAGTATTCACCCAAAGTAACTGACTACATATTTCAATTATTTTTGGTATGCACATATTTCTGCATCTTGCGTAAACTGCTTCTATCTCTCCAATTCGAAAAGGCAATTCTGGAATGCAAGTTAGTGAGCCCTATTATTTGAGGAAAAACTTACATCTGTTTTATTGTGTCTATATTTATTGAAAAGCAAGTAATTCACAGTATTCAGTAGTGAATTTCTTATCACCTTGTTGATTTTATCTTCCCTCTCCCTCTTAATATTATCTTCCATGTTCATTCTCATAATGAGTGGTTCTCCACTCATTAACTAAGGACCCAGGTACGGCAGGACAGGAAAGTGGGATTAGCCTTTAGGGTGAAAGTATTCAGCGACATACGTGGACCAATGAATAAGAAACATAAGAAACATATTCTACCCAATCTCCACACTCTCCCTGGCCCCAGTTATTTGCAATGTGTGTAACTGTATGGCTGTGTCCCAATATGAAAGGTGTAAATTTTAACGGTACTCTGTTTTAACAAAACAGAAGCTTTGAATGAAATATTAAGTTGAATAATGGGAAAAAATTATGTCTTTTGCACACCTGGAATTGTATGCTGAGATTTGCATCTTCTCCACACATTCAATAACCCATCAAGAGACACGGGTGTATCCCGACTCTGCCAGCAAAAGCTGTTTCCATGGGAAACTACCGCATGAACACCTGATGCTCTTTCAGGAAAACGTCTGCTTCAATTGCGATGTTCCACCATTCTCAGTGGAGTTTTTCAACCGACGTGTCTCATGGGTAGCTTTCAACGATAGAAATATAAACGTATTAGGGTCATGTCTCTACGTATACATACTAGCAAGAGAGTTCTGTTTAACTGGATTCAATAAGGCTGAAATATGGTTTATCATCAGACTCTAAGTAGGTGCCTTGATCAAACTCAGGTCTGTAGGGTTCTAACGTCATGTCTGTATTTGTAAGTATGAGCGATGATCATGTGAGAAAGAACAAGTGATACACCAGAAAAAGGCAGATCATTAGTAACTGATAGGCAATGCTTTTACGGCCATTGAGGGTAGTCCAGAGGACGAGGCAGCTGGGGCTTAAGAGTTACTTGGGCACCTGGGTTAAGCGTCTGACATGCTCTCACGGTTCATGAGTTTGAGCCCCACATGAAGCTCACTGCTGTCAGCACAGAGCCTGCTTAGGGTTCTCTGTCTGCCTCTTTCTCTGCCCCGCCCCCACTTGTGCTCTCTCTCTCAAAATAAATATTTAAAAATTTACAAATTTTTTATAAAAATTAATATAAAAAATTAATAAATTTTAAAAAATACTTAAAAAAACAGACTCATAATGGTGTGGTTCACTGAAAAGCACACTGATAACCACAATTACCAAAACAGAAGGTAGAAAAGACTTGGAGCCTAATGCAACAAGCCAATTGTGTATGTAATAGGACACCTAGGGTACACATTATTTATTAAAGGAATAATTGTGGAATATATCATTCTGTCCATTTCATTCAGCCAATATTCGAATGTCTACTTTAGGTGACTATAATTTTCTTGGATATAAAAAAGTTAATATAGGGGCTCCTGGGTGGCTCAGTCAGTTGAGCGTCCGACTTTGACTCAGGTCATGATCTCACACTCCGTGAGTTCAAGCCCCGCTTCAGGCTCTGTGCTGACAGCTCAGAGCCTGGAGCCTGTGTCTCCCTCTCTCTCTGGCCCTCCCCCCTTTCATGCTCTGTCTCTCTCTGTCTCAAAAATAAATAAACCTTAAAAAAATAAAAAAATAAAATAAATTTAAAAAGTTAATATAAATTTTTACATAATGTCAGTAAGCTCCCAACCTAGCAAGGATACAGGCATAGAAATAACTAACAGTAAGTATGTTAACATATCCACAGTCTTTAGGGGAAAAAATCATCAGGGAATACAAGGAGCATCGGGCAACGGTAAACGGTCCACAGATGAAGATCCACTACTGGCTACTAGTAAAGGTGATATTCACTAACAAAACAAGAAAATATTAAAGGAAAAAAGTGAGCGAAGAAATCTGTCCCCATCAATTTGGTGAAATTTAAAAGAATAAGGATAGGAGTTTGGAGCAAGCAGCATGCATAAAATTTTTGAATAACTTATTAATATTTTTAGTATTTATAAGTAGAATATATATTTACAACCAGTTAAAATTAATGTTCTTTCTGAGTCAACAATCCCCATCCTAGTTATTTACCAAAGGAAATAATCACACCAAGGTATGAGACAAACGTATCTCTCATATGTGTATGGTTGTTCATCCCATCCTTTTGGCCACCATATATTCTGGTGTTGCCAGAACGTGAGATATCATTCAGCCACCGGAGACAATGCAGCAGAGTTACATGCACTAATTTAGAGACCTGTCCACTTCAGGAAGATAAGGGGAGACATACACTGTTAAAGATAAAGAAGAAAGCAAAGTGCAACATAAAAATAGTAACTGAGTTCATGTGAAAGTCTCTTGCTCCCATTGAAACAAGAAAACACTGGGTAAAATAAAAGCATGCTTCTCTTTAACACCACCAAGAGCTATGTATGCAAACAAATCTAAATTAAATAAATTATGGAGAGAATAAGGCCTTCTTTGGGGAGCAAAGAGAGACAGCTGCCTAAACTAGGGCCACTTTTGCCTAAACTATGAAGCATATGTACTGCTGAAACTAGAGAGACCTTCCTAGGACCAGGAGAAAATGGCCAAACTTTTAGTAACATTGTTGCCTGGAAAATCTTGCTGGTAACTGGAAGAGCCTCACACACACACACACACACACACACACACACACACACACACAAAGGTTATCCTGACTTGACAGTTCTTCTCCCCTGGAATTTTCTAAGTTAACTGAGGCAGAGCAGAGCTGAAAAACAGGGCATCACTGGAGTTGAAATTAGAGCTAAGCTGAATACAACTCGAGCTACAAACAGACGCAGTGCCTCTGTCAACTCAATACGTTCAGTGTTGAGGGGTGCCTGGGTGGCTCAGTTGGTTAAGTATCTGACTCCTGATTTCGGCTCAGGTCATGATCTCACAGTTGGTGAGATCGAGTCCAGCATCGGGCTCTGCACTGACAGCGTGGAGCCTGCTTGGGATTCTCTCTCTCCCTCTCTCTCTCTATCCCTCCCTCACTCACGTGCGTGTGTGCTCGCTCTCTCTCAAAATAAATAAACTTCAAAAAGAAAAGAAACCAAAATTAAAGGCTAAGATAAAATCATTAACAATTAACTAAATGATATCATTAACAATTAACTAACTAAATGATAGAACTACCGAAGACAAGGATTATTAATTTATAGGAAAAGACGGTTAGAAGGTGTGGACAGAGATTTCAGCAAAGAAACAATGGCTTTAAACTAAAACTAAATAGGCACAGAACTAAAAGATTAAAAGTATCAATAAAATATATAATAACATTAACAACACACTTGACATGGCAGAAAAAATCATCACCAAACTTGAAAAAAGGTAAATAAGTATTCAAATCATAAAACATTAAAATAAAGCAAAGAAGAAGAAATCAAACATAGTATTAGAGACGTGTAGGAAATCAAATAAACCCACCATACTTGACACTAGATTTCCAGAAAGAAAGGAGAATGAAGTAGAAAAGGATCAGAAGAGACACTGAGCTAAGTTTATCAAAACTGATAAAAGATACCAATCCAGAAATCTAAGAAGTTTTGCAATGCCCGAGGAAGATAACCACTGAAAACCACATTCATGTACATTGTAGCCAAGGCTAAACACTAAAAATGAGGAGAATTTTAAAAGCATCAGAGAAAAGTGACTTTTCACATTCATAGACCGTACAGTAAGAATAACTGACATTTCATCAGAAATAATGGAAACAGAAAGTTAATGGATGACATCTTTAAAGTAATGAAACTGAAAATTACCAACATGAAACCCTAGTTTTGACAAAATAGCTTTAAAAGACAAAGACTAGGGGAGCCTAGGTGGCTCGGTTGGTTAAGCTTCCAACTCTTGATTTCTCTTCACGTCATGATCTCATGAACCGTGAGATCAGTTTGTGAGTTTGAGCCCCATCTAGGGCTCTGTGCTGACAGTATGGAGCCTGTCTCTCTCTCCTCTCTCTCTTCCCCTCTGCTCACTTGTTCTCTCTCTCTCTCTCTCAAAATAAATAAATTTAAAAAATAGTTTTAAATCCTTTTTTTAAGTTTATTTATTTTGAGAGAGAGAGAAAGAAAAGTGGAGGAGGGGCAGAGAGAGAAAGAATCCCAACGCAGTGCTCAAACCCAAGAATCATGAGATCATGACCTGAGCTGAAACCAAGAGTTGAATGCCTAACCACCTGAGCCACCCAGGTGCCCCCCAAAAATAGTTTTAAAAGACAAAGACTAAATATAAAAGTTTTTAGGGAGATCTGAGTTTTCGTTTGGCGGTTTTTCTTTTCAGTCTGAAGAATTTCCTCTAGCATTTCTTATGGTGGGCCCACCTGTCCACAAATTTTCTCAGCATTTATTGGAAAAGCTCTTTAGTTTACCTTTATAAAGTATACTTTTTAAAGTATACAAAGGCACACACCCACGTAGCTACCATATCATTCAAAGTATGTAACATTTCTGTCATTCCATAGAGTGTTTTTGCCTACTTTGAATGCAATCCCAGCCCACCTGTCACCTAACCGACTTATGTGATTTGTATCCCGATATATTATTTTCTGTTTTAGCACTTCACATAAATAGAATCGCAAAGTATGTATTCTTTTGTTTCTAACTTGTTTCATATAGCATGGTGTTTCTGAGTTTCAATGATGTGTAAATCAGCATTTAATTACTTTTTTTTGATGAGTAGTATTATATTTTATAAATATAAATTATGTATTCATTCACTTATGGAATGATATTTAGATCATTTCCATTTGAAGCTATTATGAATAAGTGGTAGTTGTGGGTGATAGTCTTTTTGCACACATTTTTATTTCCTTTGGGAAAACACCTAGGCAAGGGATTTCTGGGTTCTATGTTAAGCGTATGTTTAAAGAAAATGCAGTAAAATTTGCCAAAGTACCATTTTACTCTACCATTAGCAAAATAGGAGAGTTGTAGTTGTTTCATATTCTGGCCAATACTCTGTTTAATTGTATCCACTCTACTGGTTGTGAAATAGGATGTCATTATGATTTTAATTTGCATTTCCCTATACACCAATGCATTTGAGCATCTGTTCTTGTGTTTATTGGCCAATCCTATGTCTTTTTTGTATAATTTCCAAACAGGAAAGAATACATAACCAATTCTTACAATTAAGTAACAAGAAGATAAAACCTCCCTCTAAATGGGCAAAAGACCTCTTTGGTCTCCTGAATATAGTTATAGCTACAAAAGTCCATAAAGAACCACACCATCTCCCAAACTCTGTCAAGAAAGGCACAGAATAGGTTATCTGAAAGAGTGAGGAAAATTTCACTGAGCAGCTATAACTCTGTATTTATTGCCTCAGGTTGTGGTCAATAATACACCTTTTGTGTGCTCTATTGCCACATGATAACAGCAAGATTAAGTATCTGTCTGGTTCCTAACAGTTTATAAATCTTTTGGAATACATTATATTATTGACTTTCAAAATATTTCTGTGAGGACAATATTATAAGTTTTCCTATTTTTTTCTATATTTTCTTTTTTCTCTTTATAGATGAAGAAACTGAGCTCCTGAAAATTTATGAATTTCCCTGGGCCAAACAGAAGGTGATATAATTTCTGCAGGACTGACTGGAATCTAGTTTCTCTGTTCCCATAAAAATTATCTTCTCACTACAACCAAATTTTAAGCCCATTCTTGAAATACAGTAAAACTTACAGCTTAGGATGTATTCAAAACAGAATTTGCAAAGAGGAGACAATGGACAACCCCTACCCCCAATCTTCATGCACCATTACATGCTTCCCTGAGTGTCTGAGAAGAGGTGCTGACTCTCACACTTAACTTTCCTGCATTAAAGGATGGTGGCTGTTAGTTTATTGCATATCAGCATTCATTTTCTAGATTCTCCTCTCTGACTAGAAATATCGCTTCCACTCCACTCACCATGGTAACAAAACAGCTGAAGATTCTTACAGCTTGCCTACTGAAGAAAAATACTTGAAAATATCTTTTGATGCTAAAATTGGTTTTGTTTTCACAGTATCGCATGAAGCAACCAAGGATGAGGGATATCACCATACATTTCAGATGGATTTACCCCGCAGGAGCATTGAGAAAATACAGGAAAGGAGAAGAGAGGAGAGCAGAGGAGAGGAGAGGAGAGGAGAGGAGAGGAGAGGAGAGGGGAGGGGAGGAAGGCGATATCAAGTGTACATACTTGAAGATACAGTTATCTACACATGTGCTCCCACAAACCATCCTTCACTTATATCACTGCATTCACTTGGTGTTGGGTATTTCCCATTTATCTGGATTCCACTGCCAATTTGACCATGATATCTTTGAGGGCAGAAACCACTCCTTATTTATCCTTGAACCTCCATCATAATTTTTAAGTGTGTGTTGGATAAAAGAATACATTAAGACTTGGGACGCCTGGGTGGCTCAGTCAGTTAAGTGTTCAACTTCAGTTCAGGTCATGATCTCTCGGTTCATGCGTTCGAGCCCCACATCGGGATCTGTGCTGACAGCTCAGAGCCTGGAGCCTGCTTTGGATTCTGTGTGTGTGTGTCTCTCTCTCTGCCCCTTCCCTGCTCATACTCTGTCTCTCTTTCAAAAATAAGTAAATATTAAAAAAAATTAAAGAATACATTAAGGCTTTTATATAAGAATCAAAAAATATAGAAACCAAAGAATAGTTAATTCCAAACAACTTTAGAAATCTTGGCATGAAAGGAACTGCAAGGATACTATTTTTCTTGAATGTATTATTTGTGGTAAAACATGTGAATCAGTCTCTTTTCCTTTCTCCCAAGATAGGTTGCAAAGCCCTTCTGTCAAAGGTATTTGCTCAGATGCTTAACATCCGATTGAGTTCAACCAAACACATTTGGAAAGGTAAATAACTTGCCAAATGAGGTAGATGATGAATTACAAAGCCACGCTTAAATGATTAGTTTTCTCCTCATAGTTCTTATTAGTATATCTAAGTGAGCTTTTGTTCTATATCTTGCAGAGTGGCTATGTTGCAGCTCAGTATTGAAACAGTCTTCTGTGTTTCCTATGTAAGAGAAAGGGTTTCATTGGAGCCAAGGTTTGAGTCTGACAGTCATGTTGAGAGCTTCCTGTTCTTGGCTCCTAGTCATCAACAAACACTAATCTCCATTCTGGGAGAGGTAGACCAGTGGTGTGCTGTCCAACGTTTAACCAGCTCTCCAGGAGAAAAAAATAAAGCCCATGTTTGCAGTGTTTGCCATTTTCCACAGGGTAAATACGCCTACCGTGACCAATTTCAAGGTGATAACACAATGTCACTGAGTGCAGACCTGGGAAGAAATGCACAGTAGTACACTGTGATATAGTAGCTCCATCATAGAGATATGATAAATGTCAGTAATCTTAAGAGCACAGATAATAAAACAGTTACTAAGTGATGTGTCTTGAGTATGTTATTAGTTTGGTTTTAATAAAATTCATTTAATTTTATGTAATTTAATTTGCAATAAAGGCTATTTTAAAACTTTAACAATCATCTGTCATGAGGGGGCAGGAGCCCGCTCCAGCATACCACTGGATATTGGCTCTGTATTTTGCCCTAGATTACAGTGAGCCAAGGGTATCTTGCCTGATTCCCTTAAATGGCCCCTCCTGGCCTGAGTAAAGAGGTGGGCAGTCTTCCTCTCATTGTACAACTATGGCACAGACACATAGCAAGAGACATGGGGTGTCCTTCACTCGTAAAACCAGGGATTTTCAGAAAATTAGAGGCAGAGAAGTAGTATAGTGCCAGGTTCCCATTCTCTCACCACTCTCGCCTTTGTGTTGGGCAGGGCTGACCACAGCAAGGAAGTACACAATAAAAGGGTCCAACCCTCCATATCAGCCTGTGTATTATAGAGGAAGAAGGACAAAGAATATGAAGTCCACTATGTAACAATGACATCTTCCTGCTGAGGAAATAACCTTATTTGAAAGTAAGAATTTCCAAAGCTGCCATTGAATCAACTTGTATATGCTGAGTCAGATTTTGGTGGACTTCTAGAAGATAGAAGGAACTGAGCCTCTAGAACACTTTGGATGTGCTTTTATTTATCCCACACCAACTTAGGAGAGTCCCAAAATAGAGAAATGCCGGCTATAAGATGTCCTTGTTTTGTTTTGTTTTTTTTCTCTCAGGCTGGACATTTGCTTTCCCAATTTTCCTGAGTGGTGTAGACTAATCCAAGAAGTTGCTGGGTCTCTTTATGAGGTAGGTAGTCTGGTTCAGGTCTTCTGGTGGAGTCCAAACTGTTGAAGGGAGTGATGACCTTACCATCAATCTGTGCCATGGATAGCCTAGTCAGAAGACAGAAAGTGGCAGTGGAGGTAACTGAGAGAGGGTCTGCAGAACCAGCCAGAACCCAAGTGCATAATGTCTGCAAGATGACCGGGCTTCAGTCAAGCTGAAAGGAAATGGGCTAGATGCTTTACCAGACACCGTTTTTAGCAGAAATTCCAGCCAAAATGACCAGGGAGTGACCTTAACGAACTACTCTTTAGAGAAGGTCACTGGAGAATGGAAGAACCCTACTCTTCTGCTGTCATGTGTTACAGGAAGCTCCGTCATACACATGGGCATCGTCCTGGGTGGAGGAATGAGGCGGGGGTGGTGGTAATATTAGAGACAGAATATGTTTATCTAAAAACACCAAGCGATTCCTCAAAGGACTATTTGAATTATCCCATGGGACTGAGTTTAATATACTGGGATTAAATTCTATTTTCCCACTTGCCATTGGAAATGAGCCATAAGAGAAAAGAATGCTTCAAAAAAAAAAAAGTAAAGGAAGAAAGCTAAGTTTACCTTGCACATTTGAGTATGGTATTGATAAACCCATGACTTTTCCATAAAATATTCTTAGCAATCCAAGGCAAGGTTCCCACAGAGAGTACCAATCTTAAGTGGGACCACTTAGGTAAGACATTAAATGTTCTCTATTATTTTAATATTTCCATGTATTACTATTTCAGCATCCTTCAAACACTGGTGGGAAACCAATTACTATACAGTATTTTAAAAATCCAAATACCTTCCATCTGCACAGAGAACATGAAATCCACACACAAAAAAGTTAAATGACTTGCTCAAGGTCAGTCATTGGGTAATGGAACTAGTGTACAGCCTAACCCTCCTGATGCCTACTGGGATGCTATGTCCACTTAAATGTGTCACCCCGTTTACTAAAAACATCTCCTGCGCTGCTACTCGTTTGTTCCAGGCCCAGGAATCCTGTTCTTTTAGAGAATTCCCAGGAGATTTCCTGTCTCTCACCAGCACCTCATTTATTTAACTGGTACTTTTGATAAGGCTTTGAATGCAAGGTTTAGAATGACCAGAATCAGATGTCAGAAAAAAAGGCCTTTTCATCAAAGTCTGTTTCATTTCCATACCATAAAATGTGAAATAATCCAAACGTTTCACCCACACTGACTTCACCACTCTCCGCCAAGAAAAAGCATCTGCACTAAAACATCCTTCAAGTTTTTGCTGTTGGACAATTTCCCTTAATGTTTTATAACAATAAATTTAAAACACAGTTATTAAAATAAAATAGGTCTGTTTAGGATTTCTAGATCTTCACTGATTAGTTCTGGTCATTTCTAGTTTTCTAGAAAATATTGCCTCTCACCCATGTTTTCAAAATTATTTGCTTAGCATTGAACAAAAAAAAAAAGTCTCACGAGTTTAAATTCCCTGTCTGTAGTTAGTTCTTATCATGTCTGGATTTCAACAGTTGTGCTTTGCCTGTCCTCCTGTTTATTTTTTCCTTGGAAAGAGTGAGCTAACAATCTGTAGACCTTATGATGCCCTTTACTCCTTCAAAGATCAAACTATAATATATATATTTTTTGTAATTGTTTTAGAGATACTCTGCAGTAACCCTTTTTCCTCCACCCACCACCCCTGTGCCTCCAGTCTTAGCCAAAGGTCTTTAAAGAAAGTGTTCAAATGCTGGATGGTAATTGAGTTTATTTTCTTGTTTTTCTTCATTCATTGTTGTTGCATTTGGATACTATCTTTATTCATCCTTTTGGGGATGGTTTGAGGTTTTCTTTGTCGAGTTTTGTGACTATTGAAGGATGAACGGCCACTTTGTTGACAAGAGTCAACTACCTACTTTAGTAGGTAAAGTGCAGGTAAATCAACCAGTGTTTGTCGGCACACTTACGGGCAGGTAGCAAAGAGATCAGCAATGTTTCTACAGACAAGATGAACACTTGGCCCTAAAATTCCTCCCTGGAGAAAACGGGGCTGGAGAATGCTCACAGTATGTGAGTGAATGAAGGTCGCTCTAGAACTCCTTGGAGCTTGAGTTCCTTCTAGATCCAATTTGGTATATTAGGCTTTAGAAATCCTACCAGTAGTCAAATCTGAATCCATGCCAGAGAACATCTCACCTGGGCCAGGTGTGCTTCATCAATCTCTGAGACACCCTGTGCAATTCATCACTGTGGGGTAATAGTGCCCTTAGACCTGAAGAAGTCCTCATCCATCATTCACAGACTCAGGTTGTACAATCTGGCCCAAGCCAATTCATAACTTTAGTGTCTGAGAACCAGGACAGGGGACAATTTTCCAAACAGCTATGAGGGTCACGTTTAAAATGCCTAAAACGACCTACAGTTTCCTCGGACTTGTGGATGAGCATATGGTCACTTGAAAAACAAAAGGCATATTCTCTGTTTTCAAGGTACAGAATTCATTATATCAAGTAGGTCCTTTTATTCATAAAATTATCTGGGCCACCTTTGTCATTATTTTGTACACATATTGTGTCATAAGAAAGGTATGCATCAAGGTATTTATTGCATTGCTTTTATTTCTCCTTGAATTGTCTGTTATTTTGTTTCATGAATGTTTATGATTTTTCATTACATGCATAATTGCTATTAGATTTTTGTTGTGGACTTCACACTTAGTTGGTACTAATTGCCCTTCTTTGTGTCCTATAGGGCTTAATAACTCAATAAATTTAACACCACCTGGTATCAGGGCTACTGCCTTAAACTTGTGCCCCATGCTTCAAACATCCGATTATTATCAGTGTTTTCGAGGCACTTTGTTTTGGTGGTTTACATGAAACACACAATTGCATTTTATTCTTCGATGCTATGTGGGAGTATTTTTATTTTAATAGATTAGATGAAACCATCAAAGTTTCCTGATATGAAAAACATGGCTGTTGTTGGTTTTGCATTAATATTTCATATAATTCTTATTGTTTCTTATTTTTTAACATATTGCCTATGTTTTTGTGTTTGTGTGCGTGCTCTTCTCTGATTGGAATTTTTGTAATTTTGTTCTGTTAGTCAACTCTGCAACTAAAACATTATTATACATACATGCTGTAGTTTACTTTTCTCTGACTTATATCAATTAATTATCTAAATCCAAAATGAATATCAGAAATGTCTTCTAAATAAATGTAGAGTTAATCATGATGATGATTAATGATAATTATGTAGAAACATTAAATTATTTTAGTTATAAATAATTCTTCATGAATTGTCTGCATATTACAAATTTTGCTGGTGTCCCCACACAACTGTGTGTTTCTCTGGATGTGTCTTTAATCTGTTCTCAAGTTGGATACACTGGATCAGAGCAAGAGGCCTGGAAGTCATGAGTGAGGCTTCACTGAATTTTGATACCACGAAACGTGGTGCGTCGGCATGGAAATAACTTACACGACGAGCACAGCTCGGTTCTGCTTGTTTTACTGACTGCAGTCTTCTCTCTACCGTTTTTTCCTTCTATTCCCCCTCCCTCACTTTCTTCTCCCTCATTTTCCTTATGTGAGATAAATATAGGGTTCAGATAGGCTGTCTTCTCCCCACCCTCACACTCTGCATTAATTCATTGAGTCACGATATCCATCACCCTTAACAACTCCGTTTTATAAATATAATGTAATGAAAACTGTAGCAACTGAAGGGGAACTAGAGTATCATAAATAGTCTGTGATCAGCTTCAACTTTGGTTCTCAAACAACCAATTAATGCTGCCAAGGCCTTCAACGCTAATGAACTACTGGAGGACCACCAGATTCTTTTAAAATGTCATGCATGTAGAGGCGCTGGGGTGGCTCAGTCAGTTAAGTGTCCAGCTTCGGCTCAGGTCATGATCTTGTGGTTCGTGGGTCGAGCCCCACGTTGGGCTCTGTGCTGACAGCTCGGAGCCTGGAGCCTGCTTTGGATTCTGTGTCTCCCTCTCTCTGCCCCTCCCTCACTCACTCTCTCTCAAAAATAAACATTAAAAAAAAATAAAATGCCATGCATATACATGCAAGGAGAAAAAAAGCTGAGAGCAAGCACAATCAATATTTTTAAAAATATCTAAGCACAGAACAGAAGATGACTACTCAGAATTTTAAATTATTATTTTTGAATACTTAGTATAATGTTGCTTAATTAGAAAACAAAATAATATATTTATCTCTGAGAATAATTTTTCAGAATAAAATTTTTATTCATTAATTCACGTATCCATCCATAGATTCATTGAATATAAACTGAATTCCAGCAATAGTCTAGGGAATATGAGTGTCATAAATGCAAATATGACATAGCCTTTTGAATACCTGTGTATTTTTTAATTACAAAATTCATCTACTTACAGAAAAGGCAGAAAAATAATGACAGAAGTAAACAAACAAAAAAAATAGAAGCTAGATACACAGATAAAATTAACACTATATTCATTGCAGTATATAACTTTCCATTTTTCAAGTCATACAAAAACATAAAAATATACATTAAACATTCATATTGTAAGTGCTTTCTTAAGCTTTTTTCACTTGCTAGAAAATACAATTATTTTCCACGTAATTAGATGGTTAATGATACATAGTAATCTATTAAAGCAATTCACCTAACTTCTTTAAATGGCCCACTATGATTGGACCTTTAGACTGAATTCTACCCTTCAATATTATGAACAATTGGTCTATATCATCTTTAGATTGTACAATTCTTCCAGTAAAATTCTGAGCAAGAACCCAAAATAGAAATATTTATTAACTATGTACCACTTCATGTATCTGTTTTTAATTTATGAAGGAAATTTCAATTATTTTTTCCAAAATTATGTAAAAAAGAAAACTGGATGGATTTCTAAAAAGCTTTTCACTGTGAAACTCTGTACGAAAAAACAAATTCTGTGTTCCCTCTGCAGTCTACTTTCATGCTTTGCTAGTACGGGAACAGGGTAGCCTGTTCCTCCACAAAAAGGTCTTCTCTTCCACAAGGCATGACCATACGGGTTTCTGCTAAGTGCCTCAATGAACCACTGAGAATTCTCCACTTGGTCCCGCCAACTGGAGACCAATTCTGTACCTTGTGTGAGCTCTGGGGAGCTTTCAGCTTACTGTCCCTTGGTAATTCTACATTTAGCATTTTGAAGGTCCACCTGCCGCATGCATGGCCTTGTATTGAGTGAGCAAAGCCTCCACAGGTATTCCTGTGCGGACTGCGAACACTCCGTTGCCCTGAGACTTCCTTCCTTCTAGAGTTCTGTCCCACAGCTTCGAGGCCCCTCAGTCTTTTGAACTTCCTATCTCCTTCTCTACCATCCTATGACAAGTCTGGGCTCTGTCTGCATGCCCTCTTATGCTCCTGGTCCAAAAACTGCCTCCAGGCAACAAGTTGGATAACAATCAGAGGACTCCTCTCGTTTGTTTGCTATCTCTGAAAGCTCACAGAGGCTACTTGTTATCCAGTGTCTGAAAACAGTTGTTTCATGTGTTCTTGCTATTTTTCTAATTAGTTATGACAGTAGGTTAAGTGGAGTCCTTGTCACTCCAACACAGCTAGGGGCAAATTTCTACCCATTTAAATTGAGCTAACAAAAATAAAATTCACTAGACACGCTTTCTTTCTTGCACAAGTTTTCTGTTTTTATCTTTCAATCTTGCTTTGATGCTATTTCCTTTTGGTTAGAGAAATTACCTGGTCAAATTCTCCAGCACAATACCATGGATGGTACACCTACTAAGCACGTGCACATCAGACTATATCCTTTTGTTGTCACAGATGATTGCTATACTGCATATGCAATAATCTTGGACGGCAGTTCTGTCACTGAATAATCTTTAAATATTGTTTCTCTGCCTTCCAGTTTCCAGGATTGTAAATAAGAATTCTGATGATGCGGTTCATGATAAATTTGTTGAAGCAGAGTCAGTATTAAATACCTTGATGCTGCTGCAAGATAGGTATGTGGCATGAGAGCTCTTGGACCAAGTGATCCAGATCCTGACACTTCTGCTTAGTGGTGAGTGACCTTGGGTGAGTGACATAATATTTTTGTGCCTTATTTTCCTCACCTATAAAATGAGGATACATGGAAATACCAACCAGAGAATAATAGTGAAGATTAAGTAAGTTTTTACGTATAAAGGGTTTAGAATACTGTGTGTAACTACTCACTTGATGGTGAGTAATAATATGTGAAACGTCATTGCAAAATCTCTTTGCGATAATCTAGACTAATTCACTATCTTTCATGAACGATTTCTTTTACCCACTAACCACACTGAAAATAAACATCAACCACACACACTGCTTCCCTCTGCAAAGGGAGGCCTGCATAAGAGAGCTTAATCTTATTGTCTGTTATTAAAAAACCCACTTTTGGTAACACAGCATATCCGCTTAAAAATCTGACTGCTTTTGGAACAAACCTGATTATATGAAGCACTGTTTATAATAGATAAAATCTTAATGTCTAAATATTGGGAAAGAGTTGATATGGTCTCTCAGAATAGCATGAAGCCTCTATAAAACATTTTTTGCATAAAAGGCAATAATATATGGCTAAGCTGTTAATGGAATTTTAAATAATAAGGTAGAAATATATATATATTATATATATATATATATACATACATATATTACTTATGTGCTATTACCTTATGAACCCATACAAGTATTCAAAAGAAAATCAACACAGGGGCACCTGGGTGGCTCAGTTGGTTGAGCATCCAGCTTCTTGGTTTTGGCTCAGGTCACGATCTCACAATTTGTGGGATTAAGCCCCACATCAGGCTCTGCGCTGACAGTGTGGAGCGTGCTTGGGATTCTCTCTCTCTTCCCTCTCTCTCTGCCCCTCCCCTGCTCTCACACATGTGCACACACATGCGCCTGCTCTTTCTCTCAAAATAAATACATATTTTTTTAAAGATTTAAAAAATTATAAAAAGAAAAAAAAAGAAAATTGGGGCGCCTGGGTGGCTCCAGGTTAAGCATCTGACTTTAGCTCAGGTCACAATCTCACGGTTTGTGAGTTCAAGCCCAGTGTTGGGCTCTGTGCTGACAGCTCAGAGCCTGGAACCTGCTTCGGATTCTGTGTCTCCCTCTCTCTCTCTGCCCCTCCCTCACTTGTGCTCTGTCTCTCTCTGTCTCTCAAAAATAAATAAGTGTAAAAAAAAATTAAAAAAAAAAAAGAAAATCAACACACATCCCATTATTGCACAGTGACTATCTTAGGGTAATGTTTAAGTTGGGCTTTTTTTTTTTTTTGATTCATCTTTTTCTAATTCATCTTTTTCTAATTTAAAAAACAAAACACATATTACATTTAAATTCGGAGAGAAAACTGTTTGGTCCAAGCTATTGTAGGGAGTTGTTACGTATTATCCTTCTCTGCCTTTGGCACTATTGGTCCTATGAGTGCTCTAGTCCTCTTGATGTATTTTCTGTCCTAAGCATGGATTCAACAACATTTTTGTGATATGTACACAACCATGTACATAAACACACAGAGATAAAAATTAAGATAACAGCATAGTATCTTCAATATACAGATATGCATTTACATTATTTTTCATTCTCTTGCATAATTCTATCATGTTGTTTCAGTGTTACGTTGCTCTTTCTGTGGCTTTCTTCTCTCTCCTCTTGTAAGCCTTTGGGAACATCTCAAGAGAGAAGTGGTGGAGATAATTTGTTTTTTTATTGTGTGAAAATACTGACAAATGAAACAAGATGGCTTAAAAACAATCTTCTCCCTTGCAATAGTTTAAATTGGTACATTTCATAACCAAGACCAATCTTGTTTGCAAAGAAAGGACAAAATTCCCCGGGTAATGACTCCTTAAATTCTGATCGTCCATTTGATACATGGCCAAAAATGTCTTCACAATGTTCCTTCTTGTCAGAATCACCAAATTAACTCATGATTCTCAAAATTCATTTTGAGCCCTAGGTTTGGGCATCAATTCAGACTATCAAACCCCATATCCAGAATTTTTCTGGCCACAAATTTTCCAAGATGAAGAAAAAATAAGGTACAATGAATGGGTTATCACAGGTTTTTAATTGGTCCTTTAGGAAATAACCATGGTTTCTTTATCCTACTAATAATTTTCAGTGAAAAAGAAGTTCCGGTTTGATTTGCCACAATTTCATAATTGTCATTCATGTTAATGAACCATTTTCTGTTGGGGTGCAATTATAGACTCTGGGTCTGAAATTCTCTCTTGTCCAGCAAGAGAGCAGACACAGGATTAAAATGCAAGAGAGGCTAATGTCTGGAAGGAGACAAGAGCCCCGAGTAAGGGTCCTTGCTCTGTTTTTACTAGGATCAGAAGGCTTACAAACGTTGATGGGTGTGCACAAAGAGACAATAAATCCGTGAGCATTAACTCATGGGTGTGAGGGAAAGGGGGTTTTGAAGATACGCAATGTCAGGGGTTTGGGTCAATACAAAACAAAGTCTTGGTGTGGAGTTACTTACTGCAGGCTTGAGGCACCATGTCTTCAGTTTATCTAAGCTAGCTTAGGGGACAAGAGAGAGCATGCTACCTCAGGGTCAACAAGGCAGCTTTCTTCTGCTAATTAGCTCCACTCAGGGCAACTTCACCCTGCTGCCTCTAAAGTCCTGTTTACCTATTTACCTATTTTGGTCCTTCCTTCCTGTGAAAGCAGCCTTCTGCTATTGTACTAAATTGAGGGGCTTTTCTGCCCTGAATACCTAATCTTGTTTACCTACTTTTGGATGCTTTCATCCTGAGGCTTCCTATTCCTATACCTTTGTCCTATACTGGGGGCCTTTGCCCTGTTTACCTAATCTTATTTACCTAGTCTTGGGTGCATTCATCCTGTGGCTTTCTATTTCTTTATGCCTTGTTAACCCATCAGTGCAAGCTCAGCGAATTCCTAAAGCTTATTCCCCACAATCCTCATCACTAACACTCAATGGCACATATTTCTTACTCCCAAAATGCTCTAACAGACAGGAGTCTGGACAGTTGATAGATCTGGACAGACAGAACTAGCAATTATTGGGAATACACACTTTATGACTCTTGTCGTTTTTTGCTTACATGAACTGTGAAACAGTTATTCTGCTTCCCTTTATAGATATTTGAAAATTAAGACTGAGACCAACTAAGAAACTCAGCTGGGTCACATAATTTACAAGTTGGGGGACTCCTGTGTTCTTCCACGCTTATTCTAATGTTTCTTCTACTTTGCTTCACAGTTCACTTACCCTCTTACCTCCAACCACTTAAATTCACCCCAAATCTTGATCCTTGATTATGCTTCCAAAATGCAGTTCTGAGAACACTAGCCCCTGGCTCAAAGTCATCATGCTTCCCATGTCATCCTCAAAGCTTACTAAAATACAGTCCCCAAACTAGCCTTGCAGACTTACCTGCCACACTTTAAAACATTTACTGTATTTTCCAATCAAACCAAACTAGCTTATTCATGAACATATTCTATTTCATATCTTTATAACGCATTGTCTCTAGAAGGTAAAGCTGTCCTACTCGTCACAACTCTCAAGATTACTTCACTCCTAAACCTCGTCACAAATGTCCTATCAGTGGAGCTTATCTGATTACCTCTCACGTTGAAATGAACTCTTAGGCCACTTTTAATTCCAAATTATATGATGAATGTTTGCACATTCTTTGGGTTTCCAAATGTAAACCCTACCTTGTAACAAAAAAAAATGTCAAAGTTTCTTTCAAAGATACCCATAAGTGACACTGTTAAATAAGAATGGACTCTAAATTCATCCAGGTCTGAACCCATGAGAGTAGGTATTCTCTCTCCCTGACATCTTCAACTCCTCATATTCTTAAAGTTTCTTATTAGAAGTATGAATTCAGTGGCGCCTGGGTAGCTCAGTTGGTTACATGTCTGACTCTTGATTTAGGCTCAGGTCATGATCTCAGACTTGTGAGATTGAGCCCCACATCTGGCTCTGTGCTGAGCATGGAGCCTGCTTGGGATTCTCTCTCTCTGTCTCTCTCTCTCTCTGTCTCTCTCTCTCTCTGTCTCTCTCTCTCTCTGTCTCTCTCTCCCCCTCTGCCCCTCCCCCACATGCACGGGCAAGCACTCTATCTCTAAAAAATAAGAAATTTTTAAAATTTTTAAAAAAAGAAGTATGAATTCAGGAAATGCCAGTTAACTTCATTTCACCTTTAAAAAAAATTACCTTAAAAATTAAAATAGGCCAATAACACAATTAACCATGCTTTTAATATTCATGTTTCTCTCTTTCACTCCATTTTTTTTTCTTCTGGTGATATTCCATCCTCAGAATTCCTATTTCAAAATAGTGAAGAATCTGATGCTTACGTTGGCATGATTTAACTTATGTTTACTTGGGGCGCCTGGGTGGCGCAGTCGGTTAAGCGTCCGACTTCAGCCAGGTCACGATCTCGCGGTCCGTGAGTTCGAGCCCCGCGTCAGGCTCTGGGCTGATGGCTCAGAGCCTGGAGCCTGTTTCCGATTCTGTGTCTCCCTCTCTCTCTGCCCCTCCCCCGTTCATGCTCTGTCTCTCTCTGTCCCAAAAATAAATAAACGTTGAAAAAAAATTTTTTTAACTTATGTTTACTTGATTCTTTTTAATATTTATTTATTTTTGAAGGAGCAAGTATGAGCAGAGGAGGGGCAGAGACAGAGAGAGAGAGACAGAGGATCTGAAGCAGGCTCTGTGCTGACAGCAGAGAGCCACCCAGACACCCCTAACTCATTTTTCCTTGTATGCAAAATTTCCACATTAACGATTTTAATCTTTAATTGTGTAATGAAAGAAAGAAAATGTTCATTGCATGGAGATAGACATGATCATTTGGGGAGGAATAAAAGTCCCTTAATCACTGAAGTCTTATTAGTAAGCATGTTTGTAAATCATTTTCCAATGGGGTCAGGATAGGCATTATGAGGCTTGGCTACACTCTTCCTTTACTGCTTTCCTTTCCTCCATGCACATAACCCAGAGGATTTCATGGTTCCAGAGACATCCATGGAGTGTTCTCTCACCATACCTTTGTGCCCATCTTGTTGTGGATCCAACGCTCCCTCCTGCAGCAACCTCACTGACTAGAGTTTCAACCCTATGCCCGCTAATCTCCCTGGAAGGAGGAAGACCACAGAGGCATCAGCCTCTGGTTCAGGATGCCCGAGTTAGTTATGACCCAGGAGGGAACAGCCCATTGGCTATGGCTGCCATATACCTGGCCCGAGACCACAGCTCTTCCACCGCGGCCCTTAGCCAAAGACAGGTTGGTGAGAAATTACAAAGGTCTGGCTATACTGGTCCAACTCAAGACAATTACGAAAGGCCGCTCTGTTTCCAGAACCTAATTTTCTATGCATTGTAGTTTGGGTTTCCTGAGAAGCAAAATCTGTAAAGAGAGTTTAGCATGAAGGATGTTTATTAAGACATGCCTTTGGGGCCAAACCTTGTGGAAGGAAGGGAAAGGGCAGAATCAAGGAATCTAAGTACTCTGAGTGTCTGTCCCTGTATACATATGTGCTCATGTGCCTGGTGATTAGTTTCTGCTCCAGTTACAACAGAAAAAAAAAAAATGGACGGGCAAAAAACAAAACAAGTCTGGATTATGTCAAAGCAATATTTCCATTTCTACATAAAATTCTGAAGTTGCTGAATGTTGGGCTTATCTCATTGGTCATCATGGTGGGTTTAGAGAACAGAGGTCAGATTCTAGGGCATCACTCAGATAATTGTAATTGAGGGTGCTCACTTGTACACTTGCTTTCTATTTGCCTCTGCCCCTTGGATGTGAGCTCTGTGAAGTCAGGGACATTTTCTGATGACCTAGACACTAAAAGTTTATGTTGCATAAAATTTATTAACAATTAATTGTTAATAATTGTTGAATGAATTACCAAATTGTTTTTTATATGATGGTCTGAATAAGAGCCATACACACACACAATCTTTATTGTCTGGTGTTCATTTTTCAGGGCTGTCTGTTCACAATTTATACAAATTAGGCAGCACATTGCCCTGAGACATTTTTGTTACATGATTATTCCCAGAATGGCAAATACTTAAAATTTAGGGTCATGTCTGCAGGAAAAACTGCTAAGCTGACTGTGAAAATCCAGTCTTTTGGCACTGGAGCACTGGTAAAAGAAAAGATCAGAGATGCGGACCATGTATCCGAAATGGCCTGGTGCCACGTTCTACGTACCACACGGCCTTTTCCCTGTGGTATACCTCCCCTCTGTCCTTCCTTCCTTCCTTTATTATAAATCAACATCCACATTATCAATATAGTTCATTTTCAAAATCAGCCTTACTAAGAGAAAGATGATTAAATTCAGAAAAAAACCATGGCAGGCTTTTCCCAACAGCTCTATGAAGGCAGAAAGTATGATTATAGGCCAGTTATAGTCTTCCTGTTAAAAATATTCTGCCAATAACAAATGTATTCCGTGCTCACTGTAAAAAATGCATAAAAGTATAAAGAAAATAATTGCTTCCCTTTATTCCCACTAGTAAGAGAGAGAAGCATTTTTTTTTTTAATGTTTCGTGTTTGGATTATTTTTCCCTTATGGTCTTTATGGGTATGTGCGTGTATGCACGTATGTGCACATGTGTCAGGTCTGGATTTCTCTACAGCATTTAAAGAATAAGGGGACCCTGGGTGGCTCAGTTGGTCAAGTGTCAGACTTCAGCTCAGGTCATGATCTCACAGTTCATGAGTTTGAGCCCCACATGGAGCTCACTGCTGTCAGTGTGGAACTGCTTTGGATCCTCTCTCTCTTTCTGCCCCTCCCCTCTTGCTCTCTCTCTCAAAAATAAGCATTAAAAAATTTTTTAAAGAAGTACCACTTTTTAATTTATATCATCAAACCAACTCTTCCTGAAGAGCCCTCTCCTCGAGACTGGGGAGAAGTGTTGTTTTCAGGGTTCCCTATCAAGTCCTTTTATCAGAGAAACCTCAGCATTTCTGTCCATCCAGACAGCCAGGAAGACCCTGGCCTCTGGTCAACGCGCTGGTCTCCTTATCATTAGGCATCCGACCCAACAGTATGAAATCTGTTTGAGGGTTGACAGCTTCTCTACAAATGCAACATTCTTTCAGCCAAGTGTGGTCACCCAGGAATTTCACATCAGCTCTACAGTCTCTTTAATTGGCTCCTATACTTAGTTTTAATTACATTTTATATTTGTACCAAGTTTTCAAGCAAAGTTACAAATCCTAAGGGAACAAATTTTGGTCCATTTATCTGAACTTTCAGGACGTTATCTTTCACTTCTTCAAAAATATGCCTTTATAAATCTCCTCTTGGAGTTATCCATTGATTATCCTTAGACTTAAAATTTTCCCTTTACCAAATGCAAGCCTGTGGCTGTCTATTGACCTGATTTCTGGCCAAATCCTCTTAGGTCTCCCACTGGATAGCACAATGTTGTGCAGTGTTCCTAAATGATTTCCTTGTGTCTAGAGGGTTTTATCTAGTGCCACTTTGCTACTCGAAATGGGATCATCCCCTGCGTCAATTGTCTGGGTGTCTAACATGCTGAACGAATGCCATGCAGACATCCTATTACTCCTGTCATTAAGATAAAAATAGTTACTTTAGAAGAGAGCATCTGAGCATTACCAGCCCAACTTCCCCTCTACATCCATCAGTCACGGAGAAGGGAATGTCAAAGACACAAAGTCACTCATCTCAAGTTTATCAAGCAGTAGGCTTGATGTTTCTGAGCACGACGAAGCAGCAGGGACTCCCACACCCATGCCAAGAACTGGAGGGAGACTGATGGATTTGCCAACTAACAAAAGGCCTGTTGACAGCGTATAAGGCCACGGAAACTGTCTGGCTGATGGTGTGAAGCAGGAAGTCAGACCAGAATGAAGGAAGGCTGGACGAAGGCTGGCCCAGGGAGGGAGGGGTCGCAGGAGAAGAGAAGGCTGGACCAGCGACGGGGACAGGGGAAGGGGGACAGATTCGGGTGTGCCCTTTTCTCGCTGCAGCACTGCTGGGGGAAGGCCACAGGCTCCATCACCACAGTGTGTAACTCAGAAAGGACGGAGGTGATCAGTGGGTACAAATCAACCGGCGGACATTTCAGCTTAACTCAGAAAGGACGGAGGTGATCAGTGGGTACAAATCAACCGGCGGACATTTCAGCTTCAACTAGATCCTAAACCTCTGCCACCTCAAACGCAAGAGGACCTCGATGCAGTAAGATGACCTTTGAAAAACAGCAGTGCAGGGTCGGAGGTGCGGCGGTAGAATACTGGAGAACTTCTGTCTCGAGACTTGCCCGAAACGCCCTAAATTCATCACAAGCAGCGAAGGACACGCATAATGTTTACAAAAGCCGGCGCAGCACACCCACCGGCGGAGGGACCCGAGCGAGGGCCTGGGCGCCACGTGCTCCGCGAGCCGCAGGGTGGGACTGCAGCCCCGCCCCCAGGTCTCACCTGTTGCACCCCGTGCCCCGCATAGCGTCCTCGTCCTCGGGCCTGCACGGCGACTCCCCTGAACGTCCGCTGAGGGAGGGTGGAGGCCTCCGGACCCCAGCCCGGGTCTCCCAGCGACCGCGAGCTCCCCTGGGGGGGGCCCTGGAAAGCACCAGAAGCAGTGGCAGGGCGAGCACAAGCCACCTCCCTTCGGCTTCATCCCTCTGGGAGCAGTGGGCGGGGCCTCTGACAAAGGAGGGGCCACATCCGCGCCTGCGCACTTCAGCGAAGGAGACGGGCGTTTCCGGCCACCTCCTTTGCTGTGGTGCCGCGCAGCATTCCGGGAGCCACGTGGCCTGAGCGGCGTCGGGCTGCCGGGGGTTGGCCAAGACCAGGGTGTCCCGCAGGCAGCGAACTGGAGCTCTGCAGCCTGAGGCCTGTTCCCGTAAAGGGTAGGCTTGGGCCCCAGTGGGTGGGCTCCAAACCCAGCAGTGAGAGAGCTGGAAGTGATGGGCGCATGCGCTGCTGAAACCTCAGGGCGGGAGGAGAGTTAAGGACAGAGGCCGCAGGAGGGACTCCCCCAGGTAGGACGAGACAAGGCATCTCTTTTTGACATTGTTTTATGGTTTTGAGACTGTCGGGGAATTGTGCTGATTGGTGCAGAGCCCATGTTTATGTGACACCGGGGATTATTGTGTCCCAGGGGCCTGTGCCTCGGGACCTGGGTTTCCACCGTGGGACAGACGTTGCTTTTGTTTCCCAGCAAGCGGGCCCAGAGTAGGCTCGAGTTGGGAAAGGAAGCTGGAAAGAGCCTCCAGACCTGCTCTGGGAAGACAGGATGTTGTTGATGCCCACATGTTAGGGTAAGTCCTGGCAGATCCCTCGGGGAGGTCTTTTACCTGCACCTGTATCTTTCAGACCACAGCAGGCCCAGGACACGTTGTCAACTCAAAGGCAGATTCTAGCTTTGTGAATGACGTGAAGTCAGGTGTAGCACTAGAGGGGGTTTTCTTTCTTTCTTTTTTATTTTTTTATTTTTTAACATTTATTCATTTTGAAGAGACAGAGTGTGAGGGAGGGAGGAGCACAGAGATAGGGAGACACAGAATCTGAAGCAGGCTCCAGGCTCCTAGCTGTTAGCACAGAGCCCCGATGCAGGGCTCAAACTCACAAGACTGTGAGATCATGACCTGAGCTGAAGTCGGACGCTTAACGGAGTGAGCCACCCAGGTGCCCCCCTAGAGGGTGTTTTCCAACCTCAAAAGCAATTTTAATAGAAGAAGAAAATTGGTAGTATTTTCAAGTGTGTAAGTAAACAATGTTAAAACTGTAGTTTTGTATTCAGCTCAGTCATCACTGGATTATTTCATTTCTCTAAAATGTTTATTTATTTAAGAGAGAGCGAAGAGGCAGAGACAAAGGAGAGAGAGAGAATCCCAAGCAGGCTCCGCACTCAGCACAGAGCCCGATGCAGGGCTTGAACCCACTAACCCTGAGATCATGACCTCAGCCAAAATCAAGGGTCAGACGCTTAACTGGGCTACCCAGATGCCCCTGGATTATTTTATTTCTTAAATGACAAATCTTAGGTGGAATTTAAGATGAACATGGGGCTGGGGGTGGCGGGGAGAGAATGGCAAACCATAAAATAGACTCTAAACTCTAGAGAACAAACTGAAGGTTGCTGGAGGGAAAGGTAATGGGCTAAATGGAAAATAGATATTAAGGGAGGCACTTGTGATGAGCAACTGGGTGTTGTATGTAAGTGATGAATCATTCGTTTCTACTCTTGAAACTAACTAGAATTAAGTAAATTAAATAAATAATTGAAGACGGAAAAAAAAAGACAAATACTTAGACTGGTCCAAAAAAAAAAAAAAAAAGAAAAAAACCATCAAATCTAAACATATGCCATTTATTAGAGACAATGAGAGTTAAAACAAAGAGCTGTCGGGGGCACCTGTGTGGCTCAGTCGGTTAATCGTCCAACTTCAGCTCAGGTCATGATCTTGCAATTTGTGAGTTCCAGCCCCACATCGGGCTCTGTGTTGACAGCTCGGAGCCTGGAGCCTGCTTCAGATTCTGTGTCTCCCTCTCTCTCTGCCCCTCCCCTGCTCACGCTTTGTCTCTCAATAATAAATAAACATTAAAAAAAAATGTTCAGCTTTTCTTTTTTTAAATTTTTTTTTCAACGTTTATTTATTTTTGGGACAGAGACAGAGCATGAACGGGGGAGGGGCAGAGAGAGAGAGGGAGACACAGAATCGGAAACAGGCTCCAGGCTCTGAGCCATCAGCCCAGAGCCTGACGCGGGGCTCGAACTCCCGGACCGCGAGATAGTGACCTGGCTGAAGTCGGATGCTTAACCGACTGCGCCACCCAGGCGCCCCAATGTTCAGCTTTTCAAGGCATCAGATGGTTTACCATACCAAGATCTACGTACAATCAGTCTTAGGAAAGTACTTGAGTAAGAAGAAAGCAGTATCACGAAGGGATGGTAAGGGCAGATGGAAGTAATGGTTTCACATAACTTAGTAAAATTTAATGTTTTCACATAAAACAAGGAGAAAAATAAAATAAAAAAGCAAGCAACCGATGTAGATCCTTATCAATTCAGATGTAGAGTCCTAGATGTTTCATGCATTGGCTGAGGAGGAGTGGAGCATGCAAAAACGGAGACAGAAATGTGAATACGAGAACCAGCAAGGATGCTCATTTTGTTGGGCTGATGATGTGGACAATGGCCAACTGTAACCAGCAGGGAAAATAATTTTACCCATCTGTTAAGAGAAGAAAAAGGACTCCTGAGACCAAAAGTTTCAAGAAGCACTGTTTTTGAGCTACATGAAAATGTTGAAATAGGATAAACAACTCGTCTTGGATGAGGGGTGCCTGGGGGGCTCAGTCGGTTAAGCGTCTGACTTCGGCTCAGATCATGATCTCACAGCCTGTAAGTTCGAGCCCCACGTTGGACTCTATGCTGACAGCCCGGAGCCTGGAGCCTGTCTCAGATTCTGTGTCTCCCAATCTCTCTTTGCCCTTCCCCCGCTCGTGCTTTGTCTCTCTCTCTCTCAAAAATAAATAAACCTTAATTTTTTTTTTAACGTCATCTTGGGTGAATCTAAAAACAATGCTGAGATATAAAAAGCATGGTCGGAGAAGAATAAATGCAGAACCAGTCCATTTTTACATAGCTGACAAAAAAGCAAAATTAAAACATGTATGTATTTTTTAGGGACAAATCTACAAAGATATAAGAGGAAATAATTATCACTAAATTAAGAAGAGGTCGTACTGGTATGATGGAACCCTGGGAACCAGACTGGGGAGTATGCCACAGATACTTCAAAGTACTAACATACTCACTTTAGTGAAGCATTGGTCCGTTGTATCCTTATTCTTGAACTTCACATATTTGTCATACACGTGATTTTATGCACAATATATTTCCCAACATATTTTTATATGTTTATAAAATATGTATGTAAATATTTATTATAATCGCTGGATTTTTTTCTGCTTAATGGGTGTCACATAACGAATTTTCATAAGTAACACACTACATGCTCAAGAAAAATTTTCACTATTGCCAATAACATAGAAATTACATGAGTGGAGGCACATTCTTATTTTCTTCTGAAAATACTTTTGAAAAGAATACACACAATTCTTCCATCTGTGAGGGGTTTGAAAAGTTTGCACCATGCATTTTGATGTTTCAAATACCACTAATAAAAATTATATGAAGTTGTCCATGCAGTGATAGTATGATAGTGCTTATAAACTGAGGCACAAAATTATTTTGAAAACCAAAGTATATGTGATGAAATATTGTGAGTGGCACAGAAACTATAAAAATTCCTTGTTTGGTTTCTGTTTGAACTTTTAAATAGGCTGATGCAATCTAATGTGTTCTTAGCTAAAAAGATTGTTTCATATACTAAGAAAGGTGTTTTTTTTTTTAATTTCAGAATAATTTTCATGTCTGGTTAAAGCTATTCCATCCATCCATCCACTCAGCAAATATGGGTCAAGTCCCCCAGAATGTCTCATACATTGTGCTAAGTATGTAACACAGATATGTAACACATACGTGTTCAGTCTTTAACACAGGATTAAAAACCAAGGGACAGGATAGGTGTGATAACATGAGATTCTGGTAGGTAAGATCCTGGCTCACCATAGGCTGTTTTTGTTTTTTGTTTTTTGTTTTAAGTTTATTTATTTGTTTTGAGAGAGAGAGAGAGGATACAAGCAGGGAAGGGGCAGAGAGAGAAGAGAAAGAGAATCCCAAGCAGGCTCTGGGCTGTCAGCACAGAGCCTGACACAGGGCTCACACTCACAAATTCTAAGATCATGACCTGAGCCAAAACCAAGAGTCGGATGCTTAACCACCTGAGTCACCCCAGGACCCCTCACCATAGGTTGTTTTAAATATTTATTGAATAACCTATTTCTGCTTGAAAAATGAATAAAGAAATTGGGAGTTTACTAGAATTCATCCAGTTAGTCTCAAAACTGGGATTTGAGCCCACTATTTTGTATTTGTAGCCTTTATATCTGTGCTGTTCATTTAGTACATATATGAATTATACCTTAATTTCCAGTTTGGGCTGCTATTTTCACCACACACCACAGCTATCCAATTGTTTGTTTTTCCTGTTTGCATTCAAACTGCCCTATGCCTTAGAAGATCAGTTTAAATGAATCAGTATATTATTGAGCTACTGTGAGATTCCAAGTGGTACCATTCCTTGTAGTTACACACATAAATTTGAGTCAGGAAAAATTTTGTATCAACAAACACATGGAATGTTTGGGGGTGATGAATGGGTTTCTCAGGAAGGAGGGCATGACTAAATCTCATCATTGCATTTTAAAAATTACATTTGAGATGTAAATTAAACTAAGAGCCTAAATTTTTAAGTGATATATGAAGATTGTCTCACTAATATTCTGGCTTCTACATACCACATTAGGGAATCACTGGGGAGATATTTCATGACAAGAAATGTATTGAGGGAATATGAAGGCCTACCTTCATTTGTGCCAAAGATACCAAATGTTAAAAATGCAAATAGACACACTCCTTTCTCTGCATGCCTAACACTATGCAAATACAAACTTAAGGAAAGGCCCAATATCATATGCAACACAAAAGTAAATAAACAAGCACACTCTCTTGACATATTTTGTGGTTCAGTAATGTGAGTCTTCTGTTTACAAAGGAATTTGAAAATGCTAGTCTTCCTGTTTGTACTCTGCTGCAAGATGTCTGAGTTGGAACCTTTTTTTTTCTTAATGTGTTTTCACATAAAATTCACATGAGATTATTGATCTAAAATACATGTAAATATTTTTGCAAGAACCTGCATGATACGGGTAATCCTTCATTACAAACAGAGCAGCAACCAGCACTGCAGGCTAATGTTTAATACACACAAGGAAGAAAAAATAATAAATTAAATTTAATAAGTGATGTATGATATTAGCACATACTGAGTTGTAATGAATATCCACTACAATTCTGACTGATTCTACTCCATGTTATGTCAGAAGGCTATTGCTTTTACTGTTCAAAATACTTCTTTAGAATATATAATGCTTACATAAAAAGTGTGTATACCAGAATAGTACAGTTTTCATTATGTATGCATAAACACATGGGTGTGTACAGGAAATAAAAATGTTCTGGAGATGTATTCAATTCAGAAGGAAGGCATTAGCATTTTTCTAAAATGAAGTATCTCAAAAGAACAAAACCAGTATTATGTAATATTAAAAACATATATATCTTACATATCATTTATATTTCACAATAAAATCATATTGGAATAGCTGACCCAAACATGGGCCAGTATTTTTGTGACATGTACCAAGGCCTCTGAAGAATATGAAAAATATTGGGAAAATGCATCCAGATAAGAAAGAAGCTATCTTTAAGGCACATTATTTGGCAGGAGCCAGAATGCCTCAGTCACACCCTCTTCAATGTATCTTACACACAGTTCTCAGAGTTCTTTTTCTAACATGAAAATGTAATTATGTCACTGTCCTTTCCAATTTTTTCAAAGCCTCTTTCTTTTCTACAGGATAAAACAATTTCTTTGTTATAATATCATGGTCAGTTGAATGTGGAAGTATAGAAAAAGATAGTCCATGCAAATAGTAACCAAAAGAGAACTGAGGTGGCTACACTAATATATAAAAAGACTCCAAGTCAAAAATTGTCATTGAGTCAAAGAAGGACATTATATATTGATAAAAGTGTCAATGCATCAAGAAAATATAGCAGTTGTAAACATACATGCACCAAACAACAGAGACCCAAAATATATGGAGCAAGCATTGACAGAGTTGAAGGCAAAAATAGACAGTTCAGCAACAGTAATTGGATACTTCAATACCCCATTTTCAATGTAGAGAACAACTAGACGGAAGATTAACAAGGAATCTAAGGGACTTGGCCACACTGTAAATCAACTCCTCCTAACAGATTTACACAGAACACTCCCACCTGACAACAGCAGGGTACACATTTTCCTCAAGTGCACATAGTACATTTTCCAGGATTTGTCATGTATCTTAGGCTATAAAACAAGTATCAATAAATGTAAAAATATTGAAATCACACAAAGCATCTTTTCCAACCACAAGAAAATGATATTAGAAATTGATAACATAAGGAAATCTGGAAATTTCACAAATAAGTGGAAATTATGTATTTCCATGGGTGGCCCAGTCGGTTGAGCCTCAGACTCTTGATTTTGGCTCAGGCCATGATCTCTCAGTTCATGGGCTCAAGCCCGTGTCCAGCCTCACATCAGGCTCAGCACTGACAACTGACAGTGGAGAGCCTGCATGGGATTCTTTCTCTCTCTCTCTCTCTCTGCCCCCCCTCGCTTATGTGTGCGCACACTCTCTCAAAATAAATAAACTTAAAAACAAAACAAAACAAGAACACTCTCAAGCAACCACTGGGCCAAAAAATAAATAGCAAGTAAAATTAGAAAATACTGTGAAATGAATGAAAATGAAAATACCACATTACAAAACTTATGAGATATGGCAAAATCAGTATTCCAAGAGAAGTTCAGAACTGTAAATACCTACATTAAAGATGAGAAAGTTTGCAAATTAGCCTCCTACCTTAAGGAACAGGGAAAAGAAGAGCAAACTAAACCCAAACCAGTTAATAAGAAAAAATGTTTAGAATGGAAATAAACCAAATAAAGAATAAAAAACAATAGAGATAATCAAGTTGCTAGAACTTTCACCTTTGAAAATACCAACAAAATGACAAATCTTTAGCTAGACTGACTCCCCAAAGAAAGAAGACTCAAATAACTAAAATCAGGACTAAAAGTAGACATTGCTACAGAGTATACAGAAATTTAAAAATTAAAAAGCAATTAAAATGGGGAATGAATAGTCTTTTCAACAAATGAAGCTAGGACAACACATAGACAAATGGAAAAGAATGAATTTGGATCCCTCATTCACATTATTTTAAAAAATTCAAAATGGATCAGAGATTTAAACACAAGAGTTAAAAACTATCAAACCTTTAGAAGAAAATATAGGTGTAAATCTTTGTGACCTTTTAGTAGACAACAATTTCTTAAATATGGCACCAAAAGCACAAGAAAAAAAAGAAAAATGGATACATCAGACATCAAAATTAAAAATGTTTGTGCTTCAGAGATTACTATCAGGGAAGTCAAAAGACAAGCCACATAATGGGAGAAAATATTTGTAAAACATATATCTGATAAGACTCAAGTTTCCAGAATACATACAGAATTTTGCAACTCAACACCAGAAGACAAACAACCCCATTAAAAAATGAGAAAAAAGCTTCCATAGACATTTCTCCAAAGAATGTATGCACATGTCCAACAAACACATGAAAATATTCTCAGTAGGATGGAAATAGTCAGAAAATGTGAAAAATAACAAGTATTGGCAAAGATGTGAAGAGATTGGAAGCCGCATACATTGCTGATAGGAATGTAAAGCAGTAAACCTACTATGGAAATGTTTGGTGGTTCCTCAGAATATTAAACAGTAACCATATAACCCAGCAATCTTACTCTTAGGTATATACCCAAGAGAATTCAAAACAAGCATAAAAACTTATACACGAATGTTCATAACAGCATGATTCATAATATCTAAAAAAGTGAGAACAACTCATACGTTCATAATGTGATGAGTAGATACACAAAAAGTGTAACCATACAACAAAATATTTGAACATAAAAATGAAATACTGATACATGCTTCAACATGGATGAGTCTTAAAAACAATATCCCCAGGGAAAGAAGCCAGGCACATATTGTGTGTCTCCACTATTATGAAATTTCTGTAATAGGGAAGTCCACACAGACAGAAAACAGATATCGTAGTTGCCAAGGGCTAAGGGCAGGGCAGGAAATGGGGTGTGGCTGCTTAATGAGTAAATGGTCTTTTTGCATAGTGATGGAAATATCATGAAATTAGATAGTGTTGATAGTTGCACAACATTTTTAGTGTCCTGAAGGCCATTCAGTTGTACACTTCAAAATGGCTTGAGTGGCAAATTCTATGTTATATGAATTTTATCTCCAATTTGAAAAAAAAAGTTCACAGTGCAATGGAAATACTCAATATAGGTCCTGACAGATTATATTAATGATTTCTCAATCAATTAAATACTGATTTGAGGTTATTTCTTATATCATCTAAAGCTTTATTTCCTTCCACTTACCACAATTATTTTTGGAACATTAATGTAAACATAATATACATTAGTATTAATATGTGTAATTGCCTTGTCTTCTTTTGCCTACTTGAATAATCACTCAAATGTTAGCAGATAACTTCAGTGATGAATAAATTTTTTGTAACCTCAGTTGGTCATGTTTTTTACTGAAATCTCTTTGGCAGACATATTTTTTAAAAGAATAAATATTTTTTAAAAGACATATTTTTTAAAAGAATAAATAATGTGGCAAGAAGTCTACATCCTGAAATCTGTACCTTGTTTTCTGTACTGTTGACAAGGGCAAAATATTTAAGTGAATGGGTACATCTTAACTATTTAGGTGACACTGTGGAGAGACCCTGGAAAATCACTCAGCAATAAATGTGTGGAGGAAAAATAATATGAGAAGAAGACTCATTGATTTTTCAAGGAGATTACCAATGATGTAACCAGGATGTGCTAGAAGAAGCAAAATAAGAAGTAGCAGGCATCCTGGCTTCTGGGTTCCCTAAGGATGTGGAGGTTAGAGGAAACCAGTCATTCAAGAGTTATTTTATTTCTTTGTTTCATTTTTAATCATATCTAGAAAGAAATGTTTGATTTTGCAGTGGGAAAGTGTATTGAAGGACATTTTTGGGGGGAAGCGAATTCAAGAAAAAAAAATGGTGGCTAGTTGAGTTGCTTCCTCGTTTCCTGTTCATCCCTTAGATCTGGTAACAGCTACCACAGAAGAAAGAAAAGCAGACTAAAACCCAAAATGAAAGATTTGTACATTCTGTTCTTCATGTAAAGTGTATTTGTAAAACCTTAGAAATAATTTGTTTTTATGTATTTTTTTTTTTCATAATCAGGGCAACATCACTAAAACACAATCATGATGTCTCTTACAGTTGACAGTCACAGGCTGGCTGTATTTCACCCTCCGTGCTGTCTCACTGATCAGTCGTATGCCGACATGAACACTGCCACGAATATTGTTCTGCCTGTACTTAGTCTCCTTAAAATAATGTTCACCACCTAATCAAAGCCCTAGGTGAAAAAATATATCCTCTGGGAAAGAGTAGTTTGAAAATTTAGAGAGAAAAGAATCTATTTGATACAAGGCAACATACCAATAAGATGAAATACAAACAAAAAACATTACCCTATTTCTCTTTCCATTGCTTAGGTAAATTTTAGAGTGCTGGCAGATCTCTTTTCATAGTACATTAGCAGGTTAAGCATATCAGAGTAAAGATAACCAGGTATGTTCTTCTCTTTAACGCACAATTATCTGTGAAAAAAAAATACGCACTTAATGCACCTTGGGTTGAAGGACTTCTTCCCCTATATCCAGACTTTTATCTGTGTTTGAAAATGAGACAAATAAGGCAGATTTTCTAAAACAATGTCTTACTATGAATGAACACTCTTCTCTTTTTAGCTCCTTGAAATCTATTATTTCTGTTATGTAACATTTATCTAAAAATGGAAGAGATGATGTCGAGAAAAACCAGCTAATAGTGCAGCTTTGTAACATTTAGAGGGTTAATACCAACCCAGATCCTAAGCCTGTTTTAGAATATGTGAAACTAGATTTTGCACCTGGTCATCAGTTCCACAGTACCACACTGGAACAAAAAAGAGGTACCACCGCTTAACATTGTCAAATGTGATTCAGAAATACTAATTATTAGAAACACCCTTCATTGATCCTGACCGTAAATATAATATGCATTGCAAACAGGTCCTAACTGCACCTAATGCTGCTCATGTAAGAAAAGCAAAAACATTCATTTTGTAGCTAATATTAAAGCAGCTGACATCAAAATAAATCTAAAGGATAATTTAAACAAGACAGATTGGATTTGATTAGTGAATTGAAGCAAATCAATCCTTACGTACACATGTGGATGGCTAGGTTATAACTTCTAAGATATTCCCCTGATAAGGGATATTTCTCTCTTTCTCCAATGGTTGGCTATTTACTGGCAAGTGAACTCAGAGGGCCAGATGGCCAAAGCCATACGAGATCATTAGACAGTTCCTGTTAAGATTTTGGACGACAATTAACAGGAGCCCAGCAGGAGTCCCCCACTGTTGACCCCTAAAGGGTGGCTAACCAGCAGCATATGTGTTTATTTATACCAGCAGGCCCTTTTAATTAACAGCTCTGAGGTGTGTACTTTGTGGAATTTACTACAGTGTATTAGGAAACAGTCCTGACAAGACCCAGTTATAAAGCACAAGTCATATTAAAATTGAAGGCAGAAGATGACAGAACGTCAAGAGGTCTAGTCACAGTACAGATGGATCAAATATTTATAGGATCCCCCAAAAAAGTCCTCTAGCTAGTTCCAAGGGTTGCCAAGAGTTGGTCCTGTCTTCACTCCCCTACCCCAATCTGGACAGGTTTACTGATACTCACAATGTTGTTTGCAAATACTGAGTCCATAATATTCTCTTCCCTGCATCTTGCAACTAAACCTGTTATCAACCTCGATGCAGATATCATTGCAGGTATTAGATGGGCCTCATGATCTATGCAAAACATACTCTAGGCTGTAGGGCACTGAGGATTTGACAGGAATATTGCTTCTTTAGCCAAAACGCACTTATAATTAATGCCTTTTCAATGATTGGGGAAGGTGTACATATTCAAAACCAAGAGACTACAATTTTTTCTTTTTTTGTTTTAACCTATTTATTCTTTAAGCACATGAGATGTTATGGTTGAAGACTGATAAAGAAATAGAAACACCATCTTCAACATCAAATTTGCTCCTGTGTGAGTCACTGGATTATGATTATGTCATAAACAGTGTGGCCCTCTGTCAAGAACTCCATCAATCTTGATCAAATGAATTTGTGAGAAGTGTTGGACTTAACCTCAAGGTCTCCAAAGGTAAAAGTAACCAGAAATATTAATGATACAAACACACTAACATAAGCCAATGTTGGGATTATTCATTTTATTTTGGAATGTTTGCTTAATTCCATCCTCAGTAAAATAATTTTTATTATAAAAGTACCTCTGAAAATCATATTGATATCTTTGTATAACTATCTTTGCTCTTTGAATATGCATTTCATTCCCACATTTTTCTTTTTTCTTTTTTTTTTATTTTTTAACATTTATTCATTTTTGAGAGACAGAGCATGAGTGGGGAAGGGCAGAGAGAGGGAGACACAGAATCTGAAGCAGGCTCCAGGCTCCGAGCTGTCAGCACAGAGCCCGACACAGGGCTTGGACCCACAAACCCCGAGATCATGACCTGAGCTGAAGTCAGCTGCCTAACCGACTGAGCCACCCAGGTGCCCCACAAAAGTACCTTTTAAGCAAACTTTATCCACTGGATTGAAGTACTGTTTGTGAAATGGGTGGTAATTCCTCTTGATTCCTGCTTAAATTTGGGGCTCAGTTTACACTTTTCCCTTTTGTTCCCTTACTAACGAATGTGCTAACACAAAGGACGCACCCAGGTCTAAGAAAGAGGACAGCAGTCACATCTGCCTCCATTGTTAGAGTAGGCTTTTCTAGTCTTCAATTACAACTCACCCATTTTTCCTATGTGAAGCTAGCAGAATTTTGTGGGTGCTATAATGTATGGGACAGGTTGTCTATGACAACCTTCATTTTTGTCTTGGTTACAGAATGAATGGTACATTATCATCAGCCCTTGCGTTGATTTTTATCTGAGTACCTAGGCTTCAGTGATTGCCAATATGGCTATTAATCACAGGCTCACTCAAGCTAATATGATACTGCTGTTTTGCTGATGACTGCTCTTTGAGTTTTAGCATTTCTTATACTTAAAAGCCTTGCAAAAAATGAAGAAAGTAATGCTAAAACACATCATTTTCTACTAGAATTTTGTTGAACAAAAATGTACTGTGTATATATATATATATATATATACACATATATATATGTGCAAAATATAAAGTAGAAAACCGAACCAATTATTTAGATAACAAAGGCAAAGCAATGCTGTAGCCACATAATTGAAATACTACGACAGTTGACCTGCGAACAACTCTAGGGTTGGGGCTGCCGAATTGAATAGGCAATTCTATGAACTGAGGCTTGCCTGTACCACTATGAAGGTGGTTTCCTGTCCTTGACTTATTCTTTATGTAGCACCCCAAAGTCACTTCACTGGTTTTTAAAATTGATACCTGATAGTACAATTTCAAGAACAGACACCATCTCACTATCATCACTAACATTGGTACAGCGAATTTCTTTCAAAGATGGAGGAAGTGAATTCCAAGAACCCAGGATGAAAGTGTTTTCCTAATATCTGTCTTTGCACAGTTGGAAATCAGAGTGTAACTTTTGACTCCCCCAAAACTTAACTACTGTTAACCTACCATCTACCAGAAGCTTTGCCAATAACATGCATAAATAGTTGATAAACATATATTATGTGTGTCATATGTATTATATGCTGTATTTTTACAATAAAGTAAGCTGGAAGAAAGAAAATGTTATTAAGAAAAGCATAAGGAAGAGAACATACAAAAACAGTACTAAACTGCATTTATCGAAAAAATCCACGTGTCAGTGGACTCACACAGATCAAACCCAAGTTGTCCAAGGGTCAGCTCTATTTTAAACTATTCAAAACTAGTAAAACATTAATTTGCATTTTATTAACATTCTATAGAATATTTCATGGTTTTCTTCATAACATGATGTTTGAATCTTGCCCACACTAAATTTCCTAGAGACATCAGCAAACCTGGATTTATTTTATAAGGGACTTTGCTCAGAAGGAATCAAAAACAATATGTTATTATTGAAAATACACACCAAATTATTCTAGTTTGTAAACATGCATGTTACTTTTGTTAAATCTTAGTGAGGTCCAGCTATGTTTCAAAATCAGGGAAAAAAATGGGGCTCCTGGGTGGCTCAGTCAGTTAAGCATCCAACTTCTGCTCAGGTCATGATCTCACAGTCTGTGGGTTCAAGCTCCACGTCAGGCTCTGTGCTGATAGCTCAGAGCCTGGAGCCTGCTTCGGATTCTGTCTCCCTCTCTCTCTGCCCCTATCCTGCTCATGCTCTGTCTCTTTCTGTCTCTCAGAAATAAATGTTAAAAAAATTTGTTAAATCAGGAAAAAATAAAAAGATAATTTTCTATAATTAACTAGTGATCAAGTTAGAAGCTTTAATTAATATTTGAAAATATTCAATTTGGAATTTAAGACGTCACTGCTGTAGTAGAAAGCATTTTAGAAATGTTATGTATGACTGTAAATTCAGTTACGGGTTAAATTGTGTCCCCCACCCCCAAAAATCTTTGCAGTCCAAAATTCCACTACCTCAGAATGTGACCTTGTTTGGAAACAGGGTCTTATAAATATAATTAATTACATTATAACTGTACTGGAGTAGAGTGGGTCTCCCTAATCTAATATGACTGTGTCCTTATAAGAAGCCAGCCATGTGAAGAAATGAATCTATAGGCAAAGGAGTGTCAAAGATGGCTTGCAGACCACCAGAAGGGATAAGAATGCATTCTCCCCTACAGGTTTCAAAGGCAGCATGGACCTGTGGACCTTGATTTTAGACCTCCCACTGCTGGAGATGTTAAACAATACATTTCTGTTGTGCCAGGCCACTCAGTTTATGATACTTTGTCATACCAGTCCTAGGAAACTAATACAAGGTCTTTCACAAATGATTGGTAAACACCAAATTGAAGACCCTCTCTGATACGGTAAAGGAGGTAAATTGAGAGAAATAACAATGTGTCTAAGTATTTCACCCAATCTCAGCAACCGATCACTGATGATTTAACACTTCTTGTTCATACCTTTTTTTTTTTATTTTTTTAAATGTTTATTTTTGAGAGAGAGAGAGAGAGAGACAGAGCACAAGTAGGGGAGGGGCAGAGAGGGAGGGAGACACAGAATCCGAAGCAGGCTCCAGGCTCTGAGCTGTCAGCACAGAGCCTGATGCAGGGCTCAAACCCACAAACCACAAGATCATGACCTGAGCCGAAGCTGGACACTTAACTGACTGAGCCTCCCAGGTCCCTTCATGCCTTCTTATGTAAAGTCAAGTCACATGGATACATCCATATAAATGCCTTTGTGGTTCATATTGAAAGGCCAAACTACAGCCTTTCTCCAGTAGGTCTTTTGAAAATTAAGTGCTCTTAATTAAAGCCTGTTTAGGTGCTCAGCGAGTCTCTCCGTTTTAGAACAGAAGCACCTAACTATTGACAGTGAAAAGAGCAAAAGTGAAAACAAAGGGAGGAATGCAGTGACCTGAGCCGCCAAAGGCAGGAGGACTCCTGGGCTAGGTTGCAGAATGAATGCAATTATTCCATGAACAAGGGCATTCCAGAGGGAGAAAATGTGGGCCAGGTCGAGAGGCCTCAATGCTCACTTGGCGCTTCAGTCACGTTCCCTGCACTCGTCGAGATTAGAGTCAGGCTCCAGGCTGACTTCGGGCTTTCATCCCTTGTAGCATCAAACGGTGGCTTTGTCAGGGAATGTAAAATAGCAACGCATTGATTAACTCGGTGTTTCTGCAAAAAATAATGGAAAGGAATTACAAACTGCAGGGCACTTGGCTAGTCGGTAGGAGTAGAGCAGACCCCTCTTGGAGATCAGCGAAAGGTTCGCTTGCCTTTAACCTCCCTCCCCTGGGTCTCCACCATAAGCATCCCGCCCCAGGGTGCCACACGGTTAATCAGTCGACTCACTTTCCTGCTGACAAGAGTGCAAGCAAGAGTTTTCTCTCTCTCAGCCCTGAGGCGGCCACGGTTACTCGGGTGATGTGCGTGCGCGCGCGCGCGCGCGCGCGCGCGTGTGTGTGTGTGTGTGTGTGTGTGTGTGTGTGTGTGTGTGTTAGTGAAAGGGTTGTGGAGGACTTAGAACTGCAGATTCCTCCAGAAGGAGTGAAAGATGGAGTGGGTCAGGAGATGAAAAAAGATAGAAAAAGAAAGCATCGTCTCGTATGAGGCTGGGAGAAAATACGTTTTTACTTCCTCAGAAATACATGCTCCCTGGTACAGGTTTCATTCATTTGTAAGAAGCTTTCGCTAGCCTTCGTGCAATTCTACAGCCACTAAACCGTCATTAGCAGATGACAGCAGCCTGCTCTCACAAGTGCGTTTAATATAGCATAATTTATGGATTTCAGTTTCAAAATAAGCACCATTTAGCCTGTCTGGCACCTCTTCCTCCTTCGTCTTCTCCATCACCAAGTGTCAACTGTGAGCAGAGTGGCCTCCAGCAACGAGACGTCTGCACAGCCTTTCTTCCCTTCTGGCTCAGGGTACCCGCTGGGGGTACACCACTCCCAGAGCTGCCTGGGAAGCAAATCCAGTGCGGGCTGAGTCCCACAGGACGGCTTTGCCACGTCCTCAGAGAAGGACTGCTTACCACCTTGCACTACTATCTGCTGAGAATTAAGCAAATGGAGCAAAATGATGATTCTGAGTTAGAAGTTTGCACGAATGATCTCGGCTGTTTGCACCCACAATAAGGCGCGCATTTTCATCCCTCGATGAGAGGAAACGCTTCAGCAGAGGAGGTCACTTAGAGCAGAAATGATACGCTGCAGGGCCAACTTTCCTCGGATACTGTTGTCTTTCTGCGGCACTGGCTGCCTAGTTTGCTGGGCCCAGTGCAAAATAAAAAGGTGGGACCCCTTGAATATCAAGATGACAGCAGCAGGCCATTATACCAAGTGTGGGCCCTTACTAACCGCGTTTATATTTATTTAATCACTACCGCACCTAGTATTTCCACTCCCCAGTGAGCCCTTCTCTTTTTTACCTTTGGATGGACAGACTCTTCTCCCCATCATTCACAGTCTTTCTTGAAAGTGAGAAAATAAACGTTAAGTACAGTTTTAATTGATTCGCTATTGACAAATTATCAGATTGTTCCAAGGCAGTCAGGATATCTAAAAGGAATTCACAATTCTGTGCTTCAAAAGAGGACATAAACGACTTGAAAACTGATCATTATTTTTAGGCATCATTTGACATATACTAATAATAATGTAAACAGTAATCCAGGTGCCCTTATGTGGCATAATTCTTAACGTTATTTTTCACCGACTTAACCATTCTGATGTCAGTACTGCTGAGTAGAGAAATGATCTCCCCAATTATTAGAAATCTCAAAAACAAGGGATGTGAAATTTCACAGACCAGATGTGTTCCAATAGGTCGGTCCCCTTTGTGCTAATTGATGTGCAGATATGGGCTGCTTTACTATTTCCTGCTAGAAGCCCAATCACATAATTTGTTCCATTCAGAACTTATTGACTTTGATTTCTTCATTGAGACAGAACAATTAATATCCAAATTGATTAATCTGACATGCATATATTACTTTTCTTAGCAGCTTCATTGATAACAAATCCATCAAAAATCAGTTATAAAATGCTTCCATCCCACAAATAACATTCCTCATACCCATTCATAGTAAACTCCATTCCAGCCCTCAGCCCCAAGCCACCACTAATCTATTTTCTGTCTCTTTAAATTTCTTCTGCACATTTCACATAAATAGAATCATACAATATGCATTATCTTGTATATGGCTTCTTTTACTTAGCATAATGTTTTGAGAGTCATCCATGGTACAGAGTGTCAGTAGTTTGTTTTCTGAAGAAGACTAATCCATTGTATAAATGTACCGCATTTGTCTATTCATTCCCAGTTGATGAACATTTAGGTTATTTCCAGTTTGGGGTATTAGAAATAATGCTGCTGTGAACGTTCACATGTAAGTCTTAATGTGGACTTAGTTTTATTTTCTCTTGGCTAAATAGCTAGCAGTGGAGATACTGGCTCATACAGTAGTTTTATGTTTATCTTCTTGAGAAATTGCTGAAAGATTTTCCAAAGTGTCCCATTTGACATTCCCACAAGAAGTGCATGAGGGTGTTCATTTCTCCGCATCCCTGCCAACACTTGTTTGGGGCTGTCATTTAATACAGCCATTTTTGTAAGTGTGCAACTGTATCTCATTGTGGTTTTAATTTGCCTCTCCCTAATAATAAATGATTTTGAACATCTTTTTCATGTGCTTACTAGCCATTCATATACCTTATTCTGTATGCCTGTTCATATCTCTTCATCTATTTCTTTTATCAGTTTGTTTGTCTTATTGAGTTGTAATTGTGCCTGGTAAATTGTGGCTCTAAGTCCTTTATCAGATAAGTGTTCTATTCACTCTGAATCTATTGCTTATCTTCTCATTTTCTTAATAGTGATTTTATTTAATGACTTTATTTCTTTCAGAGAAGTTTTATGTTTACAGCAAAATTAAGAAGAAGGTGGAAAGATATCCCACATACACCCTGCCCCTACACATGCACAACCTCCACATTATCAATATCCCGCACCAGGTAGTACATTTGTTACAATGGATAAACCTGCCTGAACACATCATAATCACCCAGCCCAGAATTTACAGCAGGGTTCACTTTTGGTGGTGTGCATTTTATGGCTTGTATAATGGCATGTGTCTACCATTATAATATCATATGGAGTGTTTTTACTGTCCTAAGAATCTTTTGTGTTCTCCGTACTCATCCCTCCCTTTCCCCTCACCAGGCTGGCAACCACTGGCGTTTTTACTGGTCCCATAGTTTTGCCTTTTCCAGAATGGTCTATGGTTGGAATCACATGGTATGTGGCCTTTTCAGCCTCACTTCTTTCACTTAGGAATATACGTTTGAGATTCCTCCACATCTTTTCATGGCTTGATAGCTCATTTGTTTTTAGGGCTAAGTAGTATTCCCTTGTGTGGATATACCACTGTTGATCAGTTCACCTACTGAAGGACATCTTGGTTGTTTCCAAATTTGAATCCAATTTGAATCCAATTGGTTGAATCCAATTCTGAATAAAGCTGCTATGATCATTCATGTGCAAGTTTTTGTCTGGACATAAGTTTCCAAATCCTTTGGGTATAAATACCAAGGAGTGTGAGTCCAAGATCATATGTTTAGTTTTGTAAGAAACCACCAGACGTCACCCAAAGTAGCTGCACCATTTCTCATTCCCACCAGCAGGAAGTGAGGATTTCCGTTGCTGGGCATCCTTTCCAGCATTTGATATTGTCACTGTTAGGAATTGTGGCCATTCTAGTGGATGTGTATTAATGGTGATTTTTGGTGAAGTTCAGTGGATCTTTTTTTGTTCTTTAATGGACTGTATTTTTAGTGCCACATCTGAGAAATATTTGCCTAACCCAAGGTCTCAGGGATTTTCTCCTACGATTTCTCCTGCAAGTTTCATTGTTTTAGTTATTTCCTTTAGGTCTATGATCCATTTTGAGTTAATTTTGTGGGTGCCATGAGGTATAGGTCTAAGTTCATCTTTTTGCTTATGGTTATCCAATTGTCCCAGCATTATTTGTTGAATAGAGTGTCCTTTTCTCAATTAATATTCTTGCCACCTTTGTCACGAATAGAACGATAAATACAATTATTTTTTCGGCACTCTTAATTCTGTCTCATTTGCCCACTTGTCTATCTTTACTTTCTTGGTAAATGGAGCTTTCTACCAAGTTCTGGAATTGGTAAGTGAAAAGGCCCCCAAGTTTACCTTTTCCCAGAGTGTTTTGTCTATTATATGTGTTTTGCATCTCCATATAATTTTTTTTATTTGCTTGTCTATTTCCATTTTTAAAATGCTGCATCTTTGATAGTGAGTAAATTGAAAGTACAGATCAAATTCGGGGAGAATTACCATCTTAACAATATGGAGGCTCTCAACCCATGAGTGTGCAGTGTATCTCTGTTTGTTTATACTTTCTTTAATTTCTCTTAGCAAAGTTTTGTAATTTTTTGGTTTATAAGTCTTCGCTTCTTTTCCTTAAACTTACTATAAGTATTGTTAATGCTGTTTTGAATGGATCTTTATTCTCAATTTCATTTTTAGATTGGTCTTCACTTGTAAGCACATATTTATTTTCATAATATCTGAGACAAGCTGAGCAAAAGGTCCTGACTGCATTTACTAGAGGAGAGGAGAGAAAAAAACTCAAAAAAAATCCCAGGTTCATCTCCACATGAATGCATGTGCCATACATGTATGTTTTTCAAATAAAAATCCTGTATTTCTTTTTTCTTACCTTTTTGAACAATAAATACTCATTGTGGAAAATATGGCTATAAGACAAGAGTCACTGGAGGCTGCAGTCACGGGGAGCTGAGTCACATCTGCCTCAACCTGAGCTCTCTGGTCCCATGTCTCCGTACACCTACACAGCCGAGATTGTGGCACCCACTGATTCCCAGGCTCCTTTTTTGCCGTTCTTTGTGCAGAGTATTTTCTTAACTAGCTGAAGAGTTCGGTGGTGAAGCACCAGGCACAGAAGTGAGACACAGTTGCTTATACTCTAAGTACCCCCATGTCCTCCCTTGTAAATGGGGGTGACAGAACCCTTGCTCATTTCCTCCTTAGATTTCCCCCACTTCCCTCTCTTTCTTCCTTCCTTCCTTCCCCTTGGGTTCCACCTCCTTCCTACGTCCGTGTCAGGCTCTCTGAAGTAACTGCCCATGGACAGGACATCATCTCAGAACCTCATGCAGCGTCCTCATCCCGCCTCTGATTTGGGGACAGCATTCCAGGGACCAGTGCTCCCTCCACAGAGTCCCTCTCTAAACCCCCCAAAGCGCCTCCCGGTTTCCCCTCTCTTGACCCCATATTAGGCCCTGGGTGCAGTTTGGGGCCGCCTACCCTTAGAGTGCTGGGTAAGTGCACAGTTCCCCAACCTCAGTGACTCCAGCATCCCGCCTCCCCCTGTGTTTTCCTCTCAGCCTCCACTTTTCCACGCGTGTGCAATGTTGTGTTGCAGCTGTGGTCTCTTTCGCTCACTGATAGGCAGATACGGGCTCCTCTACTGTTGCACCGGGCTGAAGGGCCAGGCACAGTCATGCTTCCATGGATTGTAAAACTTCCACGAAGACACAAAGCCGTGCAGGGAAAGCTGGCCTCATGGATCATGGGTTGTCTACAGTTTTGCTGCCCCCCCCCTCCCCGTACTAATTGTCATTCACCTAGGACAGCCCTGTTCCCACAGGCCACCAAGGCAGAGAAGGACCCCTGCTTCCTTCCCCACCCCAAAACTCTCTCATGCCGCGAAGCCCTGCTAAGGGCATTGGACTTCCCCAGCCCCTATGAAGTTCTGAAAAGTGACAGCAGGGTACTTCCAAAAGCACCTGTATTTGTGATACCTGGAATTCAGCACTATTACTGGGATCATCGTAAGCACTTCCCTTTTCCTGTGGCTCTTGAGTTTTCAGACATAACCGAACCTGTACAATGATGGAGATTCTACTGTGGTTAAAACAATCAGATGATTAAAGCATAGTAGTGTGACCCTTAATACACACACAAAAATAAGTCAGTTTGACTTATTTTTCTTTGTGTTTTATCAAGGCGGCGCTGTGTGTCAGCACTAAATTAAAGTCAGAAATCCTAACACTTTGCCAGGTACTAATTACATGCCCTCGAGGAAGGCGCTTTATTTCAGGGTGGGGGAGGGGAGGGCTCCAATTTCCCTAACTGTACAAAGAAGGAAGAGGTTGTTTTACTCGACCTCTATGGTCCCACCAGGGCAGTAATCTACAGCTACAAGAAATGTGCGTGCTTGTGCAAGCTTTGTACAAACCTAAGCTGAAATTGTCTCCCTTCTGAAAAAAAAAAAATTATTTTGTTTCTTTAGTCCACGTGGAGTTCTGTAACCATGGATAAAGATAATATTATCACAGTATTTTGTGATTGTTACACATTCAAAAGAGTTTATACAATGCAATGGTAAAAGTTAACTCAAAAACTAAACTGATACAAAATCTTAAAATAGATCATTTGTACTGGAGAAACCCGGGGTACTTGTGGTAATGCTGGGGCTTGACCAGTGTGGAATATTGGTCCTTGATTTTGTGTTTGGAGAGCGGATTTAAGGATTTGTGCCATAATTTCTCCATCTAGAATAATTGCTAGTTATTTCTCAAAGCTCTATATGTTTCGTGATTTAAACGATGTTCGAACTCAAATGACAATAACTCATCAAGGACAAAATGTCATAACACCACTTAAAGTAAAAATAAGGGCTTAGTTCACTCAGAAAGCTAAAAATTGTTCAATGAAAGGGTTGAAAATAAATGGTCTTCGGTGACATAAAGCTTGACTCTCAGTCCCCTGAGACTGAACAGTGGACATTTATGCCATAGTTCTGCATAATAAATAGAAAACAGAACTTAGTGAGAAAAAAAAATCCTTGCTCACTGGGAATAAACCACCATATTCCTGATGCTTGTCACGGCCAGCCATTTTTGACGACCTAATTTGGCCATTTTGGAGTGGCTCTCATTCTGCAGCTCATGAATTAAGAGCTGTTATTAAGCGTTTCCCTTAAAACCCTCACACCCACCTTTTACATTTGCTGGCTTTAACTGTTGATTTGCCTGGCAGTAATTCAAAGAGGGCAGCATCGGTGTTGTGACACTACTTAGTTCTCTAGAACAGCTCTGTGGTCATTTTTAAAGAGATCACGAGTACCGGAACCTAATTCCATAAGGTCTGAAAACAACTTCGTGATGGGTGGTAAACACAACACCAGTGGGAAGAGTAGAAACATCTTCTAAGTCCATGTAGCATTAACAGCAGGCTGTTGAATGTTCTTTCCCACATGCAAGTGGTTCCATCAACAATATGTTGCCAACCGAGGAGGAGGATATACCCAGCAAAACCAGAGGTAGGTATGGCAGGGTAATGCCTGGAACTTGAGTCTAGAATGTTTAGGACTGCTGTCAACCCTCCCCCACTCCTACCTTCTACCCCCACATAATGCAACAAAGCAAGACTTTTTGAAAGCATGACTTAAGAGAACTGCCTTATTTCAAGTTTCTATGAACTTAAGATATCGTTTCCAGGTCCCTTCTGGCTCCACATCCCTGGTTTTATGAAAGAGTTGTGTTGGGTTGCCATTGCTGGCCAATGGATGTCTGATGCTTGCAGTCACAGGGCCCTGCAGTCAGGAGAGCCCTGTGCTTCGTGCAATACTCTGTTGTATCATTTTAACGTTTCTGGTGGTTTTTGAGCAAAGGGCCCACACTGGGTCTTACAAATGTTGTAGCCAATCCTGGCATATTTGAATCAAAAGTTTTATTTGTTTTTTACTTTTTTTTGTATCAGAAGTTTTAGATCAAATTCTATGTGTGATCTGGAAAAGTAACACTAAGCTTCCTTATGAATATAATAGATGAGTATGAGTCTATTCAACCAAAGGATTTCAATGCAGCATGGCTTTAAAGAGGTGGGCAGCACTACTAAGATTATATAAGAGAACAAAAGCGGCTAACTTCTTTGAAGAAAAATAACTATAAATAATAAAAATGAAAAGGGGCACCTGGGGGGCTCAGTCGGTTAAGCATTCGACTTCAGCTCAGGTCATGATCTCACGGTTTGTGGGTTCAAGCCCCACATCAGGCTTTGTGCTGACGGCTCAGAGCCTGGAGCCTGCTTCGAATTCTGTGCCTCCCTCCCTCTCTGTCCCTCCCCCGCTTGCACCTGATCTCTCTCTGTCTCTCAAAAATAAATAAACATTAAAAAAAAATAAAAAACAAATGAAAAGATGAGTCCAAAAAGCTACTTTCAGACCAATCCCTTTATAAATAGGAAACAAAAATCCTAACTGTTAGCACATAGAATCCAGCAAAAGCTTTAAAAGAATAACAGAACGTGACTAAATTTGGGTGAATCCAAAACATACAAGTTTTCTTTTTTTCTTTTTTCTTTTTTTTTAGAATTAAGAAATGTATTAATTCATGCATCATGTTTGCAGATCTAAAGTGAAAAATAAAAGATCTCCATTAGTCCTGGAAGAACATTTTAAGATCCAAAATCTGTTCTTGATAAAAATGCACATTGATAAAGCTGAAAATGTGTATTGATAATATCGAGGTAGACTGACATGTTTTTAGTACAATGTAAACAAAAGCAACAGCACTGGCTTTAGTTGTGAGCACTACAGGCCCCAGAAGAAGGCTCACTGTATACTATTTAATGCTGTCCATACCCGGGGAACCCAATGCTTTATATTTAAGTAAAATAGTGACATTTTCTCCTATTTATTTCATTAAAATTGGGCTCTTTATATTTCCTATCATTCCTAGAATCATCTTAGAAAATCATATATTTCCACTAAAGTATTTCACCCGGATTAAAACATAGATCAGTAACAGTTTTAAGAATGTCATCCTAGGGAAACCTGGCTGCCTCAGTCAGTAAAGCAGGCGACTCTTGATTGCGGGGTTGTGAGTTCGAGCCCCATGTCGGGTGCAGAGATGACTTAAACATAAAACCTTTTTAAAAAAAAAAAAAGTTATTCTATTCTGATTCTTTTTTTTTTTTTTTTTGCACATAGTAAACTTAATCTGCAGCAAATAAGGAAATCATGGGAAATAATGTCCAAAGCCGTGACTTTTATGATTCTTTTAAATTATTTCCTCTTGCTATCTTTTTTTTTAATGTTTATTTATTTTTTTGAGATAGAGAGAGACAGAGCATGAACGGGGCAGGGTCAGAGAGAGAGGGAGACACAGAATCTGAAGCAGGCTCCAGGCTCTGAGCTGTCAGCACAGAGCCCGACGCAGGGCTCCAACTCACGGACCGTGAGATCAAGACCTGAGCCGAAGTCGGATGCTCAACCGACTGAGCCACCCAGGCGTCCCTTGCTATCTTTTTTTTACTTCATTCTTTTCCAAAATTTTCAAAATTCAAAATTTTGACTCTCTTCTTTTACATTAGACAGAAATTTATATATTTTGCATATTAACTTTTTTAAGTCAGCTTTTGGGTTTATTTACTACTCTCTTCAATCTCTATTTTCTATCTCATTAGATTTTTGCCTTCATGCATTCATGTATTAAGATCTCCTTTGTTTTCCTGTATTGCTCATTCTCTAATCAACATAGCAAATCAACATTGGTCCTTTAACTCTGCCTTTGATGTGAAAAATACCATTTTCTTTCTACTACTTGGCAAGGACCCACTGAAGTCACCCTAATGTAGTCTGCAAATATTTTCACTACAGAACATCTCACTACTCTGTTGTATTGATGAAGTCACGCTAATTGAACCTGATGAGCAGGTGGTGGCAAAACACTAAAATGCCTTTACCAGCAGGAACGTGTGGCACAGGGTGTGGGATACACCCCCTGAAAATTCAGAAGCCCATCGCTCTGAATGTGACAAGGATCTGGAATGTGTGCCTACCCTTCTGAAGTGGGAGATAAAATGCTATACATTGCACTCAAATGTGGCACAGTATATATGTCAGTCCTTTTTACCTCTGTAGTCAGCATGTAGTATATTTTGGGGGCTGGCTTGATCTATGTGCTACGTGTCCCATTGAATAGCTATTTTGAGTGAGGCCCAGGACAAGAGAAGATAGAGACTTTCCGTCAGGTCCAGGCTGCTGGAGCTTCTCTAGCATGTGGGCCTTAAAAGCTAGAATACCCGATGGTAATTGAGGCGTTTGGGGGAGATGGACTTGCTTCTGGAAGTCTCCAATAATACCAACACAGACTTCTCAACGTCTAGAGAAAAGTTCCTGCCATTGCACATATAACGATGCTCCATTAAGGAAACTGCTCCTGGCTTCTCCTGAGACCCAGCAGAGACTGAATGCATGTCTCTTCAGACTTTACATAACCACTGCCCATCATGAATGGATGGCATCTGACCCCAACACCTGAAGACTGGGCGTGCTCAACAGCCATCCCTAATCATGCGGAAATGGTTTGTAAGAGATCGGGTGTGATTCAGTCCGGAAGGTCCAAATAAGTCCGCGTGAGCCGGTGGCTTGGATGCAGACCAGTGTCCGCAGGAGGAATGAAAACAGGGGCCTGTGCAGAAGCCACACCCAATGGACAGCGGACTGCCACTTGGTTAGCCTTGTCAGGAAAGCAGCAGAAAGGCAGTGATGGGGCCGACCTTCCCCGTGGACAGAAAGTCTAGCTGCCTATGTGGTTGCTCACTTTGTGTGGGTTGAGAGAGGTAAGAGTAAGTTGCCTCGTGAAATATCTGATGTGAGGAAGAGAAAAACATGAAAAGTCACAGAAACTACAAACAGAACCGATTTTATTGTAATTAGCCATTTAATATCCAGTGAATCACGCAAAACTTGTGTGTGTCCCGCTTACATCCGAATCCATGAAGAAATATTACATCTAAGTTCTATAAATGAACAGAATCTACGTGTTTAAAGTTCCACTTTGGCAAAGGCTGCTCTTTGACTGAATTCTATTTCAAAAATTTGAAGAACGGATTGCCGGAAATGTTAGAGAGTGCAGTCTCGATTCGACTTCTTCTAAGGTCTTAATTCAGGGACCAGTGAACGACTACATTTTCCATCTAAGTGAAATCCCTTTCACAATAACAATATCAACAAAGCTTAAATTAGGCAGAGATGACAACAGAGAGAGTGTGCTCACAAGCTGGGGAGGGGCAGAGAGAGAGAGGGAGACACAAAATCCGAAGCAGGCTCCCAGCTCTGAGCTGTCAGCACAGAGCCCAACGCAGGGCTCGAACTCGTGAACTGTGAGATCATGACCTGAGCCAGAGTCAGACACTTAAGTCAGACACTTAACCAACTGAGCCACACAGGCACCCCAGGACTCTTTATCAGTACACTACCAAGCCTGACTTTTTTCATGTTAAAAATTTTTTTAAGGAAATGAGAGAGTGTTAGAAATAAAAAATGTTTTAATTGACTATTTCCCTTTAAATTAAGTATTCTTCCCATTTTAGAAAGTGGAAAGAGTGGGCTGACACTGGTTCGCAAGTGCTCAGGATCATACCTGGAATATGGCTCAGTTGGAATGCAAACTCAAATTTCTAATCATGCAAAGTCCATGATCTTAATTTTTTAATTTATTTTTAAATGTCATATATAAAATTCATAAATATATTTATAAAATGTCATAAGTATATATGCGACTGTATTTGACTTGTATATAACACATATACACACATGCAGTTAAAAATAATATTAAATAGTATACTGCTGTCTCCCGTGCAGTTTAAGAAATTGAAAATGAGCAGTGTTTTTGGTGCCTCCTGAATTCTTCTCTCTTCCATTACTTGTCACCCAGATGTAACCCCTGATCTCAGTTTCATGTTAGCCATTTCTGTGTTTTCTTTTGTAATTTACTGTCTATTCAATCTCTAAGGTATATATCATTCACTTTGATCTGCTTTATAAAATTGTTTTCATGCTTATTTGTTTATTTGGAGACGCGGGGGGAGGGGCAGAGAGACAGGGAGAGAGGGAATCCCAAGGAGGTTTCCTGCTGCCAGCGCAGAGCCCAATGCAGGGCTTGGACTCACGAACCATGAGATCATGACCTGAGCCCAAATCCAGAGTCTGATGCTTAACCAGCTGAGCCACCCAGGCACCCCTTTTGATCTGCTCTTAAGTAACAGAAATACTGTGTCTATTTTCATTGCTATATTGTACTCCGCGGTCTGAGGACATAATTTGTCCATTTTCCATTTGTGAACAATTGAGTTGTTTGCTTTTTTTTTTCTCTCTAAACCATGCAGTCCACGCTGTCCTGCACATGTCTGACAGAGGGAGAAGTTGGGGGGCGGTGGGAGGCGCAAAAGCAGGCGGCCGCTGGCCTGTGTTGCAAGCCTCAGCTTCCTTTGGACTCTGCCCCCCAGGTTGGTAAGTGCCGGCCGACAGGAAGCTGCTATCCACAATCCTAAAAGCGGGATCTCAATGTTGTCTCAGTTGTTGAATGCGCACCCCCCCCAACTCTGGGCATCAGGATATTGGCTACCTGCACCTCCCCCCGCCCCCCCCCCCCCCCCCGGATTTCTTTCCAGGGCCCTGGGACTCCTCTTGTATTCTATCCTGCCATATCCCCTACTTCCGTACCGTCACAAATAGAACTTCTGCTTTCTAGGAGAATTCTAAGGGCACACAGCAGTGGGCGTGGTTGTGGATACAAAACACTGAGAAATGGGAAAAATGGGTGTGTTTAGCCACATGACAAATGGGCTTGCACGATGGATTGTTTTGCTCTAAAATCCTGTTTTTCGCAGCAGAGACTTTTTATTTGCATTCCTCTTGTAACATTACTCATCTTCTCTGCAGGCAAATGAACCGCCTGGGGCCACGAGGCTTCAAGTTGTGCATTTGTAAGGATGTTTCACAGAGACACATGAATACCTCTCAGGATTTTCTCTGTTGAAAAACTCAGACTGAAAATGTGCTGCGGGTCAGCATTAGGTGAGCCGAGTTCATTTTCAAGGTGAGAGGGAAATAACGGTGGGATTTTAAAGCAATGGATCCAGTTTGGAATGAACACTAAGACACAGGAGCCAACTGTTTACAGCTTAGGCGCTGAGATGCCTGCAGGCCATAGATGGATGCGAGAAGCTCTAAAACAGGGTTCATCAAAACCGAGTCGAGATTATCACTTCAGAGTCTTGACATGAGCTTTTTTTTTTTTTTTAAGTGAAACCGTGGGCACCTACCTACCCATTGGGAATATCCTAAATCCAGGAGTTTGGAGCGGCTCAAGATTCTGCATTTTAAGAAATGGAAGTTCTCCAGATGATTGGAATGAATGGCTTAGTTAAAGGAGAAAGTTCACAGCCTACAGGAAGCACAGAGGCACTGCACGCACACTCTTCTCCATTGCACCCCTCTTCCTAAAATTACCACTTGCACAGAGGAGGGTCGCTTTGCAGGCACTAAGGAAAAACGTCCTCGCGGATCCTCATGAAAGAATTTTAGCTCTGCCAACATGGTGACGACAGTTGCCATTGTTGTGTGGTGCGTTTGCAGTTGAGAGAATTGGACTGCAAGAGTTCCAAGAGGGGAAAATAACACTGTTTCTTGACATATGAAATGACAGATGTCAGCTAAACTCACAGCGGTCATTGCACGATATGTGTTCGGTCCCATCATCCGGCCGTGTGCCTTCAACGTACCAAGCGCATCACACGAGAACTGGGGAGAAAAGGAAACCACTTGTGAAACACCGGCCAGGTTTTTTTATTCTAGAGACGCTCTTTGTCACTTCTATGCAGTGTGCCAATGAACAGAAAAACATCTGAGGGTTCTAAATGACTCTGTTTCGTGAGCCAGTGTTTGATGACCTCTCCTTTTTGCCAGCTGACTAGTACAGCTCTGTCCTGTGCCCCAGCTACCGATGGGGACGTGGCTGAGCAAACGGCCAAGTGCTCAAAGTGTAAAATCAACCCGGGGTTTCAAAGGCTTAGTATAAAATAACAATGTAGAGTATTTCAATAACTTGCATACTAACTACTTACTGACATAATGACGTTTTGGATATTTGGGGTTAAACAAAACATATTGCTGAAGTTATTAATTACTCCAATTACTCAAATTCACCTGTTTCCATTCACATTTTATTTTTATTTATTTTTTCAAGTTTTTTTAAAACTATATTTACTTATTTATTTTTGAGAGAGAGAGAGAGGCAGAGAGAGAGTGAGAGAAAAATCCCAAACTGACTCTGCCCTGTCAGCATAGAGCCAGACACGGGGCTTGATCCCACGAACCGCGAGATCATGACCTGAGCTGAAACCAAGAGTTGAATGCTTAACAGACTGAGCTGCTTAGGCGCCCTACATTCACTTTAAAAAAAATTCTTTTGAATGCTTATTTACTCTTTAGAGGGACAGGGAGAAAGAGACAGAACGAGAGCACGGGAGGGGCAGGGAGAGAGGGGGACACAGAATCCAAAGCAGGCTCCAGGGTCTGAGCTGTCAGCACAGAGCCCGACACGGGGCTCGAACTGACAGACTGAGAGATCATGACCTGGGCCTAAGTCGGACCCTCAACCGACTAGCCACCCAGGCACTCCAAACCTACATTCACTTTTTGAATATGGCAATCGGAAAGTTTTAAATTACCCATGTGACTCTCACAAACTGCCTTGTATTTATTTCTATTGGAAGTACTTCTCTAGTGTGTTAATTCTCCTAATCACGATTACTTAAATAAAATTATGCTTTTACTCAGATGTGTGAAATAAATCTTTATGTAAACAACAGAAAGCCTGACTGGCACTTAAATAAAGCAATTAAGCAATAAGCTGCAAGAAAAAATCATATCTTGGTGTTTTGAAAGAGAAATGTGCATTAAAATTCGATCTGGATAATTTAAATATTCCCTGGCTTTCGAAAGCATGAATTTTGTTTTAAATTGTCTTAATGTCTTCACACATATCTAGGCATATATAATTGCATGTGGCTGCGTGAAGTATCACCCCTATTTCTTTTTAAGTGGCTTTATGCTCAACTGTCCCTTTTCCTATATCACAATCTCCAAGCTGACCTCCACATGTTAGCCAGGGGAGTGGCCTGGCACAGAATCTTCCTCCTTTTCTGTGCTCACATACTCACGCATGCATATGCATAAACTGACGTGTATATTGCGTGTATGTGCATACATGTATCGCTTCTCATTTTGCTTTGCTAAAAACGGGTTCATCCCGTGTACATTTTTTCTCAATTGTTCTTTTTACACTCAGAGCTCCTTGTGGGCACCACTCCAAGTCAACTTGTGATGTTTTAACTTATTTTCAATGGCTGGAGAATATTTCAAGATGTGAGCACAATGGGATGTATTCAGCCGCTTCTCTTCTGATGGGCACTCTTTGATTTTAGGTTTTGCTTTTGTGTCTTTTCCTTTCTTGTTTGGGGGGAGGGGACATCACATGCAAGGCCTTCATAAACACCTGCACACTTTTGTCATTTGTTCTTGGACTTTTATTTCTGCGGGAGAGTTTGCCAGAGTTGATAGCACTGTCAAGAGATTTATACGTGGCACATACATGTTATGTATGTAGTAAGTAAATATTATTTTGCATTTAAAAATGATGCATTGAGAGGCACCTAGCTTAAGTCGGTTAAGCGTCCCGCTTCGGCTCAGGTCATGATCTCGCGGTGTGTGAGTTCGAGCCCCGCGTCGAGCTCTATGATGACAGCTCGGAGCCTGGAGCCTGCTTTGGATTCTGTGTCTCCCCCTCTCTCTGCCCCTCCCCTGCTCATGCTCTGTCTCTGTCTCTGTGTCTCAAAAATAAATAAACGTTAAAATGTTTTAAATAAAAATGAAAATAAATAAATAAAAATGATACATTGATGCATAGTTCTCTGGGAACGGTGAGAACAAATTGATCCCAGGCAGAGGGAATATTCTTGTTCTTCTCAAGTTTCGCCAGCGTGGTGCCCGCCTCCCAGATCACTGCTGCCTGCACTCCTTGCGAACGGGGACATTGTTTTGTGTTGGCCAGTTGGACATTTGCATTTGCTCTTGTATAAACTGACAATTTGAAACAGCACTCTCCAATAAAATTTTCAGATGCCAGAAATATCTTTTGAAATGCAGCAACGTGCCTGAGAAACAGAATTTTTAATTTTTTTAATTTTAATCATTTTATTTATTTATGTTTAATTTTTTTTTAATGTTTATTTATTTTTGAGACAGAGAGAGACAGAGCATGAACGGGGGACGGTCAGAGAGAGAGAGGGAGACACAGAATCCGAAGCAGGCTCCAGGCTCCGAGCTGTCAGCACAGAGCCTGACTCGGGGCTCGAACCCACGAACACTGCCAGAGATCATGACCTGAGCCTCAGTCTGGCTCTCCACCGACTGAGCCACCTAGGTGCCCAAATTTTAATCAACTTAAATGTAAATGGCCACCAATGGCCACCGGCTCTCATAGTGAGCCTTGCAGACTTGGATTCTTATCTAACTTTTTATCCACTTTTTTTCTTTAATTTGTTCGTTTGTTACTATCAAAGAGGACTTTCCATATTATAAAAATTAACACCTTATCATCTGTGTTACATTTCTTTACATTTAGCTTTTGATTACTTATTCTATTTTATGTTTTGAAAGGGGTTGGAGGAATAGGCATAAGGCATGTATGCAAATGACATACATTAATATGTCTTCTTTTTAAATGTTTCCCAATAAAACTTGATATGCATTTATGCTTTACGAAAGTTTCACAAATAGAGTGAGAGAAGAGAGAGTATCTTGCACAGTGCTTTACTGTTTCTCCTTAAACATATAAAGTATATTCTAAACTGTTGCACTTTTTATATTTGAATATTTAGTGCTTAATCCATGCCATAGCTTTGTTATTCATTCATTAGAATATGTTGTATGCCAAAAGCAACCTGTGGTTTTATTGTTCTACAGATTAAGCCACTGTATACGCTAGAAGCTCATGTGAACCAGATTGCTAAGTACTGAATCGAGGTTAAATGGTATTAAAAAAAAAAAAAGATAACTTCAAACTTACATAATTGACTAGAAACCTTTACTGTGGGAGTGTAACAAATGGCTGGGAGCATATAAGAGAAAAGCAGAGTAGATTCTGGTTTAATCTCTCTTTTTTAACATACAGCAAATTTATGTGTGTCAGTCAGTTAAGGAGAAGTTGTATTTTTATTGCATACAGGCAATAAAAATAGGACAGTTGTAGTTTTTTTCACACCAAGAAAATTGTGAATGCTTTCACATATGTTACCAAGATTTTACTTGTGCAGAGACACAATATTGCAAATTTTCTTTGAGGTTATAATGCACTGTTGATTCAACAGACATTCTACTTATACCATTTCATAAGAATAATTTGTCTTCATTTATTTCGAGTTAAAGGATTGACAGCTCACTTTTCACCATTGTCTCAACGTTAAAAATTTTGTATTTACAAAATAAATAACAATATTCTATTAATTAATAATGTATTGTAAAATAAATAATGACACCTGCTTATTGAAGAAAGTATAGAAAACCTGAACAAATCATAGGGTAAGAACTAACAACTAAAAAGTATAGGAAAAACATGAAGAATGAAATAAAACCCAACTCTCGTCAAATTAGAGATACGTTTTATTTATTGAAGTGACACTGTGTAAACCATTCAAAAAGGATTAATGAAGAATTATGTAACATATCAGCAACATAGTTTTAGTTTGCTACATGGTATTTCATCCTATGCCATCATCCGCAGGTGGCAAATTAGAGGTTCTACTCACGGAAACAGGGCAGGATTACTCCAGTATGTTCAACTTGAGGGCTAGGTATCCTAGAGCAAAATGGATTTCAAACCAATGAGGTCAAAGTGCCATTCACTTAGAGAATCTGGTTTCTTCTAGGGCTTTACTACTAAATTCCCTACTTTAAAATGTTTTAAAGTTTCCTTTTAGAATAAAACTTTAATCTCAAAAACGTTTCTGTGTATCTGTCAGAGACTCTAAGTTTCAAGGCCCCGCATTTACACAAGTTCCTTCCAAGTCCCGATACCTGTGTTTTTATTTCTAACTCTGGGTGTGCTCTCTCCCCCTTATCGTTGGCTATCCAAATTATATAAATTTCAGGTCCCATGAAACTTGGATGCAACCCTCGTGTCAGTTAAGTATGTTGTCATCACCAACTTTTTATCTTACAGCACAATGTTATGGATCCAAAGTATATTGCAAAGTATAAAGATATCAATCTTCTCTGATATAAGCTGTATAAAGCATGTCAAGTTGCTACCTTCTAGAATTCTCTGTAAACGTAATTAGATTCTCTTCTTTGGCCCCCACCCGCCATTTCCCCCCTCAACACTCTATTGGTAAATAACAAAGCAACTGTCCCAGGCATCTGACTCCATGGCCTCTTTGCCTGTTTTTCACGTTAGCAGACTTAGTGCTCCCGTAGTGGTGTAGTGGTCCACGGTTTTTAGATTGATACATGACAGATGCAGGTATCAAGCAAAGATGTTAGCAAACAGAATGGAAGTTCCCATGCAAAGAAAATCCACAATGGAGGGAAGTTTCCTAAGGAGTAAGTGGACTGGAAGTCCATATTTGGCTTTGTTCTTCCCTAAATGCAATCTCGAGAATCTTGTAGTTGGCTTTCGTAGATTTACCGATATGATCTCAAATTCTTTTGAAAATCAGAACACATACTGACATTTCATTTGCTACTTTATGGAAGATCAACATTTTCTAACCACATTTGTCTAATTACTGATTTTATCATCAAGGCCATCTACAGTTCTGTGCAACGTTGATGGTTTCAGCAATCCTGATTCTTTGCAATTTTGCACTCACATCTGTTTTGTCAGATGTAATATAAATTATAAATTCTTACATAGTTACTTTCAGGAAAGAGAGGCAATAGCATGTCTATTAGTGAGATTGATTCATTGTTGCCAAAGCCTTGGGGACTTAAAATGGAACTTACTAGAAAAATAGTATGTATAGAATTGACTCTTGGAGGTAGTTTGGTATGATAGAGAAAATCTACATGGTAAATAGATTTGTAAATTCTTGCTCTACTATTTACTTCTCCCTCAGAGAGTTACTTCATTTCCATGATTTCAATTTCTCATCTATAAAGTGGGAATGATGGTTTCAGCCTCCATTGGCCACTTTGTCTTTACTCCTTCCTTGACAACCAAGTAAGGAAGTCACTCTATTATCTTCAGCATCATTTCCTTGGATCTGTTCTATTTTTATGGTGCTATGCCTTTGAATTATAGTGGACCACTCCCCAAATCTCTATAGTCTATGGATATTCCTCCTTCCCATGAAACTGCCACCCTCTCTAACTCACACGGATTCTCTTCCCTGTTTGTCCATGAGTATTCAAGAAGACATACTCATGGTAACCTTGTTAAGTGCCTAGCATTTATTAAATTCAATAATAATAACAATAATAATACTATGTGATCAATATTTGCTAGTATTTCAGTAGATATTTCCTCAAAGGAGTTGGGTTAAAACCCACATATTATGTCCCGATTTGAAGAGCAAATGTTTTAGGATTGTATTGAAATCACAGATTCTCTTTCCTTTCCAGAAATTATCATAGTTCTGGTAAGACATGAAAATGGTGGTTTCATCTGAACTACACTCTACCTTCCTTCCACACTATGTTTTACCAAATATAGAAACCAATCAAGGGCATCTGGGGGGCTCAGTTGGTTAAGCATCTGACTCCTGATTTGGGCTCAGGTCATGATCCCACAGTTCCTGAGTTTGAGCCCAACATCGGGCTCCGCACTGACAGTGGTGAGCCTTCTTGGGATTCTATGTCTCCCTCTCTCTCTGCCCTTCTCTCTCTCTCTTTCAAAAATATATAAATAAACATTAAAAAAAAGAAACCAATAATACTGCAAAAAAAGGCAAAAGTAGTCCCAACCTATCACTAACTGCCAGATGTTAAGACAACTCTTCACTCTAAATGTCCTTTATTCTAAGAGAGAGAAAAGTATTGTTGTCTAGAAAGTGCATAATAAATGTAAATACCGTAAATATTTGATTTTAAATATCCTTTCCTCAAGGGAAATTTTAAGCAAAAAGGAGAAAAGTAGATGACAAAGCCAAATATTACATTTAAATGCATTGTTGGGTTTATATGGAAAAAGACCTACAACAAAAATCTATTTACCCATGCCATTCTTGATGCTCATGTATGCCTAGATGTTATAAGCAAGTCCCACTCTTGTATTCGTTTTTCATTCATTTATTACTTACAGGCATCTATGCTGTGTGATGCATAATGCTTCTCAGTTTATTTAATAAATCACATAATCCACTTGAGAGATCAGGAAATATGTTTTTTTTTAATCTGTAATTCATCTGTATTGGTTTTCCCAATGTACTTGATTCTTCCCTCTATTTAATGATCCCATGTGGCCTCACTTTTGCCCCTAGACCAGAGCTCATTCTCATGAATGAATAAGTGATATCAACCTAGTTTGTAAGGTACAGCCACTTTTCTACATTATTGTGAGACAAGTTTTAAAAAAGGAACGTGAAGCGGGGTGGCACCTGGGTGGCTCAGTTGGTTAAACATCCAACTTCAGTTCAGGTCATGATCTCGTGGTTCACGGGTTTGAGCCCTTCGTCAGGCTCTGTGGTGACAGCTCAGAGCCTAGAACCTGCTTCAGATTCTGTGTCTCCCCCTCTCTCTGCCACTCCACCACTCACACTGTGTCTCCCTCTCTCTGTCAAAAATAAATAACGTTGAAAAAAATGTGAAGAGATTTCCAGGGAACAGACTCTCCATGGCTAACCATAGAGAGGAGGCCACATTCAAAAGGGCAGCAGGCGGGGGGCAGGGGGCAGGGTGGTGGTGGTGAGGGAAAAGAGCCTATGAAGTAAAAGATACTTGTGGCAATTAGGAATGGCCATTTTATGGGTTTGTTCATCTATCCAAACAACAGATAAGCAAGATACTGTAATATGGAAGAGTTTGTGCTTTAAATTTAGATGCGGTCAAAATCTTGGCTTTCTCTGTAACTTAAATTTGACCCAGAGCAAGTTCACTCCTCTAATTTGCCTCATTTGAAAAATAACTCAGGGTGTGGGTGGTGTTGTGAGAAAAGATATGGATGTTTTCCCAGAAGATCTTACTGGAACTTGGACCTGAACAGAAAGCAAGCTTCAGAAGTGGATTTGCCACTGTCTAGTCTTTGAGAACTCGAGACCTACCTAGATAGACACGTCAACATTCCAGGGTGGGGTGGCCCAGGACCACGGCGACATCATTATGTCCTTGAACACTGGAGAAACCAGGCTTGTCACTTTCTCAGGAGGTTTATTTCCACCCCAAAGGGTTAGAGGAAGATGGTTCAAAGCAGACTCTACGAAGGGAGAGGGAGCAGTGGTCTGTCCCCTTCCCAGTCTACTCAGGTAACGTTGGTTTTCCTCTGTTCCTTGCCTAAACCAGACTCCTGGGGGCGGGGGGGGGGGGGTTAGGTAGGACATTTGCCCTGGCTCTCCTCATGATGGTCCAAGGATAAGAACTAGGAGAAGGAACCACCTTGCTGTGTGCTCTGGGGTGAGGAATAAACCTCTCTCTGATCCAAAACCCCTGTGGGCACACTTACAACAAATTAATACAGAAGAATGGTAAAAACGTAACAGTTTATAGTGAATTTTCAATATTCTTATACGTGAAAATGCTTATCACAATACTTGGTGCATCCTAAGTACTCAGTTTTTGTTAGCTACAATCACAACCTGCTTCTAGAGTGAAAAGTAATTTTCTAGGCACTGACTCATGGCGCATCCACAGGATAGATAGGAAATGACAGGGTTCTTTAAAGTTGTCCACACACTTTATATAATTTCGGAACAAAGCACTCATGAGAACTCCCAGAAGAAAGTCTATATTTCATCCATCTCTGTATGCTTGCATTTACAAGTCTGACTGCTTCTTGGTGAAACTGTATGTAGCGTGGGCCATTGAATTACCAGTGTTAATATTTACACATATGGGAAACTTGATACCAAATTAACTTAATTTCAAACTTCCATGCTCCAGTTGTTTTTATCGATATCGTAACACAGCAATAATTGTACTGCCAGTTTCTTAGGATGTAGCTCGAACCATTAAAATACAAAAGAAAAACACGGGATGTCAGTGCACAGCTGTTGTTTAAACAGAGCAAGAAACCACATTGGCAATCAGAACATTTTAACATCTAAAAATGGTTCTAAGATAAATTTAAACACTCCTTTAAATACTCTATGCCTTTGAAAGTGATGAAAGATAAACAAAAGAAGAATTAAAAGAACATGAGGTCTGAATATAGACAATCACAGGGACATACACACACGCAAAAGCCTCCATTTTCATTCGTAAATAAAATATTCAGTGAAGTTTTAAGCATATAAAGTGAAATAAAACTCAATCTGCTGTTCTACAACTAAATTTCTTTTAAGTTTATTTATTATTTTTGAGAGAGGGAGAGTGCACATGAGCTGGGGAAGGGCAGAGACATAGGGAGAGAGAGAATCCCAAGCAGGCTCTGAGTTGTCAGTGCAGAGCCCAACACGGGGCTCGAACTCACGAACCGCAAGGTCATGACCTGAGCAGAAACCAAGAGTCGGACGCTCAACCGACTGAGCCACCCAGGCGCCCCTATGATTTCAATTTTAAGTAATCTCTACACCCAACGTGGGGCTCAAACCCACAACCCTGAGATCAAGAGTTTCAAACTCTACCGACTGAGCCACCCAGGCGCCCCTATTCAGGTCTACTTTGGAACCATGGAAGTTACTGTGTTTCTCTTGAGCACTGATGGTGTGAGGGGAATGTTGTAGGATTGCTTCCGGCCTGTCCTTCCTGACACACCCCTCAGCCTCTCCTCCGTTGTCTCACCGCCTTCCCAGGGCTCCACCTGGAGCAATGAACACACACTCTCGGATCCCACACACCTTTCTGTTCATTCTTGCCTCCCCATCTCAAGGCTTCTTCCTATCTCCCCCAGGTCTGCACACCGCCCACTGGCCTCTGATTCTCCTTCTTCCATCAACCCCAAGGACCATTAAGCAGGTCGTGGGAGGTATGCTGAGGAAAATGTGCAATGTTCTCTAAAAGCTATAGATAGGCACCTTTTTCTTGCTTTCTCCTGTTTCGAACTTTCCTCCAGGAAAAGAACATGATACTTTATTTGACTGAATACTGAAAGGACCAAGAAGTAGAAATAAATGCCAGGAAGGATCATGACACCAGAGAAATCTGACATGATCTAACAAACCTCAGCATGCTGCCTGATGCGAGGAGGCAGCTTTCAGAATATGACATGAGAAAGGTTGCTAGCATTCCCAGGGGGCAGTTTGTGAAACAGAAGAAGTTGATCCCCATGGTTTAAAGAGGAGTTAAGTCAATATTTAATGTGTGGTGTTTCAAAACTATCTCAATGCCTGATTAATAGTATTAATAATTAGTAACTGATCATTACAATAATGTATTAATATTGATTCGTTAACTGTGACAGATATATAATACTAATGAAAGATGTCAGTAGTAAATGAAACAGTATATGACACATGGGAACTCAGCATTTCTTTGCAACTGTTAAACAATTTTTTTATTAATTTCTTTTTTTTTTTTTAAAGAGAGAGAGATTGAGAGAGAGAGAGACGGAGAGTGAGCAGGAAACAGTAGAGAGAGAAGGAGACACAGAATCCGAAGCAGGTTCCAGACTCTGAGCTGTCAGCACAGAGCCCAACGCAGAGCTCGAACTCAGGAACTCAAACTCGAACTCGAGATTGTGACCTGAGCTGAAATCTGACCCTTAATCAGCTGAACCACCCAGGTGCCCCATAACTTTTTTTTAAACTCAAAACAATTCTTGGGAACCTGAGTGGCTCAGTTGGTTAAGTGTCTCACTCTTGATTTCGGCTCAGGTCATGATCTCACGAACAGAGGGTTGAGCGTGTGACCTGCTTGGGATTCTCTCTCTCTCTCTCTCTCTCTCTCTCTCTTTCTCTCTTTCTCTCTCTCCCTCTCCCCCTATCCCCTGCTTGCACTTGGTCTCTCTCTAAAAAAAGTAATGAAATATGTAAAGGCAAGAAAAATCCCATTGCTTATTGTGTTTATATTGGTCTACACATATGCTTTTTTCCTTTTTTCACATGAATTAAATTAGGGGCTTTGCAGTATGAACAGCAGTTAAAAGAAGTATCCTCATAGAAAACTGAGCCTCTCAAATTATATATCACACATCAGATTCCTGCTACAACCCTGGCCCCCTCGTGCTCTCCCCTTGAAGCGTTTCTACTTTTCTTGTGATACCTTCCCAGAAGCATTCATTTATTTTCCTGGTCTCCTAAAATCACTAGAGTTTTAGATTTGTGAATTAAACATAACTGATCTTTCTTTACAGAAGACATAAAACCATGTGAAAGCATTCTGCCGTGATTTATACACCAGACTCTACTAGGATCAAATCCTGGGGAGCAAATGAATTATGCCATTTATTTCAGAGTCTCTAAGTGACTTCATCAGTGGGTGTTTTCCCTTAATTTAATAAACTAAAAGAAAACTGGGTATTTTTTATTTTTTATTTATTTTTAAATTTTTTTTTACATTTATTTATTTTTGAGAAACAGAGTGAGACAAAGCATGAGCAAGGGAGGGGCAGAGAGAGAAGGAGACACAGAATCCGAAGCAGGCTCCAGGCTCTGAGCTGTCAGCACAGAGCCCGATGTGGGGCTTAAACCCACAAACTGTGAGATCATGACCTGAGCTGAAGTCGGACGCTCAACTGACTGAGCCACTCAGGTGCCCCTGAAAACTGGGTATTTTTTAATGTATTTTCAGAGTTGTGTGCTTTAGGGAAACTTGAAAATAAAATCGTTGCACACATTTTGGTTTTACTGAGGAAAATAAATCCCGTTAGCTTCATTCCTCTTCAATTCTGAAAATTGTTGTTTGATTATCCACCAGTTTCTCTTATTAATAGGATAAGCAATAAATTCAACCTCATTATTATTCTAAAGGATTTCCAAGATTAACCACAAATGTTACAAATCTGTATTACTTTAAAAGGCCTATTGATACAACAAACAGAAAACTTGACATTGCAAATTCCTACTGCTGTCAGCTTCACAGCATTTGTTTTCCAGGAGGGTTATTTTCAGGGAGCATTTCATGATGCAGAATCTTTAGTTGTTTAGAAATATTTGGCATGTCCAACATTGACTGATGCTAACTAAAGAAAGGAAGAAGAGGGAGAATGAATAAATCAATGAACTATCAGAAACAGTGGCTGGAGATCTGGTGGTTCTTCAACCACACATTCAAGAGTTTAAAAAAGAACTTATCAAGATTTCCACTTCAGGTCAAGATGGAGTAACCATTTTCTACACTCTGAACAGCAGGCGGAAAAGGACATTAACCCCAAGAAACCGGTAACAAGTAAACAAGTCCTCTGATTCCCTGAGATGACTGTTTTGAGAGCATGTCCAGGCTAGGTCTGGGGTTCAGAGAATACCAAATAAGAAAAGGCAGTGAGAGAGAATTCCAGAGATCAGCAGAGGGACCCCTCCAGCAGCCAGCTGATCAACAAATGCAGGTGACATAAGACATGTGGTCAGTGGGAAAACCACAGAAAAGTCTAGCAGAAATAGGGCCCTGTTCTTGCCCAGGGCTCTGAGCAGTATCTACTCACACCGGCCAGACTGGTGAGCTCATGATTTGTGGGGCTGCGGGCACAGCGTGCAGAGGGTCTTGCCTCAGGACTGGCAGCAGGTGGTCCTAGACTCGCCACTTCTCCGGTCCTGCCTAACACGTCTCAAAAACAACATCTGGAAGGATGAAACTGTTTCCAGCTAACTCTGTCCTAGAACGCAGAGCAGTAATGCTTTTAGGGATATAATATTATTCACCACCGAGTAAGGTAAAATTCACAGTGTCTGGGATCCAATAAGAAATTACCAGGGATGATGGGGCCCCTGGGGGGCTCAGTGGGTTGAGCGTCTGACTTCAGCTCAGGTCATGATCTCACAGTTCGTGAGTTCAAGCCCCGGCATTGGGCTCTGTGCTGACAGCTCAGAGCCTGGAGCCTGCTTCCCATTCTGTGTCTCCCTCTGTCTCTGCCCCTCCCCCGCTCAGAACCCTGCACTCCCCAATCTCCCAGCGCCTGGCGACCATTCTACTTTTTCTCTATGAATTTGACAGTTACGTAAGTCCTTTGTGTACATGTAATCATACAACATTTGTCCTGTTAGTGTCTGGCTTATTTCACTTGGTGTAGAGTCTTCAAGGTATCGATACTACAGCAGTCACAATCTCACGCTTCTCTGATTTCAAGAGTAGAATTCAGTGATTCATCGCTTACATGTAACACCCAGTGCTCATCCCAACAAGTGCCCTCCTTAATGCCCACCACCTATTTAGCCCATCTCCTACCCACCTCCCCTCTGGTAACCCTCAGTTTGTTCTCTGCATTTAAGAGTGTCTTATGGTTCACCTCCATTCATTTCTAAGGCTGAATAATGTTCCATTATTTGTCCATACATTTCGTTTATCGGTCCATCTGTTGACAGACATTGGGATTGTTTCTCCCCTCCTGGGGCCATAAATATCTGTTCTAGTCCCAGCTTGCAATTCTTTTAGACATATTCCGGAAGTGGAAATGCATACGGTAATTCTGTATTCAATTTTTTGAGAACTATCTTGTTTTCCACAGTGTCTGCACCATTTTACATTCCCACTAGCAAGGCCAAGGTTTAGGGGTTCTCCACATCCTAACCAACCCTTCTCCTTACCCATCTATTTGATATCTTTTCAATAAATGATATTAGAGCAATTTAATATCCATATGCAAACAAACTTAGTTATATCTAGCCTCGCTCTTTCCTTAAGGTGATGTTTTTTTCCAGGAGTCTAGAAAATCTGAGATAGATTCCTATATGAAATATAGATGGAAATTTTTTTTCTTTTTGCCAAAGGTATGATATGATATATGAAAGGCAGCTCACTTGGTTAAGGTAGGATTATGCATGCCTGAGAAAGAATACTTGGATACCTACTTCCTCAATGTGACAATGGGATTGTGAGGTATCTTAGCTCATTCAAAAATGAGGGAGTCAGATGATAATTTTTTAATTTATTTTTATTTATTTTATTTACTTTTTTCATACAATAATTTTTGAAAATCGATGATACAGTAAAGTCAGCACTAGCAGGTAAATTATTCTAGTGAGATATGGATTCTCTGCTACTTGGGAAGATTACCTAGAAGGCAATTAAGAACCTCTGTTAATCCATTGTGAAGAACTCTAAGCCCAGCTGATAGTTTTAACACAGAAAGCTGAAATCTGGTTTTGCATTACTAAATATTTATACAGTTTCACAAGCTTTTTATTCCTTATGAGTAAGAGCCAATTTGGGCAAAATTTTAAGACATTTTATTTCTTCTTTTCAGATTCATTGTTTACAGTTATTATAAATGAAAAAAAAATTTAATTTCCTTCCTGCCCACCTTCTATAACATTTCCTATCCATACGTTTGTGTCTGTCTCTCTTCTCTTTTATTCTGAGGAAATCATACTTCATGACAAATATTTTTTTCTCTTTGGAGAAACAAAAGCTCACTTTAACAGCTTGCATACACAGCTGAATGTCTGTCACTGTAACTCCCAGTATAGTCTCAACAATCTATATTCATTAAACTTTTAGCCAAAGTAACTCACTTATATTTCACAAAATAAAACTGGAAGTTTTATCTTGAGAACTGTGTGTATAATATGCTATCATTTGACAGATTATCAAAATGTTGGACAGCTGTTGCACAACTTTCTACACCCTTGGATGCTACATTTGCCCCATGTTTAGCGACATGACTCTTGATATTGGCTCAGGTCATGATCGCACAGTTGGGAGATTGAGCTCCGCATCGGGCTCTCTGCCTCCGACAGCACTGAGCCTGCTTGGGATTCTCTCTCTCCCTTCTCTCTCCTCTCCCCTGTGCACGTGCTCTTTCTCTCTCAATAAATAAATAAATAGCAACAGTATACAAATACCAAATAATCTTTAATAGTCAAAATTTTATTTATTTTTTAAAGTTTATTATTTATTATTCTGAAAGAGACAGAGGGCAGAAGGGGCAGGGAGAGAGGGAGAGAGAGAGAATCCCAAGCAGGCTCCACACTGTCAGCACAGAGCCCAAAGTAGGGCTCAAACTCACAAACCACAAGTCATGACCTGAGCCAAAACCGAGTTGGCCACTTAACCAACTGAGCCACCCAGGTGCCCCAATAGTCAAAGTTTTAGTACTCACCCGTACTTAGAATTTATTTAGATATACAAAGATTATTCATCAATCTATCTCCATGTATTGTAAAACCAAGTTTGTAAGTTATCTTTAAAATTATGTTTAAGCTGACATACTACAAAACATAATTACTGTGGATATTAAAGAGTTGCCAACATAATGATTCAATGTAGTTAAATAAAATAAATGAATTTTTGTAATTGTATATATTACATAGGTATATTGTTAGCTTATTTGACCAGTAAACACATAAGAAAAGTTTAGGAAGTTCATATTAGTAGAGGTTTTTTTTCTTCATGAGAAAACAAACCCAGAGCTTAGTTTTAAAATCAATATACAGCTGCATTATACTTCATATGAATAAATCAAAGATGTTTCTCTTTCATAAGCAAAAATTATTAAGCTGGTCTTATTTAGTAAAAAGATTTACACTAATTATTTGTCTTATGTTCCATTATTTAATGTTTTTATTTGCTTTTGAGAGACAGAGAGAGACAGAGTGGGAGCAGGGGAGGGGAAGAGAGAGAGGGAGACACAGAATCCCAAGCAGGCTCTAGGCTCTGAGCTGTCGGCACAGAGCCCAACATGGGGCTCAAACTCCTGAACCGTGAGATCGTGACCTGAGCTGAAGTCAGACACTCAACTGACTGAGCACCCAGGTGCCCCAGTTTGTCTTAGATTCTTAACATATATCTGAACCAGCAGGGTTTTTTTTCTTCAAAGTCTAGCACATGTACAGAATCATAAGTTTCTCATTTTTGGTGAAATTTGAAATTACTAGATTTTTGAAAACTCTTAAAAATTTGTATAAGCCAGTCAAAGAGAGCATCTTTGATTCAAAAGATGTTACATCATATTTATTCATGTCCTCTGGAGTTAGGAAAATAGTTCACACTCCTATGGGACTATTTCTTAAACACGGACAGGCAGGGCCACAGATCCATGAAGAGTGTATAACCTTACTGTCCAACCTGAACTAGCAGTGAAAAGAAATAGACAGAAAGACAATGACACCAGATCAAAAGAGCTATTCATTCCCCTTCTGACTGGACACAAACATCTTAATGGACCTAATCAAAGTCACAATTAGACAAAACCCAAAAGACTGACAAACTGAATTCTCTACCTTCTCTCACCCAGCAGAAAGTAGCTGTCCAAATTCTGCCCGGTAGGGATCACCAAATACCCAGACCTTTGAATCAAATTCCCACGAATGCTACCACTGAAGGGAAATGACTTACTGTCCATGCACAAGACAGAAACAAAACATCCAAGGAGAGGGAAGCAGGGAGTTCAGTTTAACTGCTGCCTGGAACGCACTCCAAGATGGGAGCAAAGGGGCACTTGGACTTCAACTGCCCATGAGGTGTTTTCCCAAACAGCACGGTTCACTTTGCTCCAGTTGGGTTTCCTGGTGAAACTTCCAAAACTTTCAATGTCTCATTTTCAAATATGCTTTTTAAATGAAATTTATAAAAGTAAGATGAATATATACCAAACATTTGTTTAATCCATCAATTAAAGGGACTGGTTAAGATATTATACCCAGTTCAAAAAGCCCTTAGGAAGGGCCGCTTGGATGGCTCAGTTGGTTAAACGTCTGACTCCAGCTCAGGTCATGATCTCGAAATTCATGAGTTCGAGCCCTGCGTCAGGCTCTGTGCCGATAGCTCGGAGCCTGGAGCCTGCTTGGGATTCTGCATCTCCCTCTCTCTCTGCCCTTCCCCTGCTCGTGCTCTGTCTCTCTGTCTCTCTCTTAAAAATAAACAAACATTAAAAAAAAACAAAAAAAAACAAAGCCCTGAAGAAGGCAGAGGAAATTGGCAATCATAGGGTAAGAGTGTTGGGTTAATATATAAAACTGACTAATGTCAAAAGAGCCATATATACAAAAACTTCTAGCTTATCTCTGGAGAAAAGTCAATTGCATCTCTACCAGACAAAAATCTACAAGTTAAAATGTCACCTTACTTAAATCTTTGAATTACCCCACCCCTTCCAGACTTTCCTCCATTCCACACCCACACACAGCAAAATCTACCCTATGTCTCGGCGACACATTTCTGCTCTTCCTGGACATCCTGTTCTACTACAGTGATGCCTACACATGGAATGGGGAAGCAAGAGACCTAAGTTCAAGTCTTAGATTCACTACCAACTAATCTTACGATCCTTGGCAAACTATTTTCCCTTTAAACTCCAATATCCTTCTTTACAACATGAAGATGACAATACGATATATTGATATGATATTGATATACGATGTGATAAACAAAAGGGTAAAACGCACAATGGCTGTCTTTCCGACATGGCGCTATCTCCCAGATTCTGCGTGGCCCACTTCCCATCGCTGTCTTTCTCAGGGAGGTTGGCTATGGGTTCCCCACTAGAAATTTCTGAGATGATGGAAATGTGGTAGCCTCACACTCGAGTGGCCGTTGAGCATTTGAAATGTGGGTAGGACAAAAGAGAAACGGAGTCCTTAAAAGTAATTTCACTTTAACTTGTGTAAATGTAAACAGTCTCCTGTGGCTAGTGGGTTGTGTGGAGTAGAGTGTGGTGCAACAACAGCAGTTCAGAGCAAGAAGTTGTAACCTCTTGGCTGTTGGGCTACATAGTTAATTCTTGATGATCAGAGTTGAAGACCGGACATAGGAATTAGGCTACCCGAACTACCTAGTTGACTATATATTAAGTGCAAGCTCAGTACGATCCCTTTCACTTCCTGAATAATATTTTTTAAAACGCAAAGCCTCGGGGCGCCTGGGTGGCGCAGTCCGTTAAGCGTCCGACTTCAGCCAGGTCACGATCTCGCGGTCCGTGAGTTCGAGCCCCGCGTCAGGCTCTGGGCTTGATGGCTCAGAGCCTGGAGCCTGGTTCCGATTCTGTGTCTCCCTCTCTCTCTGCCCCTCCCCCGTTCATGCTCTGTCTCTCTCTGTCCCAAATAAATAAATAAACGTTGAAAAAAAAATAAATAAATAAAACGCAAAGCCTCAAGCCTAGCTCTAAATTTAGAGAGGGGGTGCCCCTGGTTCCTGGAATTTCATGCATTCAAAAAAAGTGTCCATAATTTTGATATTATCTGCGGTTTTTTGTTTTGTTTTGCTTTGGGGGGTTTGTTTTTGTTTGGGTTTTTTTTGTTTTTGTTTTTTGGGGGGTTTGTGTTTTTGTGCTTGTTGTTGTTGTTGTTGTTGTTGTTTGTTTGTTTTGTTTAGCTCCTTCACCTGAATGCCTTTTAAAAGCTGTTTAGTTCCAGGGCGCCTGGGTGGCTTAGTCAGTTAAGCATCCAACTGCTGATTTCTGCTCAGGTCATGATCTCAAGGTCTCAACTCTGCTCTGACAGCACGGAGCCTGCTTGGGATCCTCTCTCTCTGACTCTCTCTTTCTCTTTCTCAAAATAAATAAATAAACTTAAAAAAAAAAAAAAGAAATAGAACTGTTTAGGTGCACAATAACTTAAATTCTTTGGACGTTCTGTGTTTGGACATTGCTCCTGGGCAGCTGTCTGGTACTGAATTGCCTGAGCCGCTGAGGGTGTCTAATCTGCATGATATACACAACATTATTTAATAGACTTTGCCGACCGCCCCGCTAAAACCTCACCAGTGCATGCGGTAATAGTACGAATGCAAAAGAGAAGCCACTGACTGACAAGTATGGCAGAAAATGTCTTGGTTTTCAGAAGGAGCCTTTATTTCAAATACTCTGATTTCCCACAAAGAACATAGGAACGTCAGATCAGATATTTTAAATCTTGATTCTTGGTTGGAGAAAATAGAAACCCCTTCTCCATAGGTGTTAAATGCGCGTAGGTTAATTTACCACATGCGTGTGTTAATTTACCCTATTAATTAGTAGGTTATAATATTTAAAAATTCACGTATCCCAGTCATTTACGTATAAAAATGGAATGTGGAAGCTCAAATTACCAAATTTAAATTCCAGGGCAACAGGTGGCCTTTTCGCAAACCTAAGAGTCTTAATAACAACAGAAAAAGTCAGTTTCCTGCCCATGTGAGAAACTGTTACATCACGTACATACTAGTCTATACTATGTTCCCTTAAAGTGGGGCCATGTTCATTTCTTTATTTCACCATCTATCGGCTGGGAGCCCACCAGGCGGTCCAGACCCCAGGCGCTCAGGATACTACAAAGGACACAACAATATTGATTCTTACTCCTAAGAAACTCACTTTTTTTTCAACGTTTTAAAAAGTAAATGCCTGGAGTAGGGTAGATGATCATGCTACGTTAGAAACTACCTACAGAGCCTGCTTGCAAACTGTAGCTGAGGAAACGTTAGCCAGTCTGCATCAGCGTGAGAACCTAAAGATACTCACGTAGCTGCATACTCCACCTCCGCTAACAGCACGGACAAGAACTCGAATAATCCACAAATATTTATTAAAATGTTCCTTGGGGTTATCTTTGAAACTCTGATGGTCCCTCAAACTCACAAAAGTCGTGATTGTTTCGTTTTCTCAGATAATTCAAACACAAAACATTTTCAGATTTTCAGGATTTCAGTTTCTGCCATTTATTATTACCCATTAAAATGTTTCTCTCTTTTACTCTTCTTATCTTGTGCTTAAAAGTAATAGGCGTGTCTGCCAATCCAGCATTTCAGCCTTGGAGGGAGCAGTGGCTGCTTTCTTCTAAAATGAAATGAGAAAAGAGACAAAAGAACTAAGAAAGCTGAAACGATAAAGGTTCAAAACATAGCGATCAAATATGACCTTTCCGGAGACTAATGCTACAAACAATTTTGCAAATATACCACGTGGGAGAAAAACAAATAGCGATGAAAATGTGCGCTGCCCTCTCTTATTTTATAAACATCAGCACGCAAAATGTATACATTCATCATGCTGGCTGAATACCAGGTAACAGTAGTGATTTATTTTTCTTGGGGGATTAAAAATTATTACCTGGAACTTCATACTGAAAGTGTTAAAATATACACATATTTTAGTCTTCAGTTAATTCTATGATAAACCAAAAGTCTTCATATTCTCCCCCAATATTGTTAGATGTACTCTCATCCAAATCAAAACTATAAAATTGCTGGCAAAGAAGAAAGCTGGAATGTTTTGTCATTACATAAGGAAGCTGATATCCCTAAGTCACTGGTAGGCACCAAGGAAGCAGAAAAATGCTTCTCTATCTATTCTAAATTCCTGGCAACTGTATAAAAATAGAATTCTATGTTTTGCCTCTGCATTAAGAGTACATATCAATTACTTGTGGAGGGAAAACCAGACAACCTTCTCATGGTAAACTTGGGAAAATAACAAAAAGAATAAAGGAGAAATTAACACGACTCTTATTTCACTATCCAGAAGGAACAACTCATTATATTTTTGGAGTCTGTCTAGGTTATGTGTGAGGGGTAGGGTGTGGGTGGGGCGATGTTTGTCTTTGTAACTTGCTTTTACCAAACTGGAAACAGAGGTTATGTGCAGTTGAAAATATTAATTTTAGTAACACATTCTGAATTATTTTCCAAGTCCTTAAATATCCTTCAGAAACATGATTAATGTCTTCATAATAACCTATTATATAACTATACCATTGTTTAATTAATTAATCTCAATGTTTCACATATAGGATGTGAAACCTCACGAGGTTTTATTATTATAAACAATACAATCTTAAATATCTATTATCAAACGTTCCTACAAATGAGCTTACTCGTGAAATAATGTGAACTTAAAAAATACTATTTTCCTTCATTAAAATTAATATTCAATATACCTCCTTGTACAATATAAGTCAAGGGCACAGAAAGCAGAATTAAAATAATCGGAATGATTCATAATCCTAGCCTGTCCTCAGTTTTTCAGTTTATATGTCCTGTGCATTTTTTGAAAAGTGGGATCCAACTTTACCTACATTGCAAATGGTTTTATTTTTGTTCCAGAGTCTTCCTGCCAAACTGCTTTTTCAAAAGATTGCACCTATGTACGTTTTTCACAACCATTGTTATTTTCTTAGCTAAAATAAATCTGTTTGTATTATAATCTCAGACTTTGCTCATTTTAGAAACATTTAAAAATGCATATAAGCCAATTATGGAGCATTTTAAAGTAAGCGTCATCCCACTCCAAGGACATGGTCATTGTTAATATCCTGGTCTCCCCCCTTCCGGGCAGGGGAGGAAGTTGGTGCCCGGGAGGACCCCGGTCAGCCCGTGGAGGTACACATCCTGGCAGCGGTGGCACCTGCCTGTTTGTGCCTTCCTTTCCTTGCCGGGGACATGGGGAGCACGACAGTGTCTAAGTCGCTGAGCTGTTTCGAGGCTAGAGTGAGTAGTAGATGTGGCACGCTTAAAACCTCTGAAGGCCCAGAACAATGCTGCAACCCCACGCGCGTTCAGGAGAAGCAGGGAGCCTTCCTCGTGAGCTTACCAGCCCACATCAATAGCAGCCTTACTTAGGAAGGCTGAGTACCCCAGGGGGCAGGAGCGCCTTCTCTGGGGCTCCTCAGGGCTCTGGGAATTGTCCAGTCACGCTACACAACAGTAACAACTCCTCTCTCAGCCTCATGGGGTTTCAGCAACACAGACACAGCTGAGTCCTCAGGCAAGGACTTAAACCCTAATAAACTTGTAGCCCCCAGTCTCTGTGTACCCGCACCCCCCATGCCTTCCTGCCTCCAGCTGCGGGTGCTCCCAAATCATCCCTGCTCCTCGGCCCAGTGAGCCCACCGTGGGCTGCTTGGTGGCCAGTCCTGCACTGGGTCCGGAATGTGCCTTCGGCCACAAAGTCAGGCAGGGCACCGAGGAGCTTCCCTCATCTGTCTCCTGTCTGCCTCTCTTCTCGTGTCTGGAAAATGTTTGTTTAACATCTTGTCCAGTTTTTCAGTTGTTTACAGTGAGAGAGCAGATCTGCTACCACTGTGGAATGAAATGGAAATCTCACACAGCTCTGGGCACTTTAAAAAAAAATCATCCAGGGCTCCTGGGTGGCTCAGCCGGTTGAGCGTCTGACTTCAGCTCAGGTCATGATCTCACGGCCTGTGAGTTCCAGCCCCGAATCCAGCTCTGTGCTGACAGCTCAGAGCCTGGAGCCTTCTTCGGATTCAGTGTCTCCCTCTCTCTCTGCCCCTCCCCACTCATGCTTTGTCTCTCTTTCAAAAATAAATAAATGTTAAAAAATATCATCCAAGAACCCACTACAAATAACTTTTAACACCAGCCAACATTCATCATATTATCATTTTTATGCCTGACTAATAGCCCAGTTCATGGGGGTTTAGGGTTTCATCTCTCTTAAAACACACATATCATATTATAACAACATTTAGTATATTTATCACCAGTGCAAAGTTAATTATTCCTCAAATTCAGTCATGGCCCCAACTCTATCACTTAAAGCCTAAATTATAGTTAGTTACTACCTGCAACTCTTATGCAAATTAATAAGGGGAAAGGAAACAGGAAAATATCAATATATAGATGACAGGTAGATAATGAAGATAGATGATAGATGACAGATAAATGGTAGGCACCCCCCCACACACACACACACACTCACAGGAGGAGATAATAAGCAAGAACACGGTCCACACACGAACATGCATATATCAAACAAATGAGAGACAAATGACCCACCAAACCACAGCTCTCACTTCTATAACTGAGCATCTCCAACCTCTTTCTTCCATTAGCCATGCCAGCTGGCCTTTGCCCCTTCCTGGAACCTTAGCTAGCAGGTGTCTTTAACTAACGTAAGACTGGAACTTTCAGTGTTTCCTAAACGCTCCGAGGCCCGAGCTCGATTTGATTGCTGTAGTTTTCCATTCCCCGTCAGTGCGTGACGTGATAGGTTAAGAGATGTTCCGGAGAATCCCTGAATCCAGGACAGGCTCCCCCTGCCCACATTGTGCAATAGCGACCAAGACCTCCTGAGTTCTTCTACCCTGAGGAATACAGATTTCATAGACTCCTGTTTTGTTCTTTGTCCACCACTCCTTTTGGAGAGAGGACGAGAGCTCTTCATTTGTATAAAGGACACTTTCATCCCATTAGGTGAAAAAACGCAAGTGTTATGGCTGCTTTGGGGTCGCACGTGCGTGTGGACGTTGGTGCGCGGCGGCTGAGCGCCCAGCCCAGGGGGCTCCTGTGCCTGCTGCAAGGTTCTTCCTCCCTCCCTCCCAGCCACCCCTGCGCTCTGCTCGGACGCTAGAGCTAAGTGCCAGCTAGCTCTCCCTTAGCTCATGCCTACAGGGGAGAAGGTGTGGCAGGAGGAGGTGGGTTTGATGGTTGGGTTTGCCCTTCCAGCCTCTCCACCAGTAATGTCCCTTCCCTTTGGCAGCAGTTGTGGGTTCCAATGACAGCTGGCTCTATTTCCATTTTCCTCACCCCAGAACCACTTCATCACACCTTCCAGAAGCGGTAGCACCAGCCCAGGGGCAGGCACCTTCAACCCCTCAGACGTTCGGGCCCTTGTGTGAGATCCTGTGGTCCCAATAGCTGTCCACCAGCGCCTCTTCCTTCGATGTTGGGGTCCCAGCTCAGCAAAGGCTTTTCCAGGTTCAGGATGTGGTGGCGAGCCACCTCCCTGCTGGGAGTCCAGGTCTGTGTCCACAGCCCGCCTCAGGTGAGGGTGCACTTTCTGCAACCCCCCAACTGCTGCTCCTTTCATCAGTAGCTCGTAGGCATAATTCACGGTGGCTCTGCCCCACTTCCTCTCTGTTTTCCCGTCTTCCAATACGTGTTTAACCAATATCCTGTATTAAATTCTCTCAGGTTAAAAAAAAAAAAAACAAAAACTGTTGGGGTTTCTGTTTTCCCCGACTTGATCCTGTCTGATACAGGTGTCAAACTTCCTAATTTGAAAGCCTATTAGTAAAAACAGTCTGTGAACATCAATGTATCGCAGTTATACTAAATTTTCCTTATTTTCACTAAACAGGCTTCCTAGGTTGTCCCCCCCTCCCCATAGTCTCTTAGGAAACAAAACTAGGTCCTAGACACTCTCTATTCATTGGGCAATTATGTTAGTAGTGATTATAAAGATCAGCAGGCAAACTTTTCCTCGGCTTATGGACAGCAGATAAATAATTAACTTTTTTTCTCACACCAAATAATTTTTTTAATGTTTATTTATTTTGAAAGAGAGAGACAGACAGAACATGAGCAGGGGAGGGGCACAGAGGGAGGGAGACACAGAATCAGAAGCAGGATGCAGGATCCAGGCTCTGAGCTGTCAGCCCAGAGCCTGACGTGGCTTGAACCCACGAACCACGAGATCATGATCTGAGCTGAAGTCGGACGCTTAAGCGACGGAGCCACCCAAGTGCCCCAAGTGTTTGTTATTTAATGTTATTGAATTTTGAGGCACTTATAACAGAGAAAATTTATAAAGGAAGTATATACAACAAGGAAAAGTCCAGTGGTCGTTTCTGATACTGAAATGAATAAAAAAAATATGTAAGACATGTCACTTAACAATGCACAAATTTTCAACCAAACAATCCCCGTTCCTTACCTTATGGGTTTTTTTAAAACAGTTTTGTAGTGAGTTTTACAGTCTTATGATCATGTAGTGTTGGAGTTCTTGAAAACCCACCAACTGACTTCCCTCTTGCACCTTTAGAGGTTTGGTTTTGAAATCATGGCCCATGTAACAGGTTATAGTTACAAAAACAAGGATGGGGAAACCCACAAGGGATCCACAAGATTCTAAAAAACTCCATCACCCAGGGCATGAAGAAAAGACCATCTCAAGCTTCTCCGGGACTTACACCCTTCTATGAGGCTGTGGGTGAGCAGAAGGAAGAACCGGTATGTCCGTGAACCCCTTCTCTATGTTGAGAACACTCCCTGCCTCAGTTTTTGTGGGGGCGGTGGGGGGAAGTCGTATATCCCCTGGACCCACTGTCACCGTGGCCTTCTGTCAGCACCCCAGCAAGGACCTGGGAGGGAAACCCTCCCGCCCAGGTGTAGCAAACAGGTGCCAAAGTGGCAAAGACTGGCTCCTGGGAACTGGGATAATCGGTAAAAACATGTACCAGAGGGCTTCTTGGATCACCTGCTCTGATATGATCAACTGATCAATTTTCTATCTTACCTTATATTCACATTTTAATTATTTTCCCCAAATACTGTGCTTTAGCTTTTTCCTCTGCTCACTTTTCATCGGTAACAACAAATTCCCGTTTCCTCACCTATCAGATAGAAAGAGCTGGAATAAGTATTATGAATTTTATGGCTTGGGCAATAACAGAAAACATTCTAAAGGAATGTGGGTTTCTTTAAGTTTATTTATTTATTTGGAGAGAGAGAAAGAGAGTGGGGAGGGGGGCGCAGAGAGAGAGAGGGAAAGAGAGAATCCCAAACAGGCTGACAGCTGTGAGAGCAGAGCCAAATTCCGGGCTCGAACTTGCGAACCGTGAGATCATGACCTGAGCTGAAGCTAGGCACTTGACTGACTGAGTCACCAGGTGCCTTGAGAGCAATCTGTTTTAAAGAAGATGTGGTAGGGGCGCCTGGGTGGCTCAGTTGGTTGAGTGTCTGATTTTGTCTCAGGTCATGATCTCACGGTCCATGGGTTTGAACCCCGTGTCTGGCTCTGTGCTGACAGCTAGGAGCCTGCTTGGGATTCTGTGTTTCCCTCTCTCTCTGCCCCTCCTCCACACTCATGTGCGCTCTCTCTCTCTCTCAAAAGTAAAATAAAATAAAACCATAATTTTTTTAAAAAAGATGTGAGATATATATATAATGGAATAATAGTGGGCAGTGAAAAAGAATGAAATCTTGCTATTTGCAACAATGTGGATGGAATTAGAGGGTATTAGGCTAAGTGAAATAAGTCCATCAGAGAAAGACAGATATCATATGACTTCACTCATTTGTGGAATTTGAGAAACTCGACAGATGAATGTAGGCAAAGGGAGGGAAAAATAAGATAAACACAGAGAAGGACACAAACCTTAAGAGACTCTTAAATACAGACTCTTAAAACAAACTGAGGGTTGCTGGAGGGGCCGTGAGTGGGGGATGGGCTAAATGGGGGATGGGCATTGAGGGCCCCTCTTGGGGTCAGGACTGGGTGTTATATGTAAGCAGTGAATCACTGGGTTCTACTCCTGAAGTCAAGACTACACTGTATGTTAACTAACTTGAGTTTAATTTAAAAGGAAAAAGAAAAAAGTGAAATTAGCTGTAAGGGGCTCCTGGGTGGCTCAGTTGGTTGAGCATTAGACTCGTGATTTCGGCTCAGGTCATGATACCCGGGTTGTGGGATAGAGCCCCGTGCTGAGCATGGACACTTCTTGAGATTCTCTCTCTCCCCCACTGCCCCTCTCCTCTGCTCGTGCTCTCAATACATAAATAAGTAAATAAATAGGCGTTGGCTCAGTCAGTTGAGAGTCTAACTTGGGCTCAGCTGATGATCTCACAGTTCGTGAGTTTGAGTCCCGCATCAGGCTCACTGCTTTCAGCACAGAGCCCGCTCCAGATCCTCTGCCCCCCCCCCGCCCCCACCCCATCCCTGCTCATGCTCTCTCTCTCTCAAAAATAAACAAACATTAAATGAATGAATGAATGAATGATAAAATATAAAATTACCTATAAGATACTGGATTTAAACTTTACGAAAATAAACCCTAGGGAAAGGTTTTTACGTGTTTCACTACCCAGAAAGTCCTAGAGCCCGAGTCATTGTAACCACGTCCTCTTGCCTAAATTCAGTATGCAACTTGGGCCCCCAAATACACAGCATTCATTTTACTTTTCAAAATACAGCCACGTATCATCTCCCTAGGGTCTCAAGACATGACACGTACCTTTCAGGATGGGTCACATGAGTGAGGCAGAAACCTAGGAGCCATTCTTTCGGTCAGGACAACAGCTCGGCAAGTTGAGGGAAAACGTATTTACCAGACGGGGAGCTGCTCTCAGATTTGCAGACTCCCTAATTTATCTTTCTTCTTCCAGGGCCAATCTGTTAGCCTTTCATTCTCACCGCGACAGTAATAAGAGTATCCCTGGGAAAGCACAGGGCTGGCTTCAGCTAGTTTCCTGCCCGAAGAAGTGACTGGAAGTGACAGCGTGGACAGCTCGTTTTCTCACGTCTCCCCTGTGCTCGGGGTAGGACCCGGCTGCCAGTGTGTTTCCTGACACACATGTCCCTTTGAGAGCAGGGTGTCTGTCCCACGTTGCCCACGAATGAGCAGATGGCGGGCAGGTGGATGGCCCCAAAAGTCCTCTCTCTGTTTTCTTGGATTGATACTGTTTACAGTTTCCTTTTGTCCTCTTAAGCCCTTCTTCCCAGCTGTAGGCAAATAGCTCGCTCCGTCCTACACCAGCCCTGCCAGAATCTGTCATGAAAATTTAGAGAAATACAGAATTTCTGTGTTATGAAACCACAGTGCGCTGTGGCCACTCTCCGTCCACCCCCCCCCCCACCCCAGCGTGCTATTGCCCGACAGTTTCACCAGGCCTCTTCTGACACGTGTGAACCTGCAAGGGGAAACTTCTGTCCTCTGAAAAGCTGTTGACTTTCTCCTAGACAGAGCTCAGAAGTGTTCTACAAATTAAAAACCAAACATCTTCTTCCTTAGAACCCAATACATTTATTACTATACTAACCATTTGTTTTTCTTATGTTTATTTATTATTTTTGAGGGAGAGAGAGAGAGAGAACATGAACGGGGAGGGGACAGAGAGAGGGGGACAGAGGATCCAAAGCAGTCTTTGCATTGACAGCAGAGAGCCCAATTCGGGGCTCTACCCCACAAACCACAAGATCATGATCTCGCCGAAGTTGGATGCTTAACCGATTGAGCCACCCAGGCGCTCCCTGTACTAGCCAAATATAATCACACAAAAATCACTTTGCTACTTAATATAACATCTAAGCCCCGGTGTATGAGAAGTGGTACATGTGTTACTAAACGACACCCATCAGTGTCCTGGGGCCGAGGGGGGTGAAGCTCAATCTTAGGGTGTCACCGTTTTGAACTAATTTCAATAATGTGACCAAAATACAGATAGGGCTTCTTGATATCAACTCGATTAGAAACCAAGAGGCTAATGTTCAGTATCATCTGGCTAAAACATCCCCGTTCTAAATGCCGCATGAGGCGACACATTCTCATCATCACTCTGTACCTACTTTGTATTGTGCTAAGGTGATTATTTGTGCTATTTCTATGCATATTGCTAAATCAATCGTAACAATATGAACGGCGAGAGACAAGAGCCAGTACCCTGATATTCAAAAGAGAATGCAATGAGTATTATCCATTTTCATAAAAATACTAGGGCACGTGCCAAGCAGTATTTCTGAACATTTTATGTTAATACAATGCCTGCTTATATCTTCCTAAATACCAATTCATAATTTAAATATTTTTAAGTAATGTCAGATTAATGAAATATTTCTTCATGGCATATTATATAGAAATAAGACATACAAGAAAAGTATTCGCATCAGCTTTCATTTCAGAAACTCCAAAATAATCATTTTTCTGAAACAAACCAACTGCAAAGTCATTTTCAAGGGTTTCAGTAATAATAATAATTATTATTATCCTGCCGAATGGATACATTACATTGTCTGTATAGAAAATGCTCAAATGAATTTTTTTCCTATTGTATCTTTATTTAAATGAAGGTCCAATAAAGAAAATGCCATGGCCTTAATAGGAGATTTTCTCAATTTCAAAAACATATCTTCAAACATACAAAAATGCTGGTGAAAATAGGATTAGTGTTCTTAATAACAATCGCGTGCTTAATGAATATCTGTGTGACCGAGTCTTGGTACGACTTTCCTCCCGTCTCCTCCCGAGACGTACATCAAATTGCACACATCAATCAAAGGAAACCAGAAGCATCTCTATCTTTATTCAAAGAGAGAGGAGAGTGGAATGCATACTTGCTGCTGAGAAGTATCCAAATCTTCTCTTACCTTGGGAGCCCAGCCCGCCATCTTCCCGGGGTTGGCATCTGCCCCAAATACTCTGCTTCTACACTCATCCCTCAAACCTACAAACTCTTCCACTTTCCCTAGTCACTACTCAAACCTCCTGTTAGCCATTCTACCTTCTTTTGTAAATTCTCTCTGTAGACTCCCACCTTGCTCCTCCACATCTGCACAGAGCCACCCTTTGTGAGCCAGACGCAAGAGAATACACCTTATTTGTATGTTTCCTATAATATGAATGTATTGACAGTTTTGACTACACATCACACAAACATGAGTTGCTTTTTTCATACTACTTCCTTCTCCCCCAAATAAGTCACCCACTCCTCAGATGACGAGGTCCACACGCACACACATAATCAGAGAACAACACTGAGCTGATTTTTGATAGCATCAACCACAGGAATTCTCAACTGCGATGGTATTGAACCCAAAGGGCATTTGGAAATCTCTGTGTCTCTCTTTTTTGGTGGCATCATTGGCTCAAGATTGCAGCTGGCGTCTGGTGGCTCCACAGGTACAAAGAATCATTGTACCCAAATGCCAGTCATGCCCCACTAAGCAACACTGAGTCAGAATGATCAACGTGGCATCCTTTGGAACTTTCTGCCATAGCACTAGAAGGGATTAGACAGGGCACTTGGTTGTTTGCATTTGAGCAAGAATAAACATAATCTTCCAAAATCAGGGAGGCTGGAAGAGAAATCAATGAGAGGATTGGAAGTCGAGAAACCTCTTTAAGAATGTGGAGCAGATGCAGGGTCGGAGAGGACCCAGCAGGGGGCCATCTGCTGATGTCCAGGGGGGTGGGATCCCCAAGAAGAGAAGGGAAGGCACTGACACCCCACCCCCAAGCTGATCCAACTAATATTGCTTATCTGGGGGTGGGGGCTCATGCAGCTCATGGGCTCATGTAGCCCATGCAGCTACATCCCTCTCGTACAAGCTGCTAAAAAGACTGAAAATCGTAATTTCAGCAAATATCTGCACCCCCATGTTCACTGCAGCATTATTCACAATAGACAAGATTTGGAAGCAACCTAATTGTTTGCAGACAGATGAATGAATGGATAAAGGTATGGGGGATGTAGATATGCACAACGGAATATTATTCAGCCACAAGAAAGGAGGAAATTGCCACTTGCCACAACAGGAATAAAAACAGAGGACATTTTGTAAGTGAAATCAGCCAGAGAAAGTTGAATATTGTACGATGTCACTTATATGTGGAATCTAAAAAAAAAAAAGGAGTCAAACTTGTGAACACAGAGTAGGATGCTGATTACCAGAGCATTTGCCAAATCAGGAAATTTGTGATAAAGGTTTTTTTTTCTTAAGTTTATTTATTTATTTTGAGAGGGAGAAAACAGGGGAGGAGCAGAGAGAGAAAGGGAAACAGGGAATCCCAAGCAGGCTCCACGCTGTCAGTGCATAGCCTGACACGGGCTCAAACTCACAAACCATGAGATCATGATCTGAGCCCAAGTCAGATGCTTAACCGACTGAGCCACCCAGGTGTCCCTGTGATAAAGATATTTTAGGTTCACGGTGTGCTAGGGTCAGATGAACCCAGGACTCATGAAGTAAGCAATCTAATAGGAGATTCTTCTCCCATAAATTGGGACCCCAAACAGCTACTTCCTCAGGGTAGACATAAATAGAAATTACTATTCCTCATTACAACCCCTGTCACACCCAGGAGTACAAGAGAAATCACCACCTGAGGCTGTGCAAAGGGGGGACAATTACATCTCAGAACACAAGACGACAAGGTGCTCTTCTGCGGGTTTACATTCTAGAGCCCTCCTGAACAAAGCCTAGAATCCTATGTGATTCGCCCTGGCCCTCCTGTCCCCCAGGTGCCAGGCAGACACACATGAAAACCCTCTCTGAAAACTACATTCTCATTCCTGGCCCCTGTTTGGGGGCCACAAAGAAATGTCAAAGAAAACACGCAACCTAGCCACGGAATAAGCGTAAAGAAAGGAGACTCCACAGGCGAAGCCTCATGATTTAACAGAGAAAGTTAAGGAAACAAGACATTTGATCTATCAGAGGGAAACTATGAAATAGCTGTGTTCTATATGCTTCGTGGACTTTACAAAAGGTTTGAAAATATATGGACAAAGAAAGTATGAAGAATTAAGAAGCAGATTTGAAAAACCTGGGAACTGGGATGAGCTAGAAGAAGAAAAGAGGAGACGTGACCTCATAACAAAGCACCAAAAACTGGGTGGCGAAACCGACCAAAGTTTATTGTCTCACAGTTCTGGAGACCAGATGTCTGAAACCAAGGTGCTGGCAGGGCTGTGCTCTTGCTGACGGCTCTGGGACAGGATTCTTCTGGCTTCTGCTTTCCGTTGTTAGATGGTGATCCTTGTCACTCCTTGGCTTCTAGATGTGTGACTCCAGTAAGAAGGCTGTCCTCCCTTCGTGTTGTCGTTCCTCTCTGTATGTCGGATGCGTCCAAATGTTCCCCTTTCTGTAAAGACACCTGTCATGCTAGATTAGGGCTCATTTTAACCTATAACTTAGGGCTCTCATTTTAACTTTCTCATCTCTGTAAAGAGATTTCCAAATAAGGTCGCATTCTGACATTCTGGGGGTTATAACTTTACCACATCTTTTGGAGAGGACATAACTCATAACACCAAGTCTCTGCTTTTTTTTTTTATCTTTAACAGTAATTTTAAAATAAAAACCCTATGTATTTTAAAATTACATTTTAAATTATTTTAGCTATTATTGGAAGGTCAATCATTTTTTTACGAAAATTTTTTAACGTTTATTCAATTTTGAGAAAGAGAGACAGAGCATGAGTGGGGGAGGGGCAGAGAGAGAGGGAGACCCTGAATCCGAAGAAGGCTCCAGGCTCCGAGCTGTCAGCACAGAGCCCGACGTGGGGCTCCAACTCATGAACCGTGAGATCATGACCTAAGCTAAAGTCAGCCGCTTAACCCACTAAGCCACCCAGGCGCCCCCTGCTTTTGTCTTTTAAAAGTTTATTTATTTTGAGAGAAAAAGAGAAAGCATGAGCAGTGGAGGGGCAGAGAGAGAGGGAGAGAGAGAGAATCTTAAGCAGGCTCTGTGTTGTCAGTGCAGAGACTGACGTGGGGCTCAATCCCATGAACCATGTGATCATGACCTGAGCCGAAATCAAGAGTTGAACGCTTAACTGACCGAGCCACCCAGGCACCCCATTTTTAAGTGAATCAGAATCCAAAAGTTTTGAAATATCCTTTTATCCTGGTAAAATGAAACCCAAAAGTTACAAAAGCAAAATTATGGTCCAAGTATTCCAATATCATAGCAGAGGAAGACTTGGCAGGGAGGAGCTATATCTGGCAGTATAAGAAACAATTCATCTTTACAATGGATGATTACATTGACAAAAATAAAAGATTATTTTAACAAGGCCCTGGGTTTTATATGCACGCATGAAATAATGCTGTTCAACAATAAACAGGAATTAAAACAAAACAGATTTAAAAAAAGAGAGTTCATGCACTGGAGAGTGGATCTGAATAAATTATCCAGAATACAGAACAGATGGACAAAGAGATAGAAAATATAAAGGAGAGGTTAGGCCAAAACACTCACCTGAAACCTAAAATCGAAGGCTGAGGAAATTCCGTGATCTTAAATAAAAAAGTGAGGGAGGTAGGAGACATGGGAGAAGGAGAGAGAACACCAAAAACATATCAAACCAGAATTCTGGAAGAGGTTAAAAAAATGGGTCACTGGAAATATTTGAAGAGATAAAAAACTAAGAATTTTCCAGGTCTCTGAAAAAAAATAAACCCACAGTTTCTGGAAACCAGTGAATTCTTAAACACATTTTATATGCTGTCAAGTCGAATATTTCTCCTTCACCAAAAATGAATGGTTTATTTTATTCTACTTCCATTTTCTAAGCTGAAATGGCATTTCTTGGTTTTATCTAAGACTGTAAATGTTATCATTTTGACAACAACACAAATGAATTTTTAAAAGATTATTAATCTTTAGCATTCAATTTTTCCATCATATTAGACAATTTTATTTCCTTTAAAAATTTCTTTAATGTTTATTTTTGAGAGAGAGACAGAGTGTGAGCGGGGGGAGGGCAGAGAGAGGAAGACAGAGAATCCGAAGCAGGTTCCAGGCTCTGAGCTGTCCGCACAAAGCCCAACGTGGAGCTCGAACTCACGAACCGTGAGATCATGACCTGAGCCGAAGTCGGACTCTCAACTGACTAAGCCACCCGGGAGCCCCTAGATAGCTTTGATTTTTATATGATTTCAGGTAATGGCTGGCCTGTTACTGGTATGCACGTTCATATGTGCATTTTCTACTATTTTAATATATACTTACATAATATGCCTCATTTCTCAGTGGCTCAGACTTCAGATAATATTTTCGGGAACTGCACAGAGGAGCTCAGGGTAATGAGCTAAATATCTGTGAGGGGTATGGATGTCCTGGCCCAAACGTTTGTACTGGTTCAGCGTTCGTAGACACCACGGCGTTATTTTTCTGGTTTGTTAAATAACTTGAAGAAGCACACTGTCACTTTATTTGCACTATTTTATAAATAACTTTAAGTTTTCTTTTTAAAACCATGAATGCCAGTAAAGTAGTCACCTGATTACGACCAGGTGCACCTCTTCACATTATGTAACCTTCAACCTTGGCAACCCTTCCTCTTACAGAATCAGATACTCTTCTATTCATCCACAGACCCTTTTTTCTCTATTTGATTACATCTTTTCCTTCAGTTGTTCCATTCTTCCTTATGTATTACAAGGGGTATGTCATTTATTCAGTATTTTATACCCTATCCTAGCCCACTTACCTCTCTCCTCTCTGTGATTGGTTCACAGATGTGTTAAGCCACTAATTCAATTTCTGTTATATAAAACCTGTTTTTTAAAACATCGTGTCTGTCTTCTTTTTCAAAAAACCTTTGCTAACATTTTCCACTCCAACTATTTTCAATTTTGCTTTTACTGTCTCTAGAGTGACCTGTACTTTTATCCTAGATAATTTTTTTTTTTTTACTGAGAACACGAAGACACTCTACTATAATTCTGGTTTCGCAAAAAAATCTGTTTCAGAAATGTGTATTTTTCCTGTGTTCTTGGCATATGCTTTCATCTCCTTTTGTGGCAATAATTTTCTGTATATCCCAACTGAATTTGTCTCTGCTAACAATGCAAAAAGAAATCTATTTTGACAGTTGACTCTCCTGCCCTGCTCCCTAGAGTGTCCTTCCGGGCAACAGTAGCAATAGAGAGACAGGCCGAGCCCAGAGTACGTTTGTGCTCATCTCTCTGTGAAGCAAGACGAACGACCAGCCTGAGCAGTGCCCAAGGCGGTCTCAAGAAATCTTCAAGTTCAGTATATTCCTGTTTACCTGCCCTGCCGACCACTTCCCCATTACTTCAGGGATTTTCCTTGGTATGAATTTCCCCAAATTGGACCTTAATTCCTTCCTCTTGTGGTTGCAGAAACATAAAAACTGCATAATGCATTCCTTTTTATGATCACTGTATCATTCTTTTATCTAGAAGTGTCTTGCTGGGGCACCTGGGTGGCTCAGTCAGTTGAGTGTCCAACTCTTGGTTTTGGCTCAGGTCATGATCTCACAGTTTGTGAGTTTGAGTCCCGTGTCAGGCTCTGCAGAGCCTACTTGGGATTCTCTCTCTCTCTCTCTCTCTCTCTCTCTCTCTCTCTCTCTCTCTTTGCCTCTCCCTGCTAACTCTCCCTTATCTCTCTCTCAAAAAATAAATAAACATTAAAAATAGATAAATGAATAAAAGTATCTTGCTGAATGAGCCTTGTTATACACTTCTTTTTAAAAAAAATTTTCTTTAATGTTTATTTATTATTGAGAGACAGAGAGACACAGAGCATGAGCAGGGGAGGGGCTGAGAGATAGGGAGACACAGAATCTGAAGCACGCTCCAGCACAGAGCCTGACGCAGGGCTTGAACTCATGACCTGAGCCGAAGTCAGACGCTTAACCGACTGAGTCACCCAGGTGCCCCATGAAAACATCAAAATGAATACAGGAAGGAATCACAATCTGTGAAGTGCTGAAATCTGCATTTATGTCCTGGGAAGGAGCAAACCAGAAGTCTGGGGAGAGGAGCAGAGAGAGAGGGAAAGAGAATCCCAATCCGGCTCTGTGCTGCCAGTGCAGAGCCTGATGCAGGGCTCAGTCTCACGAAACTGAATGATCGGGACCTGAGCCGAAACCAAGAGTCAGACACTTAACCGACTGAGCCACCCAGGCGCCCCCTGAATTTCTTTCCATCCATCTTTCTTTTGAAGTTGTGACATCATCTTTGCGTTCTAAAATATTGAATGGCATGCAAACAATGTTAGTTAACAGCCATATATGTTGGTTGTATCATAGCAGCTGCCATCTAAATCATTGCTCCCCTATTTACATACAAATGGCTGGTTTTGAAAATACAAGTGTGTTGGTAGAAAGCAAAACACGTGTATCCATACACACATAGTGAAAGACTTGGGCTTGCTTATGTCATTTCCTTGAGAGCCAACAAGAGGGCAGGTGGCCTGAACTTACTCCCGATGGCCTACAGCACAGGGAATAGTGTCAGACTGTCTTCCAATCTGCTGTGTGATTCTATTTTCTTATCTCAAACCAGACTGTTCTTACATGTGTTTGCTTCCTAGTGCTGTGCAGACACACAAACACAAAAATATAAAGGCAATGAGGTAAAACATGATGGTGAGTATAATGTATTTTTAGGTATCTGTGTATGGAGTTCTGGAAGAGGTTATAACCAGGTTAATCTAGACCCTTATAATAAACTTTCTCTTTCAATAAACGTTGACAGTCTTGTCGTATCTCCAATGCACATTTCTGTGCATAAGAAGTATTTGTTTGATGAATGCTGCAAGAAGTAGGCCGAAGATAAACTAAATCACAGAGACCAGCTCATCTGACACAGTATTATGTTTTTGTTTTTTCCCCCCCAAGGAAAACTTTACAAAAATAGTTAAGTCTTGGGACAGCTGGGTGGCTAGTCGGTTGAGCATCTGACTTGGTTGGGCTCAGGTGATGATCTCCTGATTCACGGCTTCGAGCCCCACATCGGGCTCTGTGCTGACAGCTCAGAGCCTGGAGCCTGCTTCGGATTCTGTGTCTCCCTCTCTTTCTGCCCCTCCCCCTCTCACGTTCTGTTTCTCTCTCTCTCAAAAATAAATAAACGTTAAAAAAGTACTAAGTCTTTTTGCAAGATGTTTTTCAGTTGAAACCAAAGATTGCAAGGCTTTACATTTGCACCCAATTTTAGAGCATGTCAGGTCAAGCAGATATGCTTTCACATGAGACTCGAGAAACTTGTGCTGGCCTTTCATATCCATCTCTCTCTCTTTAACACAATTAAAAAGCCTCTTTCTTTCTTCACAGCAATCAGAACATGACATATTACCTGGTGTTCCAAAGGTAGCCCGTGGGGATCCTTAGCATGTCTCTACAAGGCTCTTGGGAATTCTGCACAAATGTTGGAAAAACGCGTGCTGGCAAACTCATTAAAAAGGAGGAAAACAGATGGTTCCTTGGCTTGAATGTATGCAGGCAATTTCACATGTTCAGGACAAGTTCAATTAAATAAACATTTCTGTAGTGTTTTTAACGAACAAAGAACTGTCTGGCCATTTTCTGTTTTAGCAAAAGTAATTGGGTTCATTCCACTTCCCACCCCCCTCTTGTCCCATCACCCCTGGTGAGAATATTTGGCTTTTTCCATGAGAAGATATCAACCTTGAAATAGGTTTACTCTACTCTGTCATCATGTCTTTTTTTTTTTATGCTAATTTATTCACTTTGACAGAGAGAAGGAGCCTACACATGTGCGAGTGGGGGAGGGGCAGAGAGAGAGGGAGAGAGAATCCCAAGCAGGTTCCACCCTCAGCGTGAAGCCCAATGCAGGGCTTGACCCTACAACATGGGGATTATAACCCGAGCCGAAATCGAGAGCTGGGCGCTTAACCCACTGAGCTACCCAGGCACCCCACGTCATAATGTCTTGAATTTTTGTCTTTGACATGGGGAGGCCACAGAGCATGGTGGTTAAGAGTTTCCACTCTGGGGTGGACAGGGAAAGCTCAGGTCCTAGGACGATTAACCATTTGTGTCTTGGTTTTCTTTATTGTTCAGTATGAGGTACAATGACAGCATTGACTTTGTGAACCTTTTGTGAGAAGATGGTATTTGGTAACCAGCGCCTGGTACTTCAGACGCACCCAATCCAACCACCATGTCTTTATAACGCTTATGTGTTTGGGCCTACAGGCACAGACCAAAGCCAGCCCCCACCCCACACCCCGGGGTGTGTTGCTCTGTAATAATGTGGCTTCGAATAAAGGGAACACGAGGGAACCTCATCTATTTGAGTCATTCCCTTGAACGGTTCTTCACTCTGAGACCCAGTGTCTTGTCTCTAACGGCAAGCAAAGGTGTCCAACAAAACAGTGGGGTGTTAATAGGTTGAACTTTGCCACTGGGAAGGAGCTGCTTAAGATTACTTATCACACTGGGGCCTGGATACATCTTCTGCCTCAATCCATAGTAATATTATTTGGAGGGAGAAAACTAATAGAGCCAATAACTCATCCATTGTGAATAGAGCGATGTTTCATATAGTTGTGTTTGTCCTATGCTCACACATTATTATCAGTGACAAGTTTGTGAGTGTATATTAGAAAGTACAGATGCAGTGACTGCTGTATCCACAACGATAAGCCACTCTTCCCAATTTTTCATACATCAAAATTACAGAGAATCATCCCCCAAAACTAGATCCTTCCGACCAAGTGACTGAAACCACCCTGTCTGTCACAGGCTAATTAGAAGGATAAGGAGGCTGTTCCCTATTATGATCAAAGGGGTAGCTCTTTGTAGTCCTTTCCCTACATCAGGGTTAGAGACAAGTTTTTTTAGCGGCCCAGTCGAAAGAAAGAAAGAAAGAAAGAAAGAAAGAGAAAAGAAAAACCAGGTCAAAAGAGACTTTTCTATTATCTGGAGTAATTACAGTGGAAGTTTTATAGTTCATGTTTCCATTTCCTAAAGAATGAGGAGGATTTAGAGCAGCTGATAAGTGAAAAGCACATTGATTTTATATAGTACATCAAGGCCATTAAACATGAAGCCCCTTTCCAGGCCTTGATTTCATCTTTGGTACTTACTTTTTTGAAATGGAAACATATAACCATGAATTCTAGCTTCACTATAGCGAAAGAAGAGTTACACTGGAAAATTTCTGCTGAAATGTTTAAGCCCCAAATACCTTTTAACCATTATCGTGCCTACCAGAATTCTAGGTACTGTAGCCAAAAACTCTGATGGGTATGACCCATAGTCCCCTCACACTGTTCCCTGCACACAAGGACCAGAATGATACAAAGAATTTATGTTGCACAGAAACAAGAAAGGAAAAAGGAGTCTGTCTATGCCTTATGAGGTAGTCCAAAGTTGAACTGTTTTCATTGCTAGTAATGTGTCTAAAATTCAAATCTGCTCCAAAATTCAGTTTTAAAACTCTGCTGATAAAATAAACCATGACATACCAACTTTCACATGCATGCACAACATTACAGAAAGGAGATAATGATCTTCACATCATACACCCCCATATTTGCAGTGCTTTCTAGTTTTTAAAATACTCTCAATCATAATGTGATAGAAAAGGGCATTTCTTGGAACAGCTTATAACTTATAACTAGGCCATTAAACTATTTTATTAAAATTATGTAAAACTAACCTCTCCATAGACATAGCTAGAAATACAGGAACAAAAATCAATATAATGGTGCAGTCACTGAAATCAATACTTAGATTTGTCTGTAATTTTAAAATCCAGGTTGGTGAATCATTTTTTTTCTTTTGGACTATTAAAATATACCCTCTGGTGCAGGAGAAGTGTGGATCCTATCCTAGTCGGCTTATCTTGAGCTCCATCAAATAAACTGGGACACAGCAACAGCATAGCCCTTCCCAAAAGTTCCCATTATTTCAGATACACTTTCCCATCTTCAAGAAGTTTTCAAAAACATCTTCTTTGAATGTTGTTCCTATTTTAAAACTTCCTTTCTTATTATTTGAAAACTATTCTCATGATTTTTCTTCAAATTTTGCATACTTCTAAATTGTTTACAAAGGCAAAGCTATGCTTGGGTTTTCTGCCACCGGAGAAAAATAATGAATGTTAAGGCAGATTTACATTCTCATGAAAGTAAAATTGACACATTCTACACTGACTGGTACTATTGATTCTGAAATCAAGAGTTTCTGACATATATTGTCATTCTTTAGAAGGTCCCTCAGTTGGAACAAAAGCTTCAATGGCATCAGGAAGTTTTAAATTTCCTTCAGTGTCTTAGAAATTTGCAATGATTTTAAACTAATATTGGAAATTTCTTATTTTTTATAACTAATACATATTCTTAGTTAAAATAATTTTAAATTATTAAATTTCAGAGATTGAAGTGAAACTATAAAATTACACCCACCCCCCCACCCCCCAAAATAAAGCCCTTGGATTTTCTTGTTGTTGCTGCCCATTGAAGGAGTCAAGTTGAGTTGATTCATGGAAAACAGAATTAAAGTAAAAGGAAAAGTCATGTGAGGAGATCACTTTTCTTAAAAAAAGAAAATAGGTAAACTGCCTTTGTAGATTTCAAAATACTTGCTGAGATTGCAAGTTTCACATATTTTGATGATCTTTTATTAGGTATGCACACAGGAAGTGTTGTTACATCTTCTTGAAGAATAGACTGCTTTATCATCATGTAATGTCCTTCTGTTGATCTTTGACAATTTTCTTTGTTCTGAAGTATTCTAATCTGAAATTAATACAGCGACTCCAGTCTTCTTTGATTTGTGTTAGCATGGTATCTTTCTCCAACCCTTTACTTGCAACTGATTTTTGCCTTTAAATTTTAAATGGGTTTCTTGTAGACAACATATTGTTAGGTCATAGTTGTTTGTTTATAATCCACTCTGACAATCTCTGCCTTTTCACTGGTGTCTTTGGGCTATTGACATTTATTTTTTTTTTAATGTTTATTTATTTTTGAGAAAGAGAGAGAGAGAGAGAGAGAGACCAGAAGCAGGGGAGGGGCAGAGAGAGAAGGAGACACAGAATCCCAAGCAGGCTCCAAGCTCCGAGCTGTCAACACAGAGCCTGATGTGGGACTCGAACTCACGGACCATGAGGTCATGACCTCAGCTGAAGAAGAGGCTTAACTGAGCCACCCAGGCACCCCTGGGCTATTGACATTTAAATTGACTCTTGATATGTTTAGATTGATATCTACCCTGTATATGACATACTACATCTGTCCAGTGGGTTTTCCAGATCTGCAAATGCAGGGTCCCCCAGAGTGTAGCCCCCAGGTCTCTCATTTGTGCTAGCTCCCCCTCACCTACAGCATTTGGTCAAAGTTACCATGTAAGTGAATTCTTACCAGCTTGTGGATCCAACCCGCTCTGTGCAGGTAAACTGATCTCACCTCTGATTCTCTACATTTACTGTTTCTCCAGAGTTGGAGGTGGTCATTCTCACTGTGACCTGAGTTCTTGGCCTGGCCCATGAAAGGTTGGGGGTTTTTTTTGTTTTTTATTTTTTTCTTTTTGTTAGTTTTTTTTTGTTGTAAGGACAGGACTTCCCAAGATCTTTACATGTAGGGCTGAAACAACAAATCCTGCAATAATGTTTAACATTCAAATAATCAGTGTAACTCACCACATTAAGAAAATGATGGAAATAATTACCTAAGGATGTAGAAAAAGTATTGGGCAAAATTGAACAAACTTCCTTATAATTTTTTTTTACTTTTAAGGAGAGATTCTACTTAAGTAGAGATTCTATTCCTTTTAAGCTTTTTCATATTTAATCTTTCCCAGGTCAAGATATTTTTGATAATGATCACCCCACCATATCTCCTATCAGCAGGATATGCCATGACATTTCCTCATTTTTTAACACATACATTGACACTTAGCCAGCTGAGCTCTTGATATGAAGTTTTTCTAAGCTGCTCTCTTTCTCTATTCACTTTCATTTTAATATTCCATAATCAACAACAACAGAATCCTTCCATCCTTAAGCGAAAATCTTTAAGTAAATCTCTCATAAAATCTATATTGCAATGACAAAGACAGAATGGATTATATTACTCTTAGACATATTAAAGAATATGTAATTTTGAATTAAATTATCCACATATTTAAAAAATGTGTTGTTTTCCTTGGGACTCTATGTTTCAATTTTCAGTTACTAATATCAAGGACTGAAAACATTTCCTAACAGATTGCACTGAAATGTTCATAGATTTGTAATCAAAGACTGCTGATGTTCCTTTAAATAAAGATAATATAATGATGATGTGGACAAAATAACTAAACATTCTTTTTTAATGTTTATTTATTTATTTTTGAGACAGAGAGAAAGCAGGGGAGAGAGAATCCCAAGCAGGCTCAGCACTCTTAAGTGCAGAGCCCGACGTGGGGCTCAAACTCACAAACCGTGAGATCATGACCTGAGCCGAAACCAAGAGTCGGATATTTAACTGACTGAGGCACCCAGGTGCCCCAACCGCCAAACATTCTTAAATTAATTTAAAATATTTCCTTTTTCCTGAATTCAATGTTAAAACCCATTGTTTTCTGAGTCAATATGATAGTGTCACCCTTTAAAAATTAGAAAAATAAGGGGTGCCTGGCTGGCTCAGTCAGGACAGCCATCTGACCCTCAATCTCAGGGTTTTGAGTTCAAGTCCCACAATGGGTGTAGAGATTACTCAAATAAATAAAACTTTTTAAAAAATTAGAAAGATAAAACTGAAAAGGTATTCAATGGAGAGTTGGTAAAAGGAATACATATTATATTCCTACCAGGTTGCTAGAAAAGACTATAAAATTTAGATTCTATAGAAGAAACCACAATGGGAAAAAGGAAAAAAAGTTTGATACATAGATTTTTAAAATAATTACACAGGAAACAGCTATATATAAATATATCCTTAGTAAAAAGAAAAACGCTATGAAGAAAACTGGAGGCTTAACTACATAGGAAGATTTTCTGAATTCATAAGAAATGCTAATATAACTTCAGAAGATTAATTCGTAAAATTCATAATATATGATTTATATAAATGTAAAAACAATAAGTAAATGAATATATACATAAATATTCAACTTCATGTAAATTATAATTGAATTGAAATAAAACTTTTGACATATTGACAAGGCATTTATAAAGGTTTAAATGCCTAATGCCTGAAAATGTTAGTGACTCTGGTTGTCTTGGATGTTACTAAAACATGTTATAAACTCATATTGTTGACTTGAAATGCGAAGTCTGTACACAGTAAGAAACATTACAATTTTCATGCTGTTAATAATCCTATATTCTCTGATCAATCCAAAAGAAGCATTATCAAATATAAAAGATGCCTATATGCAGAAAGATTTTTATAGTATTTTGAATATAATTAAACTCAGAAACAAAATGATTGCTCAGTAATATGAAATAGTAAAGGAAATTAGTCAGTAGGATGTTATATAAAATAATTTCAAATAAGAAGTTAAGATGGTTAAGAAGATACAATCATGGTACAACAATACTCAAAATGTTTACATAAGACCAAATCAATAAAAAACATATTTGTCCTATAATTAAAAACATATTAACAATTTTGTGCAAGGGTAATCAAATTATGAGTGTCTTTGTTTTCTATTTTGTCGCATTTCAAAATTGTGTTAAAATCATAATAAAATTTTTATATAAAAGCAAACCAAAATTAGCTCTTATTATACATTTATGAGTTAAAGCAGAGGTAATATATGTAAGAGTCATTATTGTTGCCAAAAATTTCACTATTTAAGATTTCTCTAAATAAGACTATTCAGCAATGGAACTAGATAAAATGAGAAATCTAATTACCAGAACCTTTAGAAGGGGGGGAAAAAAAAGAATCTTCCTTCTCTTCCTGTAAACTTGTGAATTTTGTTCCTAATGTTTCCATGTGAACTTATTTTTATAAATGTGCTAAATAAATGCAGAGTTAAAATAAACCATCTAAGGCTTTGCTTTAGAAAAATAGAATTTCACATCACTGATCTCTCTCAAAGTGCATGCATGGTTACTAATGTCTACTCAATGAACCTATACAACAGAGAGAGAGAGAGAGAGAGAGAGAGAGAGAGAGGAGGGACGAGAGGAAGAGAAGGACAGAGTAGTGATTTACCAGTTTATTACATTTTTAAATGTCTTCAGTGAAGAGTCTCTATAGTTCTCTAAAAATGATGCAGAACCGTAAAATCTGTTGATATGTTTTATTCTATATTCATTCATAAATATTTATACTATTCAAGACTACAATTTTTTCACTATTTCCAAGCTACATGAAAGATTTTATTATGTAAATATTGTTAAATAATATAGAACCTTCAAGATGCAAAAGTATTGTAATGTTTTATTACAATTATAAATGTTAAACAATATCAAAATAATGCTCTTTCCACTCAATTGGTTCATAAACCAAATAAGAGTGTAGATGATAAAGATATCTATAGAAATATTCCTTCTTTCTTTCTTTTAAGTTTTTTAACGTTTTTATTCATTTTTTTGAGAGACAGAGACTGTGAGCTGGGGAGGCGCAGAGAGAGAGAGAGAAAGACACAGAATCCGAAGCAGGCTCCAGGCTCTGAGCTGTCAGCACAGAGCCCGATGTGGGGCTCAAACCCACCAACTGTGAGATCATGACCTGGGTTGAAGTGGGACGCTTAACCGACTGAGCCAGCCAGGTCCCCCAAAATATTCCTTCTTTCTCATGTGAATGAGTATCTAAGACAGTATCACAAATACTTGCTTCTGGGATAATTCTTAAATCTATTCATGATGGGTGATGATGGGTGAAAAGAAGTTTCTTCCAAGAGAGAAGGATAATACCTGAGTTATGGAAAGATAGAAAGACAAGGTACGGAGATCTGAGTAGGGAACTAAGTATTCTCGTAAAGGGAAAATAGGGTTGGTGACATGAGGAAAGTCCATTAGAGGCGAAGGTGATGAGTTCCATGATTCACTGAGTGTTTTCTGATAAACAAATATCAAGTGTTTGAGTGTCAAGGTCACATACAGCAGGTAACAATGTTCTTTAATAATCACACTGCACTTCAGCAGTAGATAACAAGAAATGTGGAAATTAGAAGATATTATTTATGAAGACATGCTATTGTGCTCCTAAAGTTCCTTTTTCAAGGGACAATGCTGAAATATACAAGAATGTCCCCAAACTCTCAACAGACGTTGCGCTCAGTTCTTTCTGAGCAAATGTCTGCGGAGGGTGATGGCGCATATACTTTATGGGGTGTGTGTGGGTGGGTGGGTGTTTCTTTAGGATATAAACTCCGACGGGAGAGGCATTTTACTTTCTTTTTACAAACCTGTCACAGTGGCTTCTTAAAATAGCTTGTGTGTAAAATTTGTCTGCAGAAGAATACGTGATTCCAAAAGAACAACAGTCAGAAACACCCGGTAGCACTTGGGTTGCGCGCCGGATCCTAGAGAAGACCCGGAAGAGGCTCACTTCCACGGTTAAGCGCAAGCGGCCTCACTGTGATCCCAGAGAAGGTCTGCGAGAGGAGGGCCCCGGGGCTCATCCGGGCAAGCCAGCAGGCCCCCGCAACCCCTCTGCCAGCCTTTCAGTTGTTGGCCTCCTGGCTGCCTGAGAGAGAGAGAGAGAGAGAGAGAGAGAGAGAGAAAGGGCCACGCCCCGCGGGCAAGGCGACTCCCCTTCTAATGCAGAGTGTTGGGCCTGGCCATCAGTAAGTTCTGAGTAAGTATTTGTTGGATGTAATTAACTACCTGCCTAGGTGTTGCACCGTGGACTCGCGCTCCAGAGTCTGAATTGAATTCACCTTTTCTTCCCGAAGCCTGTTTCTACACCCACTTATCCTGTCTTCATCTTATTATCCTCCCAGACACAGGAGCAAGGGATTTCTAAGTCAAATTTATTTCTTGCTTGCCTTGATTCACTCATAAATAATTCATTAATTCTACAAATATTGCTGCTAGGAACTAAAATAAGTGCTGGTGACACAGAGTCAAACAAACCACAGCCTCTGCTTTCAAAGATAATTGTGTCTGGTGAGAAAGAGAGACAAGTAAATCAAGATCCGGAGGCCAGCGCGCGAGGCACAATGGCGGGACGAAGAAGGAGGGTTCACTTGGCGGAGGCCGAGGGGCCAGGGGCGTGTTCTGGGTGAGGGAGGCATAATGTGGAAGGAAGGATGGTGGCAGCTGGGAGCGATGGGGAGAGGGCTGGGGTGGGGGGTGGGGGGTGTGTGTGCAAATGCAGTGGTGGGGGCACAGAGTGCCAGAGTGGACAGTGCGGAGGCCAAGGTTCAGGGAGTAGGACTAGGGCTGGAGAGGCAGGGAGGCCAGCCTTGCCATCCAAATGCCCTTTGGGTGGGTGTCAAGGTGTGTGTTTGGCAGGAAGGTCATTTTGCCTTAATCCTTGAAAGCTCTGGGGCGTGGTTGAGGGATTTCACACAGGTCTCAACACTGTGTGTGTATTGCATGTCTGTGTGTCTGTGTGTGTCTCGTGTGTGTACATGTGTGTGTTAGGATAAAGAGTATATTTCCCATTATGCCACAGGCACCTGGTGAAAGATCTTGTCAATGGTTTGGTAGGTTTCTACATGTTTTCAGCAGTTTTCTAGAAGTTGTGAACTAGCTCAAAATGGAAATAACAAGGTTACGTGTGCACTTGGTTATAGACGCTGAGGAGCCGGAAGCAAACAGGAACTGTACCCTGGGGAACTCACAATCCTTGGGTAATAAAAACACCCAGGAGACACTGGGGGAAATGCAGGCATACAGATGCGGTGCAGGGATGGGCGAGATAAAGCTCGCTGCCTGAGGCCTCCTGTCACTGGGCCCGGGGCTCCTGGGGACCAAGTTCCTTCTCCACACACACAAACTCCCCTTTGATAACTTACTTGAGAACCGCCTGTATGATCGACTATAGGCTCCTTTGTGAGTGGTGAATTCTCCTCTCCCGAAATCGTCCATTTAGATGAAAACTCAGGGTTTTATTTTTTTTAAGGTTTATTTATTTATTTATTTATTTAGAGAGAGAGAGAGAGAGAAGGGAGGGGCAGGGAGAGGGAGAACCCCAAGCTGGCTCCGCACTGTCTGTGCAGAGCCTGACATGGGGCTGAAACTCACGAACCCGTGAGATCATGACCTGAGCCAAAGTCAGATGCTTTAACTGACTGAGCCAACCAGGAGCCCCGAAAACTTGTTTTTATGAAAACATTCCAAACTTGACAAAAATGTCTAGAGACATCAATGACACAAGTGTATTTTGATGCTTCTTAGAGATGAAAAGTCATAATTCAATACTGTTTTAAAAAGAAGCTTTTATTACTACGGTTATAACAGCATCTGTACCTGTTAGGAAGATGTGGTCTGTGTGTGTGTGTGTGTGTGTGTGTGCCTGTTGTGGATGTGGATGAAAGAGATGTTTGCAAGAATTGTTTAAAACCAGTGCTCAGGAGGTTGTCTGTGTGGTTGGGGCGGCAAAGAGTTGACTAGGGCTTCTAAACATGAAAGAAGAGACCAATCAGAGGACATAGTTAAAAAAAAAAAAAGGCAATTAAGGGGATTAGCACATTGAAATCTCCCCCCACGGTCCTGGGCGATGTGTGTGCTTACTGATACTGTGCAGTGGGGCTGGGCGCTGGGCCGAGGGGCGTCCTCCTCCATTACCTCATTTCATAGGGTGAAGCAGTTAGAAAAGCAATACAAGAAAACTAAGTGCTGCTTTCAAATATGTAAAAGGCCTGTTGCGCGTTACAAGGAGTAAACAAGTATTGGGGATGCTGGGGAATTAGATTCCAGTGTCAAAAAAGGAAGAGCTACCTAACATCATGACAGACAAAGATAATAAAGTCTCATAGGGGTGCCTGGGTGGCTCAGTCAGTTGAGCGTCCGACTTCGGCTCAGGTCATGATCTCACGGTTTGTGGGTTCGAGCCCTGTGTCGGGCTCTGTGATGCCAGCTCAGAGCCTGGAGCCTGCTTAGGATTCTGTGTCTCCCTCTCTCTCTGCCCCTCCCCCTGGTCGTGCGCGTGCGGGCGCTCGCTTTCTCTCAAAATAAATAAGCATTAAAAAAAAATCTTAAATAATAAAGCCATACCAAAAAAAAAAAAAACCCCACAACAAAATGTCTACAATTTTTGCAATTTTTAAAAAAGGTTGTGAGTCTGACATCTGATTTTGAAACATAAATATACGTTTTCTTGTAGAAAAATCTTGATATGTAAAATGCAATTATTTGGAGACTTAATATATATAATATACTGTCTGGGACCAGGTAAAGCTGCCCCAAAATGTGCCACAGTTGTGGGAATCAATAATATTGCTTATTTTGAGTTGAAGCTACTTGAGGAACAGCCCATGCAAGGCCACGCAGGCCCTCCTCTGCACCTTGAAAGCAAGGAACAAATCTCCCACAGGAAAAATAACCTACCTCTGCTAAGAAATAAGACATTGTTATCGCTACAGACAGGGCCTTTGAAGTCAAGAAAGCTGTAGAAATAAACCTTGTTAGTTTTTTTACTCATCTACTACCTCAGCCCAAATACTGCCTAGAATTCCTTATTAATTAAAGCTCTCAAACACCTGTTTTTCTTATCCTGTAAATTCGTCACAAATTTATCATCTCTTGGTCTAAAATGTGTAAACAGTGCCTGCCTCGGTCCTTTCTTTGGGTCTCAGTTTCATTATGAGTATTTAGTGCATATGAAATAAAATGTTTTTTTCTTTCTCCTGTTTTAAAAAAAACTTTTTTTTACATTTATTTATTTTTGAGAAACAGAGTGAAACAAAGCGTGAGCAGGGGAGGGGCAGAGAGAGACAGAGACACAGAATCCGAAGCAGGCTCCAGGCTCTGAGCAAGCGGTCAGCACAGAGCCTGATGTGGGGCTCGAACCCATGGACCGTGAGATCATGACCTGAGCCGAAGTTGGCCGCTCAACCGACTGAGCCACCCAGGTGCCCCTCTTTCTCCTGTTAATGTGTCTCATGTAACTTGAATTCTCAGTCCAACTGGAAGACCTCGATGGCAGAAGAGTTCTCCCTCCCCGGCCATTCAAATTATAATCGGATTATCATGTGGAAAGACTCAGTAAATCTGGAGGAGGCCCCATCATTGGTTTTTTAATAAAACTCCATGGGTAGGTCTGATGTGCATCAGTGATTGAGAGTATCTGGCCTACAAGATGCTACATTTGTAAGCAGAGTTAGGAGGCTCCCCCAAAAGAAAGACAAGACACGGCTTTCCTGACATAAGTCATTCTAGGTCTCCGACTTTCTTGTGAAAGAATATCAGAGCAAAGAGCCACCATGGCCCAGGAGATGGCCTATCACATCAAGGACAAGTCGGTGGTAAAACCTCCAGTGCTGGTTCAAAAGTGAGGATTGACCTGACTCACATTCTTGGATTGTCTCCGCAGGTTCTGAATCTCTGAGTACTCAGGTTCCGGACCAATGGGGCCAGAGAATGGTGCTGACCTTGGCAGCCTTCAAGACTTTGACCTGAACTCTGCCACCTAAAGGTGACCTTTGCCCAATTCCTTGCTGAATCTCTCACTGTGTGAGCCCTTTCATGAATATGCATGCACCCTTAGCTTAAACTTCCCAGTTTTGTTGTTGTCCGGGGAGATACTATTTTGGGAAAGATCCCCTGTGTTCTTCCTACTTGTTGCAAGTAAAACCCTACCTTGTCCTATTCTTTGGGTTGGTTGTGTTTTGGGGTTCAATGCCCAACCAAAAGGCGAATCCAGTTTTAGGTAACAGACTCAAATTAAGTACTCAAGGTTATGGCTAAGTAAGAATTTTAAATAATAACTAAACATACGACCGATAACTGATATCACTTAATATCATCAGGAAAAAAAAAACCCACAACACAACTCTAATAAGTAAAAACCTCTTGCAGACAGTGCAGGTACTGATAAGTATCTAGAAACTTCCTACAAAGTATGCAATTTCTGGAATATTTACAGTAATGACATTTTTTTCTCTGTGAGGCTCCGTCAGCATCTCTTTCGATCTGACGAGTGTTCCCATGCAACTATAATAGTAACATATTAAATAAACCTAATGATTTCCAGCTCATCTCTTTTTATAGATGAGTGAACAAATCTTTGTGATTATCCAGGGCCCCTCTGGGAAACCTCGAGCTACTTTTAGGTTTAAAAGATATCCTGAAAATTGTAATTTTTCTATATTTAAGATCCAATGTGGGGATGCAAAAATCAAAACAGTTGTCACAGAAAATGTGGACATTTGATTAAGACAGGAATATGGGTGCCTTGAGAGGTACCACCTGCTTAACTATTTAATCAAGATGGCAATAAAGCATTTAAAATAAACCCTGCCATTTCATCCATAACAAAAAGATGCCTCAGAGTGACACAGAGCTGAAAAAGGATATCAGTCACATTTTAGAAGAAGAAAAAAGCAAGACAAACTGAGAATTGATGACTTTCTTGAGCCCATCAGAGAACAGGGCCACAAGGCAGACAATGCTTCTGAATTCTGGAGAGACCCAGAAGGCTGCAGAAAGAAATAGAACCTACGCATTTGCTTGGGGGCAGACATGTCTGGGTGCAATATGGATCTGCTAGGAAGTTTAAGTAGAATTATTTAAGAAGGTGCTAAAAGCTGAATGTAGGCTCTCCTGTGAGTGTGAAACCCCTGGAGGACCCTGGCATAGAGGGGCTGTCACATCCCTAAGAGCCTTTGCTCCAGGACACATCCACCAGGATCTGAAGCAAAATCAGAAAGAATCCACTTCTCCTCTTGGCTACCCCCCTTGAAAATCCACTTTCCTCACTAAAGAAGACACTGCCTGAATCTGCACAGATTGTACAGTTGGAAGAGGGGACAGAGGCCAGCACGGACTCATTCCTCCCTTACTTCCTCAATAGACAAAGGCTAATCTGCAGAAGACCAGGGACAAAATGGTAGCCTTCAGACACTGCAGCTGGGGGTGGAGAAGGGAAGGGAAAGAAGTAACAACCACAGGAGGACAAGAGGTCTTGTGAAGTCCACACACCCAACGTCTGCCCAACGCTTCCCTAAACCTGAAATCTAGTCTGAATATGATTGAAAGCCCACCTCCTTTCTACCTCTCCACTCCACAGTCATGGCAAAGAAGCCTCCAGCAAAAGTAAGGGGAGATCCCAGCAGAAGAGAAACTCTCTCAAGAGAGAAAGACAAATTGAAGACCCAACACCAACCGGGGAGATAAAAACAAGATATCACCAGAGCAGTTGAAAGTATGTGGTGTCCAAAACAGCAACACATTTCAACTCCAGTAACTAGAACAATAAAACCTTGAAATCCAGACCCAATCCTGCCTAGATGAAAGCAAGCCCCATACTGAAGGCATAGAAGAAACAGAGAAAGCGCTTGTCCTGGTATCTAGTGTCACACACAACATGTCCAGCTTTCAACACAAAACTGTGAGGTGTACGGAAAGGAAAGAGACAACAACAACAACAACAACAACACAGTCTGAAGGGTCAAAGTAACCATTATAACCCAACCCCATTAGGAAACATGTGTTGAAACTATCATACAGGGACTATAAAATAATTCTGATTAATATGTTAAAGGCTATACACAGAAAAAGTGGATACCATGCAAGATCAGAAGGTAATTGAGGCTGAGAGATGGCTACTATAAGAAACAGTCAAAGGAAAATATTAGAAATAAAAAGCACAGTGACAGAAGCTGTACAGATTGATCAGTAGACTGAACACAGCTGAGGAGATAAATGGTGAACTTGAAATGGGTCAGAACTGACCCTAACTGAAATGCAAAAGAAAAAAGAAAGAGACTAATAAAAACAGAATGGAGACACCCGACTCTGTGGGGTGATGTCAAAGGCCCTAACACACGTGTAATTGGAGTACTAGAGGAGACGAAAGAGAGAACACGATGGAAGAAATATTCGAAGAAAGAGTGGCTGAGGAGCACTTGGTGGCTCAGTTCATTGAGTGTCCAACTCTTGATTTCAGCTCAGGACATGATCTTTCAGTTTGTGGGATCGAGCCCCACGTGGGGCTCTGAGCTGACAGCCTGGAGCCTGCTTGGGATTCTCTCTCTTTGCCTCTCTCTGCCCTCTCCTCTCAAAATAAGTAAATCAACATGAAAAAAAAATTTTTAAAGAAAAAATGGCTGAGATTTTTCCAAAATTACTTACAGACACCAAGCCACAGATCTGAGAATCTTGGAAAATACCAAACATGGTAAATAACACACACACACACACACACACACACACACACACACATCACTCAACAGTATTGAACAAAAGACCTTCAAACTGTGGACTGCATTCTCAAGAGCACGATCTTCTCAGTTGGAGTGAACCAGTCCATGTGCATTTATTTTAGCTACCAGCATTTTATTTGCACATGATTTTTTCTCAGAGTCACAATTATTGTCATGAGGAGGGGATTCCTGGTTCAGAACTGAGGTAGTTAGAGTTATAAATATAGCTGCAGCCTGGGATCCATCCAACTGGACTACGTTTTTTCTCTCTCAAATCAACCTACATTCAAAGCCATTTCACTCTGTCTTAATCTGTTCAGGCTGCTATAACAAACATACCATAGATTCAATGGCTTATACACAATATAAGTTTGTTTCTCACTGTTCTGGAAATTGGAGAGTCCAAGATCAAGGTGTTGGCAGATCCGGTGTCTGGTGGGGGCTGCTTTCTGGTTCACAGACGGCTACCTTCTGGGTATATCCTCACCTGGCATGAGGAACACAAGACTCTGTGAGATCTCTTTTACAAGAATCCCATTCTGAGGGCTTCACTGGTATGAGCTAATCGCCTCCCAAGCGCCCCCGCCCCCAAATACCATAACACTGGGGCGTAGGTTTCAACATATGAATTTGGAGGGACACAATTCATTCTATAGCACATTCCTTTGCCAAATGTAAGCCTTCTACAGTTTCTGCCTCCTGATCTGTTTCTTGACACCGCTCTATTGGCCAGGATACCCTTCCTCAACTACACAGACATAATAAATTCTTAAATTACTAACAATGTGAATCAACATTTTTCCCCTGAAATCCAGCATCTTCTTTCTGATCGATGTTACCTCTCAATATTTACTGCCCTCTATTGAATCCCTTCACCACAAGTGGCCAGAGATGGTGGCTCTGAGATCTCCCTGTGGAGAGCATCGCTGACTGTCAGCTCCAGTCGTTGACGCCTTGAATCCGTACCAGCTTTATGCTGAGGCCATGCTTTCTCTGAGTTGCCACCAATCAATGAATGAACATGGCAGGGGTACTAGTGCTGGCCCGTCCCTACTTGGCATGAGACTGCTCCAATGGGCAGACTTGCTTGAGAACCCCTCACTGATTGAGTAACTATGATCTGACAGTCTCTCTACCTGGGGTGTTCTCCCTCTCTTGCCATGGCGGTCTGACATGCATCATGATCTGGAGGCCTCCTTGCTCACTGTCTGTTCCTGATCCTTCTTTCTCTATTCATCACAAATATCTCCCTCAATACATTTTTTTGCATATCTGGTCCCATCATGGCATCCGCTCCTCAAAGAACCAAAAGTCGCACACCATCTTGGCATTTGTTAAAGTCAATCTTCACAAGCCAATATCCTGTCCCCATTTTACAGTGACAAAATTACTTCCAGGTAATCTGAATTTGGTTCTGCTTGGTTCCAAGTTTCATACTCTTTCTACTACACAACACAATCTCTATTGATACACACATCTCTCTCGATGAGTCAGATGATGCTTGAAGACTGAATAATATTTTTAGGCAAATAAATGTTATATATGTTTGTCAATTTCCCAAATGAAGTCCTATCTGATTTGATAATTATATACATATGATCTGTCTCAATCTTGATTAATTGCACAATCACTTTGATTAAAACCTTTACAAGCATAGGCTCATGAACAATTCCATAAAATGCAAATATGATCTATGTACGCTTATAAAATATATTTAAATCCTTGTTCTACTACTTATTAGAGATTTTTCAATTTTATCTAATAGGCCACACATAAAAAAAATACTAAGACATTTTGCTACCTAAGCAAAATGTAGAGACTTATAATAATGACCTAAATACCTGAAATTAAATCTTCATTCAAAAGGGCTTTTAATGCAAAAAAGATGATATTTCAGAGTTAAGAAGCAAAAGAACTCTCTAAATGTAAGTTATGATTAAGAAGTGACATTTTTATACCTAGATTCACTGTCGAAGAGCAGAGCAAACTTTTCCATCCTGTAAAATCTGGCAAATTTCTTAAACGATGAATGGCAGAACACTTGCCTGCAAACACAAGGGAGTTGGTGGCAGTGAAAACTGCCAAACACTTCACCATTAATTGCTCTGAACAAATTAGCAGACTAAGCCTCCTCAAATGTCAGACATAGAATGTATGTTTAGCCTGTTCTTTTATAATGAGATACCACTCTCTATTTGTCATAAAACAATTTTAAAGCCGTGATTAATATGAACCCATAAAAGAATGCTAATACCTTCTAGAAAAAAAAAGGAGTCATGAGCTACTGTCCAGAGAGAAGCATAATAAAAATTCATATTTTAGTGTCTTATTCAAGAGAAGAAAATGTGCCACTGTGTCAGCAATAGTTACATAAGATTTTTGTTATGTCAAGCAAAAACTTTGCAACTCTGACTTAAATGGAAAGAGAAATCAAAGTGGGATTAAAAATATGATGGTTCAGGAAGAATACTAATTGAAGAGTTGGACAACTCAAACCACTGAGACAATTTGGCATTTAATGTACACTTAGAGCAAACATTGTCATTATTGTAATATAATCAAAAATAACAAAACTGTTCTATTCAAAAGATTATTGACTTACTAGTCAACTGGCAACTAGACTAACTAGCAACTAGTGGTTTTTTTTTTAAATTTTTTTAACATTTATTCATTTTTGACAGGAAAAGAAACAGAGTGTGAGCAGGGGAGGGGCAGAGGGAGAGGAAGACACATAATCCAAAGCAGGCTCCAGGCTCCGAGCTGGCAGCACAGAGCCCGACGCAGGGCTCGAACTCATGAACTACGAGATTATGACCTGAACCGAAGTTGGATGCTTAACAGACTGAGCCAGCCAGGTGCCCCTAGTGCTTTTTCCTTTTTACTAGTAGTTTGTATGGATATCTCCACAGTCTCAGTGGACAAGTATATGTGAGGCCATTGGTCAAGACACTGTCAATATCTTGCAACACATTTTTCTCATCATAGCTACCATCGCCACCACCATCATGACCATGACCCTGCTGTCTTGATCCTGAAATAGGAATTACACATCATCTTTATTTACTTCATCTTACCCAAGAGAGATAATGTAATTTGCCCAGGCAGATCACCACAGTAATTTTTAGTTGTTCAAGTAAGCAGTTTTTCTGCCTCTGAACTTAGTATCCTTTCTCCTACTGAAAGTAATCAAACAGGACAAAACATATGAAGCGATTCATTAGTAGGAAATACGCAGTGAAATATTTGGGAGTAAAAGGAACATTATCTTTGCAACTTACTCTGAACTGGTTGAGAACAATAAAATCGATGTAGTAATGTTAATATTGGGGGATTTGAGATAAGAGGTATCCAGGAATTCTCTGTGTTATTATTGTAGATTTTCTCTAAGTTTTTAATTGCATGTATTAAAACAATTTAAACCCAGTTTGTAAATATTTTACCACGTGACCACTTCATTGAGTTTGCAGCCAACAACGATAAGTTTTCTCAGATGATTAAGCAGTTACCTCTAATCCTATAGGACCTTGCCTCTGTGATAACATGAATATTGAATATCACTGTACAAAAGTGCAAAAAACTATGCAAGAATGAAGAGCTATTTATTAAGGATTTATTAATTATAAGTATTTTTGGTTACTTCAAACTTTGTTTTAATTAATAATAGTATCTATAATAAGAAAGAACCTTTAGTAACCATTATCTAGAGGGTTTGGATAAACAGTTTTATTGGTGCAAACTATTGTTCAAAGATACATGAGGTTTCTATTGGTTAAACAACAACTGTTAGGGGCGCCTGGGTGGCGCAGTCGGTTAAGTGTCCGACTTCAACCAGGTCACGATCTCGCGGTCCGTGAGTTCGAGCCCCGCGTCAGGCTCTGGGCTGATGGCTCAGAGCCTGGAGCCTGTTTCCGATTCTGTGTCTCCCTCTCTCTGCCCCTCCCCCGTTCATGCTCTGTCTCTCTCTGTCCCAAAAATAAATAAACGTTGAAAAAAAAAAATTTAAACAACAACTGTTAGAAGTTACAACTAATCAAGGAAGGGAAAGCTAGAATGAGCACTAGAATGGATTGGAATCAGACATCAATATGATTACATGTGTATATATACATATATATAGAAAATGAAGAAATAATTGTAGATGTGTGTATGTGTGGGTTATTATGCATACACAGTTTCCTAGCTCTGTCTGCTAAGAGAGTCTAAAAGCAGTGACACCCCAATAGAGTGAAAGAGCACTCAGCGCCCAATTTTTGGTTTCTAACCACTGTTATCCACTAAAAGGAACCAAGACCCCTTGGAGAAAATGCCCGATTCTGGGAGTGGAGCAGGGAAGATGTAATATGTGGTTCCATAGTGTAAGAAAAGGCTCAAAACGAAAACAAACATATGAAATGATGGAGATGTGTTGAAGGACAGAGGAGCCAATCGGAAAGATCTCCCAGTGCATAAATCTGGAATGGTTTAAGCAACAAAATGAATAGTGTAGAATTGGTTTATATCCCAAAGTACAGAAACACTTTGTGAACAGGAGTTCACATAGATACAAGTAAACAGGCAAAGAGGGACAAGATTTTCTTACAAAAGAATTTCAAATACTATAGTTAACTCCTTATTCCAGGAAGTGGAACTTAATTCCCCTTCCATAAAGAATTTATTTACAGAATGAAAACAAAAACAGAAAATGAAAACAAAACCCAAAACCAGGCCCATTACTTAATGTTTTCTATATATTGTCACCAAGATGTTTTAAAAATTTTAATGCCAACATACAGCAATCGCTCAACAATATTGCACAGAAAACTCTCAACTGTGAACTATATTGTCCGTTGGATCCCAGTTTATTTTCACCACTCAAATTGAATTCTTAAGCTGCCTAGAAATTTTTAGAGGAAAATGCAGATGCTGTGAGGAAAAGTTAAGACCAAGAGGAAAATGGTAGTTTCAGCTCTGAGAAACTTGTTTATTTTAAGAACAAAACACAATTGTTCTTTCCCTGAGTGGATATAAACATAAGCAAATGAATCACACCAGAGAAGAACTTCAATGATAAGTTGTTTGTGGTTAAAAGTATTCTTAATTTACAGTGGCAACTTGTGCTTGGCAAGGCTACTTTTGATTAATTGCCACATGAATTTTATAAATTCTTGGGACAATGAGTTGCCAAACTGACATTGCAAATATTGTATTTTTCAAGACATGAGCATTTTTCATGAGGTTGGTTACTGGATGTAAAGACAAGATTCGGTGAAAGGTCATTTTAATTGGCCCATTGATTTCCTTAACGAAAATTAATTTCAAAATACTTAGTCATTTGCAAATGCTTACTGGAGTGTCCTGTTAGAGCTAAGCACCAGAGATACAGAAGAACATCTGATATCCAGATGTCACGAAACACTGGAGTTCTAAGTCAAAGATGCTTGGTTAGTAACCAAAGCTTGTTGAGTAACATGGTTTCCTGTGTGGATCGGGAATAATAAGGGTGATTGTTGAGAACTGGGGAGGATATGACAGCTTGGGATTTCTAGTTAGTGTTATTTTATTGAAGCTGGAAATAAATAAGTTTGACCCTAGTCATATTCCACTCCTTAATCTGAGTGTGTTGTTCTTTCTGTGTTAGAGTTATCAGTGAGGACTGCTCCAGTCTGCCATGTGTAATTATGTATGCCCGGTGTGATTGATTGTGTATTTATATTATATTATATTATATTATATTATATTATATTATATTATATTTTGTATATACTGATTATATATTATATTGTATTACATTATATTGTATTATATTATATATTATGTGAATCATATATTAAATATTATATTTATTTAACTGGGGTCAAAAACACATAACATAAATATACCCTTTTAACAATTCCAAGGTGGTATTTTGAACTCCTTTATTTTTACATTCATTCTTTATGTATCTAACGAAGATAAAATAAATTAAAGGATTAAAAAAAATCAAAGCATCAATAAGAGGCTTGGAATATTTTGGTCCCATAATGTTTGATTGGGAAGACTCACTTAAATCTCTTAAATGACTATCATGGGTTTTTCATTCTTGTTGTAGAAATTCAATGAAGCCCAGAGGCACTCACTCTAGGGACTGTGTGACCCATGAGTGAGGGGCTATGCAACCAGAACACTCAGAAGTTCTCAGTTAATACTGAGCATCCCTTATAATGGGAGTCAAGAGAGCTTGTAAGCCCAGATTTATAGAAAAACTCTCACGATATTGAAATGTTGGTCCAGGGTTTTCTTTAAACAATGGGTGAGATATATGTGCAAAGCACAATAACCATCTGCTTTTGAGTGTGTGTCTGTCCTCTCAGCTAACCCACAGACATCTCATGAACACGGGCTGTCTTCTGTCACATTTCTATGACGTAGCTAATGCCGTGCTTGTACAAGGTGACCACTCGTGTTCATAGACTTGAGTTTGCCAAAGACAAAAAGAGACACCCCCAAAGTATCATCATGCAACTTTTTGTTTGCTCTAAAATCTCTAGTTATGGCAGTCTTAATGAAGACCTTAAGGTGTCACACAGATTCATCATATATATTGCCCCAAATTAATAAGCTATAAAATCTACCCAGTGATGGTCCTGGGGAAGGGGTTCGGGATAATTACAGCAAAGGGCACCGTGATTGACAGATGATTTGTTGCCAATCTATGGTAGAATAAGCTAGAGGAGATTGTTGCCGTGTAGCTCATCAGCCAGGTTGCGTCAATTGGCTTGGGTTAATTCAGTTTCCCGACATCCACTTCTTTCAAGAGGTTATTTTTCACTTGGGGTGGCTTTGTTCTGCACGATATCATATCTCTAACAAGGTTGTGTCATCATCTATATACTGCTTCTAAAATGAGAAAACACTTAAATACTCCTAAAGTGAAAAATAAGCTTGCATTGTAATTGTTTTACATTTGTTCATTTGTTTTCATTGTCTAACATTTTGGTTATTGAAATCATCTGCTTGAAGATATCCCTGCCTTTTCTGCTACCTTTTCAATGTGTTGAAAACACAAAAGCCCACTGTTCCTATGCCCTTATACTTACTGTGTTCCTTTACTTTAAAACATGTTTCCATTAGAAGCACCTGGGTGGCTCAGTCAGTTAAGCATCAACTCTTGGTTTCAGCTCAGGTCATGATCTCACGGTCGATGAGTTCAAATCCCCCAATGGGGTCCGTGGTGGCAGCACCGAGCCTGCTTGGGATTCTCTCTCTCCCTCTCTCTCTGCCCCTCCTGCTCTCTCTCTTTCTCTCTCTCTCTCTCTCTCTCTCTCAAAAATATATAAATAAACTTAAAAAATTAAAACACAGTTCCATTAATTTGAAGCTGAGGAAAGGTGTTACTTTCCATTTATGCAGCATTCCTACAGTTCACTGTGCTTTTAAAAATGATATTAGGCAACTACCTAGATTTTCCTTCTTAGCAATGTTATTAATGATACACTTATACATTCGTGCATACAGGGAGCTAGTAAGCATAAATGCCATGTGTATGTTATGTAGTCATGCTATGTGTGGACAGCCACTTCTAAGAGCAGAAGTGACTGTCTGGGTTTCCACATTAAGTATGTTAACTAATATATTAACATTTAGCATGTTACTTAATCAGCATCATAAAGTATTAGTCCATTTCTTTTCATTAAGAAAACGCAAGAATGTGATACACAGATTTAGATAGAAAATACAGGACAGGCTCAATGTTCACATCATAGACAGACAGTAGGACCAAAGTAGAAATCCATCATCAAAACCCATAACAAACTAGTATAAGAAGAGAAAGTTGCACAAAATCTTCCCAGCTTAAGTGAATAGCAAGGTTATGGAGCCATTGCGTTTAACTGTTCTTATTTTCTATGTTAAAACTCTGGTAGTTTCCGGTGACACAAACCCAAGACACATTAGTTTCCACAAAGTAAAAGGAATTGATTGGCATGCTGTGGGTCAGTCCTAGAGCTCCACTGTGCCAAAGGTTAAAATAATCTCATTCTCTGACTGCCTTCGTGTGCTGGCCAAGATGGAGACAGGAAGGGCCTGCTTCTGTCATCCTCCTGGCTAACAAGCCCAGGGAGATCAAAGTCACATCACTGTGATGTCATCCAGCAGATGACCTGGGGGGATTCTCTTCAGCCTTGCTTGGGTTAAATGTTGATCCATCTGATAATTACTGTCTACCAGGCGGATACAGGGCTTTTGTGAACAGTTCCCAGTGATGCCCAACTCCAAAGACTGGGAGAAGAGAGTCAGGGCTACGTGAGCCATGTCAAGTGAGTTCTACACAAGAAAGATGGGTCTGTTACCCCAAGCAGAATGGAGTTGGTGGAAGATAGAACCTGTGATCTGCCTCATCTGTAGCCCCCACTGGCTGCTACAGCCTTAGCTCCGAGGAGCCTGCTGGAGCACACAGCCTTCCACAGAGGCCCCAGAAAACAGTGGCCGTCAAATGGGCATATATGTTGAGTGTTCAGGCCTTCACTTTAGCTACTTGATCCTAATCTCTGTTCCTAGCCTCAGTTTCTATCAGCTGTGTTTCTTTTCGCCAGTCTCTGTGATTCTGATGCCAGCATCACAATCTGATCTTAAACATCCTTGTTACAGAGTCTTAGCAAGAATGGCCGGAGATCTTTGTATGCACATGGTTTGACAACTTCTTCCATTGTTTATTGTTTTTAATATTCTCATCTGTTAATATTGCCATTGAAGGGTCTTAGAGACAGAGGTACTAACTTACATCAGCTTGAATCCCCTGGACCGTCTCTGCAGGATCCTGAACCATTGCACGGTTCAGTGTTCTCATCTGTAAAACACACATGACATCTTTTAACTGAAGTAAAAAGTGCTTCCTGGTCAGTGTCCCTAACGGACAGAATCTACTCAGTACTCAAGGTCTGGATTCCTCCTCTGATTTCCAACACCCTAATGGATTATTCTACTTAGGACTCCCACTCTTCAGTGTCTGTATACAGAAGGCTCTCTGCTGAATGGTTTGAATCTGCCCTACAGCATTTAACATCCTCCTGGGTTTTAAAAATAATATCTTTATCTTCCTGGATGTTAACTCTGGGCACTGGCTGGCACTCTGGCAGAGGGGTTTCTATCATGGGATCCCATAAGCTGGCTATGGATATCAGGTGGCCTCAGAGGACAGTAAGAAATCTCTCAATGGTATTTCTGCTTTTCTTGGAAGGATGAGATAACCTCACCTACAGTGGCTGGCTTTAAGTTTTATAGCTTTTCTGACTCCTAATGATATCCCAAAGCACTGCTCTTATTGCCCAGAGTAACACTCCAATGAGATCTTCTCAGTGAAATGGCATCTCAGAATTGTGCCTTTACTTCAGGCAGCGTCCAGTCAGAGCCAGAGTAGTGCAACATGCAGTGTTTAAACCCGTTAGCATGTCCGAATGAGTACTCAGGGTGCTGGGCTGGAGCCAGATCCTCTTTAGAGTTTTGCCATAATGCCCTTGAATCAACTCTCTGACCCTGACAAGTTCGGTCCATAATACAGACCATATTTTTCTACGGATGTGTCACATGAGTGAATTAAGAGCCTTTTGAGTTCTGGGACATCTGGGTGGCTCAGTCGGTTAAGTGTCCGACTCTTGATTTCAGCTCAGGTCATGATCTCACAGTTCGTGAGTTTGAGCCCTTGGTTGGACTCTGCACTGGCAGTGTAGAGCCTACTTGAGCTTCTCTGTCTCCCTCTCTCTGTGTCTCTTCCCCCTGCTTGCTCTCTATCTGTCTCTCTCAAAATAAATAAAGAAACATTTTTTTTAAAAAGAACATTTTGAGTTTTGTATAAAAAGAATTATATAAATTATTTTTTGGCACAAATATGGAATAATTTTCTTGAAGTGAAAGGAATTGGTCCCTTTATGGGTAAAGTGAATTGTCAGAACAGAGACTCTCATGCTGTCTATACTGATATGCAAATAAAAACATAGTTTTGGGGCACCTGGCTGGCTCAGTCAGTCAAGTGTCCGGCTCTTATCATGATCTCATGGTTTGTGAGTTCAAGCCCTGCATCAGAGCCTGCTTTGAATTCTGTCTCTTTCTCTCAAAATAAATAAATAAACTTTAAAAAAAAACAAAACAACATAGTCCTTACTACATGAGTAACTTTCACAAGCATTAAATTCACTCATACTGGTATTAAGTTGGAAATGTACAATGTCACACTGGCTACAACAATACCTTTGAATTTATATATTCTTCCCTAATTGCTACAACTTTAGAAAAGCTGCATTATAGTTTAAGGCTGACTTTACTGTGCTGGGAAGTGGTAGGAGGGAGCGGGGGTCATTATGACGACCCACACATACCCCTAGGGCTGCATTCACTGAAATTCCTGGCACCGGAAGGATATCACAACAGCTAGAAAGGATTTGACTTCAGCATCTTTCTAAACTCCATATTCTCCCACACTGTTCTCTGCAGGAGCCTGAATCTTTGAGGTCATATTTAACATAATGTGTCCCGCAAATGCAACAAAGCCTTAACCCTTTTAAGAAAGCCCTGTGAGGTTAATTTATTCGACAGAATGAAAGGTAAAACTCACTGACTAAGGCAAGAGTCAAAATCGCAAGCTTTCAAAATACGTTGACCGGAAGTGAGGGTTTAGCAGCGAGAACCATTCTATATTCTGGAATATCTATTATCCGGAAGTGTGTACTTTATAGGAAAGGATTTTATTTATGTATCTAACTTTTATTTCATTCTTGTGACACACAAATACAAATGAATCCACAATTTTCCAGTATTAACTGAACTTGAGTCACACTGTGTATCAGGGATCAGCAGTCAAACTATTCTTTGGATGATTATTATCAAAAGGCTGGGCCCATTCAGTGTTCTTACCCATCAAATTTAACCCAAGTCCAATAATTTCTCTCAGACATTAAGTTATTTTACAAGTTTGAATTTTTCATCAGCTTAAATATATCAGATTTTCACCAGTTCTAATTTTCTTTTCCTGAGTTAATATCTGATAATCCGATGCGTCCCTATCATTGGTGCTTATCACAGTTCAGCTGGCAGTACATTGCCTTTCCTCACGGTATATGACAACCTAGTGTAATTTTTAATGCATGGCATCTTAGTTTCCCTGAAACAAGGAAAGCCCTCTGTTAATTCACACAATTTAGAAGGAAACAGAAAACTGTGGTGAATAGGATATTACAGACAATCTGGGTCCAATTCCCGTCATCAGCGCTTGAGTGCTCTATAATTTTTGTAGATGAAACTTGCCGAAACCTTAGTTTCTCAGAAGGTAGATGGATTAGGATAGGAATAAAATAAGACAGATGGAAGTACGTTGACCTTAGTAGGTATTCCGAACACGGTAGCTCCTTTTTTCCATGGTTTCCGTAAAAATACACTTCTTAGACAATCAAGAATAATGATAATTCCTGTGATGGCAGTTGATCATTTCTCTCTGCCTGGGTTTCCAAGTGGAAGAGTTTCCTCCAAGACTTCCAGGCCTCTCATCCAACCTCCTTATCTTCTCCATGGAGGTTAAGAGAGTTATTTGATGGTGGGAGACAGCCATGGTTCCTTATTCAAGTGGTGGTAACTCTCTGGCAGAGTAACTCGGCCCCACTTCACTCGTGGCCCTCCAGTAGGTCACTGGGGAAGGGACACCGGTGGGGGAATAGGAGTCATGGCACTAGAACAGCTCTATCAAAATGGCTGCTTCCAGCAAATGTGCCTCATCTGTCCGCGTCCTCACGCGGTCCAGCTCTTCCACATCCCCCAACTCAGCTCAGCTTAGGAGAAACCTGACTCATGGTTCTCCTTTCAGATTCGATTCTCAGTATCATAAAAAAGAAGTATAGTATTTCTATCTCGGGTGAGTCCTTCCTCTTCAGGAAATGTGTGTTTGCTCAAGCTTGCCGAGATCAGACATCAGACACTACTCTACCCTTGTCTCTGTTCCTACTCTTTTATTCCCCTTGCTGGTGCCTTCTACCCGATCTTAGCTGCTTTTACTAAAACAGCTCCACAACATGTTTTGGAATCTGTGATCTTGACAGAAATAGAAGTCTGTTTGGGTGTTTTTGTTTTTGTTTTCTTTCCATTTTCTTGTTTGTTTTTGCATTGCTTTCAAGAGAACAGGCAAAATCTGACCTGACGTGGCCATATTTCTTCCAGATGTCACTTTTTTCCTCTGTCCATTTAAAGTTCCATGTTTGTAGCGAAGCCTCTAATCTTCTATGGACATTCTCTGAGAGATTTTATGATTATTAAAAAAAACAAACCTGTTCTCAGTTTCTATTAGAGTTCAAAAGAAACAGAACCAGTAGGATATATATAGGAGATTTATTATGAGAAATTGGCTCAGTGATTATGGAGGATGAGAAGTCCCGTGATCTGCCATCTGCAAGCTGGAGGCCCAGGAAAGCTGGTGTGTAATTCAATCTGAGCCTGAAGCCCTGGAAACCAGGGAGCTGATGGTGAAAATTCCAGTCTGAGGGCCAGAGTAGAGAAAGAGACGTATCAACTCAGGCACGTGGGCAGGAGGCAGAAGGGGGAATTCACCCCCTTTTGCCTTTTGCTGTATTCAGGCCCTCAGTGGATTGGATGATGCTCACACACCTGGGAGAGGGCAATCTACTTAACTGAGCCCACCAATCCAAAAGCTCCTCTCATCTGGAAACACCTGCACCGACACATCCCGAAATAATGCTTCATCTGGGCACCCTGTGGCCAGTAAAGTTGACACAGAAAATGAACCATCACACAGTCCTGAAAATCTTCTAGTCTAAATGAGGATCTACAGGAAACAATGCCACGGCAATTGTGTCCTAAGCTTTGTAATACTGGCCACAGTGAAAAGTAATTCATAAAGAAGAAGCTAGTTTGGGCTAGAGAAGTCAGGGCGTGCTTTATGGAGGATGCTGACATTGAAGTTTTCTTGAACAAAGAAAAACAAGACACAAAACAATGGGGTTTAGGAAGTTGACACTACTTTAAAAGTGCACACTGAGTGAAGCGTGAAAAGCAAGTGACTTCTCTCTACTGTAATTATGGAAATACTAATTGACATGATACAGTGCCTTAGAGATCTCAAATAACGTTCCCATACAGTATGTGAGCTGCTCTGTTAGATTCCCACTGGGACTACAGACACAAAATTTGGAGGTTTATTTTTATGATCAGCATGTTGGTAAATATCCCCCCAAAGTCTTTTGTATTTAAAAGCAAAATCAGTGTGTCTAACAAAATGTTTGGATTACGTGGTGAGGAAATGGACTGAAGACAGTACATTTCCATGGAGTGGGAAAGGTTGGTTATTTAAGGTTTTTGCTGAGATTTCTTCTCACAGCTGATACCTACTTCAGTGACTAAGACATAAAAGCCTATAGGAGCTGTCAGTCTATTGGGCAATCAATTGCGCACATTAAGATGCTACAGATAAGCCCATCTAATGAAGGGAAGTTGGGCTGTGCACAGAAAGCAAGATCTTGTCACTACTCAGTCTGCCCTTGTAACCCCAGTATCTTTCTCTCCCGGCTCTTTGTTCCTAGCTGAGCCTTACCCCGAGCGTGGCTTGCTTGCTGTAAATCTTGTTGAATCCCATTCCTGGCCACACTTGGACATCTGGTCAACTCTGCCAATAGGCGACTTTCCAACTTTTCAATCCCTCTCCTGTTTCTCGATGGCTGGCTTCGCTCCTTCCTTCCACCTGGCCTCCCTCCCGTAGATGGGTCACTTAGCGGCAATGCCCTGAGCACCCCTAGAAGCACACAAGAATCTTCCTTGTTGGGAAAGTCTATGTACAATGAAGCCATCAGTGTTGTAAACAGGGATGATTTGATAGCCTCCAATCCAGAGTTTTCAAGGGTCATAAGGGTTCAGATGTGTAGAAAGTAAGATAGAAAATGTTTTGGGTTTTTTTTTTTTGTATCCTTATTTTCTATTTTCTACTTTTCATGCCCATTTTGTATTTTCAGTAAGTCCTTCTGAGATGTTTCACAATGGTAACTCCTATTTGACACCCATGATCCTCGAGAGTGGTTCTGAACAGCTTCCGCACAGACCAGCCGTATCTCCCTGTCCCCATTGCCTTCCCACACAAGTCACTTACAAAAGAGTATTTAAAGAAGTAAACATGATTGCATTCTTAATGTCCAGCTATACTTTTTAAATTACAATATTCCCATTTATGACATGATTGAATTTCCAAGTACCTTTGACTAATCTGGGAAGTTTAATATATCACTATTTTTCTGCAGAAAAACTGAGGGGGGTCAGTGATGATAACAAATCAATCTGTTCTTTGTCCGCTGAAATTCATAGAAATTCATTATGACACAGAGAAAAATGACCCCAAGTCAATTATTTTTACTAAATTACAATTATTCAAAATGAATGTGTCATATAATCAAAGTTCAAATATACTGTTTTATTTTAATTTGGGGGAAACCCCAAGAATAGGTCTTGTTTATACTGGTGTATGTCAGACTGTTTTAATCTCACAGGCCCCTGTAAGGGGCAGGCTCATTCTGATTTACTGCCTCATAATGAAGAGGCACACGTTGAACAATTAAGTCTGTAATCATTTCCTCATTAACTATCATAGTGACATTTATTCTCAGAGTTCTGTTGTACTTGGTGTCATTCAATAATTCAGCCATCAGAAGAAAATGTAAAAAAAAATGTTAAAGCATTATGGTAAAGGTTAAATGTAAAATGAGTTCTATTGTGTCCTTCTTTGTCATATCAGTTTCTAATCATTATTACATTTTCCAAATATCTGCCTGATTCTCATGCTGCCCATGTCAGACTTGTTTCATCAGGGAAAAAGTTTTTTTTTTTTAATTTAAAGGATGCGGGATGCTTGGGTGGCTCGGTCTGTTGAGCGTCCAACTTCGGCTCAGGTCACGATCTCACGGTTCGTGAATTCGAGCCCCGCGTCGGGCTCTGTGCTGACAGCTCAGAGCCTGGAGCCTGCTTTGGATTCTGTGTCTCCCTCTCTCTCTGCCCCTTTCCTGCTCGTGCTCTGTCTCTCTCTCTCTCCTTCAAAAATAAATAAACATTCAAAAAATTTTTTTAATTTAAAGGATACTTTTTATGTTTGTACAGACTGAACAAATAGACGACTCCCTCATAGCTCCTATCAATTGATTTAATGGATGTTGACTGAGGGCACGTAGGGCATGAATAGGAATCGTGACTCAAGATAGAAACTTTAGAGTTGATTAGAATAAATGAGTCAGTCATTATGAGTTAGACTGTCCTCAAAAGACTGGTTTTCTGGTTTCTTTATGCCACACAGAGGGCATCTGTTAGGTTGACTTTAAGCAGGAATAATATTTAAATGAAAGCAACACATTGAGTGTTATTAGTATGAATGTCCAGAAGGGAGCAGAGAGATTTTCAGGATGGACAAAAAGTGAAAGCTGCATCACGTTTTGATACTAACATACAAATCACTAAAGAAAAGTAAAATATCTTTCATCAGACTTGACATAGAATTTCCCTAGAATAAAGGGTAGATTTTGATGGAAAATTCCAATTGGGAGGACAATTATTGGCTTAAAATTAGACATCATCAGGTTAAGTTTATATGTGGGAAATCTTATCAGTTTTAATTTAAAAGCTTCTGTATGTGTTAATGCATATCGGGAAATATTTTATGTATCAGGATTTGTTAGGAGAAATTGTATGAATCAATAGAATGATACAAAATGACTGAATCTTTTAAGGAAATATGTCTGGATTAAAACAACTTTGGGACATGTGGAAATAAGACAAAAATGATAAAGAGGCCATGATTGTATAATTTTGACTCCCCCTCCCCCAAAGGAGAGGGAGAGCCGACTGTAAAGATGGGGAGCCCAATGTGTCAGGGTCAGGGACTGAGGTCTGTGGGACAGTAAAAGGGGTACATTGGGTTGGTCCCTCTCTGGCCGGGTGCCTGTCTGTTGTGAGGCTTCTAGAAAGCTTCCATGAGGAACCAAATCCAGGCTGTATCTTTCCATGGAGATTTCATGTCTTTCAGTTCATCGTCCCTGCTGGGGAGAAAAATCTAGAAACGGCAGTGTGACAGATTCCAAGGATTTCACCTACTTTGCTTCTAACGGCCACTTCCCAGGTATTTTGTTATTCATTTCCTAATTTTCATAGACTTGAACTCAAACAGCAGCAAGTACCACAAAACACATGCATACACACATGCACAAACACATCACACTGCTGTTTCTTTCTCTGGAGGTTGTGAGTAATGTCTAGAGACTAAGGTTTGGTGTGGCTTGCTCAGCACGACACCCGACGCAAAACCAATGCTTCCTTCTTGTCTTTGTTGTTCTTGATCTCGTTGTGAATGTTGACATTAGTGATAATGTGGCCAATGAGAGAAATTCATGCCTGGAAATTAAACATAATGACCCACAACAATGCATATGCCATAATGCCTTATGTTGTCAGAGACCAGCCTGTTTTATGGAGGCTATCTGTAGAAATCCAATGCATTTAAAGAGAAGCTGTCTATAGAATCCCGGGTTTCAAATTGTCAACAAAATATGTTTTTTTTAATGTTTTTCCAATTCTTATCTATTTTTTGAGAGACAGAGAGAGACAGAGCATGAGCAGGGGAGGGGCAGAGAGAGAGGGAGACACAGAATCTGAAGCAGGCTCCAGGCCCCAAGCTGTCAGCACAGAGCCTGATGCGGGGCTCGAACCCATGAACCGCGAGATCATGACCTGAGCCGAAGATGGATGCTTAACCGACTGAGCCACCCAGGGGCTCCTGTGTCTTTTAATTACAGTTTTGTTTTGCGTCTAGTTATATGTGCGATCTAGTCTTTTTATAAGAGAAAAAACCTACTTCAAGTTCAATTTTCTCCCCGTCAAGGTGAAGTAAGAATTGTGGGAATAACTATGGCATTATCGTGTAAATCAACTGTAACGTTATGTATGGCAATGGAGTGGTTTAGACTACGAGATTTTGTTTCAGACAGAACCGAATTCAAGCCCGTTTCCAGCAGTTGGTAAATGAGGACTCCAAGCACGTTGCTTCATATCCTTAAGACTCAAATGGAGATGGTAACAACAATTGCACGTACCTTGTGAGGCGCGTGTGATGATGTATTTAAACTGCTTGGCATGGTGCAGGGCACGTTAGAAAAGTTTTGATAAGTGATATTTATTATGCTACTGTTGTTTCACTTTCTTTTCCCATTCTAGAAAGCCGGCGCCTGATTATTTTCTCCGTCTCGGGGAAAATGGCTCATAAAATGAAAGATCAAAGAACCTGAGGTCTGAAGCCTGAGAGTGGAGAAAGGGGCATTGGTCTTTTTTGAGAGCTTCCGGGTGATCCTAATATGAAGCCAGGGGTCAGAACCACTCTCTGGCATCGTCAGAGTGAAAATCCTCCGCAGCCTTAACCCCTGGGTCTTCACACAAGACTCGGGTTCCTGGGTGAGAGCATCTTTTCACAGTAGTGTGGGTGATGTCCCCCCACTGAGGTCAGAACCCACCTGACTGCATGGAGGGACTGTCCCAGGGGCTGGACAGACCACAACCCAGAAGGGCATTGGGGTACCCTGCACAGCTTTGGGGATCCTCTCAGGGACTTCATAGGATGGGGGAAATGTGCTACATCTTGATGTGGGTGATGATTACTCAGGTCAAAAATCATCAGTCTGAATGCTTAAGGTCTGTGCTTTTGATTATATATAAATTCTAAACAAATAAATAAATCACTTAATAGAAATACCTCGTGACGCAATTAAACTGTCTGCCATAGTAAGATGTAATGTATAATCAGTCTTCTGGTAGTGTTCTATATCACAGTCTACCATTCAATAAAACGAAAGAAGAAATTTGGAAGAAAGAGACACACACCGTAGTTTCTTTTGATATTTGTTATTTCTAAATTCAAGTTAATGGGTAAAAGATGAAGCATTCCATACACAGGTGCATTTATAAATCAAATAATGTGCCTACAACGTGTAAGGAATCACTTCCATTTTCTTTATTCATTATAAGTGGGTACACGGCTGTCAGATGCTTTATAAAAGGGACTTTAATGTTAATATGATTAAAACATCACATAGATTCTCTTTTAAAATTCTAGTCTCTTGTATATCATTTCAAAAATTGTTCCTTAGAATAGTATTATTATACTCATTCCCAGTTGAGAAAACCAAGTAACGTTTTAAATGGCTTAATAGGAAAAAATACGACTCGGAAATTTTTGTTCTGTTATTACTTGAGGCGTGAAACACATATATTTCTGTGAGTACAATTTTAACTAAGTTTATGCATACCATTGCTTCCTGTTTTGAATTACAAAAGAAAGAAATTAATGGAAGAGTACTGAAAAGTTTATATTTGTTCGTTATTCCTTGATTTCTTTTATGTAAGAGTTCTATTTAGTTTGTGTATTCTGTGTAACTCTTAGAAATCCAAATGTTTGCAAGTGCAGCATTATTTTTATATTTTAATAGTCACCCACATGTACGCCCACATCACTATACCTCTATACCCACATCCATATATTCTGTAAACTGAAAACAGTTATGTTACTAATTGATATATTCTTTTATCCATACATATCTACTAAGCACCTGCCATGAGCTGCACAGTTTGAATATATAAAGAAATGATAGCATCCCAGAAATCCTCATTTAGAAACCCTATTCCTTGTTTTGAGAAACAGGTGGTCTCTAAGGTTAAAAAAAAAAAAGGTAAAAAAAAAAGTAATAGTTGAGCTTGTGAAGAAAATGATGAGAGAGATTTGAAAGAAAGATACTGGGGAGAGAATGCATGAGTAAGGGGAATCCAGAAAGGAGGAAAAACACACCAAAAAATACAGAAAATTAGCCAAAGGTGGAAAAAAAACCACAGTTGAATCTGCAGTTTGAAAGGCATACCCAAATCCTAGGATTATTTGGTGACCTGTTTGGTATACTTCCTGAATTCCAAGAGAAAAGAAATTACAATGCGCACTTTGTGATGGGAAGCATAAACTGAGAGAATGAAAATGAAATCGGATTTTTATGGAAAAGCTGGTACCTGGGAGGCAGCAGAGTCATATTATCAGTTATGGAGAGATCAAGACCAGGACTGCGAATACCATGGCCAGGCTAGTGTCCATCTCCCCGTGCAAAATAGAGTCTTGGGATTGTGAAGTTCAGGAAGTGTCGGCCTGAGCTGGTGCTGGCTGTAAGCCCGCCCTACGCCCTGCCCTTCCCCAGGGTCTGCCCCCCAGTCCCCTTGCCAGCTGCCTCCATGATACTGCATGGGAGAGGAGGAGAAGAAGAGACACCAGGATCTCTCTTCCCCTTCCTCTCCACCTCCGGTTACAGCCTTGGTTGGCACTGACTCTCCTATGGTTCCAGCCCCACCACGGTTCTGGCAAGACCACCTCCTCCGCCGATCCCTCCAGCCTTGGTGGAATGGCTGCTCCTTGTCACTGCTCCCCGCCCCCCACACCTCTGCCACTGGTGGTGGTCCGTGACCCGTTTCTCAGCCACTGAACCACCTCCTGCTGACTGTATCCCACCAACGAGACTCTGATATATTTGCCATTGTTCTATACAGCGGGGACTCTGAGAAATGACCATGGGATCAGAGCAGATATCTGCAGACACACCAAAAGGAAGAAAGTGCGGGAACGATGGATCTCACAATGGATGGTTACACATTCATGGACTACAATGAACGTGGGAATTTGAAAAAAAAAATTGTTGTCATGCGAAGCTTCCTAAACGAAAAGAGATGTGCCATAAGGGTGAGCTTAACATTCTGAAAAGAAGCAATTTTAGACTCTCTCGGAGAAAAGAGGAGACGGGAAAGTCCAAACTAGTCTCAAGATTTCATCTCAGAGCAGGGAAGATGGCAAGTCAATGTGTGAGGGAGGGCAAGCAAGAATTATTTAGCATTGATATGTTCTTATGAAATAGTAAGCAGGCTTGGAAAGCACACAGGAACCTCCAACATCACAGACAAAAGAAAGAAAGAAAAAATTCAAGCCATGAAGACAAAGAAAGGGCAAAAGAGAAAATAGCATCAAATAATTACTGAGTATAAGTACTGCTTAAAGATTTAGAGTAAGTTTATCAAAACGTCAACAGGTTAAAATGTTGTTCCACAGTGAGTGTCAGACTCTACTAGAAACAAGAAAAGTCCTTTATTGTTTATTATTATTTACAAAAACACACAAAAAGAGGTGACAAGGAGAGAAAAATGGACAGCAAGGGCATCCCAAGCAAAGGGAAATGAAAAGTCCCAGATGTTACATTCACATCAGATAATATGGAACTCAAGGCTGAAGGCATTAAATAGAGCAAAGTACCATAAGTGATTTTTAAATTTTAGCCTTCGAGGAATAAACCTTTATGCACAGAAAGAGGAGGCGGTAAAGCAGAGATGTTTGTAATATTTTCTCTGCACACCTCACTTTGCCAAAGCTGCTGATGGAGGGGACAGAAGGGCATCATCAGACTCATGGAACTGGGTGGCAGCTGTAACCATAAAGGAACAGCATTCTGACTCAGAGACCAGAGGGATGAAGCAGGTGTCTCTCTGGCTCTTGTCTCTGCAAAGTTAATAAGTGGACATTGAATGTGCGCCAACCTTACAAGGCTCCTGACAGGGGTTGCCTGGATGGGTACCAGCCGCCCTCCACGCTCATATCTGAGAGCATGATCGCCTACGTCGGTGGTGCTAATTGGCATGAGTATAAGGAAAGAACTGCCCTCTGCCCCCGAAGAAGAAGGTCACATGGTTTCTAGAGATCTCTTACCAGTAACAGTTAATTCACAGCAAGGTATCTCCAAGGCTCATTCACCTGCTTGGAATTTCAAAAATATTTTCCCAAAGATCAAATGAAAGCCAGTCAAGTCTCCAGCCTAGGCCCCCAAATCAGGACCAAAGCAAAACGTACACAATATTGTGGACAGGTGATCGCAACCCACATCCTTCCCAGTGGTAGGTGCCCATGTGTCTGTCAGCCTATCAGTGCCTTCTTAGGAGAACGCCATAAATTTACTTCCTTCTCAGGCAGAAGGATTGCAAAGAAAGACTTCTTATGGACATAAGAAGTCATAATGTCAGATGAGTTAAAATGCTTTCAAGTTCTTAAACCTGAAAGACCAGGAGAATGCCAGAGCTTTGGTAGAAACAAAGAAATCAGGGCAGTTAATGTCTCAGAAAAATCAGTGTATGGTTGTATGCATGTCAATAATTGCTAGTGAAAATGCTCACTAGCGTCTGGACCGTTGAGACTCATGCTTGGAAAATGGTCCATGGGTGAGGATTTGGAAGGGGGGATAATTTACAAAGGGCTGCTGGGGATGTGGTGTTCTGAGAAGAATGGGGCATAGGTTTGAGGACAACTTGGAGAGAAGTTGCAAGAGGAGGTCAACTAAGTAATCGGGGTCCTGTGTGTGGGCTTCCCTGAACACCAAAGAATACATGATAACCAGAAAGCTGCATTTTACCCAAAACCCCTGTGCTTCATCATAAAGTGCGCATGTGCGCGCGCACACACACACACACACACACAAGTATGAGCACAAACACTTCAACACCAAAGCCCCATCACATTCTGAGTTGGGTCTGCTTTGTTTTCTTGTTTTGATAGAAATCATCTCCCCTCAACTGTGACTCCTTAAAGACGTGAATTGTATCTGTTTTTCTTCATCATGATATTCCCTATGTCTAGACTAGTGCCTTGGACATAGAAGGTTACATGTACACAGGGGTACATACAAGACATGCATACATGTATACATAGCACATACACACACATACTTGTGCACACTGGACAAATGCATTCAGTGGCTCAGTAATACTACGTTACTCATGACTGAAAGCATTGGAGCATGAGTACATCAAACAAGTAAGCTGTGAAAATAAAGTGACAGAGCACCTCAGTATCAGTTGGGCAGACATGAAGGTTCTGGGCCACTATGTATCATCCACCATGAATGCAGCAGAAAGCCATCACTTCCTGGGGAAGACACTCGTGGGGAGAACAATGAAATTGTCCTGACATCTGAGTGAAAGCTTGGATTGAGACCCTGGCTCTCCCTTCTAGCTATAGTGACTTCATTTCTCTGGATTTTAGCTCCTTCCTTCCTTCCTTCCTTCCTCCCTCCCTCCCTCCCTCCCTCCCTCTCTCTCTTTCTTTCTTTCTCTCTCTCTCTTTCTCTGTCTTCCTTCCTTCCTTTCTTTCTTTTATGAAAGCAATCATGGAGATTAAAAAAAAAACACAAAGATCACTTCTGGATCTAAACATGTTTCTATTGTTAGAACATATCCACAGTAATTACAATGGAGATTTGCACAAAGTCATGATCAATAAATTGTTGCCTGAGTAAGTATGGAGGAGGGCCCAGGGACCTGAGTTCCATCCAGTGCTGGAGATTCAAGATCAATGTCAGGAAAGTTCAGAGCAAATGTTGCAGGGTTTGCCTAAAAGCCTTACACAAGTCATTCTTTTGGGTAGCTTTTCCTAATCATTTACAAACATATGATAAATATCTCATTCTAATACATTGTGTAGCACTAATGACAGACAGAAATCCAACTAGCTTAGAATTTCTTATGGAAAGATCCAAAATATATTTATGTTTCGTCTCCTGCACTTACCATAGTAAGAAAGCACTCAAGATTACTTCATTATTTCAAGTGAAGTAAATTGAATCCTGAATGTATGGAGATTCATTGTCAATACGCTAATTAATTTTATCATCCTGGAATCAAAGATCTTGTCCTAAATATATTTTGAGAATGGAGATGTCCAAACATCTGCTCTAATTAGTCTTGGGTGCTACAGAGCCCATGTGGGGTTTGGGACTGTCCAGCATTCTTTCCACAGGAAACAGCCCCTCTCACTGCACATGCAGGTAGGAGGAGTCTGGGAACTTAGGGGGGCAGACCCTCCCACAGGGGTGTTGGCAACTTGTGTGAACACATTGATAAAGGGATAGAAACCGGCCTCCATGAAATACAGCCAGACCAACACTAAACCATCCTACACACCTAGAAAACCAACTGGAGGATTAACACAACAATCTGCACAACCTGAACCACAGAATTCAGCAGGTACACGGTGCGGAGAGCTGAACTTGGGGAGGGAAAACCCGGTGGCACGCAGGGAGCCACTTTTCAGGCAGAGAGAGGACACAGACTGGGGTGGGGGGGAGCATACGGGAAAAGCTCCCCTCCCCAAAAGCAGCTGGAGAGAAAGTGGAAAATTGGAAATAGCACAGAGACTGAACTAAAAAGGGAGAAAGGAGAAAGGAGAGGGTTTAAATTCCATTAAGACTGTAAACAAAGAGAATGCAAAGGCTCCAACTCCACAGCTCCATACCTGGCAGTGCTCTGCTGAGAAGGACGAATCCCCAGGAACAGAGTAGGGTCCGGGAGGTTCTTGGGCCACACGGGGAAAAGCGACTCCACTGCTAGAAGGACATTTGGTAGGGACTGTTGAAGCCACCTGGTCCCAGCAGGGGACGAAGGCGGCCACATTCGCTGGTGCTCGAACAAGGTCGTGGAGGGTGAAGCGTGTGCTGGATGTGTGTTGTGATTTTCCATAATCCCTGAGACGCTGCTGCTACACTGTCTTGTGAACATTTTCTGGGACGGGCTGGCACCTGGCCACGGTCTCAGGGCACCAGCAGCAACAGGGTCCGGCAAGCGTTCCTGCGTGAGGCCGACATTTGTCCATTGCTCACTTGGCCATTGCTCGGTGAGACCCTCCCACAGAGGGGTGGAGCGGGTCAAAGCCACAGTCCGTCGGAAGTAAGGGGCCGGGGTAAACAGCCACACTGAGACAAAACTCAGGAGAGAGGTACTGCCTGGGGCTTGGTCACAGACAGTGACAAAATGGGGAGTGGACGAGAGCTAAAGACAGAGGACAGGTGCGCGATTGATGATCTGGGAGAACAGACTGGGTGGCTGGGTGGCGCCATTTTTACCACTCCCGCGCATGCGCATAGGCACCTACGAGCAGGGCAACAATCCACCCCAGTAGGCTAGCAGCACCATCTAGTGGAGAACGAAGCCGTTACACTGAGCCCCGCCCAACTGGGCCAACCTTGCTCTTCAAGAGCACAAGTCTCACCGCCGGCTTAGTTTATGCACTATAAAGCGCTACATAGTCTCACTTCTAGGGGAAAACAAAGTAATTTCAGTCCTATTTCAATCTGTTAGCAGGTCCATCTATTCAATTTTCTTTTTTTTTTCTTTTTTTTCTCTTTTAAACTATTCTTTTTCTTGAATACAGAAAGAAAAAAATTCATTTCATTTTCAATTTTTATTAAAAATATTTTCCTTTAATTATTTTTTACTATATTTTTTACTTTTGCGTAAAATTTTTTCAAATTCTATCTTACTTCCATCACCAAGGTGTACTCACCTTTCCAAATTTTCAATTTCCTTTTTTTCTTTCTTTGTCTTTTTTCTTTTTCATTTCTTTTCTTTTTCTTGAATGCAGAAAGAGAAAAACTTCATTTTTACCTTCAATTTCTTTTAAAAATATTTTTATTTAATTTATATTACTATATTTTTTGCTTTTATGTAATTTTTTTCAAATTCTATTTTACTCCCATCATTTTATTTTAGTCTACTACAGTGTATTCATTTTTTCAAATTTTCAGACAATTTTTTTTCTTTTCTTTTTTTAATCTTTTTCTCCTTTTCATTTCTTTAATTTTTTCTTAAATACAGAAAATGAAAAAATTCATATTTATTTTACTTTTTATTAAAAATATTTTCTTTAATTTTTTCTAGTATATTCTTTACTTTTGTGTATATTTTTTTCAAATTCTATTTTACCCCCATCATTTCATTTTAGCCTACTTCAGTGTATTCATTTTCTCAAATTCTCAAATGATTTCCTTTTTTCTCCCCCCCACTTTGTTTTTCTCTAATCTGTCAAACCAATTTCAACACCCAGACCAAAACACACCTAGGATCTAGCATCATCTATTCGATTTGTGTGTGTGGGTATGTGTTTAATTTTTAATTTTAATATTTTTTTAATTTTCATTTTTTTAATTTCAATTTTTCTACCTCATTAATTCCTTTTCTCCCTTCAAAATGACAAAACGAAGGAATTCACCCCAAAAGAAAGAGCACAAAGAAACGACAGCCAGGGATTTAACCAACATAGATACAAGCAAGATGTCTGAACCAAAATTTAGAATCACGATAATAAGAATACTAGCTGGAGTCGAAAATAGATTAGAATCCCTTTCTGCAGAGATAAAAGAAGTAAAAAATAGCCAGAATGAAATGAAAAATGCTATAACTCAGCTGCAATCACGGATGGATGCAGCGGTGGCAAGGATGGATGAGGCAGAACAGAGAACCAGTGATATAGATGACAAACTTATAGGGAATAACGAAGCAGAAAAAAAGAGGGAGATTAAGGCAAACGAGCACGATTTAAGAATTAGAGAAATCAGTGATTCATTAAAAAGGAACAATATCAGAATCATAGGGGTCCCAGAGGAGGAAGACAGAGAAATAGGGGTAGAAGTGTTATGTGAGCAAATCATAGCAGAAAACTTTCCTAACCTGGGGAAAGACACAGACATCAAAATCCAGGAAGCACAGAGGACCCCCATAAGATTCAACAAAAACCAACCATCAACAAGGCATATCATAGTCAAATTCACAAAATACTCAGGCAAGGAGAGAATCATGAAAGCAGCAAGGGAAAAAATGTCCTTCACCTACAAGGGAAGACAGATCAGGTTTGTAGCAGACCTATCCACAGAAACTTGGAAGGCCAGAAAAGACTGGCAGGATATATTCAATGTGCTGAATCAGAAAAATGTGCAGCCAAGAATTCTTTATGCAGCAAGGTTGTCATTCAAAATAGAAGGAGAGATAAAAGTTTCCCAGACAAACAAAAATTAAAGGAGTCTGTGACCACTAAACCATCCCTGCAAGAAATTTTAAGGGGGACTCTCTGAGGGGAGAAAATATGAAAATATAAATAAATAAATAAATACCCAAAGCAACAAAGATTAGAAAGGACCAGAGAACACCATCAGAATCTCCACTCTACAAACAACACAATGGCAATAAATTCACATCTTTCAGTACTCACTCTAAACGTCAATGGACTCAATGCTCCAATCAAAAGGCATAGGGTAACAGAATGGATAAGAAAACAAGATCCATCTGTATGCTGTTTACAAGAGACTCACTTTAGACCTAAATGCACCTTGAGATTGAAAACAAGGGGATGGAGAACCATCTATCATGCTAATGGTCAACAAAAGAAAGCCGGAGTAGCCATACTTACATCAGACAATTTAGACTTTAAAATAAAGACTGTATCAAGAGATGCAGAATGGCATTATATCATAATCAAGTGGTCTATAGACCAAGAAGACCTAACAATTGTAAACATTTATGTGCCAAATGTCAGAGCACCCATATATAAATCAATTATCCCAAACATAAAGAAACTCATTGATAGTAATACCATAATAGTAGGAGACTTCAACACCCCACTCACAGCAATAGACAGATCATCTAATCAAAAAATCAACAAAGAAACAATGGCTTTGAATGACACACTGGACCAGATGGACTTAACAGATATATTCAGAACATTTCATCCTAAAGCAGCAGAATATACATTCTTCTCCAGTGCACATGCAGCATTCTCCAGAATAGACCATATACTGGGACACAAATCAGCCTAAGTAAGTGAAAAAAGATCGAGATCATACCGTGCATATTTTCAGACCACAATGCTATGAAACTCTAAATCAACCACAAGAAAAAATTTGGAAAGGGAACAAATACTTGGAGACTGAAGAACATCCTACTAAAGAATGAATGGGCTAACCAAGCAGTTAAAGAGGAAATTAAAAAGTATATGGAAGTCAACGAAAATGATAACACCACAACCCAAAACCTCTGGGACACAGCAAAGGCAGTCATAAGAGGAAAGTATATATCAATCCAGGCCTTCCTAAAGAAGGAAGAAAGGTCTCAGATACACAACCTAACCTTATGCCTTAAGGAGCTGGAAAAAGAACAGCAAATAAAACCCAAAACCAACAGAAGACAGGAAATAATAAAGATTAGAGTAGAAATTAATGCTATAGAAACAATCAAACAAAAAAACCAGTAGAACAGATCAATGAAACCAGAAGCTGGTTCTTTGAAAGAATTAACAAAATTGATAAACCACTAGCCAGTTTGATCAAGAAGAAAAAGGAAATGACCCACATAAATAAAATCAAGAATGAAAGAGGAGAGATCGCAACCAACACAACAGAAATGAAAACAATAATAAGAGAATATTATGAGCAATTATATGCCAATAAAATGGGTAATCTGGAAGAAATGGACAAATTCCTAGAAACACATACACTACCAAAACTGAAACAGGAAGAAATAGAAATTTTGAACAGACCCATAACCAGTAAGGAAATCAAATTAGTAATCAAAAATCTGCCAAAAAACAAGAGTCCAGGGCCAGGTGGCTTTCCAGGGGAATTTTACCAAACATTTAAGGAAGAGTTAACACCTATTCTCTTGAAACTGTTCCAAAAAATAGAAATGGAAGGACAACTTGCAAACTCTTTCTATGAAGCCAGCATTACCTTGATTCCAAAACCAGAGACCCCACTAAAAAAAGAGAACCATAGACCAATTTCTCTGATGAACATGGATGCAAAAGTCCTCAACAAGATATTAACCAACTGGATCCAACAATACTTTAAAAAAATTATTCACCAGGACCAAGTGGGATTTATACCTAGGATGCAGGGCTGGTTCAATATCTGCAAAACAATTAACATGATTCATCACATCAATAAAAGAAAGGGCAAGAACCATATAATCCTCTCAATAGATGCACAGAAAGCATTTGACAAAATACAGCATCTTTTCTTGATAAAAACCCTCAAGAAAGTAGGGATAGAAGGATCATACCTCAAGATCATAAAAGCCATATATGAACGACCCAGTGCTAATATCATCCTCAATGGGGAAATACTGCGAGCTTTCCCCCTAAGGTCAGGAGCAAGACAGGGATGTCCACTCTCACCACTGTTATTCAGCATAGTACTGGAAGTCTTAGCCTCTGCAATCAGACAACACAAAGAAATAAAAGGCATCCAAATCAGCCAGGAGGAGGTCAAACTTTCACTCTTTGCAGATGACATGATACTCTATATGTAAAACCCAAAAGATTCCACCAAAAAACTGCTAGAACTGATTCATGAATTCAGCAAAGTTGCAGGATATAAAATCAATGCACAGAAATCGGTTGCATTCTTATACACCAACAATGAAGTGACAGAGAAATCAAGGAATCGATTCCATTTACAGTTGCACCAAAAACCATAAAATACCTAGGAATAAATCTAACCAAAGAGGCGAAAAATCTTTACACTGAAAACTATAGAAAGCTAATGAAAGAAATTGAAGAAGACACAAAAAAATGGAAAAAGATTCCATGCTCCTGGATAGAAAGAACAAATATTGTTAAGATGTCGATACTACCCAAAGCAATCTACATATTCAATGCAATCACTATCAAAGTAACACCAGCATTCTTCACAGAGCTAGAATAAATAATCCTAAAATTTGTATGGAACCAGAAAAGACCCTGAATAGCCAAAGCAATCTTGAAAAAGAAAACCAAAACAGGAGGCATCACAATCCCAGACTTCAAGCTATAGTACAAAGCTGTAATCATCAAGACAGTATGGTACTGGCACAAGAAAGACATTCAGATCAATGAAACAGAATAGAGAACCCTGAAATGGACCCACAAACATATGGCCAACTAATCTTTGACAAAGCAGGAAAGAATATCCAATGGAATAGACAGTCTCTTCAACAAGTAGTGCTGGGAAAACTGGACAGCGACATGCAGAAGAATGAACCTGGACCACTTTCTTACACCATACACAATAATAAACTCAAAATGGATGAAAGATGTCAACGTAAGACAGGAAGCCATCAAAATCCTGGAGGAGAAAGCAGGCAAAAACCTCTTTGATCTTGGCCGCAGCAACTTCTTACTCAACACGTCTCCGGAGGCAAGGGAAACAACAGCAAAAATGAACTACTGGGACCTCATCAAAATAAAAAGCTTTTGCACAGTGAAGGAAACAATCAGCAAAACTAAAAGAAAACCAACAGAATGGAAGAAGATATTTGCAAATGACATATCAGATAAAGGGTTAGTATCCAAAATCTATAAAGAACTTATCAAACTCAACACCCAAAACACAAATCATCCAGTGAAGAAATGGGCAAAAGACATGAATAGACACTTCTCCAAGGAAGACATCCAGATGGCCAACCAACAATGAAAAAATGCTCAACATCACTCATCATCAGGGAAATACAAATCAAAACCACAATGAGATACCACCTCACACCTGTCAGAATGGCTAACAACTCAGGCAACAACAGATGTTGGTGAGGATGTGGAGAAAGAGGATCTCTTTTCCATCGTTGGTGGGAATGCAAGCTGGTGCAGCCACTCTGGAAAACAGTATGGAGGTATCTCAAAAAACTAAAAATGGAACTACCCTACGACCCAGCAATAGCACTACTAGGCATTTATCCACGGGACACAAATGTGCTGTTTGGAAGGGATACATGCACCCCCATGTTTATAGCAGCACTATCAACAATAGCCAAAGTATGGCAAGAGCCCAAATGTCTATCGATGGGTGAATGGATAAAGAAGATGTGGTACATTTATACAATGGAGTATTACTCGGCAATCAAAAAGAATGAAATCTTGCCATTTGCAACAATGTGGATGGAACTGGAGGGTATTATGCTAAGTGAAATTAGTCAGAGAAAGACAAAAATCATATGACTTCACTTATATGAGGACTTTAAGAGACAAAACAGATGAACGTAAGGGAAGGGAAACAAAAATAATATAAAAACAGGGAGGGGGACAAAACAGAAGAGACTCATAAATATGGAGAACAAACTGAGGGTTGCTGGAGGGGTTGTGTGAGGGGGGGGGGATGGGCTAAATGGGTACAGGGCATTAAGGAAATCTATTCCTGAAATCATTGTTTCACTATATGCTAACTAATTTGGATGTAAATTTTAAAAAATAAAAAATAAAATTAAAAAAATATATATGTATATATAAAAAAAGAAAATAGAAACAAAAAAGGGGTAGAAACCATTGGAGACTTTTTATTTATTCTTTTGTCACCTTTCATATTTTGTTCAATAGTAGTTCTTACTGCACATTTTGTAATCACCTGGGTAGCTCTCTAAAAATATGTGTGTGGGGGGAGAGGGAGATGAGTGGGGGGGCAGACAGAGGGAGAGGAGTGGGGGGAGAGAGAGAGAGAGGGAGGGAGAGAGAGATTGAGAGAGAATTGTCCTACGGTGGAACACAGTCATTAGTCCTTATTTGAAATTTTTATAAATTTTCATAAAAACTTTTATATTACATTCTAATTATCTTCTCTTACCCTATAGGAAACTGTTCTGTTTAATGCATTCTTGAAAAAAATGTGTATCTTTGTTTGGTGTGTATGCATTTTAAATCTTTGAATGGTATTGAGCTAGATATGTTTCACTGATTCTTCACTAAGCTTTTAAAAGCCATCTATCTATCTGTCTGTCTGTCTATCTATCTATCTACATTCATCAACTCATACTCTCAATTATATATTTATATTTATATTTACATTTACATTTATATAAACCCTGTTGCCTCTCACTGCTGCACAATATACCCCTTGGTGTATATCTATTAATTTTAACTTTCCTTTCTCCCAGGGATGTCAGTTTGAAACCAACTCACCGTAACACAATTAACTCAGTGATGAATATCCTTCAACACGTTCCCTTGGGGACCCGTGTGAGAATTTCTTTGGGGGTAGACAGCTAAGAGGACTACTGTGTTGTGTGCAGAATGTGGCTAAATGATGGATGGCCCAATAACTTACAAATGGTGGCCCCAGTCCACACTCTCATTAGCAAGGCATGAAGTTTTTTATATGTTCGCATCCTCACTAACTCTTGGCAACAACCAGTATGTTAATTTTTTTTCATTTCAAATTTCAAGGGGGATATTTTTGTTTTATGTTTCATTTCTATACTTGTCAATGATTCTGAGTATCTCTTCATAAGTTGGTGAGCTTTTAGGTTCTTTTTTCTTACGGAGATCATCCCTTCAGGACCTTCATTCACCATGATATCAGAGTTTAAATTTTGACTTTTTACTAAATATTGATTAAATATTTCTTTTGATTTATTGTTAATCTCCAGGAATTCTTGGCATACACGAGGTATTAGTTGCCAGATGGAGACTTGAAAATACTCCCTTTGTATTGCTGTTAATCAATTTCAGCCATGGGGCCCTTAACTTGACGCCCCAAGTTATTTCCATACTTTTAACTTGAGTGCTTTTTTACAAGTTTTGCAGGTGAGTCTACTGTGTAGCCATGATTCATTCTGGGTTCAAAACCAATGAACAAGATAGATGCTCAAGAACGTTGCTGCTGGTTCCTGAGCTGTTTCATTCTCGTCCTCCCTGAGGCCTGCTTGTCCCATGCTGTTTCAATTCTTTGAGTTACTCACTCTCATTCCAATGAGTGCCTTTCTTCCTTAAGTTGATCAGAGGTGTTTCTCTAGATTTCAATCAAATAAAACAATTGTGGAATTTTGCATAAGAGAGTAGACGGCAGGGCCAGACCCTCCAGCGATCACAAAGAGCCATCCTGCCCCACACTCGCAGGAAGGACAATTGGGGACTTTAGGTGACGGGTATTAGTGTCAACTACAAAATGGCTTTCTCTGTGTATCCAGCCAGAACTCGTAACTTCTCACCCAACTGTCACACTGACTCAGAGCCCCTTGGATGAAAGCAAGCATTTTTGACAAAAACCACATCATAACACTACACACTTGGACTTTGAACTTTCCATTTATCAGATTCACTACAAAATGTGGAAAGGGAAACACCCACCACTCTCCGGGCCTCTTGGACCTAAGTTCTAGAGATTCAAGATTAAACAGTTCAAACATAAATGAGAACAGCTTAGAACACTGATGACAAATGAAGTTTGATACTTACGTCAAACGCCCCATGACACAACATATCACCTTGCAACTTGTTCCCAAAGGCTGAGCATAGAAACAACATGGACACCTTCAATGATCTGCAAATTTTCCATTTTAATTTGTCATTTGTCGTCATAATTAGAGAGGCCAATGGAGGATAATGAAGCCTGGTTGTTGCATATCAAAATAATGCAATGTTGTCTTTGATTGAGAAAGAGCCACAGTTCATTTTGTATGGCTGGTCTGAGGTCGATTTTTTTTCCTTTCAAACTCATCCCCTTGCTTCTCTTTCTCTACAACTAAAATGAAAATCTCAGCTAACTTGAAAATTAATTGTGGTGTGAATGGAAGAAGTACCCATGAATTGTGGGATTTCTGCATAAGACACTGGGCTTCATTTTGGCTGGCAGGCTTAGAAAGACTCATGGACAAAGAGAAACAGGTGACTTTGTCCTAAAAGATGTAGGTTCCAAACAGGGCTCTGCCACTAGCCTCCTGTGTATATTTTATTCTCAGCACTGAGGAGTTAAGAGCTCAGAAACATTACTTGATTGCATGACTATGATCTGGACATGAGTTCTCACTACCTAAGAAATATCTGCTATTTATGAAGCATATAACAGCATATTCTCAGTCTCATACAATCTCCTTTAAAATAAAAATTTCCGGGGCGCCTGGGGGACTCAGTCGGTTAAGTGTCTGACTTGATCTCACGGTCCGTGAGTTCGAGCCCCGCGTCCGGCTCTGTGCTGAGAGCTCAGAGCCCGGAGTCTGCTTCAGATTCCCTCTCTGAAGTTCTCCCTCTCTCTGACCCTCCCCCCCCACCCCGTTCATGCTCTGTCTCTCTCTGTCTCAAAAATAAATAAACATCAAAAAAATTTTTAAATAAAAATTTCCTCATGTTTTCACCATATAGCAACCTAAGTCTGTGTAAACTGTATGAAATCCTTATTCCTAACAGTCCAGTGCACCTACAAAATCCAAAGAAATTAAAAATAAATAAATGAAAATAAAACTAGAAAAATAAATTTGTTTCAAGTCGGTAATATTTATTCACCTAGATTATTTTGCTGAAATGAAACTACAAATGATGGCTTTAACAATAAAGAACATGTACTTAATCATACGGAAAAGTCTGCCCCACCTATTTCTATTTGAACATTTAAGTCTCACGTTGACTTAAATATACAATAGAGAAAATGCTTATTTGCATTGGTAACTTTTATAAAATATTAATAACTTTGACTTGGCCGCTTGAGCTAATCAAGCTTCTCACTTTAATGAAACTGTCACAAAAGGTTCCCTAGTAATGATTTTAGTCAGGATTCATGTGTTATTTGGATATAAAGTTTGCATAGCTGCATTACTGAATTCTGCATTTCATGGCAATCTCAGCCACTACCGGGAACAGAAGAGTCTTCACTGAAAATAAAGTGTTGCAAATTGACAAATGCGTCTGCTCACAATCTGAAGGTAGAAACGTCTGTGATGGCAGAGGTCTCTTTGAACTCACTCGTTTCCTGCCCGTGGGAGATGTGTTATGGCCCAATTCATCCACCATTTTTCTCAGATTCCTGCAAAACCTTCATTTCCACACTGTCCCCCAGATGTTTACATTTGCCCCTTTAGCTGAGGCGACGTTAAACACCGGTATTATTGTAGCAGAAATAGGCTACCTATTGAATGTTTTTTGTTTTGTTTTTGTTTTTTAACATTTATCTATTTATTTTTGAGAGAGAGGGAAAGCACCAGCGGGGAGGGGCAGAGAGAGACAGGAAGACACAGAATCCAAAGCAGGCTCCAGGCTCCCAGCTCCCAGCTGTCAGCACAGAGCCCAACGCGGGGCTCGAACCCATGAACTGGGAGATCATGATCTGAGCCAAAGTCAGATGCTTAACCGACTGAGCCACCCAGGTGCCCCTATTAAATGTTTACAAACACTTAATATAAAAATATGGACAAACTGAAGGCCTCTGAGAATGTTTCCCCAGCTAGGAGGGGGCTTGGGGTCACAGTTGGAGACATTACAGATTCTGAGCGTAATAGCTAATAAAAATATTAAGGTTCTTTTTCTTAAGTGAATTCCCAGAATGCATTTCTTTCGTTGAGAAATTCAAATGTAAGACACTGGTGGGAGAGGTGAAATACGTCATCAAGGCTCTAAACAATCCTGTGACCCTGCTGCTGATTTTCTTGCTACTCTCTGCTTCTCTTACGAAGCTAAACATTCCTAGTGACTTCCAAAACTGATGTCGATGAGAAATGGTGTAAATATGGACAAACACGAGGTTCTCTCTCAGATCCTTGTTTCACTTCCCTTATTTATCTACTTTGCTGCTTTGAAGCAGGCAAGAGAAAAGCCCAGGCTCATTTCTGCCTTTCCCCCGTGTGCAGTGAGGATGTTAATGGGCACAACATTTTCAAAGGGAACAGAACAAGAAAGAGCCGGAGGAACACGGGCCACGGCAGAGGAATTAACGGGCTCACCCTCTCCCCGCAAAGAGAGCTAGCTCTCCCTCTGGAATAACAAGAAGGCGGAATCTTTTTTAAAGCTACGCGTTCCTGGTATTTTGGAAAAGATCAACGTTTGTCAGCATGATGCTTGTGCAGTTTAAAAGGAAAAGTGTAGATGGACCAACCATCCTTTCAATTACAAACAGGTAAAAATGTTAATGGACGACGAACAGGGGTCAACTCGCAGGCCATATCCGTTTGTCCTGCGTTCTCGGTGTGACAACTAAAAACATCAAATTGACACGTAGAGGCTTTGAGATCAGGGCATTGCAGTTTGTGAAGGGAAAATTGCAAGTAAAACTTTTAAGAACACTGAAATTTCCAAGAGCTTTAATTTAGAGTTAACGATCGCTTTTGAGCACATAAATTTCCATAATTGATACCTGGAACCAAATCATTGTTTTTGTCGTTCTTGTTGTTTTGTTTTGTTTTGTTTTTTTTAAGTAGAAAGGAATCTTAGACATGGGCTTATCCTATCTCTTCATTTCAGAGCTAAGCCTGACTCAGGAGCATAGTCCCCTTGTTAGGGGCATGGCGATATTTGTTAGATGAAGTTTGGGTTAGGGTGTTCATTTCATTACTAACTGGAGCATGGCCAGAGGGGAGGGTACTGACTTCCTAAGCCTCACTGTTGTTACCTATAAAATAGGAAGGAGTATCTGTCATATGAGGCTGTCATGAAGAATAGGCCAGATAGGAGCATAAAGTACCTTGTATACAAAAAGCGTCTTATAAATGGCAGCTATAATTAGTAATGCTTGAAATCACACGATTAATGACTATTCTATGATGGTACATGCTGTGGAAAACATATGCTCTGCAGGTTAGCACCCCATAGAGCAGTAACCATCGTAGACTATTACAGAAACAACATCGGATTAACAAGACATGTTTCTTGTCTTGACTTGGATATCAGTTAAGTGTGTGGTTTGGGGTACTTCACTGTAACTTCTCGCAGTCTTTATTTCTCCCAAGTAAAACATAGGGCGAGCCTACATTTCCTGGAAGTGCCTTTCCAGAGATAAAATTATATCATTATCTGCACCTGCCGGCATTCATGGTCTATGAATAATATGTAGAGGGCTCACACCTTTTATGCAAGGTAGGTGAAGACATTGCACTTGACCTGACACAAGGCTTCAGCCACCAATGGCTGAATCTTTCCTGTGCTATTCCCTAAAGAGTTTCTATCTCTTGTGATGAAATCAATCAATACAAAAGTTACCCTGTGGCAGTTAAGATGACAAGGTGATGGGACCTATGGGAAACCCAAGTTTGAAAAGGTAGACGTGCACATAAGAAGAAAAGTAACTGCATTCAACCCAAAGCATAGTCTGTGGTAATAGCAGGTGTTAAATTCAGGCTGAGCATATGAATAAAAGAGCAGAAGATTTAACATTAACTGGGTTTTTTTTAATGTTTTGTTTATTTTTGAAAGAGAGAGACAGAGACAGAGACAGAGTGTGAGGGAGGGAGGGACGGAGAGAGAGGGAGACACAGAATCCGAAGCAGGTTCCAGGCTCCGAGCTGTCAGCACAGAGCCGGAAGTGAGACTGGAACTCACAGACCACGAAATCACGACCTGAGCTGAAGTTGGACACTTAATAGACTCAGCCACCCAGATGCCCCTAACATTAACTGTTTTAAAGATAGATAAGCCTCAGAAAAGAAGGAGACAGCCAGTGACAAGGACATACTTCGTATCCTTCTGTCCTGCAGTCTTTCCCTTACAGGTACCTTATTCTTTTATTTTATACCTTCAGCCATTGTTCATATTTCTGCATTCCATAACTCAGGCATAAGCAAGAAGGGAAGAATGAAAAGGACAGGCAGTGAAAAACCACCTTTTCCTAAAACCTTCTGGAATCTTTCAACTTGCATTTGAACCTTACATTACTTCCTGAATTTAGACAATTCCCCTACCTGAAATTCTGGTCCCCCTGGTCTCTTGACAGTAGCGGCAAGAAGAAGAATATTTCAAGGTCAGGTTTAGAGAAAGATTCAGGGCTCTGCCACATTCCCGCCTGACACAAACCTGTTAGAATCTTACATCACTTTTATAATCCCTTATTTGACTTCTTCTCACCAACGGCTCGCCAAGGATGCAGTGTGGCTCTGTGAGACTTTGGCTTGTTTCTTTCATTCGTGTGATAAATGTCATTGATTGCCTACTGCCTTCTACGTCCTGTGACAACTCTTTTGTGCTACGATAGCGAAGAAGCTCAAACCGTACTTACGGACATGGCTTTTGTAGCATCTAAAGAACACAGGAAGATGGGCTGGGGTAATGTAGGGACCCCTTACAAAGTGAAGACAGTGTTTAACCCATTCTTTCCCATGGTCCCAAAATAATTTTTTTAAAGATTTTATCTTAATTCCAGGTAGTTAACATACAGTGTTATACAAGTTTCGGGTATACACTACAGTGACTCAACACTTGCCTCCATCCCGAAATACGCTTTTGTATGCAATTTCAGTTGCTGTCCATCAGACTGCTCCTCGTGGCTGACCTTGGGATGTGGATGCTGACACGGGGAGTACTCACGTAGAGATAGGGATGATAACTGCCTAGAACACACTAACCATATAAACTGGGATTCCCATCATATGTCAATATTGCCCAACAACCACGGCAGCAAGGTTAGCTGCTTTCCAAGAAGAGTTGTTTCAACCCACCTGTCCTATAAAGGTAAAATATTAGAATTCCTCCAAACAAATTGTAAGATCTTAGAGAGTTTTCCCCCACAAGAACATAGAGTTTATCATTTCTTTGTTGAAGATTGGGGTTTTTTTTTTTTTTTGGTAATGTATTTGTTTTTTTAAAAAAATTTTGTCTATTTATTTAAATTCAAGTCAGTTAACATACTGTGTAATATAGGTTTCAGGAGTAGAACCCAGTGATTCATCACATACATGTAACACCCAGTGCTCATCTCAACAAGTGTCCTCCTTAATGCCCATCACCCATTTAGCCCATCCCCCCCACCTCCTCTCCAGCAACCCTCGGTTTGTTCTCCATATTTAAGAGTCTCTTAAATGGTTTGCCTCCCTGTTTTTATCTTATTTTTCTTTCCCTTTCCCTATATGTTCATCTGTTGTGTTTCTTAAATTCCACATATTTTTACTGACTTATTTTGCCTAGTATAATATACTCTAGTTCCATCCACATTGTTGCAAATGGCAAGATTTCATTCTTTTTGATCATGGAGTAGTATTCCATTGTGTGTGTATACACACACACACACACACACACAATGTGTATCTTCTTTATCTATTATATATACATACTTTATATATACACACATCTATTCATCAGTGGATGGACATTTGGGTTCTTTCCATAATTTGGCTATCGTTGAGGATACCTGGGTGGCTCAGACTCTTGCTTTTGGCTCAGGTCATGATCTCGCGGTTCGTGAGTTTGAGCCCTTTGTCCAGTTCTGCACTGATAGCGGGGAGTCTGTGTGGGATTCTCTCTCTTCCTCTCTCTCTGCCCCTCCCAGCTTACTGTCTCTCTCTCTCTCTCTCTCTCTCAAAAAATAAAGAAACATAAAAGAATTTTTAAATCAGTTATTGTTGATAGTGCTGCTATAAACATTGGGGTGGTCCTTTGTATCAGCATTTTTGTATCCTTTGGATAAATACCTAGTAGTGCAATTGCTGGGTCATAGGGTAGTTCTAGTTTTAATTTTCTGAGGAACCTCCATACTGTCTTCCAGAGTGGCTTTACCAGTTTGCATTCCAACCAACAGTGCAAAAGGGCTCCCCTTTCTCCACATGCTCACCAACATCTGTTTATTTATTTATTTATTTTGAGAGAGAGAGAGAGGGAGCATGCTCACACGCATGGGGGAGGGGCAAAGAGAAAGGCAGAGAGAGAGAGAGAGAGAGAGAGAGAGAGAAGCCCCAGAAGGCTCAGTGCTGACAACCAATGTGGGGCTCAATCCCATGGACCCGTGAGATCACGACATGAGCTAAAATCAAGAGTCAGACACTTAACAGACTGAGCCACCCAAGCGCCTCTCTTTGTTGAAGATCCTTCTGTGGATCCTTATTTCCTGATGACATTCAGACTCGAGCAGGAAAAGTGACATTCTTCATAGTCTTACTCCTTCCATACTTACTAATCACTCCCCCGCCATACACCATCCTCCAGCCATAACAACGTCTTTCCTGCTGTCTGGACACAAACAGTCTTTCACGTAACAGCATTTTATCCTGCCTCGTTTGTCGGAAATGCTCCACCCTCTTTGTTGTATTTGGCAAACTCTTACTCACTTTTCAAAACCTCTGCTGGGTTCCTTGTTCTTTCCTCAGTACCCTCACATACTTGCTGAGACCATCTAGCACAGCCCATACCAATTTACACTGTAAGGTGCTGTCTTACATTGCCCGTTTAACTTAACGGGCATGAGTCATCAAAGGCACAGTGGATCATTGATTTTTGTATCACCAGAGATTTGGGCTGAATCAAATAAATTAAAAGATTCAGGGTCTCTCTAAACTCCGAAGAGCAAATGTAGGTATGTTTCAACAGCGGGGGACTTTAAAAGGGAAAATGGCTCGAGAACGATGGAAGGCTCTCATGATGAAATTGTGAAGATATACTAGCATATGACCTAACCAAGGAAAAAAATTAACATCTATTTGAAGAGGCTTTTGTAGTTGTACAGGCTGTTCTCTAGTGAGTTAAGATAGCAATGGGAATGTACATAAAAAGGAAAAGTAACTAGGTGCACCGAAAAGATAGGAACTCAGGAGGAAGGTGTTTTATTCTAAGCTATCCATAGAGCTTTATTCTGCCATTGGAAAGCAGGATTCTTTCATGGGGCAGTAGGATGGGAAAGAAAGATGGCAATGTCCGCCAGACCACAGGAGATGTGCGTGGACAGTTTTCTATGCTACGTGGCTGCTTGAGGTGTTGAGTTATATCAGTCAGATGAGTAAAATTTCCTAGTTTCATGCTCTCCCGGTGGTATTAACGAGGATCCTGACAGTTTTTCAGTACAGGTCATACTTCCGTCCCCATGGGGAAGAAGACTGGAAATGAATAGACAGGTTATTAGAGCCACAGCCAAATCAGTTAGTGGGAGTTCATCTCCAGCGAGATAAAAGAGTATACACTGTGGGACCCCTGGATGGCTCAGTCGGTTGAGGGAAGACTTCAGCTCAGGTAATGATGTCACAGTTCATGAGTTTGAGCCCTGCAGTGGGCTTTGCACTGATAGCACAGAGCCCTCGGACTCTCTGCCTCCCTCTCTTTCTGCCCCACTCATACACACACACACTCTCTCTTTCTCTCAAATAAATAAACATTTTTAAAAAAAAGAGTATAAATCAGAGTCCGAGGAGGTCAGTTATTGGGCTGGGAAATTATAGTGTGAGATATTGAGATTAGGTGACTCTGTGGTGCTTCTAGATATAGGAAAGTGTAGAAGGGGAAAAAATTCCCACTAAGGACAAGAGATACCAAGCTTGAACAGGGCGATTTATTCTCCTCTCACAGATGAAAGTGGTGATTTTAATGTTTATTGGCTATTTCAGCTAGGTCCTTTAGCAGAATGATGTTAGGGAAGATAAAAATGGAATATAAGGTCAACAATGCCACATGGCTAATGTAGGCTACCCAACCCTAATCTTCATTAATAAGAACAAATTAATAGAAATGTATTATCTAGAATAAAATATGTGATCAGTACTCTATTTTTGAACTATCAAGTACACACCAAAAATGGCATGTTATGTTCTTGGCATAAATGTTAAGATGGAAAAGGACGCATGAACATATTAAATGGAGATCAATAGTCAGAATTCAAGATAATCTCCAACTATGCTGTCTAAATGCAGGATTATGTTTAGCCAGAAAAAGAAAAACGCGACTGATCATAGCACCATTAAAATGTAAATGAGGGACTAAATCTGTGAATCTGAAGACTTTGTGGAGTTGGACTTGGTACCAATAATTTGAAGTCTGAGAGTTTATACTCTGTATTAAAAACAGACACCTACCCCTTTTCTCCTGTGGTAGAGATGCCCATTCAAAAATAGAATGCTCGGCCTTTGCAAAATGTACAGTCATAAACTATACTCTTTGGTGAAATATTTTGTCCAATTGTTAACAGGTGAAAAAGAGATTAGAATTCTCAACTCAGTGACATCTATGAATTTTAAAATCAACTCTGTGTGGGGCACGTAGGTGGCTCAGTCAGTTAAGCACCCAACTTGATTTGGGCTCAGGTCATGATCTCCCAGTTTGTAAATTTGAGCCCCACATCTGGCTCCATGCTGATAATGCAGAGGCTTCTTGGGATCCTCTCTCCCTCTTTCTCTGCCCCTCCCCCACTCATTTGCTTTCTCTTGCTCTCAAAATAAATAAAAAATAAACTTTAAAAAAGTTAAAAATAAAATAAAATCAACTCTGTGTTATTGCAAACAATAGTGTTATGAACATTAGGATCCATGAGGGAGAATATCTCAGGGGATACACCTAGGAGAAGACATTCTCATGGTCAAGAGCAGGTATTTCCTGCTAGTTATCTATCAACAGTATATGAGCTTTAGTTCATCTTCTCCAATTCTTACAAACGCTATTTCTTTTTCTTGTCTCACTCCACTCTTCATAATGAGTGGAAGCAGTAAGCATGGCCATTTTGTCTCCTTTCTTATTTTAAGGGGAATCCCTCTAACATTTGTCCATTAAAAATTGTGTCAGTAAAGTTCCATTACAGGAAATGAAACCACTTCAACTATTCTCAGCGTAAAATTCGTTACCATAGAGCATTGGGTACTGATAAGATATTTGAAAATGCTGGTATAGTGGAGTCTTGACTGCTCACACAAGAAAGTATGACTTTCCTGACTTGGCTTTCTAAAACATTCAGGAGCATGGCTGCCACCTAATTTCCACCTTCCGGATCTCATATGTTTATCCAACTGGAAGGGCTTTATTCATTTTCAGAACCCTACCTGTGAGGGAAGCTTTCCACTTTCTACTTTCAAGTTTCTGCAAAGCCTCACTAGAAGGTGTGCCGAGAGCCTCCACACCCGTACATTCTCTTCCACGGACACTTGCACTTTCAAACATTCCCGTTACACTCCCACTCCCTTAAAAGGGAGACCATAGTCCATCTATCAGTGTGCACATCTCTGGATAACGCTTCCGGGTCAGTCATAAGTCATAATCCCACCTTACTCTCCTATAACCTAAGGACTTAATGGCCAACCTCCATCAGCACTCCTTTCATTCATGCTGTAAAAAGGGGAGAGGAAATTGCTTCACGTTTATAAATCCACACTTAAGAAAGCAAAATGAAAATAAGGGTAGTTACTAGAGTCTTAGTCTCTGCAATTAATCAAGAGATTGCGATTGATATTTAAAAAGTGTTCTCCTTCCACCCATCATATATTTCCATTGCCTCAGTCAGCATCTTAGCTGGATGGGTTCTTTATTTGTGTTAAGGGTGGCGGTGGGGGACACAAATCTTTATTTCCACCGGGTCTGAGCCTCTCGTGGTCTTGTCCTTATGAACTTGCTGAAGTCTCTCATGAATTTTTGCCACTGGACATGACATTGAAATGAGGTACCCCAAATGTTTATCTAGGATTCTAACACATTCATCCTAACTCACGTTGCCAGCAGAGGCTCCACCTCCCCACGCTTGACAAGATAAACAAGCCTAGCTAATAAAATATTTGGGGGCTATTGAATCAATGGCATGAGGAAACCAAAATGGCAGGTCCACGGTCTCAGTGGAAACATTGTTATATCCTGTGATGAATCATCTCTCCCTTAAGCCCTAGACTTCTGACAGAGCAGAGTCTAAACTCATGGAGATGGATAACAAGTATTTTGCAAATGGCCCTTAGGTATAAGAGTGAGAGGTGTCATTGCTTCTTTTACCATTGGTTTCTCAGTCCAATGTTCTGGCTCTGGAGGAGACAGCATTGTTTCTTCATTGATCTTTCAGTGCATATACATAGGACGATAGCCCACACTCACAAGGTATTTTCTCTCAGTTGATATTGTAAACCGAATTGTCATGAGCCAGCTGCATCTAATAACTGCATATACAACATGAGTGAATGCCATGGCAAAGTGTATTACCTTCTGTATTTTGCCATTAAAAAAAGAGGTACTTAATCAGAAGTAATGTACTGGGGAAAAAATAATGTTGTATGGAATACTACAAAAGAGAATAAGACATTCAACAAGGTTATAGTGGTGGTCCTGGAATAGCAGACATGGAAGTCAAATCCATATTGAAGTAGGTATATGGGACCCACTATAATGAAAATGAGCCCGTGGAGTCAATCTGCCACGAAGTAGCCGGTGGCCCTCAAGGGAATCAGGCCTTATCAGGGACTTGGCGTCTGTCTCTGCTTTGGTAGAGTGGGTCCTGAGCAGCGTTGGCCTCGGTTCAGCTTTGTGGAATGTAAGTCTGTATTATTGAGGACTATGCTCAAATTTATAAAATTAGGAGGTCTTTCTACCCTTGGTTATCTTGTATTTATTTCTAATAAAATGCATTGGGTTCAGAGAATGTATACTACCAGTTACTTTATTTGGTATTTGTTTGTTAATACCTGCTTTATGAGTCAGACACAATTTTTATAAATGCTTTATAGTACACTTGAGAAAAGTTTATTTTAAGTATATGTGTGTGTATATATAAACCAGGTTATATATACATGTTGTTTTTAACTTTAATTTTTAAATTTAAATTCAAGTTCGTTAACACACAGCGTAGTCTTGGCTTCAGGAGTAGAACCCGGTGATTCATCTCTCACAGATGGCACCCAGTGCTCATCCCAGCAAGTGCCCTCCTTAATGCCCGCCACCCATTTATCCCATCCCTCCCACCCACCTCCCACTAGAAACCCTCAGTTTGTTCTCTGTACTTAAGAGTTTCTTCTGGTTTGCCTCCCTCTCTGTTTTTATCTTATTTTTCCTTCCTTTCCCCCATGTTCATCTGTTGCATGAGTGAAATCATATGATATTTGTCTTTCTCTGACTTACTTATTTCACTTAGCATAATACAATCTAGTCACATCCACATTGTTGCAAATGGCAAGGTTTCATTCTTTTTGATCACCAAGTAGTATTTCATTGTATATATATTTTTATATGAAATTTATTGTCAAATTGGTTTCATGCAACACCCAGTGCTCATCCCAACAGGTACCCTCCTCAATGCCCATCACCCACTTTCCCCTCCCCCCCCCAGTCAACCCTCAGTTTGTTCTCAGTATTTAGGAGTCTCTTATGGTTTGTCTCCTTCCCTATCTGTAACTTTTTTCCCCCCTTCCCCTCCCCACTGGTCTTCTGTTCAGTTTCTCAGGATCCACATATGAGTGAAAAAATACAGTATCTGTCTTTCTCTGCCTGACTTCTTTCACTTATCATAACACTCTCCACTTCCATCCACGTTGCTACAAAAGGTCATATTTCCTTCTTTCTCATTGCCACGTAGTATTCCATTGTGTATATAAACCACAATTTCTGTATCCATTCGTCAGTTGATGGACATTTAGGCTCTTTCCATAATTAGGCTATTGTTGAAAGTACTGCTATAAACATTGGGGTACAAGTGCCCCTATGCATCAGCACTCATGTATCCCTTGGGTAAATTCCCAGAAATCAGTACATTCTTATACACTAATAATGAAGTAACAGAAAGACAAATAAAGAAACTGATCCCATTCACAATTACACCAAGAATCATAAAACACCTAGGAATAAACCTAACCAAGAAGTATTCCATTGTATATTATACCACCTCTTGTTTATCCATTCATCAGTCAGTGGACGTTTGGGCTCTTTCCATAATTTGGCTCTTGTCAACAGTGCTGCTATAAACATGGGGGTGCATGTGCCCCTTCGAATCGGCATTGTTGTATCCTTTGCACAAATACCTAGTGTTTGTAACTTTCAAAAAAGTAAACATAAGAAATCCAACCCATGTTACCAAAAATAACCTTTTTACACTTTAACCCAGGACTTGCCCACGGAAGTTGTATGAGTCCCGGAATGCTCTTTAAGACATGCTTCTCCGGGGCCATGGGTATCAGGCACTTAGGAGTGTCTAGACTCTGGAGTCTTTGTAGCTGCCAACATTGCTTCTGTTTCCTTCTTTCTCTACCTCATCCTCCCCAGAGTCTGAAAGTAAAAACTTTCCCAAGGCAAGGGTTCCCCTGCTCCCTAAAAAGCATCAGGGAGACGGGGGGGGGGGGGGAGAGGGGTCCACGCGACACCAGGCACGAGGAGCTTCGGCCACAACAAAGAACGGACATAAGGTGCTGGCTTTTGCGGGACGGCAACATAGCTGTGCTCCCCTGGGTCTGCTGGGAGGAAGAAAGGGAACGTGTGGGCGTACCATTTACAGAACGAGAGGGGCGGGGGGCTCATTCCTTTTGGGCTCTGCCTTGTCTCTGCTTGGAGGCGCTCTGACAGAGAGGCTACGTTCCAGCTCTGCCGAGGAGTCTGCACAATTTAACAACTTGCCTCACACCCTGGCCAGGAACCAAGTCACTGAATTTTGTGACACTTCACCCAGACTGCACGCAAAATAAGCCCTCGGGCTTCTGCTGACCCGCCTTCTTCAGGAAAGAAGTCCCCTGTCTGATGGAGAGGACAGCGTGGCCCACCCCCGTCACCTCCCAGGGCCCTGGGTCTGACGGAGGCCGACCTTTCCAAGGTTTAACCGAACGTTTCACGGCGACTTTCTCGCCCTCACCCTAGCACCAGGCTTTCCTGACAGGGCTCTGGATCGGGTATTTGCTCAGAAGCCATTTGTTAATTTTAGCCTGGTTTGGCATCTGGAGAGCTGGGAGCCTTCCAAGCCAGCAAGTCACGATTTGGTTGCGTTGCAAGCGCTTCCTTTACGTAGTCCCGTCCTCTTGCATTTTATGAGGAGCAACCAGGTAATACGCTAGCAACACCTGGGGGGGAGGTCTTCTCTGCTGGATCACGCGGTAAACCGGGTGCCTTTCCTGCCTTCCCCAATGCCCGCGGATGACAGTGTTGCCCCTTGTGTGTCTGCGATCACAAGCCCACTCCTTGCCATTTCGGATCAGCGCCCCATTCGTGGCGGTAGGTGGGGGGGCTCCGAGACCTCACAGATTTCCAGTACCACCTCTCAACTGGTACGTCCAGCCTTCATTAATACTGCCATTTTCAGCTAAAGGCAATACAGGAAGAGGAAATGGGGGTGGGGGCGGCAGCCCAGGTAGATTGGTGGTAAATGGAGAAAAAGCAATAATTAAAAACCCCTCTGCTTGGCATAATGTTTACTAGGGCCAATGCAGGATCCAGAATAAATACACGATTTTAAATTAAAAAAAAAATTTTTTTTAATGTTTATTTATTTTTGAGACAGAGAGAGACAGAGCATGAATGGGGGAGGGTCAGAGAGAGAAGGAGACACAGAATCCGAAGCAGGCTCCAGGCTCTGAGCCGTCAGCACAGAGCCGGACGCGGGGCTCAAACCCACAGACCGTGAGATCACGACCTGAGCCGAGGTCGGATGCTCAACTGACTAAGCCACCCAGGCACCCCTAAATACACAATTTTAATCATTAAGATCCTATTTCACATTTCAGTTCCAGATCTGGCTTTACGTAACTGCATGACTTTGAGAGCATCAGTTAACCTCTTGGGGTCCCCAGTTTTCTTCTGAGACGTGAGGATCTATAAACCCCCTTTGGTTCTCCAAATCCTGAGCTTCTGTTGCTTTTGACATTCTTGTGTAAACAATGAGCTCCTCACCCTCCGTGTCCGAGGATGGCCATCAGGCAGAAGCGGCCTGGACAAGGCGTTCCATCCTTGGGTACGCCCCCAACCCCCTGTCTGCATATCACAACTGTGCCCTCTGTGCCCCTATTCGAGGAGACATGACCTGTTCCAGCTGTCACTGTTTTTGCCCCATGTGCTCAGCTCTTCCCTCAGTACAGTTGTTCGAATCGAGACGTATCGACTTTGTCCTCTGTCACCAGAGTCTCATCTGCCTCCTTACTCTCCTCTGCTAATTGATAACAGATTGCTTAGTATTAAGCATGGCTTCTAGCACTCAGAAGACAAAGGGAGTTCTGTGTCACGCCTTGTGTCACGTAGCGTGCTGGGGTCTCCTATCACTGCATGTTTCATGAAGGAGTACGAAAAGAAAAGTGGAGGTCTTTAAGGCCATATGAACAGAACTATGTTTATCTGTGCAGAGTAAGAAACATTGAAAGTGCTGTAAACCCATGAACAGCATCCTGGAAAACCAAAACAAAAGGAAGTCCGTTCGGCAAATTGCGTGATCCCAGAGATGGAAAGAAGAACATAGCGATTTAAATAAGTTACCTTTTAAACAAAACTATTCAATAAGCATGTGAGGGAATGTCTCTGAACTCTTAAAAGCCCTTTGTAATTCTAATTCAGTTGGCATTTATGTCAAATTTATGTACGCCCTTAGCTTTCTCCTGAAGTATCTTCTTTATCCAAATACATTTTAAGTTCCTGAAGGGCAGAAACCTAATTTAGGTACTCGGTCTATATGTGTTCCTTCAATGACTATCAGTAATTACAGTTTGTGAAGTACCTTGTGATAAGTAATGCATAGAGCAAAATTAAATGTCCAGGTTTCCAATTCAAGAAGCTTACAGCCAGTTGAGGGAGGGTGTTGTGTTAACAGAAGGGGTTGGGAGTCACGTAAGATCCACGACTGAATGTGACTCCTGGACGAACTAATGGCTTCTTGCCCCATGGTTTCATCATCTACAGGAGAGAGTTAATGGTGCCTGCCTCAAGCTGGGAGGAGGCCCCTGGAACACCGTTGACTGTCAGCAAATACAAGATCTCATCTTGTCTCTCCTGAAAACACAAGAATTGTCTGTTAAACGAGCATTTACATAACATACTTTGTGCCCGTCAATATTATGAAAATTACGAATCTCAACTCACTGGATCCTCACAATCACCCTCTGAAGAGAGCGCTATGGCCACCCCATTTTACAGATGAGGACATTGAGGCCCAGAGATGTTCCTAACAAGCTGCGGAGCTGGGACCTACAGCTGGTCAACCTGGCTTCAGATTCCGTGTTCTTAACCACTTGGTTGGCTTACCAAGCCAGGCATTTGAGAGAGGATGGTTTCTAGCCATCTAGAGGATGGTTGTCTGACTTCCAATAGGTAAGTAAAAATTGAAAATTGATCTTTTCACTTTTAATTTCTGATGAGACCGAACATGGTTTACGTTTACTTTTCGTTGCACTTCTTTTGAAAATCTCAAATTCCCTTACCTGTTAACTTGATTCATCCGTTGTAGATCTGCTGTACATACTTATTCTCCCTTTATTAAAAGTAATAAATTTTGGTTGCCATAATTTGTAAATACGTATTTCCATTTGGTCATTCAACAAATACTTATCAAGAGTTTATTATGGGTGAAGCCTTGTGCTAAGCCCTTGAGACATAAGGAAGGAGAACCTCTTGCCCCTGAGGGATTCAAGTCTACCTAAAGGCACAGGCATTTAAACAAATACACATGTTAAAGGGCTATCATTTTGATTCTTTGAATCTTCTTTTCTTCATTTACCAGCTGTAAGACACTGGCCAAATATGTGACATCTATTTCCTTCGATTTCCTTGTTTATAAAATCAAAGAAACACTGCTATCTACATCATTAGATTATACAGAGAACTCATTGAGCAATTCATGTAAAGTGCCTAGCAAAAACTAAGTTGTAATAAATGTTACTTACAGATCAAAAGGCAATGTTACCCCCGGTAAACATGGAACACAAACAAACAATAAAGGCTATAAATAAATATAGAAGTACAGAGTCAAGCAGATTTGTGTTTTTTTTAATATGAAATTTATTGTCAAATTGGTTTCCATACAACACCCAGGGCTCCTGCCAACAGGTGCCCTCCTCAAGGCCCATCTCAAGGCCCACGAAGCAGATTTGTTAATATGACTCACAGCAGAGGAAGTTTCAGGAAGGATGCTCCAGGAGTGTTGGGGCTTATGGGTTGAGTATGCTTTTACCCACCAGAAAGTCACGTGAGACAAGGAATTCTTTATTGAGCAAGAAGGGCAAGAATGAAAAACCATAGTTTCAGTAAGTTACCTGGAACATGGCCCACTTAAAAAGGAAGGAGGGATGGAGCAGAACCACAAACTGTATTGTGATAATAGGTTGAGGAATAGATATATACGTTTCATATTTATACTTATTCTATATTTGGATTTATTCTGCAAACGGAAACATTAACTCTGAGAAATAGAGAGTTTTCCGTTGGTGAGTCTGTTAATGTGGTTTCAAAACTGGCACATTCTTTAATGACCTTTTATAGTGCTAATTGTGTATTTTAAGAGGATGAGCACGGCAAAGGTAAACTTCTTAGAGATCAACACCTGAAGTCATGAAGCAGATTATTAAAATGTGTCACTAGCTGTGAGGACAAGAAGACGGACAAAGAGGGTCAATGTCACCACATGGCAAAACTCACACCTGTTCCTAGGAGGCTGGAGAAAGAACACATAAACGCTTCAACAAATACCTTCACGTTAAGGACGTAAACTCTCCTAAGGTTTGGCTCACTTCATTATTCTTTTGATAGTGAAAGTAACACTATCATCTGAACCTCTCACGATATTGGGTGTTTGGATTTTGTTTCTAATTCCACTGTGCCCCCTTTTCAGAAAAGGCTCAGAAATAGAAGGCCACACAGCTACTGAGTGATGAAACTAAGAGGCTAGTTTTGATGTTTTTTCCACAACGCAATGCTTGAGTGGGCACACATATGTGAATACACACACACACACACACACATGTACACACACAACATGACTGAATAAGAATGGATTCATCAATACGAAAAGCAAAGCTTTGGGAGTTAGTAGCCTCACAGGGTAATTATCACAGGGTAATACATTAGTAATGCCCTCAATTCTTATTCCAGAAAACGAGGCAGAGACTATACTAATTTCCATTCCCTACTTTTCTTCCTTTCCTCCCATCTTCAACTGTTTACTCTATAACCTGATTTTACTTTACTCCACTTGTCACCCATAACATTGCCCGCAGTAGAGTGAGAAACACTTGGGTTTTCTAAATTTCTTCAGGACATAACTCGGAAACAAGGAAATTTTAATGATGAATTAGAAGAATCACAAGTTATAATGTACCTGCTTGGTCAATAGATTTTATTGGCTTTACTGAAGTAGAATTGGCCTACAATAAAAAGGACACATTTTAATGTTTATTTATTTGGAGAGAGAGAGAGGAAATCCCAAGCAGGCTCCATGCTGTCAACACAGAGCGCGACATGGGACTCAATCCCATGAACCGTGAGATCATGACCTGAGCTGAGATCAAGAGCCAGAGGCTTAACTGACTGAACCACTTGGGGGCCCCCAAAATGATTAATCTTAAATGTACAATCTGATGAAATTTCCAAATGTGTAGAGTCATGTAACTACAACCACATGACACTGGACTTTTCCATCACCTCCAGAGTCCCTTCATACCCCTTTCCCAGTCCCGGGAACCACTGTTTCTGCTTTCTGTCAATACAACTTTGCCTTTTCTAGAATAACAGATAAATGGAATCGTAGAGTGAGTAGTCTTTTGTGTGTGATACGTGTGAATTCCTGAGGGCTTGCTTAACACAACGGATAGCTTAGTTAATACCACACGGAAGCAATTCACCCAGAGATTGTGTCCCTTTTTTGGGGTACATGTTCAATGTTCTATGTGAGATGTAATCTGGATTCAAAAAGTAATTTGTCTACCGCCCTAGAAACTAGTGAAATGAAGGAAAGCTAATTGTGACCAGAGTTTACCGTTGGTTTTGGGAAAATCTCACTTAAGCCTTAAAAAATCATACAAACATTCATCGTACTTGTTAGTGCAAAGGGAGTGAAAGGTGGTTACGTGGGTAAATAAAGGAACTGTTCTGCTTTTGATGGAGAAGTCATCGGGAAATTATTATTATGGAAATACCTCTAAAGCTGTCCCAATTCTCTTACATACTGAAGTGTTATCAGTTATTGTTTAAAATTTGTTTTCTTTGTTTTATGAAATGTTTAGTTTTATTCGCTGTTTGTGTTTCACTTGTGATTCTTATTCTTTATTCACAAATGAACCAACATCTATTTTACAACATACTGCCTTGGGCTGCGATCGTGACCATTAAGACAAGCTTTCTGTCAGAGGATGGAGAAACCAGATGGGGTCATCTGAGGAGAGAAACGAGGGGGGAACACGTTCAAATAAAGGGTGCACCTCTCTGGATGCCTAAGCCCATTCCTTTTACAACTCCTGTCACACCAAAGTCTCTCTATCCACTAACCCCCACCACAAGACCTGAGTTTCTGAGCCCAAACTTGAGTTACCCTTCCCTCAGACCTGAGAAAAGGAGGCTGAGTTTCAATTTATGAATCCGAATTGTAGACAATCAAGAATCCGTGAAATAAACCCATTCCACTGTGGCTCCGACTTCAAGGCCTCTTTCTGCTCAAGACCTTGACTCTCTCTCCTTATGTTTCTTAATCTCTTTATTTATGCACCACGCTAACCCCTGGGAAGTCAAAACAACTAGAAAACATCATTCCCACCCTAGCGGGCCTCACAGGAAAAGGAAAAGTAAGTTACTAATTCTAGGCTTACGTTGTAAGGACTATTACAGCTACAGGCATGTACTACTGACATTCCCTGGGTGGATTAAAGAATGATCCAGATGAGAGGTCACCTCTGAACTCTTAGAGACAGGGCAGGCCAAAGGCACACCTGTAGGAAAGCAGAAATAAGAAAGCTTACTGTGCGTTGAGGGAAACTCATGAGTAATTCTCTTCACCATCACGGTATTCCTAAAACATTAAGAAGTTAAATGTTAGTTATCTTCCCAAGCTAAAAAATAAGAGATGGTTAAAAACAATTTAATGCATGAATATGGACCAAAAAAAAATCTTATCCTATTTAGTATTATTACTAATCCCTTAATTATCCCCAGGTAATGTTCTTGACGTTTCTCTGACCTCCATTTCATGAAACCAGAAGTGTACTGAATCAATCAGTACCTTTGGGAGGCAGCGAAATCAAGGCACTTCCTTCAGGAGGTTAGCTCTTGTCCTGCCGAGAGGCCTCCCTTTGGGCCCTTTCCTCCTCAGTATGCCCTCCAGCTTCATTTCCAGAGCTTTCTTATCCTGCGCCCTGCAGTGTGCCACTGACATCATTTCCTCTGCTTTTACTCCCTAATGAGGTGGAGACTATGTGTGTTCTGTTCCAGCTACCCAATGTTAACCTCCTGCCTAAGGCAGGGCTCTGATTAAGGACATTCATGATTAGATTAAAATGTTCCTTCTCACTCTTTTCCTAACTATCTTTTTTAACACATTATGCTATTAAAATACAGCTGCACTGTGCCCCCACTCCTTTGTAGCTCAGACCAGAAGCGATGTTCACATGGGTCCCACATACTCTTATTGTTAAGGATAAATTCTTGTTTAAAATAATCCCGGGCCACCTGGGTGGCTCAGTTGGTTAAGTGTCAAACTTCAACTCAGGTCATGATCTCAGGTTCGTGGGTTCCAGCCCCGCATCGGGCTGTGTGCTGACAGCTCAGATCCTGAAGCCTGCTTCAGATTCTGTGTCTCCTGGCTCACGCTCTGTCTCTCTCTCTCTCTGTCTCGCAAAAATAAATAAAATGTTAAAAATACATTTTTTTAAACAATCCCAAACTAGGTCTAAGACGAACAGGAAAACAATTATAGCACAGCAGATGATAAATAAGGCAAAACAAGACTCTTACCATCCCTAAAGATGTATGAAACACTCTGAGCAAATTTGCCACTAAGAAATAGATATAAAACAAGGCTGTTGGATTTGAGGGCATTATAGCCAGGATTGGAAATAAGACATTAAAATATGAATCCTAGTCGTGACGTATGGAAGCAGCTGATGTTAATAGTATGGATGTGATTAATTGCTTAATAAACGTTAAGAATAAAAATTGTTGCAGCTCTCTACTTCAGGTTGACATGTAATGTGCTAAATTGCTATGTCCTTTTCTAAAACCTAGATCATCAAATGCACAGCTTGCTTGTGCCTTGAGGTTACATTTTGGTTTGCCAGCTAATAAATAAGTTTTCTTTCTTCCCCACCTGGTTGGGGCTAGAGATGAGGGGAAACTAACCTTGACTGAGAGGACCTTTCCAGTCCTGCATTGTGTTAATCCTAACCCAAGACTTTGAAATTCAAATTAAAGCAATTTAAAAAACAGCCCCATTCCCTAAGGAATTCTACCTGCCATCATACTGGGAATGGGGGGGGGGGGGAGGGGCATTAAGGTAGAAGAGGAGGGATTTGCAGCTTCATAAGCCTTCTCACTGCGACCCCTTGTGATAGACTGGGGAACTGGCCTCTCTTTTGGTCCAGTTTATTCGTCTGTGTGTCCTGGACAGGTGCTCTCCCACAAGGGGGAGACTTGGTTAGAAAATCGATTTCTCTCTCAAGATCCTATATTCTGATGTGTACTCCTGGCCCTGGAATGGCAGTGTGATGGTTTGCATGCTGTAATAGGGCTGGCGATTTGTCTCAGTACCTAGCAGACTACCAGATCAAACCATTGACTCGTAGTTGGTCAAGTGACCAATATTTGTAAGTTGTCACTGGCAACAAAGCCAAGTAAAATTCAGTGAGCGCAGGGAAGGACATCCTCAGCTTTCCAGCCTCATCTGAAACCGTCTCACCCTCCTCTTACATCAGACAGCTAACGTTCTACGTCCACACACACGCGATATCTATCCTGCTCATGTGGCCTTGAGCAAAGTCTTCCAAACTTCCACTGCTTACAGAAACTCTCTTAAGACGCAGAGACTGGACTGCTTGGTCAGTGATGCCTTCCTAAACCCTAAGTAAGTGCCATTCCTTATGACCTGAGATCACTGAAAGAAGAAAAAAAAAAAAGAAAAACAATACAAGATTAGAATTATCTGTTTGTGAATCTGTCTCCGCCATTAAGTTAAGAGCCCTCCATATTGGTTCGTATTTTTGCGATGCGTGATTATAACATTTCAAGGGGTAATCTTGGGACTATTGTATATCTAGATACCTCAAAAAGCCCAAATATTGTGACATTTTATATTTTGCTTTTAATCTGTGTCCCCAAAGCACCTTGCACAGTGCCAGTGGAAAATGGGTGTTTAATATATATTAGTAGATCTGACTTGAATAATGAGCTATGTTATAAAAGGGCTGTATTATATCAATAATTAAAATTTTAGTCAAATTCTGTGATAAAGAACAAGGCTTAATTCACCCTAGAAAGGGCACAAAGCTCTTGATAATGACAAGATTAAAGGCCTATTAATATTTCAGAGAAAGTGTGATCATTAACATTCGTCTATTATGCCCTCCTATTTTTAGTGCTATGTCACCTCAGGACTTAATACATTAACTATAAGAAATTCAATTTTACATTTATTTGATGTTTCCTGTTTGGTGCCCATTGGATATAAATAACAACAAGTATGAAGTTCTGAAAGCTCTAAAATAATATATTTCCAGGGAGAACAAACAAGGATAAACTGTAGAGCATCTCTAAGTCAAATAAAATGTGTCTGCACTTGAGGGAAGAAATCTAGAGTTTAGCAACGATACTTAAAATACATTTAACAGAAAGAGTCAAGTAATGGAGAAAAAAATGTCTCTTAAAAATAAAAGTCTAAAATAACGGTTATCGTGGTCAAAATGATAAGTGAAATCGTAAAAATAACGGATGTTAGAAGTGGGTTTTAACTAAGTCTCTAAAGCAGAGAATCCACTATCCGAATATACTTTAATCAAAAGTATAGTGATAATTAGGTTATTAACCATGCATAGGATTGTCTTCACTATTGGTATCTCCCTCTATAATTTCTGTTCACTTTATTTCCCCCAAAAGCTCCAATGCACACTTCAAATGAAGACTCACATAAGCTTGTCAAGGAAAATAGTTATGCTCAAGGGAAAAATACATGATTAAGCATTTCATTTTATCAAAATCCTTCGTCGGTTTGATATTCCAACAACAAAGGTATTCATGAAATTGCAAGGCCAAAACTATGTGGTGCTTGGGATAGAGGTTTGTTCATACCTTGGTTCTCAGAAGGAATGTTATGTTTTACTCCATGCTTTCAGTGGAATCTCTATATAATACAGAGCATTCTTGGGCAGCAAGTTCATTATGCAATTAGAAACTGCATAGTTACAAAATGCATTATTTGTCATTTCTAGCTTGAGAGAGCAAATACTCTGAAATATCGATGATACATCAGCGAGGTGTGCCCAGTCTTGGCCTTGCACATGTTATGGTGGGTTGCTGTGAAATATTAGCACAATCAAATGAGTAGTGCCCAGCACACTGGCTGAATTGCTAATGCAGTGGAAGACATTATCGTTATCTCTGTGTGTGGCCCAGCGCGAGGTGCTCTGTATCCGTCTTCCCTGACAAATTCCTTTATGTGGTTTCATTACTAGCTCCGCATTCAGGTGCCCATATGGCTGAAGAGAATCAGTGTGAAGATAGCCAAATTAGCCGGCCCAGGATAGAACATACAGGAATATATATATACAGGAACAGGCATATGTGTGAAAAAACATTAAACTCATTGAAACATTAATATATAAATAGTTCATGTATGTATGGTGAGCTACAGAAAATTAAAATATAGGAGTAGTATTTAAACTATCTACTATTTTAGATGCATTCTTGCTAGTTTGATATCACTGTAACATTACAGAGAAGGAAGAACCCTAAAAATAACCCCCCGTGATGCTTTGCTGACCAGTTTTCATATGACTTGGCTCCATCCTTTTACGACCGTCCATCAGTGAAGGGCTGTGCTAATCCAAACGGAACTTCCCTTGATCCCCTAGTAACTGACGGAGTCTCACTGTTCAAGTGCAATGGCTGCAATAGTGTGGGGTTATGAAAAGGACTCAATGTGGAATCAGAAGACCCGCATGGAATTCGTCCTCCACTGCTATGTGGATCTTGGAGTATATGTATTCACATTGTCTGCGCCATTGGTCCCCATCTGTTAAATGCACGTAATAATAGGATGCATTAGGGTTGTAGAAAAGATTAGATGAGATTATACGTGTCAAACTCCTCAGGACAGAAATGGCTATTGTTGCCACAGACTTTTTTAAAAATCCATTTTTGATGCCTATACCACATACGTGTATACAAATCTGCCGTTAAAATGAGAGGTACACGAACTTTTTAAATAAGTGAACCATTTACAAATTTCCTTCACCTCAGTAATTTATCAAGCTGTTCAAAGATACCAGTACGCGATTAGACCAGAGGTTTGCGAGCTTCTACAAGATGAAGTCAGAGAGAACTAAATAGTATTTAAATTGTCATCTTGAAATTTTGGCAGAGCAAAATACATTATGGGGAAAGTATAGTAGTTATTAAAAGGCAATTCTGGATGAATATTTTTCAGAAGAACTGCTTGATGCAGAATTATGGTTACTTTGTTTTTTATTAGAATAATCTTTCCTCATATATATTTACCCAAGTGTCCTTTTATCCAGAAGACGGTAATGTAGTTTTGTCTGAGAAAGTTTCCTTCAGCAACTACATTTAGTTAAAAAAATTAAAAGTAACTATCACAGGGGTGTCTGGGTGGCTCAGTTGGGTACGCATCCAACTCTTGATTTTGGTTCAGGTCATGATCTCACGGTTCATGAGTTCGAGCCCCACATGGGGTTCCACCGTGTCACAGTGTGGAGCCTGCTTGGGATTCTCTCTCTCCTCTTTCTCTGCCCCTCCCTTGCTCTTGCCCACAGAAACTCTCTGTCTTTCTCTGTCTCTCTCTCTCTCTCTCAAAATAAATAAATAAATATATTTTTTTAAAGTAATTATCACAGATGCGGGGTCTCAAATGCTGTGGAGAAGTTGCTGCTCAGAATTTTATTTGAGTTTTTCTGATGAAACGGAAATTTAAAAATGCAAGTAGCAAAATTCGGTTAGTAAAATAATGTCTGGTCTGTTTAGCCCAAACCAAAGCTAAATTCGATCGGGCTTAAATGAGTGAGTGCAATGAAAAGCATTGTGCAGAGGTGGAGAGGCGGTGGTGAGGAGGAGGAGGGAGGTCTTAGGGAGAAACAGTCCCTGGGTCTCCCTGGGACCACGTGGTGCCGAGGGAGAGACCGAGGGGACTAATGAGGCATAGCCTCTGGGCACATGGGGCCCCTTCCAGGCCCCCACGGGGGCCTGGGCAATGTGTCTACATGGTCCTCTGATTTTGAAAGTTTATAATCTTGAATTCCTTTTTTTTTTTTTCTTTTGAAGACAGGTGTCTTGATTTGTTTAAGCTACTGTAACAAAACAGCATGGCTGGATGGCTTAAAAAACAAACATTTATTGCTCATAGTTCTGGAGGCAAGGACGTCCCAGATCAAGGGGCCCTCTTCCTAACTTCCTAACTGTGTCCTCACAGGGAGCAGAGAGAAAGAGAGAAAGAGAGAGAGCTCAGGTGTCTCTTCCTCTTTATGAGGACATTGATTCCGTCACGAGGGTCTCACCTTCCAGGACTAATCTAATCCCGATTACCTCCCGAAGGCTCCGCCTTCAAATGCCGTCATGCTGGGGATTATGGCCACGGCATGAATTTTGACTGATACAACATGGAGCCCATGGGAAGGTTCTCCAAACTGTGTGAGCTCCAGGCCCCGCTGGCCTGCGTCCTCGCCAACAATCACTGTGGTACAACCAGGTGAGGGCTTTGTTGGAAAAGTCAGGAGAAGCCTGTGGGAAGAGAGTTATCCGGGTATTTGAACAATACGTTAGCTCATTCTGACAGTCAGTTGTGCCTGGTTTGACCCATGAAGCAAATCTCTGCTTTACCCTCTTCTAAGGGTATTTTTTACGGGGAAAAGGACAGATGGTATGTAAGTGCTAAGAAACAGTTCTCCCCATGCAGCCTCTGATCTTGCACTTGAGGTTATTTGTCCCCCAATCCCGAGCCCCTCTACGATCAGCTGTGTGAGTCTGGCTGCTCCTTGGCTTTGGCCGCTTTTTAGTTTAAGATGAATGTTTCCTGTTCGTGCAACCTTAGTGACTAGCATACATCTGCTTTCCAGCTTGCAAATTTTTACCCTCTCCGTCTTGTCTCTCTTTCTCTCTCTCTTCTGGAGATTTACGCTTTTGAAAACTCCCAACAAGAATACCTACTGCATCTGGGGGGTAGCTTAGCATTCAGATTCCAAAGTAGGCAGGGAAAAGAGAATCTGGAAAATAGCTACAAGAATTCTGAAAAACAAGCGGACACAGAGAGCAAGGTCTTCAAACATTTAATGCAGCGATAGTCAAGAGACTGACACAGTTAGAGAAGCTCGGATAAACAGAAACAAATACCAGAAGGCATGAAGGAAAATAAGGGAAAACTTGGGCATGGAAACATTTATAAACTATGCGGGGCGCCTGGGTGGCTCAGTCGGTTAAGCGTCCGACTTCAGCTCAGGTCACCATCTCACAGACCGTGAGTTCGAGCCCGCATCGGGCTCTGCGCTGATGGCTCAGAGCCTGGAGCCTGCTTCCGATTCTGTGTCTCCCTCTCTCTCTGCCCCTCCCCCATTCATGCTCTGTCTCTCTCTGTCCCCAAAATAAATAAACGTTAAAAAAAATTAAAAAAAAAAAAACTATGAAAAGGCAACCCCGCCATAAGCCAAGTGGAAACAAATTGCTTATAAGGAAGAAACACGAAAATCAGGCGTTATTATAAAATAGAATTACATAGATACAAATTTTGAAAGGTAAGATACCATCGTTACCCTCAAACTTTACTTGATAAAGTTTAAAATGCTTGACTTTCCATGTTGAAGAGAGTGTGAGGCATACCCTGCATCACACATACCCTGTCCCCGGAATGAGGAAGACAGGAAAGTTAGCCCTCCAAAGTGTATACATTGTTTGTCCTTTGACCCAGCTACCCACCTGGAGGATTTATCTTCTTAATTTACTTGCACATGAATGAAAATATACTCAAAGCATGAACAGTAATAAACTAAAGGTCCTTTAAGAGAATGCCGGTTACTTAATCTATAGTACACCCATAAATTCACATAATCTGTGGCTATATTATAAAGAATAATGTTATGGCACCTGGGTGGGTCAGTCACTTGAGCATCTGACTCTTGATTTCGGCTCAGGTTGTGATCCCAGGGTCATGGGATTGAACTCCTTGATGGGCTCAGCGCTGAGTGTGGATTCAGCCCGCCTGAAGATTCACTCTCTCCCTTTCCTCTGTCCCTCTCCCCCACTCGAGCTCTCTCTCTCTCTCTCAAATTAAAAACAAATAAAAAAAAAAGAATATAGTTGATTTTTACTTGCTAAGAGGGAACTAGTTTCCAGACGTTGTTAACGCAAAGACCGCAGGTTAGAACAGTGCGCAGTGCAAAGTCTTCTTTACAGATTTTTACATATATATGTATGAATACATGACATTGAGTGTTTCCAGAAGGAAATGTAATAAGTTGTTATCTCTGTGGAACGACATGAGGGTATAGAAAAGGGTTTTTATTTTATAAACCCTTGATTGGAAGCAATCACCATGTGAACATCTTGCATTTATATTTAAAAGAAAAGCAAGCTAAAAAGAATCGGGTAACGCTTAAAATAAACAAAATTTGAGTTATGGCAAGAGAATGGTCAATACGTAAATAAAATGAAACAGATACCTACGAAGATATACATTAAGGGAGACAACACAACACGCGGGGAAGAGCTTTTCAATAAAGGGTAATAAGAACATAGAACGGTTTGGACCAAAAATAACTAAATAAATAAAATAGAAAGCAAGAAAGAAAAAGAAGAAAGGTCTTCTTGGATCTGCACTTGTCATTACGCCAAAACAAACTGCAGACAAATTCTAGAGTCAACTAAACAAAACACTAAGCTATTCATTAAAGCATAGAATAATTTGAAGGAAATAGAACTGAATCTTTAATAAATCTGTTGGGGGAGGATCTAATGATCTTCAAAGTAATTAAAAAGGAAATCGCAAAGAAAATTGTTCCATTTGATGAAATTGCCTGAATTTCAGTTCCAACACAAAGATCCGCAAGGAATGCCTTTGTCTGCCTCCTATCATAGTTACCTAGCATTTGGCGACCACTGCGTTGGGACAGGACCGCACCAACCTCAGCTGCAGGGGTGAGGGGGAGAGGGGCCAACTGCCTTATAGGAGTCAAGGAAGCCTATTTACTCCCTGGTCACAGGGTTTGTTCAGGGAAAGTCCAGTAGCCAAAGGGAAACTGAGATATGAAGGTGTGTTCACTCAGGTCTTCTGGGAAAGGGAAGCTTTCTCTTCTTCCCACGGAAGATACTAGGAGAGACGCTCTCTCTTCTTGAGACCTAGGTGATGTGAGAATTGAGGGCTGGAGGTGGTCAAGCCATTTTGCTGCGCCAGGTGGAGTGGCTGGGAGGGAGGCCATGTAGCGCCTGCAGGGAGAGCGTGAGACCCACGATGAGTGAGGCCGAGAACACAGTCAGGACAAAATGTGACTCTGGGCATGTAACTTGAGTTGTTACATAAAGGCTCTCCTAATTCCAGATTTTGGTTACAAACCCCGTTAATTAACTGTGTTGTTTAGAACAACTTGATTTGAGGTTTCCACCACTTGCAATGCAGAACATTGTGATACATATTTATGTTTTTTAAGTTTATTCATTTATTTTGAGAGAGAGAGAGAACATGAGCAGGGGACGGACAGAGAGAGTGGGAGAGAGAGAATCCCAAGGAGGCTCCACACCACCAGTGCGGAGCCTGACACGGGGCTCGAACCCACGAACCGTGAGATCATGACCTGAGCCGAAGTTAGACGTTTCACTCACTGAGCCACCCAGGCGCCCCCGATACATATTTAAATAGGCATTTTCTCAAGGCAATGTTTTGGATTTCAGGGAGGGTTTTCAATTCATCCACGGCAGCCCTCCCTAAATATGAAAATCCACAATAATATTACGGGAAGTAATTCCTCACTTTATAAATAATCCATGGTGGGACTCCTCTGAATACAATACACCCTAATGCACTTAAGATGGAAACTGATTTATAAACCATTTATATTCTTCTAACGTGAAAGTAATATCCTTCACTGCTTAGGATGTCACAATTTGTGAAGCCGTGTTATGTGTATTATCTCATTCAATCTAGGAAACCAAAAGAAGGTTACAATGGCCAAGATCCTATGAGTATTTGCTTGGAAGAGGTGACATCCATCCCAATGCACTCGACATTGGTATTGATTTACTCTGCAGTACTCATAATCATGCAAGTGCCATGAATACAGAATGATCGCCACTCACAAGTGACCTCCTATCTCCCAGAGCAAACCCACATTTTCTGTTTGATGGTCGCTGGTTCTGCAGCCCCATTAGCAAGTGGGGAGCTCACGGGCCGGTGGGGAGACAGACAGGTGTGAAACTACCCCATTTACTAAATACATGACATTTGGACAAGTTCCTTGCATACTTTAAGTCTTGAATTTATCACGTGAAAGTGGGAACAATAAACACCCACGTCAGAGTTTCAAGCACTCTTCCACATTCTTATTCTTCCTGTGACCAGTCTTACCCTCTTGCATTCTTCTTTCCTGCACATATGCCAATTTTCATGCCTTCTTCATCTGTAAGTTTCATCATTTCATTCCCATGTATAAAATGTGTCAGTGCTTGCAGAATGAAGCCCGAACTCCACCCCAGGACTTCCACGATCATCCATGATCTGGCCTTGGGCCGCCTTCTCACTTCAAGTCACTTGGCCACGCCTTCCTGCCATGTGCCCAGAACGGAGAGCGGCTCTAAACAGCCCGCACGTTCTCTCAGGAAGAGGAAACTTGAGTCAGGCTTCTTCCCACTCTGCTTACAGTACTTCAGAAAACCGGTGAATTCTCTGCCTGCTTCTTCGTGGTGTATGCTAATCTTTTTTAGAGCCTTGTGCGAGATGGAGAACCCAAGACTGTCTTTCCCAAGGACCTGGAGTCATCCCTTTGAAGTGTAAACATCTCCCAGTTTTTACTGGAGGGTAGGAGCTTAACTTTGGTGGGCGCTTTGCTCCCAGTGGCAAAACCACCTCCTGTCACAAGGACACAGGTTTACTTTTTCTTTGGGTGACACCCAATAGCAAACACAGGTGGCTATGTTCTCCCCTCATTTGTGGCTTAACCACCCCATGCCCCTTGTTTTCGTGGAGTAAAGTTCAGGCAGAGCCCTGGCCTTTCTCTCCTATTGCGATGACCTTGAATAAAGCCTCTTTTTGCTTTGACAACCCCCAAAGGCACTCTGTGGCAGGTTCATGGCCGCCTGAGCTCCTGTCCTCTCAACCTAAAACAACTTCCTGACCTTACCCACAGCCCTTTATGTATCTTATGTCAAAGGATTTACCATGTGGTAAACTGGGCTTGCTTCAACCCGCTGGCCACTGTAACTAGAAACCTCTTGAAGAAAGAAACTGTTTCATTCGAATGTTTGTTCTTACAGGTTAATCCAGTATTAGGTGCTCAGTGCACCCTCAAGAAATGGCTTGGTATCTATCAGACAGAATAAACAACCTTTCCTCTCACCAAACAGACTCTTAGCTTCTTATTTTATTGAACCTTTTTTTTTTTTGAAGTTTATTTATTTATTCTGAGACAGAGAGAGTGTGAGTGGGGGAGGGGCAGAGAGAGGGGAAGAGAGGGAGAGACTCCATGGCAGGCTCAGTGCTGTCAGCACAGAGCCCGATTCGGGGCTCAGACTCACGAAACCACGAGACCATGACCTGAGCCGAAATCAAGGGTCAGTCGCTCAATCGACTGCGCCACCCAGGCGGCCCTTATTGTTTTGAATCTTAACAAGTAAGTCCCATCCAGAAAGGACATTGGCAGTCAGAAAGAAAACCGCGTAAGAAAATCAGAAACAAAATACTAGTATTACTGCTCGGCACAAATAATGAGGGAATTAAAACCATAGACTCTTTCCTTCCGGGAAATAAACAACCCTGTGCAAAACAAGTGATGATCACACCAAAGGCAGTTACTTCTAAACCTTCAAAAGTATAGTTTCCTCCAACTAAATTGGAAACATCTCATTGATATTTCCATATAGGCTAAGGCTGTGATGCTTTTCCCAAGTGTATTTCAAACATTAACAAAGCAGATGTTGAAACATAATCGTTGTAAAATCAGTATGAAGAGGAAGAAAGAAAAAGAAGAGAGAGAAAAAAAGAATACTAAACATTTGGAGCCCCTGTAATTTTCAGGAAACTGTTCCAAGCAATGTACCATGGCCACAGGGAAGGCACAAGGACACTGAGGACATAGGCACTGAGAGGCTGGGTAACATGTCCAGGTTCACTCAGCTCTGGAGCAGCCCCGCCCAGGGTCAAGCCCAGACACCGTGACCCCTGAGCCTGGGATAACGCTCGGTACATTATAATGAGGCAACATGTTCACGTATGGATAAATTCAGACATTGTAATCCGAACGGTACTGTTAACGTTAAACACCAACACATATGCACTTACACTTATGTAATGAGCTTCATAGAAAATAATCACTAACTTTGCGGACAAACAACCCAAGACGTTGAGGAGAGGATTGTGTAAAACTCCTTTCCCTTTTAGTTTGCCTACCGTACCTCGCCTAAGGAGCATAGATGGCAAAGAAAAGCAAAAGCAGACCATAGATAAATTAAGCTAAAGTTATTAGCGCCTCGGTTTCATGCACCCTAAAACCTCTCGAAACTGAATAAATCTGGATGAACATTCTTTTTCTATGCAAACCACCTGCAGTTTTTCGCAAAAGTGCTTTCAGATCAGCCAAAACAGTTTTTCCCTCCAACTGAATATAAATGCATAGAATATTAACAGCAAAAGAAGTCATGGTTTCCCAAGAAAAAGGGCAATTCTCCTTGTAGAGACTTCGTTCCAGTTCGAGAATGATGAAATCCTCATAGGAAATTATTGTGCTCCTGTTGGGTGCCCTGGCATCTCAAATTGGTTTTCACCTTCATATTAAATTACTAAGAGGCCCCACTGGTCACTGTTGGTTAATGAGCCCACGAGGGAATTGGCAATTGAAAAGTATTTTCTGACAATAAGCAAAGATATTCACTGGGAGTTTTAATAGCAAGTGCCAGGGAAGCTCAATGAGAAAATAGTGACATTAACTGCAATTTTAGTATTTTTTAAGAGGTAGATAGCAAAGTAGATTAGACGAAAATAAATTGATGCTATTCTAGAAACTTCACATGGATATTAGTCATGACCTTTAGAAGGCATATTGGTTTTATCCATTTTGGAATAAGGGTAGCTAAGAACTTTTAGCTTAAGTAGCTAAAAGTTAAACTGAACTATATCCAACCACTTAAAACTCTTGACTTGAGGCACGTACTGGTGGGTCCAAGCTCACACGACCAGCGTCTTCCATGTCACCTGGAAATCACTCTTTCTGAGTAGAGAGCAGTCAATTTACTATTCAGTAAATTGTCCCCTGGATAAATCCACTTCTAGATAAATACACTGAACTTTTTCCACAGCTATGTGTTAGACCGTGCTTTAAAGTTATGCTGACTTTGACAAGGGCCTTGTCGACCTCACAATGCTACACCTCATTTGCTAGATCGAATGGTTAGTGTTTTGTCCTTATGTGACCTAACTTTTCTCTGGCATTCGATACTATCTACTGTCCTCCTTTAAAGTTCTGTCTTCCAAGTCCATATCCACATATTTGTATATGTATATATGTATGTATGTGTGTATATATATGTATATGTGTGTGTGTATATGTATATTTGTGTCCAAATGTGTGTTCCTCTCTCAGCTTAACCACCTGTATGATGGAATTTTCTTCTCTTAACTCTTCTCTTTCCAGGTTGAGTTTGTGATGCTGCTGTCAACAGTCCATCCCTCATTTCTTTTCTCTCCGCTGTCTAGTCTTCTCCAAGTCCTGTGGATTTTGCTTCGCCCACGTCACCGCCGTTCTGTCCCCTGCATCCTCATTGTCAAACGCTGCTTTGGCTCAGTCTCTAATTACATGCTTCCCAAAGGCCCCCAACACAATTCCCTATCATCCATCCATGCCGATACTGCTACCTAAATAAACCGAAAATGTAGCTCCGATCACGCTACTCTCCTGTGGAAAGTCTTCCATAGCGTCCCATACCCTATATAATCAAATCTAAGTTCCTTCGTAAGACCTTTCAAGACATAATATTGCCCAGCTTTTAGTCTCCATCCACTTTCTTCTCCATCTGCAATTTATGCAGCAGCGATTCTGTGTTACTTACAATTTTGCAAATTCACCGTTATGGACTGAATATTTGTGTACCCTTAAAATCTACATGTTGAAGCCCTTATCCCCAGCTTAATGGAATTTGGATCTGGGGCCTTTGGAAGGTAATTAGATTTGGGTGACACCATGAGGGTGAAGTCCTCGAGATGGGATTAGGGCCTTTATAAGAAGACAAAGAGGCCTCAGAGCTTCCTCCTTCTCCTTGCACACAAAGTCTTAGGAATATATTTAACAAGAAAGGTGTGAGACGTATCGTAAATATTCTAAACTATTTTTGAAAAACAAAGAATGTAATTTGTTTTAATTCTTCTGGATCTCTTACTTTTTCATTAGAATTTTAGGATCATGTCAATTTCTGCCAAAAAAACCCCCAAAAAAACCAAAAGACAGCACAGATTTGGATAGGAATTAGATTGAATCTGTATATCAGTTTAGGGCATATTGCCTTATTCACAATATAAAGTCTTCAATTCACATTTTATTTGGGCTTAAATGTCTCTTTGTTTTATATGTATCTCACCTGTTCTATGTTCTTCTGCTTTAATGGGGGGCGCTGGGATTAATTAGATATTTTTATCACATTCCTCTTCCTTCATTTTGTCAGTTCTAGCTTCTATTGCCCTTTGTTAGTGATCATTCTAGAAATTATAACCTACCTCCCTGGCTTATCAAAGTAGGGTAAAGATGAGTACTTTTTAACAATTCCTAGACCTTAGAATATCTTCATTGCACGTATTCCCTTTTTCTTAACATTTTGTAATTGTTGTCTGCATTTTAATTTTATGTACATATTAAATTATATAGACATTTACTACCATTATTTTGTACAATCAATGTTCTTTAGATTTACTCAGATATTTACTCAATCTGTTGTTTTTCATGTTTTCCTTAACATATGGGTCTTCTGTACAGAAAAGTTGTCTCAGATGTGTGATCATTGCCCTTACAACTGAACCCACCTCAGCATTTCCTTTAGTATAGATCCATAGGCAACAAATTACCTCAGTATTAGTTTTTCTGGAAATGCCTTCATTCTGCCTTTATTTTTGAAAGACGATTTCACTGACTATGGAATTCTTTTTTTAAAAATTTTTTATTATTTATTTGAGAGAGAGAGAGAGAATGATCAGGGGAGGGGCAGAGAGAGAGAGGGAGACACAGAATCTGAAGCAGGCTCCAGGCTCCGAGCTGTCAGCACAAAGCCTGATGTAGGGCTCGAAACCACAAACTGCAAGATCATGACCTGAGCCAAAGTCGGATGCTCGACCAACTGAGCCGCCTGGGCACCCCTCACTGAGTATGGAATTCTTAATAGCCATTATTTTCTTTCTGCACTTCAAAGATACTACCCAATTAGTTTCTAAATTCTATCATTTCTGCCCTATTCCCTGTTCTCCCCTTTCTGACTTCAATTTCACATGAGACCTCTTTCTTTCTTATGTCTCTTATGTACCCTTCTGTATTTTATATCATTTCTCTCTGGGTATATCAATGGACAGATCTTCCTTGCACTTGAATATAATCTGCAACTAAGACCATGTACTTCAGTTACTGTCTTTTTGAAGATCTTTGAATTCTTTTTACGACACTCAAATTCTCAGGAGAAACCCTCCAGATTGTCATCCATTTTCTTGAACCTAACAATCACAGTTATTGTAAGGATTGTGTCTAAGAAGTCCGGCATCTGGATCACCTGCTTCTATGGTTTGTTTTTTCTTTTCTCTGCTTTCTGACATACCTGGTGATTATTGATTAAATGTTGGATATTAATATAAATAATTGTAGAGTGTCTTTGTGAACAGTTGGCTTTTGACAACAGTTGGAGCAGAGACAGAGCCCCCTCATCTGATGTGGAAGGTATGATTTTGTTTTCTCTCCAGTCTGTGGCTACAAGAGTAAGTTTTGGATTTCAGACTTTGAAAGACATGGTCAATTTTGGGTTTACACTTTTCTTACAATGTAGCCTTTCCAGCATCACACCTGAGGGTCTGGGCTGTCTAAGAGGGTACCTCCTCCCGGGGAAGCCCAAACTCAAGTTCATTCCTCCAGGCTGGTGAAACTTACACAGCAGCCCTCTTACACCGCAGCCTGGGGAACTGGCCCCCCAGATCCTAGCTGGTTTGGTATGCTGGATTTCAGTTTCAGTGTCCTTGTGCTGTAAGAGAGTCACTGCTATCTGCTCAGATTTCTCCTTGCTGTCTCCGCCCCTTGTCCAGCATATCTGAACTACAAGCAAATGCCTTCTGGGTTGCAGCATAGAATGTGAGGCTCCGTGCACTGATTTTTCTCTTCTCTCAGTGATCTTGGACCTCACATTTGGGCTGCTTTCTGAGGTCTCTGAACAGATTTTTTTTTTGGAAGGGTGGCGGGGGGGTGACACGGGTTATTTTACATGTTGCTTTCTAATTTTGGAGGAGACGGAAGGTGTGCTTTGCTGGAATCTGGTCCATCATAGCTGAAAACACAAGCATCTGAGGGAGTATTTAAGGGAAATCCAAGTTACTGCATCATTTTGTCTGTAAATACTTCAATATGTACTATCAGCATGTACGATGTTGTCTTCATTTAACACAAGTCTATCATCTATTATATCTATTATATTCTATTATAAAAATAATTACTCAACATAATCTAATATCAAGTCTATGGTCACATCACATCTTCTCAAATGTCTAAAAAAAAAAAATCGTTTAATGAATTTAGACGCAAGTGAGGCCCAAACGTTGTCTTTTCTTAATGTTCTTTTTAAGCGCTAACAATCTCCCCTCTATTTTGTCATTTTCATTTATAATTTGAGAAGTGTTCTTTTTTTTTCATGTAGAAGTCCCCACATCCTCAATTTGGCTGATTGCATTCTTGCCATTTTACTTGTTCCTCTCGTCCCCGTCTAGAACAGAAATTGGAAGTTAGATATCGAGGTTTGATTGCTTTCAGGTTTTTGAAAAATACTTCAGAGGACCCAGGTAAGTTTTTGTTATCCTACTCTTCATGTTGTTTTACATATACCAGTAGGCTTGGGTGTTGTCCGAACCAAATATTTTTTAAGTGAAAACAAGACATTGTCTAAGACGTATATTGTCTAGTCGTTCCTGTACTCACACATCATCACTGGGCTCTCTCAGGCGACATATATGGTGGTTCGTCCTTCATTTGCTTAGTGTATTCTACTTTTACGCACAATTGCATTTTTATTCAGTTTTAAAGGACATATAAATTCATCCCAGAATATTCGAGTGCGGCTAGAAAAACAGTATCTGCCCTCAAAGACCATCAGGAGTAGGAAGAGAGAGAGAGAGAGAGAGAGAGATTAAGAGAGTAGAGTAAGAAATATCCACAAGTTGTCTAAACCTGTAATGCTTTATATATATATATATATATATATATATATATATATATATATAGCATTTATTCATTTTTGAAAGGCAGAGGGAGACAGAGCGTGAATGGGGGAGGGGCAGAGAGAGAGGGAGACACAGAATCTGAAGCAGGCTCCAGGCTCTGAGCTGTCAGCACAGACCCTGTCGCGGGGATGGAACTCATGAACTGTGAGATCATGACCTGAGTCGAAGTCAGCTGCTTCACTAACTGAGCCACCCAGGCGCCCCAAGTCAGTAATGCTTTTAAAGCAGGGGCTCCCAAAGGTCCTACGTACTGTGCCCCCCCCCGGGTAACAGTCATGGACTGAACTTTGGGGTGCCCGCAAACTGGCGTGTGGAGCTCCTGGCTCCCCTGCGTGCTGGTGTTGGGAGTCGGTCCTAGCTAACAGCTGAGTCCTCCTGAGGCTGTTCAGAGCCTCCCAGCCTTCCTCCCAGAGGCTCAATGCCACCCCGACCCCCTGCTCCAGCCCCGGACAGAGGCCGTCCTGCATACGGCCCACCCCACCCTCCTGCAAGGGGGGCTGTAATTTTCCGTGCAGTAGATGAGCGAAAGAGCGAGCGGAGCTCCTGGTTTGGACGGGGCCTGCAGATCCTGCCTGAGCGCATTCTTCACCCTGTGAACTGTGGCTCCGACCACCTGGCTATGCTCTTCACGGCCACGTTTTGTAGCAGTTCGTTCTCACCTCCAAATTAGAGAAAGGCTCTCTGTGCCCGATTTCAGCTTGGCCACCTCCCCGTTGGCCCACGGCTGCCATGAGACCCGAGTAAGTGGTGCCCGTGTCCAGCCGACGCGGCCAAGGTGCCACTTTGCACACCCCCTCGACCACCAGCCACCGAGCTCCCGCCGGCCACCAGGCGGCGTGAGGTGTTCGCAGAGAAGGCTGGGAGGGACTCAAGGTTAAAGAAAGCGTGGCCTCACCTCTCGAAGGGACTTACGATGTGGCCGGGAAAGGACTCTTAAACCAGAGAGCTAACAGTGCCGAGACAAGACTTGCGTCTCATTGGTCTGAAGACACGGCCGGTTCTACATGCCAGCCTCTCTGACAGCCTTCGGCCCCTGTCTCTCCTGCCCATCATTCTGCCTCTCCTTGGTCAGTCCTGACGTTCGTCCAATAACCCTTATTGAAAGGGGCCCCGGGAGGGAGGGATCCTTTCCTATGTTCTTCCTAGGATCTTTCCTACGTTCTGGAAAGCAAGATCAACAAAGACACAGAAGGACCGACGTGAGGGATGTATTCAGAGAATAAGTGTCCTGGGGTGAGGGTGAGGTTTTAGGCAGAGAAGACATTAGTAGGTATGTCAGGTAAAGAGCTAAATCAAAGGTCATCTGTGAATCTGCTTGATCTTCCCAATGTCCACACAAAGAAGGTGTGGGTGCGGATGTCCCCCTAAGCTCTGTCCTGTTCCTCTACGGTGGGGTTACGGAATCTCGTTACAGCACAGATCGCACTGGGATGTAGAAGTCGTCATGGAATTAGGGCGGGTAGAGCACAGGGACACGCAGCCATGGATTCCCTCAATCACGCTCCAGATCCGAGGCCTCTCTGTGGCCCCCAATGGTCCTGCGAGGTTCTGTGTGCCCTCACCAGTTTCCCCTGTTTGTCCTGCCCTTCCAAACCACCTTTCTCCGCCCCCCCTCAGGGTTCACGCCACAGAACTCCAGGGTTTCTTGAAATCCCACGTTCTCCCCTGCTCGAATGACTTAAGTCTTACTCATTAGTTTCCTTATTTCTTACTGGATGACTCCCTAATGACAGCATAATTTCTCCATCATCAAATGAGTATCTTTAATAATCGGGTTTCTTTCCTGAAGACTCATTGTATTTTTCCTAACACGTTTGATTTTAATCAATCATTACATATCCCACTGTTAAGCAGCATAAGAGTGCAGTTAAAAGACTGGTCCTTGGAGCCAGACGACCTGGTCTAAAATCCTACCTCCTCCACCACTCAGTGGCTTGGGCGGAGCCCCCGGCCTCCGTTTTGTTGTCTGTAAAAATGGGCATGATAACCACACCAACAGAAAGGGTGTTGTGAGTATTAGGTAAGTGATACATGGTAAGCGCTCGCGACAGCGAGAACGACTTATCCCTCAATAAATTTGAGCTACTTTTATTATTATTGCCTTAATATGATAGCTATCTGCATCCTGAGAAGCTATTTCCTCATCTGCCTGTACACGCATGGTACTTGCACGTTTGAGGATGGTTGGGGGGGATGGAGGGTGTGGGTGGGAGGACTCAGTCACAGCAAAGCCTGGATGTTTTAGAGGCTCCCCTCCCCTTTTGCGATATTATCTGCTGCCACCTGCTGGGGCTCTCAGGCATTGTTCCCATCGTATGAACTGATGATCCAAGCCGTGATGTTTCATACAATTTCACGTTAACACCGAATAAAGCAAGTAAAATACATTACTCAAAGCGTGCATTCCACCAATATCCATGTGAACGATTGCTCTCACTGGGTGGCTCTATAGCTAACTAAATGCCATCTTAAAATGCTCTGTGACGCTACATAGGCTGTGAAAAGCCCACACCGATGTGATTCCGAGTACCCTCATATTTATGATAATGACTACAAAGGCTCTCTTAGTTATAAGATCCACGCTTCAGGGAATACTGTAATGAAAAGTAGAATTTGAGACAAATGTGACATTTAAAAGGTTGCAGTTTTTAAATTAAAAGGAATTTAAATTATTGATACCATAAAACCGTTTTCCTCTTGTTATTTAGAAATACTTCAGCATAAAATGAGGAAAATGGTTAAACAAATAGGATACACTGAGATAAAACATTAAGAATCCCTTCAGATTTCTGAAGAAAATATAAAATGTACTTTTAAAGGCTTTCCATTATTTTGCATTCGTTCTCAGATTTTTGTTTCACAGGGTTTAGGGTCCTGTAATGGGAACGACATTTTTGTTCTATACTGTGGCTAAGCTTGGAGTCAAAGTGAGAGACAAACCCATATGGAAGCCTAGAAAATAATATGGCAGAATGTCATAAGTAAAGGTTAGAAAATAAAGCTCCAGGGGCACCTGGGTGGCTCAGTCTGCTGAGCGTCCAACTTTGGCTCAGGTCATGATCTCACAGTTCGTGAGTTCGAGCCCCGCGTCGGGCTCTGTGCTGACAGCTCGGAGCCTGGAGCCTGCTTCGGATTCTGTGTCTCCCTCTCTGACTGCTCCTCCCCCTCTCACGCTCTGTCTCTCTCTCCTTCAAAAATAAACAATTTTTTTTAAAAAAAAAATTAAGAAAAAAAGAAAAGAAAGCTCCATGATTTAAAATTACTTAACCCCAAAGAGACTCAGAACAATGACATCTCTCGTCATTGAGTACTCAAAGACGGCAAAGTATCTGTCCCACAAAGGACACAAATCCCAAGTAACATTTCTCAGAGTTAGTTATATTAGTGAATCAGCACACAAGCCTTAATAAGCATCAAAGTACTAAATATTGAATTCTCTGTCTAGAAGGATCACAGAAGGTTAGGGCTGTGAACACCAGGGTGGAAAATGTGATGCCTCCCTTCCGAGTTTTCCTGCTGAAGAGGTCTGTGCGTGTAGACACAACTCTGCCCCACGCAGGACTCCGATCCGTATCCTGTGGTATCGAACCACATTGTGGTTAACACGCTTTGTATCAAGACCTCAACTGAGAGTCATATGAAGGTTCTGGAGCTCTTCCCCCCGAAATTCTCATATCCACTACACGTACACACTCATGCATGCATGCACATCCATGAACACACACACACACACACACACACACACAATTGTCAAACCCCTGAATCTCTTTCTTGGATCCCTTAAGGGTAAAGAATCCATGAACGTATCATATGTAAGAAATTTTCCAATACTAAACTCCAGATTATAAATTTGGTCTAATGTGTCCCAGCAAGGAGTGGGGCATTGTGATGGTTATTGGTAGGTGTCAGCTTGGCTGGATGCCCAGACACGTATCACCTATGATTCCAGGTGTGTGAGGGTGTAGGGATGAGATTACCTGTGAATCAGTAGACTGAGGAAAGCGCATTGCCCTTTCTAGTGTGGCTTGTCTTCATCCAATCCACTGGAGGTCTTAATAGAACAAAAAGGCTGGGGATGAGGAAATTTCACTCTGTCTTCGTGCTGAGACATTGGTCTTCAACTGCCTGTGGACTTGGGCTTTGACTGGACCTTCCACCATCGACTCTTCTGGGTTTCCAGTTTGCTCACTTCAGAACTTAGAACTTCTCAGCCTCTGTAATCATGGATAGATTCTTTATAGTAAAGCATAGATATATACATACTGGAATGTAATGACTAATCCAGGTATGTAAGAGGAAAATCCACACAGCTGGAAGAATAACATAACTTAAAACGGTTGTGCACATTTCCTGTTTCTTTGCTCTCCAGATGCTGGTGTGCAACGCGGGCACCCAAAGAGAAAGACCTTTCCTGATACCATCAGGAAGCCCCAGAACTTCCACGCAAGTTCTGGGGAGGACACCTGTGCCCACGCATACTGGCAGTGATTCCAATGCGGAGGACGCACGTTGGTCAGAAACAGGCTTGTCCCTCTCACCTTCCCATTCCGTCTGTCTCATCAAGTTAACGGTTGGTGCTTCTCATCCTTCACAGTCTCACATTAAAAGAAGTGGCCCTGATATCATCCAAACTCCCTGCTCGTGGTCTGCTGTGAATCCACAATGATCCACATATTTATGGCTCTTTTGAGTCTATTTCTAGACCACAAAGTGAGAGCCTGACTCCCAAATCCTACCACACAAAAGCACTTTGCTTTCTTTGTATTTGGCCACGCCAGTGGGCACAGAGTCACGTTCATTCTCGGGTGGCAGGCTCATCATGGGAAAGCACGAACCTCGGTTCAAGAATAACAGGACGGACAGGGACTGTTCTTCTAGGCACTTATTCTGAGCACTCAGGAGGCATAGCTGACAAGTGGGTGCAAAATGTGGCCAAACTTACGATTTTAATAATTGGATCACCTTCCATACACAGGACACTTGTGTAAGCTATATATGTATTTGCACACATTTTCATTTTAAATCTGACAACAAGGGCACCTGGGTGGCTCAGTCGGTTAAGTGTCTGACTTCGGCCCAGGTCATGATCTTGCGATTCGTGGGTTTGAGCCCCCCAGCAGGCTCTGTGCTGACAGCTCAGAGCCTGGAGCCTGCTTCTGATTCTGTGTCTCCCTCTCTCTCTGCCCCTTCCCCACTTGTACTCTGTCTCTCAGTCTCTCTTTCAAAAATAAATAAACATAAATAAATAAGTAAGTCAATAAATAAATAAATAAAATCTGACAACGACCTTTGAGGGCAGTGTTACGGCTGAGGAAGCCGGGGCTCACGGGGTCTCATGTCCTGTTTGAAGGCCAGCCAGACGTCTTAGTACATGTGGCAGCGACAGTCTCTCTACTATGTCCATTCTCACGGTTGCTTGGCTGAAACCGGTGCGGATAGGATCGGGCTCTTTCCCTGTCTTTGGCCCATTAATATTTTAACTTCACTGAGGAGGAGATCTGATATGATTAGCCAACTAATTTGCAATTGTCAGAAGAAAGGTGTTATGTGGACGCCAAATGTGACGCTGTAAATGTGATTGCTTTTTTCTTCTGTGAGACACCATACACTTGAGCTTCCTTCCACCTTTTGGTACATATTTTCAGAAAAACATCTGCTGGAGCACCAAATCGCTTCATTTCTTTTTCTAACTCATTCGTGCTAACTACAGTATCCACAACTAATTTCGGGGTTCATGATCCCTCAGTGATTAACGCTTTCAATGATTTTATTGGAATGAACCTTTGATAATGAAGAAGATTGTCATTTCCTTGTGGTCCTTCCTCTCTACAGCCATTAGCTTCCCATTCCCCAGACAAAAGGGCCCACTAAGGGTCATAGCGGCCCGTCTTCTGTCTTTGGCCCATCATGGCTACAAAGCCAAACAGAACCATAAGTTCAAACCGTAAGTTTCTTGCTTCAAAAGATGCAATCCAAGAGATGATGTAACTTTCTTTCAACGTTTATTTATTTTTGAGAGAGAGAGAGAGCGAGAGAGCACGTGGGCAAGCAGGAGAGGGGCAGAAGGAGAGAGGGAGAGAGGATCCAAAGCAGACTCCATGCTGACAGCAGAGAGACAGATGTGGGGCTTGAACTCATGAACCGTGAGATCATGACCTGAGCCGAAGTCGGTCTCTTAACTGATGGAGCCACCCAGGTGCCCCAAGATGACACAAAATGTGAATTAATAAAGAAATTGTGAGGTCCCAAGTGTCTCCTTGCTAGTACACCTGACATTGTGCTGTCCTGAGGCCCTCTTGCCCTCAAAGGTTTGATTATAAGTAGTGATTTTCTACTTGTGAACAAGACCTTACTTTGAATTGGTTCCACAAGTGCTAAGGGTGTCACTTTTCCAAGAGAGAAGACCAGACATAGAGCACTTGATGATTTTCTAGATCAGTCCTAAGTCTGGGGTGCCATGGAGATGTTACTATGATCTCTCGAGAGGTTCAGCAGGCTTCGTGCTCACCTTTCACTGAGCCACTCCACAACGTCATTGAGAAATCCCTCCTCCCCTGCTGGAGGACCACTGTCCGAGGCAACGATAGCTTCACGATATTACCAGATTTCTCACTTAGCGAGAAATCGACCCCTTTGCCCGCAAAGCCTCCCTCTAGACAAAAACTGCTTTTGGGGCCCCTGGGGGCTCAATCGGTTAAACATCTCACTTTGGCTCAGGTCATGATCTCGTGGTCTGTGACTTCAAGCCCGGCGTCGGGCTCTGTGCCGACAGCTCGGAGCCTGGAGCCTGCTTCGGATTCTGTGTCTCCCTCTCTCTCTCTCTCTGACCCTCCCCAGCTCACACTCTGTCTGTTTCTCTTTTTCAAAAATAAATAAACATTAAAAGTTTTTGAATATTGTCTTATATATACATGCTGCTGATTCCAAATTTCACATCTCCCACCCCAAAGTCCCCAGACTCCACATTCATACGATCACCTCCTTACTTGGCATCTTGAAAAAGTTCCCAATAAGCATCTAAAACTTAATATACAGGAAAACTTTTGATTCTTGTGACTCATCAAAGGTGCTTTTCTGAATTTGAACATGAATAAGTACTTGATCATATTAGGAAATTAGTGCTCATTTCTTAGGAATGATAGTTGCATTGTGGTTGTTTAAAAAAAGATTCCTTGTTAGATGCATAATACATGTAATAATGAATTGATTGTGGGACACCTGGGTGATGCAGTCAGTTAAGTGTCTGACTTCAGCTCAGGTCATGATGTCATGGTCTGTGGGTTCGAACCCCACATCAGGTTCTGTGCTGACAGCTCAGAGCCTGGAGCCTGCTTCCGATTCGGTGTCTCCCTTTCTCTCTGCCCCTCCCCTGCTCGTTCTCTCTCTCTCTCTCAAAAATAAACAAACATTTAAAAAATTATGAATTGATTGAAATATATGATAACAAGAATATATGGTGTGAGGTCTGGGATGTGCTTCAGTAGGTAGTAGTGGTGGAAGGTGGCGGGAGAACGATCAAATTAAAGTGCAGAAGAACAAGGATCTCAGCGAGCTGGTGACTGCTTCAGCTGGGTGATGATGTGCTGGGAAGCCAGAGCTGGAGCACCAAACGAAGAATGTGCAGATCGAGACTGGCTGCATGAGGATGCTCAGGCCAAATGGGGGTGGGGGGTGGGTCAGGTAGCTCCCTCAGCCTCTGAGCTCCCCCTTTGGGCAAATGAAAACCCTGGTCAGCTTGCATGAAAGCATGGTTTCAGTACACCCACACAAAGGAAGTACAGTCACAAGATTTGTTACTTGCAGATAACCCAAATGGGGGTGGACAGTTGTGGTGCAGAGTGAGTCAGGCGAAGGCTGCCCTCTGTCCCAGGTCACAGATGACCAGGAGATAGAGAGCAGGGTGGTGGTACTGCTACTTACAAGGTGGTTGTGGCCAGAGGTCACTGACTTTCCAAGGACTCAACTCTAAGTGGTTATTTTATTTTATCTTATTTTTTATTTTTTATTTTAGAGAGAGAGAGAGAGAAAGAGCATATGAGCTGGGGAAGGTGCAGAGGGGGAGAGAGAGAGAGAGGGAGAGAGAATCTTAAGTCGGTTGTACACTCAGCACGGAGCCCACTGTAGGGCTTGATCCCATGACCCTGAGATCATGACCTAATTAAAATCAAGAGTTGGACACTCAAGCAACTGAGCCACCCAGGTGCCCCTCTAAGTGGTTATTTTAAAAGGTGTTCCAGGAATATGGGGACTTGGGGAAGGAATCCTACCCTCAGAACCTTCTGTGAGTGTCCATCCAGACTCGGGGGCAAGCAGGGGCATCATACTGTGAAATGCCTAGGCACCAGCTCACAACAGTGTTCTCATCACAGCTGAGGATGTGGATTTTATATTACTATCCTTCTAGTTTGGGTTATGTTTAAATTTTCTCCCTAATGTAAATTTTAAAAGAAACTACCTCCTCACCATCCAAATAAAAGGCATCATCATTAACTCAGTTGCTGTGAACAAAAATCTTTGAATCATCCCTGCCTTATCATTTTTATTTCTTCTCCTGTATTTCTCATATTTGCAAAGGACTGAGGTTTGGAGGTTCTTGACATGTCTGGCTAACAGTAAAAGGGCTGGAGCAGTGAGTGTAAGGGATGGAAGAGATGGAATCAGTGAGATGTCTCGCTGCTTTTTAATACAGAACTTGGTAAGAAAGAATCTATTTTATTTTCTCTTTTACTCTGTGCATGATGCAAAATCTTTGGACAATTTTGTTCAGAGGAAGAAGGTGATCAGATTTACTTTTGACAAATGTCATCATGGACAGTGTGTGAAGAAGAGACATTAAGGGGCCAAGAGTGGAAGAGAGAAACCAATTAGATGCTATTTCAGTAAGTCAAGGAAATGATGGTGGCTCGAAATAGCGATCTCAGTGGAGGTGTGTAGGGGGTGGGATTCAGGATAGATTTCTAAAGTATTGCTGACGTGATTTTCTAATGGATGAATAAATGTAAGGTGACATTATTGAATTAAAAACTCTCTAAGTTGTCCTTCAGGCTCATAGCCATACAAAATGTGGATCCCGCAGTATGTACCAATAATTCTGATTTCTGGGAGTCACCTCCTTGCAATGCATGCAGACAGCAGAAACAACATGCCCGTAGGGTCAGAGAACGTGGGTTTGAGTTGGAGTGGATGGTGCTGTCTATCTTGCAGGGCCACAGAATGAAATGAGACACTGTGTGAAAATCTCACTGTCTCCCTGCACTCCACAGCATGGGGACTCGAGAAAAATATTTCCTTCCTCTGTAAGTTACTTGCCCTCCGCAGGGGCATTCTTCCCTCTGTCCGCCTTCCTTGCATATTCTTCGGCTCCACGCTCAAGATTTCCACCAAATGTACTTTCTCCTTGCTCTTTGACTCCGTATATTTGTTTTTATTGGAGCTGGGTTGACAAATCACTTTGCAGAGAGGTGACCCATAATTAGGGACTAAAATGAAAGCATCTTTAGTTGGAAATTTCAAGTCTTTATGGCCTGATTCATCATATCTAGATCAGACACACTCATCATGTTTCAGCCTTGCATTGGCCTTTTTCATAAAACCTCTTCTAAATTTAGAATTAATAACATAAAAAAGGTTTCACTTGCACATATGGAACTACTATATCCCTTTTCATTTGCCCACCCTTCTTTCCTTTCTTATAAGCATCAATCAGTGGTTCACATTCTCATGTACATGTAGATAAACAAAGAGGGGAAAGAAGAAATTGGATTAATAAATAATACCTTTACACACTCTTGACTGTTTGAGATGCCTGGGTGGCTCAGTTGGTTAACTGTCCAACTTCAGCTCAGGTGATGATCTCGTGGTTCGTGGGTTCGAGCCCCACATCCGGCTCTGTGTTGACCGCTCAGAGCCTGGAGCCCGCTTTGGATTCTCTCTCGTGCGCTCTCTCTCTCTCTCTCTCAAAAATAAATACACATTTAAAAAATCAAAAATAAAAAAAACCAAAATCTTGGCTGTTTTACGTGTACCTTCATTTGATTCATATCAGACACACATAATTTGGTGGGGAGATGCCCAGTTTTATGTGGTAGTAACACCACAAAATTTTCATTGGAAAAGTTCCATCTTTAAAAAAATAATATCAGTGATGATTTCATTGAACAGGTATTTGGACAGAGTTTTCATTAAGTAGTAATTCCTTAAACAGAAATTGGAATGTCAGCAAACTTAGAAATTATGCAAATTAGGAAGCTGACTTCCACTCATGCTCGACACCTTGTTCGATCCTCAAAATCTAGTATGGAACGTGACAAGCAGAGGCATAGACAGTAGAGTTGTGGAGGTAATAGAAGAAGGGTGCTGATAAAACCCGTGACAGCAAAGATAAAGAATTTCGTTGCTGCCCACCGCTGTTATCCTTCTGTGCTATGTCCACTGGCCAGTAGGAGAGAGAAATGCCAAGACATCAGAGATCCCTCTTGAGTGTCTTGCTGAAGTCTCATCATTAACTCACAGTGGATTGCTGTCCGCTTCCGCTCTCTCCATTCTCTGGTTTCCATTTGTAAATATTTCCCAAGTATTTCAAGCTAAGTATTCTAATTTTATCCAACCTGTTGCAATTATTTTTCACTTTTGTTGCTTACTAAAAATATCCTCAATCTAAAGATAGCTGACTCATTCATCCTAAGCACTGAAGGCTGCAAGTTGGTGAATCATTCCCAATGGCCTGCGTGTAGAACCACTGTCTTCCTGTGGCTTTCACAGCGTTCTGGACCTCTTTCCATTAGAGCATTGATAATATTCTAAGGTGATTCTCTTCTACTCCACTCTACTGCCCTTCTTCAATTCCTTTGGCCTAAACCTTAGACATCAAGGCCTATGGGCTGGGAGCTGGTCTTTGGTTGCCATTTTTCCCATCCCCCAGCATATACTGGGCCGTTGTATAGTCAGTACTCAGGAAATATTTTATTACTGAAAATGTGGGCAAATAAGAACATTTATTTACTATTTACAGTTACTATTTACATTAGTCTGGATCAAAAAAAAATGCCATAACATCAAAACTAAACACTACAGCACTTACTGAAAGTGAGGACCAGCCCCTGACAAATGTGTGGATTGCAGGAGTCCATCTTTGCCATCCCCACGGTCTCCTTCCTTCCAGGTGGCGCCATTTGCCTACAGGGCTTCTCTTCCTCTGCAAGCCATTCTCTCCATTTTAACAGAGACACTACACTGTGCTCAGATATAGTCCCCAGAGGATAATGGCTCAGGACGGTAGTGCCTTATTTCTCGATCAAAAAAAGAAAGCAGTGTCAGGTGGATATTCCAAGTCACCAGGCAGCTTTCCTGCTCGTGTTCATTCGGGATCCAGGCTCCTTCCCTCTGTGGTCCCTCTAGAGAATGGTAGGTAAGAGGAAGTGAAGGTGGAATGTCCGCTCCTAGAAACCCCTGGTTCTGCCATGCTACACGTCACTTGTACTCACCATCTATTAGAGAATGAGTGACATGGCCACACCTCATGCTGAGGGGCTGGGCAGTGTAGACCCTCCCAGCTAGGACACCCACCCATGGATGGACAACATGAACCGCGGTCCAGCTAATCATTCCTGCCCCCGCTGTGCACGCTTGCCAGCGAAGAATTAACTTGAGACATTCATTCCTAATAAGCTACAACAGCTCTTGAAGCGCCCTGCTCCCCCTACCTAGTGGTCCTCTCATTTTTACCTGAAATCAGAACATAGAGCCCAAAAGGGAATTAGATTTTACTACTAAAGAGAAGGGGAGGTGGTGGGAATGTTAGAAAACCTTCCGAAACCACGCAGGACAAACAGCTGACTTCCAGTTGGGCATCAAATCATCTTGGTTAAAATAGAAGATTCTCACAACTGTGTGTGAAGCATTCAAAACATATCCCCACTGCAAGTTTCAGCGTAAGGCACTGCACGTGCTGGTAAAACCTAACATCAACCCCAGCTAAATAACTCCCTGTGGTAGAATTGCTTTAATTTCCTACACGAACAACTGGTCTACCCACAAGATGATCTAAAGCTTAGAATATTAACACAGACACTTCAGACACCAAAGAAAATGCCTCTTTCATTACGGTTGTGGCCCGATTCTAATAAGCATGTGATTCTCTGAGACTGGAGCATGGAAAGCCCCCGGCGGTCCCCAGGGAGCACTTGTCGCCCAGCTCTGTGTACAAATGTCCCATTGCAGGCAATCAAGGCATCCTGGCCTACGTCACACAAAAGGTGACAGAACAATGGCGTCCTGGTGAAATATTCTGCTTTGAAGCTAATAACAGACAGGAGCACGTTTCATTTGCCTTTGTGCATTTTTCACTTATTTTCCCTTGTTGGCGTGAAAACCCTCAAAGGTGATGATTTAATAGAAATGGAAATTTTTAAAACACTGGGTTTCCACAATCCGAATTTAGTATCTGTGTGTTATGAAACTCTGTGATTAAATGCCTTACAAAGTCAGGCACGCTATGAATTTGAATGGGAAACAGAGCTTCCCTGATTCGTGTATGAGTAGCTACAAGTTCTGAAGACACAGTCAATTGTCTACAGACAGATATTTATTACCCAATGGAACCTCTCTAATATATTCTCCTGGAGCCATTTTGAATGTTCTTAAATACTTGCAAAATATCCTTAACATCATAATTGAATGACTCTTCAAACAAATTCATAAATAAAGTGAGAGCTAATTATGTGGTGTTTTTGCTCCAAATATTCTGTGAGAAGAACAATTTTGTTTGTTCACACATACTATAGAAATGAATGCAGATATTGGAGGTTTTCCTTACCTTATACTAGGATTAAAATATGTCTATGCATCAGAATTACATGGGGAATTTCTAAAACTATATGCCTCGTTCCTATGTCCAGAGTTTCTCATTCAGTGTGGTTTTTGTGGAGCTTGAGAATTTGCATTTTTTTTTAACTAGCACATCAGGCAATTGTGATGTAGCTGGGTCACAGGTTTGTGGATCACTGATAAGGGTTTTGAAAGATTTAGAACAACGCTTCTGAAACTTTCTTGTGGGTGCAAATCACCCGCTGCAAAGGAATGTTGAAAACGTCAAATAAAAACACACAGGACTTTGCACATTGTGAGCGTTAGCCAACATTAGATGTGATTGGTTTCATTAAAGGCTGATGAAGAGTTACAAGAAAGGAAAAATGCCCAACTATTGGAATGAAATTGAAGGAAAACTGAGTTTTAACGTATAGGGGAAAGAGACACTGATTAAAAGTCAAGTGATGTTGCAGACCAAGGCGAATACTTCACACTCCTGGGGCACACCCCTTGTAATGACCTCAAGATAAATAACAAACAGCCTTCAAACAGGTAATCCTATCCCCAGCCTTCTTCCTTTCCAAAGTATTCTCCACCTTAGGGTCAGATACAGTTTTCTAGCAAGCTGGACTGAATGTATCACTCCCCTTCTAAAAACCCCCATTGCTCTTAGGATGAAAGCAAAATCCTCACCAGTCTCTGTTGATGCTCTTCTCTTTGCCTGGGACCCTCTTTCTCTACCCACACATCCCATCCCCATTCACCACCATTCGCCAACTTAGACACCATACCCTGTAGGAAGCCTTTCTCCAGCCCCTGTTTCCCCAATCTAAACACTTTCATACTTTACCGTGACTTCTGGCTTATTTTTCTGTATTCTTTAAGTCTGTAGAAACAACAAAAGCAAACATTTTCATTATCTTGATCACTATGTAATTCCCAGAAGCCACATCGTGCCTGGTACACAGTTGACGTTTCATAAATATTCATTCCATCAAAGATGGATGCATACATAAGGTGAAGTATATGGGTGCAATGAAATACCAGTGAGACACGAAAAGACTTTAATCTTGTCATTTGTGACAACACGGCTGGACTTCAAGGACATTATACTAAATGAAATAAGCTAGACAGAGAAAGACAAATTCTGTCTGGTTTAATTTATATGTGCAATCTAAAACAAACAAACAAACAAACAAACAAAAAGCCAAGCTCATATCTGCAGAGAACATAACAGTGGGGCCACGCATAAGAGGTGAGGGGGGTTGGGAGAGGGCTCAAAAAGGACAAACTTCCAGTTACAAATAAAGAAGTCATGGGTGTGTGATGTACAGGAAGGTAACTATAATTAATGATAGTGAATTGCCTATATGAAAGTTGTGAAAAGAGTAAACCTTAAAAGTTCTCATCACAAGAAACAAATTTGGTACCTCTGTGTGGCGACAAATGCTAGCCGGATTTATTGTGGTCGTTTTGCAATATATGCAAATATCGAATCATTATGTCGTACACCTGAAACGCATACAATGTTAACGTCAATTATACTTTAACTTGTAAATAAATAAATATTTGTTGAGGAATATAGATTGTTTACTCTTCATTCATTCTTGTGGGAGAGAAAAAGACCTTTAAATTCTTTCTGTGACTCATACTAAAACCATTTCCTTTGTGTATTTTCTACAAATATTTCTTGATCAATAGATTTATACCTCACTTTATACAATTTCTGTAAGCCATACGGATTTCAGTTCTTCTTCCTCCCTGAGTTCCTCTTTACATACAACTAAGAACTGATGATCTCATTCATCGATACGTGGAAATAGGACGAATAACACATCTACTCCTTATCATTACTATGTGCATGTAGAGTAAAGGGCACTTCAGTTGGGCTTGGAGAAAGAGATAAAATATAAGAATACAAGTGTTACCAGGAACAATCATTTATCACATGACATGGTAGAAATAGAAGCTGAATGGTGGCTTGGCTTCCCTGGGCCATACCAGTCATGAGCCAATAACAAAATGGGCAAGGCGAATACTATTCCCCTGCACCCAAAGACCTCCCCTATCCACAGAAAACAAGCTGAGACAGGAGATTCTTGGTTTCAGGGAGGAAAATTCTCCATTTCTCCCTGTGGGTGCCAGTCTCTATTCAGCCACGGGCAGCCCTTCCTGTGCCAGCGTGTTACTGGCTGTTTTGGCCCCACCTTTCAGCCTGACTCGGCTACTGGCCTGTCCCCTTGCTCCAGGTTTCTGTGTCCTTATCATCCGGTGAGGCCATTCCTCTTGTTAGTCAATCACCAAATATTTATGGAGCTCTATGCCAGTCACCTGGCCAGCTGCTGGGACAGTCATGTGAGGAAGTAAGCCTGAATCCTATTCCCACGGAACCTGGAATGTAGCAGAGAGAGCATGCTGTTCCCATCCAGGTGGGGACAGCTTTTTGGATGTGCTATTGAGGTGGCCTTAATTATTCCCTCTCTACTGTCCCTTCTCATAAAGAGTTTTGATTGTCCCGGGGCTGGGTGACCTCCCAGTGTGCCTTCCAGAAGCATCTACCCAGAGCTGAACACCAACCTGTACCCCAGGGTTCATCCAACTCTCTCCTGCCTCCTTCAGGGTGACTTTACTGCCCCCAGGAAACTGTCTGGGGCTCTTCTGTTTGAGAGATTTAACTCTGGGGACTCACTATTATTTCTCATGGGTCTCGTGTTTTCTCATGAAGTACATCAAACACACACACACGCACACGCACACACCCAGAAGCTCTCCACTAAAACACACAGCAGTATCTAGGTATGAAGATGAAGTAATTCTTCTTCTGTGTCAGTTTTAAAATACCTGACCTCCACAGAAAAAACTAACTCAAGGCAGGGCTTCTAATAACTCTTCACCCGGGGATTCTGGCCTCACCTCCTGGTCTGAACTTGAATAAGCAGAGACACTCTAAGTTGCAATACGCTTGTGTCCCAAGGAAAAAAACAACCACAACCACAACACTGAGCAAACAGGAATATTCATTCATACTCCTTCTGGTATTTGAGAAAAAACCAACACAACAAAGAAAGGTTGTTCCTTCCATCCAGTGGTCCCCAAGGAACGTACAATAATCCAACCAAACACAACGTGGGGTCTAAGCTACAGGCAACGGCTATTTTAGACAGGCTGGTGAGTACTGGCCACGTGGTGTTGTGGGATCACACAGAGCAGTGGGTGAACCGTAGTGAGAATCTGAAACACTAATGCGTTTAGGAGCAACTTAGAGAATGCGCAGTTAGGGGCTGGCATGAGGATGGGAGGCGTTTCTGAAATGGAAAGTGTGTAACAGGCAACGGGTAGACACACACACTTTTTAATGTCAGTGACTCCAGACAGTCTCCACTCAATAAGGGATCCAGAATGCAGACAACAGGATGTGAAATCAGAGTAAGTTCGTAACTTCCACTTGGGGAAGAAAGGAAACAGAGATATTTAGTCCATGCACAAAGGTGAGGAAACTATGGTGAAAGACAAAACAAAACAAAAACTGATTCTCCAAAACAAACAAACAAAAACAGAACCAAAACAAAAAAAACCCACCTGATGTAGAAGAGGAATCGGCTGGCCTGACAAAGGTAAGGCAGGATGATGACTCGGTGAGCCACAACCTTCAACCTGGGTAGCATGTTTGTCCCGGGCAAACTGCACCTGTACACATTCTTTCATGCTGTGCAATCAGTAGGCGGGCTCTTAAACTGCCTACATGTTTTGCCCTAAGCCCAGGAAGAATACTATTGAATCAGGCTACAATGAACATTTTTGGCCCCTTACTACTGACCCACATTTCTAAGCCCTTTGCTTGTATTTTCTTTCTTCTTCCCAGGCAGCTCTTTGAGGCTGATGTTCCGTTTTGTTTTGTTTTGTTTTGTTTTGTTTATGTTTTGAGAGATCGCGAGCTGGGGAGGGACAGAGGATGCGAACCGGGCTCTGCGCTGACATCAGTGAGCCCCAATGCAGGGCTCAAACTCACAAACCAGGAGATCATGACCTGAGCCGAAGGTGGGTGCTTAATAGACTGAGCCAGCCAGGCGTCCTGAGGATGATGCTCTAAATGTCCCTATTCTAGGATGAGAAAGTTGAGACAGGAGCTTGGCATTTTCCCCAAAATAACAAGTGGGACTTCCATCCCAGATTTGAACCATCTCTTTGTACTTCTTTAAAGTCCTTAAGACTTGCTTCCATGTCTCTCCCATTTGCTCCTTCTCATCCTGGGTCACCCCTTCGAGGTCATTGCCTGGCCCCGATGTTTCCTTGAACCAAACTATGAACTCTGAGGCCAGCCCCGTGTCTCACTGCCTCATCTCCAGTGCCTGTCCTAGAAGAGGCCTTCAGTTATATTTGCTGAATTATTGAAAGACAAACACATAAACCAGTGAATATTAAAACAGCAAGGCCAACAGAGGAAAATTCATTCTTGACCAGTAGATGGCAGCAGTGGAACGATATCAAAGGAATGACCTCGGTGACCTGACCAGGTCCTCCCCTGCTGGGTGTGCCGCTGGGCAACCAGTCTGGCCAGAGGAGGTCACTTTATTGTCTGAATGAATTTAGTCTCTCTTCTCTGGACACCTGCCAGATTTGCTACATCTTTTTCCAGCACCATAAAATCAGAACAGGGTTAATGATTCCATTTGTAATAGTATTTCTGTTGGATTTATTTCTTCACTAGCCTAGCCTGTAAAATATTTATTTTCAAAGAACTGATAAAAGGGTTTATGTATTTTATTCATATAACTTAAGCTATAGCTTAAATACGTATAGGATACATGCTCCAATTTGAAAGTATAGTTTCCTATTCTTTTTTTCCCCCCCTCAATTTTTATTTTTATTTGAGAGAGGGAGAAAGAGAAAGAGAGAGAGAGAGCAAGTGGGGGAGAGGGGCAGAGGGAGAGAGAACCTTAAGCAGGCTCCACATTCAGCGTGGAGCCCAATGCAGGGCTGGATCCCACAACCCTGGGATCATGACCTGAGCAGAAATAAAGAGTCTGAAACTCTACCTACTGAGCCACCCAGGCGTCCCCCACTCTCCTATCCTTGAATACTTGTGGTCTAAAGAAATTGTGCATGTAACAAGGATGTGATATTAAAGGAAAATCAAGGTATCCAAAACTAGCAACGTTTGCAATTGAATGAGGAAGAGGAGAGGGAATGTGAACAATTTTCCCTTCAGATTTAACCACAGTCCAAACATTCTAGAGAAAAGGTACTGCAGAATAAAATGAAGAAGGTTCCTCCCACCTTCATTTGCATTAACTTCCATTTCTTCTAATAAAACTATTTAAACTAGTGCTTCTCCGTGTTCAGTGTTACAGATTTACAGGTAAAGCACCTGTTATAATGCAGCTTCTGAGGCTGGGGTCTGGGGCAGGTCCAGAAACCGACTTGCATTTCTAACAAGCTCCCCAGTGAGGCTGGTGGTGATGCACTCCGGAGTACAATTATTTCCAGGACTTTAAAGACAAGAGGGACCCGTGCCTGTGTGCATTAATGGGTTCACATAGCCTCTGATCAAATCTTAAAGACATAATTATTTCTTTTTTTTTCAATTTTTTTAATGTTTATTTATTTTTGAGAAAGAGAGGGAGAGAGAGAGAGAATGGGCTGGGGAGGGAAAGAGAAAGAGGGAGACACAGAATCCAAAGAAGTTTCTAGGCTCCAGGTTCTGAGCTGGAAGCACAGAGCCCCGGACGCAGGGCTCGAACTCATGGACTGTGAGATCACAACCTGAGCCAAAGTCAGACCCTTAACCGACTGAGCCACCCAGGCGCCCCAAGGCATGAGTATTTCTTAGTTGTATTTCCACTTATCTTAATATGCCTCGGTAAGTTATCATTTTGATTATTTTTTGTAAATATAGTCATTTCCTGAAATTAATGTTATAGCTTTTCCTAAATTTAAATCAAAATGTGGTATTTTAGTTATCTATGATTGTGTAACAAGTTCTCACCAAACTTACTGCCTGTAGATGGCAGTAATTTCACTCTATCCCACAGTTGTGTGGGCCAGGAATTCAGGCAGACACTGCCTGGGGTCACCACGTGCCTTCACTCATGTGTCTATAAGGCTGAGCTCCGCTGGGTCCCTGTCTTATTCCTCGGTTTCAGGGTCCCTCTAGATGGTCGCTTCAGCAGAGCAAATGCATATCTCATATGCTGGTTCAGGATTCAGGATCAAGGTAGATGCACCAGCCCTCTTAGAGGCATGGAACTAGCATGGCGTCTCTTCCAGCATATTCTATTAGTGCAGACTACCACAGGCCAGCCCAGGGTCCAAGGACGGAGGAATAGCTCCTTCCTCCCCCCAGGGAGGGTGTCAAGGAATACACAGCCATCCTGAGTCTCTCAGCGAGTATCAGCGAGCAAACCATGATGTCATGGAATAGGGGCATGTGTGTGTGTGTATGTGTTCGTGTGGAGGGGTAGGAAGGACTGGAATCTTCATATCGACTTCTTTACCTTGTAAAATGGGTCATGTTTTCAACTTGACTTTCTTTGCATCGCTCTCCATTTCACTTTGAAATCACTATAGAAATGTGAAGATGGACGGAAGTTAAGGTGGACACACTAATGCCCCAGCAATGCTTGACTCTGAACAAATTTTTCTCTTCCTCATTCTTGAAGCCTCCCCTTTCCTGTCACTTGTTTTTCTGTAGAATCCTTTGTTCCATGGACGCCTGGCTGCCTCCGTCAGTTAACAGGTCAAGATCTTGCAGTTTGTAAGACCAAGCCCTACATCAGGCTCAACGCTGGCAGAGCCTGCTTGGGATTCTCTCTCTGCCTCTCTCTGCCCGTCCCCCGCTTGCTCTCTCTCTCTTTCAAAATAAAAATAAATAAACTTAAGAAAAAAGGAATCCTTTGTTCTAGGAACTTGGTATCTGTACTTGGTACCAAGACTCCGATGGCCATCGCCAGTGATAGACATGAGACCACCTTGAAGCCATGACGAACGTGGCTGGTAGCATGTACCAGATTCCTATAGAAACCACCCAGATCCTGTATTTTCCAGCCTTTACCATGATGGGTCTGCAGTTTTGAAGGCATTAGCCTTCTGTGCCCTCCTTTGCCTAAAAAAGTCATAAAACTGTTCCTCCTTAGCCCCGAATTCTGTCTTCATGTTACATTTTGGTTCTGGAGCATGGAGATCCGTTTTCGACAACAACTGGACTATTGCATTCATAAGATGGAACACATTTAGGTTTGTGAATATGGTTGTTGGAATTGAGGAATGTATACAGTCTCTCTAGGTCTCCATTTTCCCATTATTAAATTAAGAGTAAGAAGTTATAGGATGGCTAAGCCTCCAGAGAACCCTGTGACACTAACATATTAATCTATTTTGTCACCCCTTGTGTAATATACTTGTAGTATTAAAATATTTAATATATTTAATGTTTCAGAAATATACCATCCCAAACCAAAAAAGTACATATATATAATTATACATATATATATACTTACCTATGCACACCCTAACTCTTTGCCTCATCTTTATTTCCAGTAAGTGTTTCAAGAGCTTCTCCATAATTTAAGTACTGCTTATTTAAAGATTTACTAGTTTAATTATAGATATCCTCCCTCTTTCAAAATTCTTTAGATGTTTAGGGAAATCCTACAGCTCATTCAAACCCATATAATTTATTTATATAACATAATTTAAAGCTTAATCAAAACATTCCTCAGTTCAAATTATTATTGGCATTTTGCATCTTTTGACCTTTTTATATTTCCTATAAAACATTCTCATGCAGCTATAATTTCCAAAGATTTTAGAGCATTAAAAAAATCCACCCATCTATTACCTCCAGACAGCTCTGAAAATGAGAGATTATGAATCCTGGGATTGGTATTCAGACTTAGAAGAGGGAAGGAAAAGGTTTACATTATCATAAAAATATCATGGAACTTTCTAGACATTTCTTTAAAAGTGCTGGTACACGTTGATTTTTTCAGGGAGTAAAAAATAAAAATTTGTAACTCAGGCCCCCAGAAAAAAAGGCCTCAGTCAGGAGGAAAGGACATCTTCGGGTACGGGTACGTTAGGTTCAGGCAAGGAATGATACCAGATGAGGATAAAATGCAAAGCCAGAGAGGAAAAGCAGGTGAAGGGGAGAAAACACAGGGTCTGTAGATTTGGGGCAAATGCTCTAGGAAGCAGGGTCTGGCAGCTCCAACCCAGATTTTCACAGAGTGTGTCTGCCAAGAGTAAATGTCTTCAATGGAAACATACTTAAGATAGCTTTTAAATATACATGATTTTATCCCCCCAAATGTCGGGCACTGGGGTGGCTCAGTTAGTTAAGCATTCGACTCTTGGCTTTGGCTCAGGTCATGATCTCGCAGTTCATGGGATCGAACCCCACGTCAGGCTCTGAGCTGACAGCACGGAGCCTGCTTGGGATTTTCTCCCTCTCTCTGCCCCTCCTCTACTCTCTCTCTTTCTTTCTCAAAAATAAATGAACTAACCAAATAAATAAATAAATAGCCCCCCAAATGAAAAGTACCTGTATGGGATGAATTGTGTCTCCCCCCAAATTCCCGTTTTAAAGCCCTAACCTCCAGTTCCTCCGAATGTGACTCTATTTGAGACAGGACCTTTAGGAAAGTGACTTGGTTAAAATGAGACTGTTTGGCTGGGCCCAACTCAGTCTGACTGATGTCCTTCCAGGAGAGAAAGTTTGGACACAGAGGGTGCCAGGGATGTTTGTAGGGAGGAAAGTCCATGTGAGAGCACAGCATCTGCCAGCCAAGGAGAGAGGCCCCAGGGGAAACCAAACCTTTGATACTGGATTCCCAGCTTCTGGAACTGTGAGAGAGTAAATTTCTGGTGATTAAGCCACCGAGATGGTGGTATTTTGTGATGGCAGCCTTAGAAAGACGGTATAGTCGCTGTGTATAACGCGAAGATCATGAATCTGAATCTCCCTTCTGCCATATACTAACAATGTTCTCTAAGGCATTTTTGTTTTTGCTTTGAGAGAGAGAGAGAGAGAGAGTGCCAGCAGGGGAGAGGGAAAGAGGGAAAGAGGGAGAGAGAGAGAGAGAGAGGGGGGGGGGGAATCTTAATCAAGGATTAATCACAACCGTGAGATCATGACCTGAGCCAAAATCAAGACTGGGACGCTCAACCAACTGAGCCACCCAGGCACCCCTCTAAGGCGTTTTTTTATAAATATGAAATTTATTGTCAAATTGGTTTCGATACAACACCCAGTGCTCATCCCAGCAGGTGCCCTCCTCAATGCCCATTACCCACCTTCCCCTCCCTCCCACCCCCCATCAACTCGCAGTTTATTCTCAGTTTTTAAGAGTCTCTTATGGTTTACCTTCTTCTCTAACTTTTTTTCTTTTCCTTCCCCTCCCCCATGGTCTTCTGTTAAGTCTCTCAGGATCCACATAAGAGTGAAAACATATGGTATCTGTCTCTCTCTGTATGACTTATTTCACTTAGCATAACAGTCTCCAGAATTTTTTTAAATAAACATTCTTATTTTAGGATAGTTATAGATTTACAGAAAAGGTGCAAAGATAATGCAGAGGGTTCCTACAAACCCACACCCAGTTTCCCAAACTATTACCATCTTATATTAGTATGGCACATTTGTCACAATTAATGAATCAACCCTGATGCATTATTATTAAAGTTCTTACTTTATTTGAATTTCCTTAGTTTTTACCGAATACATTTTTTTCCTCCAGTGTCCCATCTGGAATACATGACACTCAGTTATCACGTCTCTTGGGCTTCTCTGACTGTGACAGTTTCTCAGACTTTCCTTGTTTTTTTCTTTTTCTTTATTTTTTTTATTTTTTTGAGAGAGAGAGAGAGCGAGCGTGCACGCACACAAGCAGGGCAGGGACAAAGGGAGAGGAAGAGAGGGAATCTTAAGCAGTCTCTGAGTTTAGGACGGAGCCCTACTCAGGCCTTGATACCACAACCGTGAGATCATGGCTTGAGCTTTTTAAAGACTGGAAAATCGTGAGTAACAAATAATTTCCTATCACACCTGCTTTCTTATTTCACCTGTATAAAACGTAGCATCCCTGGAGCCTAGTGGGGTACCTGATACATGTAGTTCTCTTGTTTTGTCTCAATAATGCCTTATTTCCGACGCATAAGGGAGAGCTGCTTTCTGTTGATACACCTAGGGGTCGAGATGCTTCCAAAGAAGCCGAGAGGGTCAGGGATGAAGTTGGAGCTGAGAGGGTTTTATTTCACAGAAGGTCTCTTAGGAGGTCGGGCTTTGTGTGTGGGTCGGAGGGTGCCTTGCACGCTCAGCCGGGCCTTGATGATGCTGCTGCTCTCGGCTTCACTTCCCACTGGTTCAGAGCCTCAAGGTCAGCCACAGGTGAGAACTTGGGGTCTTTCCAGGCGGTTTCTGAGGACATGCCCAGCCTTGGGTCTGGGAGTTTTTCAAAGGCTTCTGAGGACATCCACTTGCCTTGCTACTTACAGTTTTCCCTTTCTATTAGGTGGTTAGTTAGCCTGCAGTCTGTCCCAAAGTCATCCCAGCTCAGGCAGCCACAGTGTTGAACAATTGCCCCAGATTGTTTCCCATCAGTGCCCTCCTGCCCGGCGCCCTGTCTGGATCTAGTGAAATTAAAATTAGCCTTACAGTTGGGTTTTCCTGGGAGCTGTCACATGGGCCAAATCAGGACAAGTCTCTGACAAAGGGTCTGTCCAGACCCTCCTCGGGCTACAGGATAGCTGCTTTTCACCGTCACTGTGGATTTTGGTTTTTACGACTGCCATGGAGTTAGGGTGAGGGCATCGGGGACAGGACAAGTGGAAACACCACAAAGCTCACCAGTCTTTTTTATTTTTCTTTTAATATTTTGTGTTTATTTATCTTTGAGAGAGAAAGAGAGCGTGAGCAGGGGAGGGGCAGAGAGAGAGGGAGACACAGAATCCAAGCAGGCTCCAGGCTCTGAGCTGTCAGCACAGAGCCCGACACAGGGCTCAAACCCACAAACTGTGAGATCATGACCTGAGCCGAAGTTGAATGCTTAACCAACTGAGCCACCCACGCGCCCCCAAAGCTCACCAGTCTTAACAAAATTGAGCCGTTTTTCTTAGATAAACATCCCCTCGATTTTTGCAAACCTTTAGTTAATTACCAGGTTGCTTAAAAAAAAATTAAAAATTAAAAAAAAAAAAGCTGAAGCTGACAAGTTTTGCAAGTTTTCTTGTTGCTTTTATGGAGGAGAGGATTTTGGAAGCACATTACTCTGCCTTTCCCAACAATACCACTTGATGGCATATCTAATTTTGTGTTCATTTAAAAACTTTTTTTGTTATAGAAGAGCTGGAAAGTTTTATAAGCTTTAGGCCTTCACAAAAATTTATCTATCTGTCCCTGGTGCCTGGCAGTGGTTTTAAATCCTTTGCAGGTATTAACTCTAATCTTCTCTACTATCCCTTGAGAGAAGCCCTTCTACCTAGAAGTGTGCTTCAGCTCAAAGCTACTAAGTTAGCAGTCCAGAGTCATCAGCCAGCAATACGAACTCAGTCCAGCATGCAACCACCGCACAGCACAACTTAAAACTGGTAGCAGATGTTTCCTGCCATTAACAATCCCCAGACCCCACTCCAAACACACGCAAAGCATCTGATGTCTACAGTTAGTTTTTGACTATGTTCTAGAGTAAATTTCAGTGCCTCCCTCTGCCGATTCCTTAATAGCCCAGTTTTGTTTTTGTTTTTTGTTTCTTGGTGGTTTTTTTTGTTTTTTTTTTGTTGTTGTTGTTGTTGTTTTTGCCTTTGAAATTAGACATCATTGCCCCACCAGGGAGTTTGTTTTGATTTTTCCAAATCTTTAACAAAAAGTATCAATTCCATAAATTATCCATCAGTAAGGCTATGAAATAACATTCATTTACCAACTTTTCAGTACTAGAACGATTTTTTTTAATTTTATCTTATTTATTTTTATTTCCTACTTGTTTTACACTCCTTGGATAAAAATAGAAATATAAAAGTACAATAATATCTAATCGGCTAACTAATAGGTGTTTGCTATGTACCTCTATAAATTATAACTGAAGTGGGGGGAAAAAACCCTGAAAATGTAGGTGGAATTTTGGATCTCCCTGAAGGACCTACTAAGATTACTATCACTATAGTAAAACAGAGGGACTAAGTATCAACTTGTTTGGTTTAGGCTAATAACAGTAGGATTAGAGGAAATTAAAGAGATTAGAGGAAGACACATGGACAGGTAAGGGTGGGAACGGACCGAGAAAATAGGTGCACATTCAGAGGCAGAGAGGGAGGCCAAACAAACTCCAAAATCTCTATGAACACAGAGGAGAGGCTGTAAGTAATAACAACGTGTGTATCTTTCCTGTCTGTTTCCAGAAATCATTTATTAAAGACTGATGGGCCAATGGGACGCCTGTTGATTAGAACAAAGTTTTCCTGCTGAGGAGGCAGCTATGGCAAAAGCTGTTGGGGATACTGGTGAATGGAAGAGCCCCTCCCACAACCAGGAAATAACGTTCCTTCAATGGTTTCTCAGGACCAAGCCATTATTTTGTCTACCTGCCCTCTTTCTTCTGATTTTTATTTGTGGGCCTTAACAGGCACAACTTGTGAGCTGATGTTTTATTCACATAGGAATGCTAAACCGCACCCAGTCTTTAAACTCATCCTAAAAGTTCCCAAGACAGTCCTGAAGAAACTGAGAATCCTGTGGTTGAGTTACAATGCATTTGATGTACATTCCTGGCTTCCAAATTTATGGTTCCTGTCAGTTACACAAAGGACACCTGGTGAATTTCTATTTCTTATTCACTCGAATGTGTTGTATTACAAAATCAGTTCTTTTTTTAAAGAAAGCAGCAGGAGGGAAACGTGTCTACGAGGCTCCTTCTCACACTGTCGCATCTGGTAGTTCGGGCGCAGGTGCTAGGCGTCCGGGTAGGTGGGACTAGCGTGGAGGAGAGGGGTTGTGATCCAGCAGTCCCAGACTGGTGTCAACACCACCACCATGGAGTTTGGAGCGGGATTGTGCTATCAGTTTAGGACTCGATTCAAACATAACTCCTGTTTTCCCACTAAGTAAAAACTTGTGAAATAAATTCAGGAATCATTATAAAGGAGGAAAGGTCTGAAGAATTAAATCAGCCAACAGGAAAAGAGTGAACATATCTTATGAATTCCAGTAGGAGAGAAAAATAAGATTTCTGATTTCGGTGTTCAATTTCAGAGCTCAGTGTGTCACTTTTAAGTTCATACTAATTTCATTTTACTGGAGCTTTTCCCCTCAGTACAAAAGTACTGAAAAACTCAAAATCACAGAGGAAAAAAAGGCAGTCGTAACTACCGAACTTACAAATAATTGGTGTTCCTATTTTGATAGAAGATCAATAAGGTTGTATTTTTTCTATGCATTTAAAATATGCTTTTTAAAAATTGCATACTGTATATACATTACATACATCGCATGCCATTAACTCCTTCTTCAATAATTTAATGGCTGCCTATCATAGTATTATATGAAGTACTCTATTTACATAACCACTTAGATTTTTCCCCGTTTTTTTCCATTGCAAGTGATACTATGATGAGCACCTGTGCACATCCATCCATCCATCCATATACGTGGGATTTCATTAAAGAGTGATGCTAACCAGGAACTGGAACATTCTCACTATCTTAATAAATGGATATGATTAAAATGATGCATATCGTCTCTATCTCTCCCATCAGGTATTTGATGGTAGCTGATAATTAGCAACTGCGCCTACAGTGATCTCATTTACACTCATTAACAAAATCAAATAAGGTCAAAATTTATTGTCCTGTTCAGTGAATCATGAGTCTGGCAGCTGCTGCCACCGAGGCAAGCATTAATGCCTGGCTGTTAACAGACTGTCTGAAAAAGTATTTTCCGGATTATCTTCTAATGAACTTATTCCTAGGAGATAATATTGCAAGGAATACATGACCAAATTTCTCTAGTGAGAAGAGTTTAAACTGATGGTACATTGGGATTTCCTCAACAAAAGGGGAAGCTCCTTCAAATAATAAATTTATATTACAGACCAGGATGCGATAGACAACAGCCATTTTGAGGGATACCGTGGAGGAGGAAAGTGTATCTTCTCCAAGTGTGTCCTCTGGTTTCATGGGGCAGAGAAAGGCAGCCATTGTTGAATGGAGGCTAATTCACTTAGCAATTACTATACGCTATAATTTTCCATCTCATCCTTAATCCAAAGTATCCATTTTGGATGAGCCAGATCTTATATATATCTTCTTATCTATAGTCACTCTAAAAGAACCACTATCCACGTGTTGTCATTGTCCGTGCAAAAATAACAAGGAGAGAAAGCAGTGGATCTCTGTTGTGGTTAGACAAGGTTGGTTTGTTTTTTTTTTTTAAGTTTTTATTAAATTCCAGTTAGTTAACGTAATAACGTTGTGTCAGGTGAGTGATTCAACATCACCCACGGCTCGTCATGACTAGTGCCCTCTTTAATCCCCACCCCGCCACCCACCTCCGGTCTGGTTACCGTCAGTTTGTTCCCTGTATTTGACAGTCTGTTTCTTGGTTTGCTCTTTCTCTCTCGTTTTTTCTCCCTTTACTTACTTGTTTTGTTTCTTAAATTCCACGTATGGGTAAAATGATACGGCATTTGTCCTTTCTCTGACTTTTTCACTTCGCATAATACTCTCTAGCTCCATCCATGTCATTGCAAATGGCAAGATTTTTTTAAATGTTTATTTATTTTTGAGGGAGAGAGAGAGCAGAGGAGGGAAAGAAAGGGAGGGAGACACAGAATCTGAAGCAGGCTCCAGGCTGTGCGCTGTCAGCACAGAGCCCAATGTCGGGCTCGAACTCATGAACCATGAGATCATAACCTGAGCCAAAATCGGACTCTTAACCAACCGAGCCATCCAGGCGCTCCACAAATGGCAAGATTTCATTCTTTTTATGTCTGAGTAACATTCCACTGTGTGCAACATTGATATACATATCGATCACATCTTCTTTATCCATTCTTCAGTCAATGGACACTTGGGCTGCTTCTATAATTTGGCTTTTGTAGATAATGCTGCTATTTAAATACCAGGATGAATGTAACCCTTTGAATTCGTATTTTTGTATTCTTTGGGTAAATACCCAGTAGTGCAATTGCTGGATAATAGGGTAGTTCTATTTGTAACTTTTTGAGAGAACTACAGGTCAACATCCCTGATGAACATGGATGCAAAAATTTTCAATAAAATACCAGCAACCTGAATCCAACTATACATTAAAAAAATCATTCGCTATGATCAAGTGGGATTCATTCTTAAGTTGCAAGGGTGGTTCGATATTCGCAAATCAATCAATGTGATATACCGTGTTAATAAAGAAAGGGTAAGAACCGTATGATCATTTCCGTAGATGCAGACAAAGTAGAACAGACATTCATGATAATAAAAACTTGCAGCAAAGTAAGTTTAGAGGGGACATACCTCAACATAATCGAGGCCATATATGAAAACCCACAGCTCATATCATCCTCAATGGGAAAAAGTTCTCAGCTAAGGTCAGGAACAAGACAAGGATGTCCACTCTCACCACTGTAATTGAACATAGTACTGGAAATCCCAGCCACAGTAATCAGACAACAAAAAGAAATAAAAGGCATTCCGATAGGCAAGAAAGAAGTAAAACTTCCACTATTTGCAGATAACATGATACTCTACATACAAAGCCCGAAAGACTCCACCAAAAAACTGCTAGAACTGATAAATGAATTCAGTAAAGTCACAGGATAAAAAATCAGTGTAGAGAAATCTAGTGCATTTCTAAACACCAATAATGAAGCAACAGAAAGAGAAATTAAGTGATCACACAGAGTTTTTAGAATTAGCACTTAGTTTTGAAAAAACAAACACAGAGTATAGTTTGAATTTAGCTTGGCTCTCATGCCAAACATGAATGCCAGGTAAATTTAGTCAATATAAAAATGGATCAAGAAAATAGACAAGTCTTCTTAATCTAGGCCGTATCAATTAAATGGCATCTCTTGACCCAACGAAATTTTATGTTATGTGATTGAAGTGGCATCGTTTATTTGTATGGCTTTTTTCAATAAACAAAACATTTTTATTTTAAGATCTTTTATTTCTGTGTACTGAATAACCAAATATGATCGTTTTTCAATACCAAAGTAAACTAGTAAAAATAGTAAAATAGTAAAAATAGTGTTCATTTTCCTACCAGAAAGATGGTTATGCCACAGTCACGTAGATAAGGCAACAATATCTCCTACATCCCTGAGCAGTGACGTGGCATAAATATTGGCAAACGCTAAGGGCTTTGGTGATTATATTTATTGTTGTGAACAGGTAGTTCACCTGACCTGCCTTTCAATAGACAATATATCGCTTTTCATAGATAGTATGTACACAGTCAAAATTTAGAAGGTACAAATGAGTGGAAAGAAAAGGGGAACATTTTCTTTCTCGCTCTTGTCTACTTAGAGTCTCAGCTTCCTTCTCTAGAGGAGACAGTTCCTGTGTGACCTTGAAGAGATGGGAGAGCATGTACCAGTAGCTCCAACGTTTTGCAAGTTTGCGTGATGCCACTTTGCTTTTTTGAGAAAGCTGTTTTTGCTAACCATAAGAAACCCGAAGACGATTTTCACTTTTACAAACAAAGAGAGAGAGAGAGAGAGACAGAGAGGGAGAGAGCATTCAGTATTGGTTTTGCAGTGAGCCCTGATGGAGTCAGGGTGAGCCCTGAGCGTGAGCACAGCCTTGCCCAGCTCCCTCCCCAGGAACCCCCTCCTCAGCATTTTCCCATCAGGCCCACCACAGCTCTGAAATGTACCATCTGTGAGCATCTGGGCTTTCCCTCGATTTATTTTGTGCTCCTGTTACCAAGATGTGTCTAAGGTCTCAGAAAAGCCAAAGAGAGATGACTTTCTGGGCATGGGAATGCTCGAAAATATTTCTGTATAAATTAATGGCATTCGCGTCTTCACTTTAGGCAAAGTTTAGGAAAGTTTTCATAGGAACCCTGTACTTTTTGGATTATCGGGGGAAACCTGTATGAGCATACCAGATTATATCTCCTTTAAAAACATACGAATGGTCAAAGAATCTCCCAGTGTCCTACAGCTTCCTGAGATATATTAAGTAGAAAAAAAGGAAACTCTTAGAAAAGGCATTTCTAGGGGTGCCTGGGTGGCTCAGTGGGTTAAGCGGCCGACTTCAGCTCAGGTCATGATCTCGCGGTTCGTGGGTTTGAGCCCCGCGTCGGGCTCTGTGCTGACAGCTCAGAGCTTGGAGCCTGTTTCAGATTCTGTGTCTCCCTCTCTCTGACCCTCCCCCATTCATGCTCTGTCTCTCTCTGTCTCAAAAATAAATAAATGTTTAAAAAAAAATTAAAAAAAAAAAAGAAAAGGCATTTCTATGTATACCAGAGTTTCATGTTCTCATGGGCTGATACACCATCACTTATTTAATTAAACTTCTGTTAACATGTATGTTTTCTCTTTCATTCGTGTTGTGATTTTACAGTAACTATCCTCATAAATATGCCTTTTGTACATATGTAACTATATCTATAAGATAAAGCCCTGGAAATTGAATAAATTGGCCAAAATATAAATGCATTTTAAATTTTGATAATATTGTCACTTGCCCCCATAGAGGATCAATAATATACATGATATAAATAGTTGTATTTAAAAAGTATGAGAATATCTGTTCTATCACATTCTTATTGAAACAAAGTATCAAAGTTTTGCTTTGTAAATTTTATTTTATTATTCAATTTTTTTAATGCTTATTTATTTTTGAGAGAGACAGAGAGTGCAAACGGGGGAGGGGCAGAGAGAGAGACACACACACGCAGAATCTGAAGCAGGCTCCAGGATCTGAGTGTCAGCACAGAGCCCAGGGCGGGGCTTGAACTCACAAACTGTGAGATCATGACCTAAGCAGAAGTCACACGATCAACTGACTGAGCCACCCAGGTGCCCCTGGTTTATAAATTCTACAGCAAAAAGAAAAATATACTTCAGTATGTCTTTGTCATGAATGAGCAATCTACCTTTTTATAAGTTTAATAGCTGGGGTTTTTTACACACGTTTTTGTGTTTTTGAACATTTTTTATATAAAGTTGCATTTGTTATTTATTATATAGTTAACAGACTTTCTTTAGGAAGCTCTTCACATCACAAAGAAAAAAGTCATTTTTCTACTATGTCATTACAAATATCTCCCCTGCTGTGTCACCGCTTTTGACTTACTTTCAGTATTTAGTGCAGAGTATTTTTATAAATTTTGTAAATTAAAGTTAGCAATCTTTCTTCACTGGCTTCTATTTTGTTTTTGTTTTCAACACTTAAAACATTCTTCCCCTAAATTTGTATTGCTTTGTTTTCCTGCTTCAAAATTTTTTTTTCAACGCTTATTTATTTTTGGGACAGAGAGAGACAGAGCATGAACGGGGGAGGGGCAGAGAGAGAGGGAGACACAGAATCGGAAACAGGCTCCAGGCTCTGAGCCATCAGCCCAGAGCCTGACGCGGGGCTGGAACTCACAGACCTTGAGATCGTGACCTGGCTGAAGTCGGGCGCTTAACTGACTGCGCCACCCAGGCGGCCCTGTTTTCCTGCTTTTAAATATCTGGTTTATATGAAATACGTCTCGTTTAAGTAATGAGGGTTCCGAACTATTTTTTTTTTCTAGACAACTGCGTAGTTTTCTCCTCTTTATTAAATAATCCAGGTTTTCCCCTTTGACATGCCTTGTCCCCTTCCTTTTACACTGAAGCTTGCACATAGTAACCCATCAGAATTTGACAAAGCTAAATCATAGCCTTAACAAGGCTAGCCAACCCAGGTATACCCCAGTATGTCGCCAACAAATATTTTATCCAGATTGATGCTGAGTTGAAGATAACATTGCTATGTAAATCTACAGGCTAGATTTACCATGCTTTAACAGGAAAAGGTCACATTGGGTGAGATTAAGAGCTATATTGAAATGTAAACACATTTATACAGTGAAAACATAAAACTGTATTTATGACCTTATTTACATTTCATACCTAGAGAAAAAAGCGTATTGTACTATACCCAGTGCCCTGGTTTCTTGAGGTTTTTGCAAACCATTTTATTGTCTTTATTTTATTGGACAGTCTAAATTATACCGTGACTCATGGGCCAGAAAGGATCCGTTTATAAATATAAATAATATAATTTTTCCTATGAATTATTTTCATTTCTTCACAATTATTAAAGTTGTATTAGGGAACCCAGCTACCACCCTCCTTTGCTATATACAGTGTTGCAAAGTTGGAAGAAATTTACTCCAATTTAACAAGTAGACCCCAAATCAAAACCTATAGTTTTCTTGATTTTAATGAGGCAATTTATATACACTCCAATCCCAGCCATCTGAAACTGGCTTGGGTCCCTGACGCCTATCTTTCTCATTTTAAAAGTTTCAACTTATCAAAAATCCTTCAGTATCGCTCAGGTCTTTGAGGTTTGGCTGTGCTAATGAACAAACTAGGTCACAGCACAGGTCTGCCAGAATGGTAATTAATAAGAAATAGCACTTACATAGGACTTTACATCTTCAAAGGACTTTGCAAACACTAATTAACCCACATAACTGACCCCTTTAAAAGAACTAAGCAGGAACAAGCATTTGTTTTATGAATGACAAACTGACTTGCAATAAAGCTGTAATTATGCCTGATGTGAAGGCGTTACTCACAAGGAATATGTCTTCTCCCATTACATTTCACATGATTCTAGAACAACTTTCTCCACTTCAGCACTAGTGACTTTTTGGTTTAGTTATTTGTTGCGGGGGAATTTTCTGTCCATTGTGGCATATATAACAACGTCTTTGGTCCCTGCCCACTAGATGCCAGTTGCACGTCCCCAGTCTTGACTCCTAGAGGGGCGCCTGGGTGGCTCAGTCAACTGAGTGTCTGACTCTTGATTTCAGCTTAGAGCACGATCCCAGGGTTGTGGGATCAAGCCCTGCGTTGGGCTCCATTCTGAGCATGGAGCCTACTTGGGACACTCCCTCTCTCCCTCTCTCTCTCTCCCTCTGCCCCTCTGCCCTGCTTGTACACATTCTCTCTCTCACACACATTAAAAATAAAATAAAATAAAATAAAAGTAAAAAAGTCTCTAGAGGCTGCCAAACCCTGGGGGGGGGGGGGGAGTGGAGTGCACAAAAACCAGCCCCCGTTGTGAACTACTATGTAGAAGAAAGGGCAAAAAGTGACTGACTCTACTACAAAGTTTCCTTACAAATGCAGTTCTTTTCTCCAATTCACATTTTGTTATTACTGTGTATCACAGAACCCCTGCACCTGTTATTTTCCTTCTACGTTACATACAAAAATAATAACTGATATGACATTGTCCTAAATATTCTTTTAAAACACACCCAGATGCAGGCGTGCACACGCATGCATCACACACGCACACACACACTTAGTCCTCAAAACAACTCAGTAAACTAGGTACCATTATTACCCTATTTTATATAAGAGCAAACTAAGGCAAGGAAAATTGCCTAACTTGTCCAAGTACAGAAGTCTGGATTCAAACTCAGGAACCTTTTTTCCAGGGTCTGTGTTCTCAACCACTGAGTTATTACCTGTATATGTGTTATTTCCAGCAGAGGTATTTTGTTGTTGTTGTTGTTGTTGTTGTTTTGGTTTTTTTTTTTTTTGATGATTATTTATTTTTGAGAGAGACAGAGACAGAGACGAAGCGTGAGTGGAGGAGGGGCAGAAAGAGAGGGAGACACAGAATCCGAAGCAGGCTCCGAGCTCTGAGCTGTCAGCACAGAGCCTGATGCGGGGCTCGAATTCGTGAACCGTCAGATCATGACCTGAGCTGAAGTTGGATGCTTAACCGACTGAGCCACCCAGGCGCCCCTCCAGCAGAGAGTTTTTAAGCAGGGAACACCGCTAATGTCTTAAATGTCACTATAAGGTCTCTTAAAAACAACAGTGACACTACCGATAAGGAAAGAAGAAAGTGCCAGAAAAGAGAGGAGTGAAGCTGCTCTGTGTAGTTATACTCCAAATATATTTATGACATTAATAAACACAAGACACACTGAAGTGTAAGAGGTTCATACAGCATTATTCATGCCCTTGAAGAGCTAACTCAAAAGATAACATCAGATAAATATATTTTGAGGCAGAAAATTATGAGGAGCACAAAACTGATAAATTCTTGGATGGTAGGGAAATGTGTCACGACCGGGTGGCTAGGGCAGATCACGAGATAAAAATGGCGTATCAGCTCTTCAAAGACAAGTAGGATCTAAAATTTGGAGACTGTCACAGCAGGTGCACAAAGAGGGCATTTCTGAAGAGGAAACAGGATATTCATGGAGGCAGAAAAGGCTAATTGTAGTGAATCAGTTTGGCTGGAATTGATGAAGCAGAGAAAGACAAGATTGAAAAGTGAGCTTGAGGTCAGGTTATAAATGTGTTACCATCAATTTGGATTTTTTTTTTCTAGTAAGCCTTACGGAGCAAATGGAGAAGGTGAAGGAGGAAATATCTGACTGCTTCTTATGCACTAAACACTGCTAGCACTTTGACATACATTCCTTATCTACTTAATGAAGGTTTTCAGAAAGAGGAGAGCGTGATGACGTGTGTACTCACTCTCCATGGCTGCATCTTCAACTGGAGGCTCAATCGGGAAAAGATTTGCTCCCCAGTTCTCACGGCTGTGGCAGCCTTCAGTTTCCTGCAGCTGTAGGATCCATGACAGCTTACTTCTATGACAGTCAGCAGAGAGAAGGAGGGGGAGAGAGATGGAAGGAGGGAGGGAGGGAGACAGACAGAAAGTAGGGACAGTCTGCCTGGAAGACTGAGTCTCACGCAATGTAACGTAATCATGGGGCGATCTGTCCTCTTTGTCATATTCAATTGATAAGAAGTAGGTCACAGGTCCTGCCCACAATCAAGTGAAGAAGATTGTACAGGCGTGTGGACACCATTATCCAGGGATCATGGGAACTGCCTTACACTCTGCTCACCAAAGTCTGTCCTCTGATCCTTAATGATTGGCCTCCCTCCCATATGCAAAATGCATGTGCTCCCCTCCTGGGGTTTCCAAGAATCTCAACCTACTATAGTAGCAGCAAAGTATAAAACTCAAGCCTCAAATCAGGTGCAGATGAGGGGCCTGGTACAGCTGTCCATCTGTGGCCCTGCAAAATCGAAGACCCACATAATCTGCCCCCAACACACCCACCGTGCAATGGTGACGGAGACGTAAGGAGGCAGCTGTAGACATTCCCTTTCAGGAGGGAGAGTGAATGGAAGGGAGAAAGGAGCATCTGTCCATAGCAGTTCTGAAATCCAGCCAAGCTCGTGCTGGGAATTCCTGGATTCGTTTTCAAAGCTTGGGAATAATTCTCGGTGGTTCTTGGCCTGACTCTCTGTACTCAGTAGTTCTGCCCTCAGACCCATCCTTCCTTCGTTCATGCACGAAGGCTTGTTTGCAGCTGAGTAGTCTTCCAATGTGGGGAGTCAGTTTAGGAATTCCCTGAGCTTGCACCACTGGGTTAACAAGGTTTAGGAATAGGAAGCCTCAGGATGAAAGCATCCAAGATGAGGTAATCAAGATGAGGTATTCAGGGCAGAAGCAACCCCCCAACTTAGTACAATAGCAGGAAGCTGCTTTCACAGGAAGGAAGGACCAAATTAGGTAAACAGGTAAATAGGGCTATAGACTGCAGCAGGGTCAAGTTGCCCAGAGGAGAGCTAATTAGCAAAAGAAAGGCGCCTTGTTGACCCAGAGGTAGCAGCTCTGTCTTATCCCCTAGGCAAGCTAAGATAAACAGGCTGGCGTCTCACACCTGCCATAGACAACCATCTGCCCAGCACCAGGACTTTGTTTTGTATTGACCCAAACCCCTAACACCGCATATCTTCGAAACCCCCTTACCGCCCCCCCCCCACGCCCATGAGTTAATGTTCATGGATTCATTGTCTCTTTGTACACATCCATTACGCTTGTAAGCCTTCTGATCCTAATAAAATCAGAGCAAGGACCCTCACTCAGGGCTCTTGTCTCCTCCAGGACATTAGCCTCTCTCTCATTTTAATCCTGCGTCTGCCCTCTTGCTGGACAAGAGAGAATTCCAGACCCAGAGTCTACGACATTCCAAGACTGGTTCCTGCCAGTAGAGCTTTGGTGGTTTTCTCTGTTTCTTTCAATCCATACTGGCAATGATTCTGCTGAAATAACTTTCCGAAGAATCCCGTGGGTCTCCTGAGGATTTCAGTGGGGTTCTCTCCTCTCAGCAAAAGGCACACAACAGACCTTTGCAAGATGAGATCTTCTCTGCTTCAGCCTCCTGCTGAGGTGGTTCCGGAACACAACACAGCTCATCTTCTCGCAGGCCCTGTAGCTTGAGAGGATCGAAGGCTGTCATCTGAAATCATGCTTTGTGAAGTTGAATAATCTGATCTCAGGTATTTCTTTTTTCTTTTTTTTTTAAGTATATTTATTTATTTAGAGAAAGAGACAGAGAGTGGGGGAAAAGGCAGAGAGAGAGAGGGAGAGAATTCCAAGCAGGCTCCACACTGTCAGAGCTGAACTGCATGCGGGGCTTGAACTCACAAAACGTGAGATCGTGACCTGAGCCGAAATCAAGAGTGGGATGCTCAACCGACTGAGCCACCCAGGTGCCCCGAGCCTCAGGTATTTCTGAGGTTAGAGCAGAAATTGCGCAACCACGCCTTTGGCTTTTTCTGTATGTGACAATTTTGAAGCAATTCATTAATTTCAGCAGGCCTTATAGCTGGAGAAGCAGAGAATTTTCAAAGTCATGAAATTGTGGTTTCTTTTTGTAAAAAGCAGATTTTGTTTAAATTCTTTTGCATTTTATGGTAAAAAGTGAGAACTCAGGTGGCATCGTGGACACTTTGCTTGCAAGTAGGTATACATCCAAGTTCAGCACCTACACATTCTTCTTTTTACTCAAGTGCAGGAGACAATTTCACTAAGCTTCTGTCACTACATAACACGACACCCCTTCCTCCCTTCCTTTTGAGCCCTCGTTGGCAGCACCCTTGAAATCCCGATTTCTACCAATAGTCTCCTTGGAGATTTTAGGCTTTACCCTATAGTGTTTCTTGCATTTCTTCCTGACTGTGCCCATCACCCATTCCTAAAGCCACTTCGTAAGCATTTGTTAAACAGCACCCCACTTCTGGAACCAAAAATCTGTATTAGTTTCCTATTGCCAACTTCTCATCTGAAAGATTAGCTGGGGAACCACCATTTCTGCACTCGTGGTTGTTGCCAGCATGCACTTCCCTGGGCACATCCTTCAAAGCCAACACGGGGAGGGAGACTCTCGGAGCTGAGTCTGTAATCACAGTGGTAACAAGACAAGACATTTTGCTTGTGTGTGTTCTGAATATGTGGGCATGATGGAAATGGTTGTTTTATGCCACTGAGGTTGGGGTTGACTTGCTATGCAGTCATAGGAACAGGAACAATACCCAGAAGTCCAATTTTTGCCTTTTGGTAAATACATTTTAATTTATTTTTATTTTTTAAAGATAGATATATATATAAATGTTTTATTTATTTATTTTGAGAGAGAGAAAGAGAGGACGGGAGGGGCAGAGAGACAGAGGAAGAGAGAATTCCAAATCCCAAGCTGGCTCCACACTGTCAGCACAGAGCCTAACGTGGGGCTTGAACCCACAAACCGTGAGATCGTGACCTGAGTCAAAACCAAGAGTCAGCCGCTTAACCAACTGAGCCACAAGGGGCCCCAATTTTAATTTTTTTTTAAGTGAATGAAAGTAAGTCATGATATGTTGACAAGAATTTTTGCCCATTGTGTTTATTGCTGTTTGCCCAGGTACTTAGATGACACTCCTATTTGTAAACGTTTAGATAAAAAAACGTAAGGGATGGTGCTGTGGACTAAATGTGTTCCCTCAGAATCCCTAATCCTTAGAAGCCCTAATCCTTAATCTGATACTTGGAAGTGGGGCATGCGTGTGTTGGGGGAGTGTCTTTGGGATGTAATTGGGTTGAGATGAGTGAATGAGGGTAGAGCGCCATGTTAGAAGTTGTGCCCTAATAAGATGAAGAGCCCAGAGCTAGATCTCTCTCCAGCACGTGAAAATACAGGAGCAAGGTGGCTCTCTGAAAGCCAGAAAGACGGCCCACACCAGAACTCAACTTTGCTGGCACACTGATCTCAGACTTCCAGCCTCCAGAAACGTGAGAAAGAAATGTTTGTTGTATAAGCTACTTGGCTGATGGTATTTTTGCTACATGAGCTTGAACTGAGGAGGGAGAATCAAGAAATCAGCCTTAGACAAAAACCTGAAATACCTTGCTAAAAATTCTTCAGTGCATTTTTCCTGAGCACCAGATACAATGCATGTTCTGCAGTGTAGCATTTGAAATCATTCAAAATTTATCCTAACTTACCTATACCTCCCCCTCCCACCTAAATTTGAATGTTTTACAAACACTCTCCCCCAAATGTTTGTACTCCCCATGCTTGTATTTATAATCTTCCCTCTGCAAGGACAAACCCTCCATACCAATATGCCTGAGGGAATTCTACTTATGGTTCCAGAATGCACTCCCTTATTAACCCCCATTGGATTAATGAACCCCTACTGGGGAGGCCTGGATAAGAGCAGCAGATAAAAGCTGGAGAGTTTTTCTGTATGCTGGGCACTATAATTCTGTTCTCATACATGCTTTTTAAAAATTATTTCAAGTGTATTTATTTTGAAAGGGAGAGCAAATGAGTGGGGGGAGGGCAGCGAGAGAAGGAGAGAGAGAATCCAAGCAGGCTCTGTACTGTCAGCACAGAGTCCCACGTGGGGCTCAACCTCATGAACCAGGAGATCATGATCTGAGCCAAAATCGAGTTGGATGCTCAACCGACTGAGCCACCCAGGTGTCCCTGTTTTCATATATTCTGCGTGAGGTAGATACTGTTTCCATTTGAAAGTTTAGAAACTAAGGTTTAAGGAAATTGTGATTTGCTCAGACAACAGAGACAATTGGTGGCAGAACTGGAGTTGAGCCCAGGAAAACTAGATTCTAAAACTTGTATTCATTTCATTACAGCATATGGCTTTCCAGGGAATCCATCATTCCTTCATAGGGAAGCACTTTCTTTTGTATTCCAATTATTTTTATCTTTCAGTACTCTTTGAGTTCCTTAAAAGCAGAGACTGTCTTGTTCATTTTTTCACTCCAATGACTATCAAGGAGAGTAAGAACTTAATATATATTGGTTGAAGTTGAATGGGAACGGTTTATAAAATAGCTCTAGTGCTCAAAGAATTTCATATTAGATATTTTAAAGCTATGTCCAACCTACTTCCCCCAAAACAAGAGTTCCAAGTTTCCAAGCCAGACCTGCTCACCCTAATGCCAGGTAGAGTGCATGCCTATGATGCCTATGAAGCAGTTAGGGTAGCGACTTGATCTTCAAAGAAGGTGCCATCAGCCACAAAAACAACAACAACAACAAAAAACAAAAACAAAAAAAAACACCAAAAAGCAACTCTTTCAGGATGGTGATGTCATCAGGAATGCAGAAAAAGGTGGAGTTCTTGAACAGTGTCTTGTCCTGCCTGCTTTCTGGCAAGAACACATAGTCTTGGAGAAGAGCAAAGTAGGCTTTTCAGTATAATTCAGAGAATTTATTCCATTAATATTTATTGAGTGACCAATTACAACAGTGAACAAAACATACTGAGTGACTTCATTCACGGAGTTTCTATTCTAGTGGTAGGAAATAAAGGTGCAGTGCTTTGGAAAAAATAAAGCAGAATGAAGGGATGGTGTTGGGGGTGTGGGTGGGGGAACATACACCAGCCCTGAATGAAGTTCAAGGAAAAAGCACACAGACCGATGAGACTACAGTGTGGTGAGCAAGGGGGTAAGTGATAGGAAATCAAGTCAGAGAGCTAACAGAAGATGGGTAATCGGGGCCACCTCCAATGGACCATTTACGACTTTGGAAGTTATGAGTGATGGGGATTCAGTAGTTTTGGCTAGTGGAGGAACATGAATTGACTGCATCTTTGAAAGTAAAAGTGAGTGTCCTTGAGAGCTGACAGTAGTGGAATAAGACTGCAAAAGGGAAGGCCAGTGAGGTGATCGTGGTCTGTGAATAATGGTGGCAGGCTATGGTTACTGGGAAAAGTGGTGAGAGGTCATATTCTGGATTATTTGGAAGCTCCAGGCAACAAGATTTTCTGTGAATTGGAAACATGAGAACAGACGGAACCAAGGATGACAGCATGGTTTTCAGCTTGAGCAGCTGGGTGGATAGATGCACCATTTTGTGAGGAGGGGAACACTGGGGAGGAGCGTTAAGTGTATTGCAGAAATCCAGAGTTCTGAACAGAACACTTGTGAATTGTTAGGTAATCTAAATGACTGCAAAATAATCCCGAGGTCTGTAAACAGGACAGTTGTTCAGACTGAGTGGTGAGCACGTGCATTCATTGCACCATTCTCTTTCATATTTTAAAATGTTTTCTATGAGAAATATTTTATAGTTCTAGTTAGACACATTAAGTACGAGAGGCTCATTAGACTTCATGTGGAGACGTTATGTGGATACATACATGAACTGGAGTTCAGCAAAGAAACCAGGGCTAAAAATACATCAGAGTTATCAGCATATTTAAAGTCAGGGGATGGATGAGAATGTGTAGAGAGTGAGTAAAGACAGAAAACAGGTCCAGTACTAAGAAAACGAACTCCCCAACATTTAGAGATGGGAAAGAGAAGAATCTAGAAAGGCATGTTGCCAAGTTTTTGAAATGCGTATCCATTTACTAAAAAATATGTACCTTTGAATCAGCAATTCCATTCTAAGGATGTATAAGAAACAAACAGGACTAGAATACACAGACCACAGTACAGATTGATTACAATGTTCGTTAGGAAAACAAAAAGGTGGCAAGGTCAAACAACCTAGAAATCGAACAATAATGGGCTAGCTGAACACATTACACTACATTCAATGGTATAGTGAACAGCAATTTAAAGTGATGTAGGCATATTTTAGTGGCCTGCCTGTAAATTCTCCCACTGAGAAAAGTTGATCAAATAAAGCATTACAGTTTTACACTTTTCTGTTACACTGTAAATCTGTGTTTTGTGCTTTCCTTACCATCAAAAACCTGAAGTAGTGAATGTTATTGTCTTTGGTGGTAAAATTAGGTACTTTTCTTTCCACTGCACTTACTGGTTATCTATTTTGTAGTTTTTCTCACTAGGTATTATAAAAATATGCAAGTTTAATTTTTAATGCATTTTTAATTTTTTTTTAATTTTCTTTTTGAGAGAGAGAGAGAGAGAGAGAGAGAGAGAGCGCGCACACATGAGCATGGGAGGGGCAGAGAGAGACACACAATCCGAAGCAGGCTCCAGGCTCTGAGCTGTCAGCACAGCCCTGACGCGGGGCTCAAACTCACCAACCGTGAGATCATGACCTGAGCCAAAGTCGGATGCTTAACCAACTGTATCACCCAGGTGCCCCAAGTTTAAATTTTTAATAAAGTTCATTCAATAATATGAAACACAAAGGACCTCAAATAGGAACCTGATTTGAATCAGTCAAAAATTATAGATACCGTAGTATCTAATCTGATTGAAATAACTATTACAAATTGTCTCAAAATAAATACATCATAGGGGTGGCTCAGTTGGTTAAGCATCTGACTCTTGATTTCACCTGAGGTCATGATCTCACAGTTCCTGAGTTGGAGCCCTGAATCGTGCTCTGTGCTGACAACGTGGAGCCTGTTTGGGATTCCCTCTCTCCTCCTCTCTGGCTCAAGCTCATGCTCTCTCTCAAAATCAATCAATCTATCAACCACCATAAATTTCAATAGCATATTAAATATTTTATTTAAATTAAGAAATAAAATTACATTTGTTCCACCATTTCAATAAAATCTAAAACTACATACAAATGATCTATACACAGTTCCTTGGGTTCCATATTTTAAGTATTTCAGAGGTGTCATGAAAATATATTTTTCATAATGAATACACTGTATTCCAAAATTTAGTATATAAATCCAGACATAATATATATTATATACACTGAATTTAAATAACCTAAGATAAAAATCATTTTAAATAGAGCAATTTACCTCTCTGTAATGAAAGTCCCAACACATAGGCTATTTTGACATGTGGATTACATCTAGGAAAATCACTCTTTGTGAATACTATTCATCTTGGAGTAAAGTTCACATAAAAACATGGTCTTTGAAACATGCTCTATTTTAGAGAAACAATAAATGTGGGCCCAATACTTGCAAAATGGTAAGTTTCTTTTAATCAAACTGATCTAATTTTAAGTTTTTAGACCATCAAGTCTCATTCAATTTCCCCTAATTTACCTAGTTACATCAATAACAGGTTTCATTTATGAGCTTGCCCTTAACCCTAAAAAACAAATTTGTTTACAACATTTCAAACTTAAAAGAATTTTAGTCTTCAATTTAAGATATATTTTTACAAATCTAACTACAATTCTTTCTTGCAATGCTTTATTATATAACAACTATTAAAATTTTTATTTGACTCCAGAAAATCCATTTAGATCAATGCTTTTAATGACTCTAAAAGCTTCTGAATGTATTTTATTAATATTGGAGTCAAAATTCTAGATTTCTATAGGGATATCATATCAACACCTCTTCTTTAAACTGTTTATTTCATCTTGGTTTTAAAAGTCATCAAATATTACACTGCTAAAAGATTTTTTTCTTTCTTGGCTTTGGGCTATTCAGGGTCTTACCTATCTCAAAACTTAAAAATATTGTTTTCCTATTCTAATAATACCATTCAAGCATAAATTTGAAGGGATAAAAACAAAATGTAGTTTAAAATTTTATCTTTACCACCTGTTACGACGTGTCCACCAGATCACAGGCTTTCCTCACTAGAAAAGCTAGCTTTAAACCAAATACTGATTTTCCTCCTGCAATTCACACTTGTCTATTGAATCAGTTACCCAATCTTGTTGCAGGATTTTAAATTTTCTCTTAAGAGTTCTTCGAAAAGCTTTCAAATCTGCAACACGACTATGATCCTCCCCAATGATTACATGAGACACTCCCTGAGCTAAACAAGAAACTACTTTTGCTCCATGAAATCGAAGTTCCAAAGCTGTAAAAGCTAACCTCGTCCCCTCGATTTTGGTACTCAGGTCATTAACAACAGCATACAAGTCCAAATAAATAATGTGGTGTCGAAACATACTGAGTGGGGAGTGGTCCCAGGAATATCGATATTCTAAATTAGCAATCATGGAAGCTGTTTCTCCAGGACTTTGTTCGCTGGAATTTTTAATTCCTGAGAACACTTCTTTCAGTTGGTTCAAATCTGTATCAACGAAATAACTATCACCATAACAATCATATTCACGGGCAAAATGCTGCTTCGTCGATGGGCACATATGAATCATAAAGCGAGGTTGCCACGGAACACAGCTTTTGGTCTTAAAACACTCTAACAGCCACTCAGGCTTGACAACATCATGTTCATTGGAAGAAATTATGTTTTTCACCCTGATGTTCTCGGACCCTGCAATCACACAGTAGGTGTCTGGGCCTGGATTTTGTACTATATAACCACCAAATTCCGCAAGTCTGTTCTCCAGATCGGGCTTTGGATGGCTGTTTGTTCCACTCATAACACAAAACTCCACATCTTCAAATACATTAGAAACTTTGTTTACATTAGAAAGGTTAGGTGCTTTTAGGTGCTCAATGATTCCAACAACTTTCTTGATCCTTGGGGCAGCTTTCCGCCTCTTCTCTTGTGGTTCATCATCACCCCCGACATAAAGGTGTTTGGACGCAAGCTTTCCAGATGCTTTCCCTCGAAGTTGTTCTAAGTCATCTAGGGTGGTACATTCATACCACTCTTTGTCTTCTCTGATCTTTTCAATTCGGGGGAAACGCAAGGTGCAGCCAGTTTTATACATCTCACTGGGGACAATCTCTGTTGCTTTAATCTGAACGATGACAGAATGACAAGGCTCAATGTACACTTCTGGCTTCTCTGTTCCACATAAGATGCTACTTGGTGGAGCTTTTTTATGAAAAGGCTTCCAATGCTTGGCCAATTTCAAACCCAGATCATACAGTTCTTTCATGGTATAACCTGAACCAACACGACAGAGAGTGTGAAACATGGAGGGTTTTTCACCAGGAGGAGGTTTCTCTGCTACAGCACACAGAAAATGAGACATCATTCCGCCTCGCGAACCTTTACCCCAATAGCCCCCCACAATTAAGGTGTCCAGTTCATCCATCAACCCATCGACATACTCTGGTTTAATTTTTAACCATCCTTCACCTCTTTTGTCTGGCTTGTAAATGGATAGAGGGTGTTTGATCATGATTCCCTCTTCTCTTTTGTCTATTGCTTCATTCAAAGCATCAATTACTTCTTTTTTCGTATGAGCTTGTGTTTTTTGCACTATGTCTATCCTACCTGGTATTGGTGTAAAAACACTAGTGAGAATGTCGTACCTCTTTTTCAGGGTCTCACGCCCTAGCTTTTTATTATTAACCATCAGTACGTCAAAAACACAGTAACAAGTTTGCAGATCGGAATCTTCCACCATTCTCTTGATATCGAACTTATTCCCCTTTTGCATAAAAGTTTGTGTATTAGGGTTGAAGGCCATCATCTCACCATCCAGGATACAGGTTTGCACATCTGTTTTGAATGCACTGTGAATGAATGGTGTAAGAGAGCCTTCCCGTGGAGAATCTCCAAACTGATCTGTATAGTTAAACCCGTTCCGGGAGAAGTACTGATACACATCCCCATCCTTGTGCATTTGCATACGCTCACCGTCTAGCTTGGTCTCAATGTAGAAACTCTGGTGTTTCATGTCCTTCTCAATTCTCTCAATATCTGCTATGGCAGCCAGCATTGGTTTAAAGGCAGAGAATAAAGTGATAGAAATATCAGTAAGTCCGACGGAAGGATCGTGCAGTTGCCTACAGACTTTTTCAAGATCCGTGGTGACATTATGCAACTCGGCAGCATCATTGTGGAAAGCAGAAAATACAGATTGCTCACTAAAGCCAAGTTTCAAGTCCTTTACTATCATCCGTATAAGCCACTTTTGTTCCAGTGCCGAACTCTGACTTATAAGCTGAAGAAGACTCTTTTTTATTAGGTCCTTTCTTCTGGCAGAATTATTGCTGGCAATTGAGTCTAAAAGGTCATTTACTTGCTGTACTGTTAAACTTCCTTTCTGCAAACATCTTGGTTTCAACACGAAATATGCAATCATCGCAAAGTCTCCAGCATCTCCACGAGTTCCAGTGGGTGTCCTGTAATTTAAAAGCTTAAGGGCATCTTTTCCTTCTCTAGGTAAATTAAGCAATTCAATATAAAGTTTAGCAAGCATGGTTTCTTTGATTCCATAGGCCATTCTTTCTCTTTCGAGCTGAGGGAGAATAAGTCTCATTGCTGGATAAAAAGAGTCCCTGACATCTTTTTGGTTCTTATGAAGGGCATCATGAAATCTTCTCCAAGAATCTAAAAATTCCCTGAAGTGTCTGATTTTTTCTGCCCGTCCTTTACTTTTCTGTATTCGTTCTAAAGTTGAACATAAATCTGCAAAAGGAACGTGAGACGCAACAGTTTGTGAAGTCTGTGGGGTAGCCATAGAAGCGATGCGGAATCCTCTGGTTTAGCTAATAAGGAAAAAAGAAGAACTTTAAGTCAAAGATAAACTTCAACTGAATATTTAACATAAAGACTTCACAGACAGTGCTTCGTTCATGATAAAAGATTTATCAACATTTGCAAAATGAAAGTGAATCAATGCTTATAAATTTTGTCCCTTTCCACCTCTACATTTAATGAAAATCAACTATTTTACTTCAATTCTATTCCGTATTTATTACTAAAAGTATCAGCAGCTCCACTCACTACATTAGCAATATTGAAATCGACTACCTCGTCTTTCTCCGTAAACTCCAACTTCTATTGAATTAACTATTCCGTTCCTTATTCAGTGCATGATGCAAAAGAATAACAACAGAAAAAGAAGGCTCAATGCATTTCATTTCTGGCCTTCTGAGGTAAGGCCTTTCCTTTTATTTCTCCTCTTTTTCTGTCAGACTACCACACAGCCTCAGAAACAGATGTTTCTAACAAACCACCAGCCTCATGGAATTGAATTTGGCTTTGCAGGAAGTTTGGACTCCTACACAGGTAGGAGTTCACCACAAAAAAAAAAAGCCCAAAAAACAAACAAACAAACAACCCCCCCCCCAAAAAAAAAAAAACAGCTACTTTCTTCTTTAGGCCAAACAAAGCCTATGTCTGTCTGTGTTCACTTTCACATCACCACTAGCTTTACCCAATCATTCCAATCAATTTTCAAAACCCAACTCAAAATAACTTCCACCTGAAATCCTTACTTGACTTACCTCTTCTAACTATTTTGTCTAACTGTTTACAGCTTCATAAATTTAAATTCAGTAGTACATTTTTTGGGTTCATATTCTCATCTCATGCCTGTTACCCCTAACAATTCACCGACCACATATCCACCAGGCACCGTGCTATGTTTCTGCTTTAAGAGAGCATATGTTCTGTAAAGAAAAAGGGGGTATGATGGAACTAATTACAAAATGCTAAGTGCTGCAACAAAAGTAAATTGTCACGAGACAGTTGTCCACTGAAGTATCTTCTAAAGTCAGAGGAAATAATGAGTACCTTGCTGGGCTAGGGTCTAGACTATTTCCTAAAGTGGTCACCACAAGTGTGAAATTTCCTTAAAGTTTCAAATATTCATGCAAGTCCTATTAGAGTCTATAAGATATCAGAGCTACTATGTGATGTAAACCATAGAACACTAAAATCAACTAACTTTTCCAAAAAAGACTTCAAGAAGGGGCTCCTGGGTGGCTCAGTCAGCTAAGCATCCAACTCTTGATTTCAGCTCAGGTCATGATCTCAGGGTCGTGAAACCCAGCCCCGTGTCGGGCTCCATCCTGAGCGTGGAGCCTGTTTAAGATTCTCTCTCCTTCTGCCTCTCTTCTGCACACACACGCACTCTCCAAAAAAACCAAAGACTTCATGTAAAATGTGTGTTCTGGGAATAAAAACCATGTTTTATCTTGTGGTTTCAGACACCTCCTAGTACATCCCCGTCAAGCCTCAGAGCAGCTGCACAGGGAGGAGGGAGCCCCGTAGCGGTCTCAGGGCCGGTGAGATTTCCCCACAGCAGCAAACAAGCCACAGGCACCATCAGTACGAGGCTATGTTGTCTAACATCTGGCGTAAGAAATCACATGGCTGGTTATGGTACAGCCGTTACTACCCCACCAGTCTCCTGAGGTCAGGAGTTGTAATTTGTGTCAGTAGTGCCTGGCACTTAGTAGGTTTGTTTGCTGAACGAATTACTCAACATCTAGAGTGGAGTTCCTGAAAAAGCACACGAGAAAAGGCCAGGGGCTGATTGCATTCACTCCCCACTATGCCTGGTGGGATTCAGTCTGGTCAAAACCATTTAGCAGCTATGACTGCACAGGGCAAGTTCCACAACAGCCATTTGGTGGCCTTTAGGGGAAAAGGCTCCACTTCTCAGTCGAATTCCTAACAAAGGAAACTCAACTTCTGTTGGGTCAGTTAAGACCAAGAAATAAACCCATGAGAGACAACTTTCCTGAGACTTTTGTCTTTGAATACAGTAACTGCTTCCTCTTTAGGTGTCTTATCAGCATAACGGACTGAACCACCTGCTTATGTTTACTGTCTTACTTTGCAAAACATGCCCCCTTAAGTTAGTATGCTGTGGTATATAATGTTATATTTACAACCCATATATGATGTATAAAAAATGAAGAATGTTGAGAAATTCTTCTTTGAATGTACAAGGTGGGAATACAGTTTCCGATCTATCTGAATATTCTACTTGGTCTCAGTTTCCTTCAACAAGTTCCAGGCAAAGACTCAAATTACTTTATAACAACACTGAAATCTAGGTAATGGGGTGGACACCCATGTATGCCAAAACTGCTATAAATACAACGAGGATTCCAAAACTAGTAACAAATGAACAGCTTTAAATATTTTTACTCATAAAATTGTACCACTGCGTTTACATGTCCCCTAATTTTATCTTCTGGATTCTGGGTTTGTTAGTTGATGTTTTTGACTTGTGGTGTGTGGTTAGGGTTCAGGCTCCAGAGTCCAATGTTAGTTCAATTCTAGACTCAAAACTTAACAGCTGTGTGACATGGGGAAACCACTTAATTTCCCTGAGAGTCAGTGTCCTTAAGTGAAAAATGGGGTTAATAACTGCAGATGGTAAGAGGAGGATGAACTCAGATAATTTACATAAGGTGCTTAACAACAGTAGTTGGTAGCTGGTAAATCCTTGATCAATTTTAGGACTATACTACTTGTTGACGCAAGTAACATTTAAAATATAAATATTATAAAATATTAAGGAAATAAGGGAGGGATATGCTTCGCTTCTTGATAAAGAATAAGCAACTTTCAAGAGAATGAATACAGATCATTAATATTACAATAATGACTCATCGTCCATTCAGTAGCTGCCTATATTATCCTACAGTGACACAATGAAACATACCAGCAAGGTTGCATTCAGTGAATATGATGCTTTAGTGCTATTTTACTGCAGAGAAAGTGACTGGTACAATTTAATTTTCCTTCCTGCAGCGCCTTCAAGAAGATGCGCTTCCCTGTGAGACAAGGGGTTTACAGCAGCCTTTATACACTTGTGATATTTGGGGAGACTCTAACCGGAGAGAAACTTGTGATAGGAAAAAGCCAGAAGGCTGTGGGAGCCAGGAGGTTGACAGAAGACGAAAAGTAAGAAGAGAAATAAGGTGGTTCCCTCTAAGGATACTGTATCTCTCTCCAACTGCACCGGGACAGGCCTGCAAAATCTCTGGAGGGGTCCACACCACTCCCCCAACCCCGCAAATAAAACCCGCAACGTATCCGGGGTGAACTCGCACCGGCTTGGGGAGAGGGGGGTCCCCAGAACCAGACAGTCCGCAAACACAGCATCACAGCAGCCAGCTGCGTTCCCGAGAGGCAGGCCCCTCGCCCCCGCATCCCAAGGGTGCGGGTCCAGACCCAGAACCCCGAACCAAAGACCCGGCTTCCACCGCAGCGCGGTCGCCAGGGCGGCCCGCGACCCTCACCTGCGACTCTGGCCGGGGCGAATGGGCCGAAAGACTTCCTGTCCCGAAACAAGAAAAAAACTTTAAAGACTATAAGCAATCGGTGGGCCGAAAAGACGCGGGGTGGTCCCCTCCGGCTTGGGTCACCCCAGCCCAGGGTCTGTCTGCCAAACGTACCCCACCCGCGTTCGCTCCGGGGACTCCGAGCCCCCTCCCGGGCCGCGCAGCCGCACAAACAGGACGCGAAGCCCCAGGTGCGTTCTCCAAACCGGAAGCCGCAGCCTAGAGAGCCGGTTCCACCAGCTGTTCCTGGCGCAGACGCAATCTCTATTTAAAGCCGGGGAGGCCCTGACAGCGTGAAGATGCTTGCGCAGGCGCAGTCGCATCTGCAGGCCTTGAGGGCACAGGGATGATGTGCGCACGCGCAGTGACGTTCGGGTTGGGCACTGGTCCGCCTTGCATGGCTGAGGAGGACTCCAGGGAGCCTGGTGGCAGCGTGACCACAAATACAACTCCTGTTAGCCTCCCAAAGCAGCAGGTGCTCTTTGCCAGTGTTTCACCCATGAGAGTGGATTTTGTCTGAGTGAGGATTTTGTCTCCCAAGAGCACTTTGTGCACTGGCTCCTTCCTTGGAATGTGAACCTGAGTCTTCCCTGGCCTTGGTCTGCTCACTAGCAAGTGACAGCCTCGTAGAGTTCTGTTTGCTGTTATGTAAACTGTACCAATACTCATCTCATTGGCTGCTTGTGAAAGTGCCCATAATTGAAAAGGGCATCTTGCCTCGCCAAACATCAGACGTTTCATTTAAATGGAAAAATAGGCTTGTCCAAAATTGCTTAAGGCTGTCCTTTCCTATTTGTTTCTGATGATGGTACAGCTTGGATGTGAGTTCTTGTCTCCTAATACAGAAATAATACATAATTCATAAAAATACATAATATACAATTCATAATACAGACATAAAGAGTTGCATGCCTGGAAATCAACTATGGATTCTTCTAGTGTCTGTCCAAGGAGTCAAAATAAAATTATTTGGCAAATCTTCACTGAGCACCAACCATGATATAGTAATTTGCTAGGCATTCAAGATTGAGATAAAAACAAACTCAGTCCTTATGTTCCAGGAACTGTTGATTTCTACTAATATTTTGTTTTGGTTTGTCTTCTTTCATGGAGAACTGAAAAATTATCCATGACGGTGGAAACACCTTTGAGAGTTATTTCCTCTTGCCATAAAATACTGTTGCTTTAAGGGGTGATATTTTAAGAAAGTGACATTTTGCTGCAACAGTCTCTGAGAACATTTTAGAGCTACTAAGTGCCCTTTGGGGTTGTCTAATGTTCAAAAATCTCATTTTACAAAACTGTCACTTATTTAATTCACAGCATTCGTTTGTAGCAGAGCTAGACTTAGCCCAACAACATTCAATTAATTTCCTTTTATGTCGAATGCACCTAAGTTATCCAAATATTTCTCTGAAATCAGCTATGAAGTTTACAAGTCACATGATACTCTTTTGATGGTAATTTCTCCAACTACTATTCAACTGAATTATCAATTTATTTTGGAGTAGCACCCAACAATGTTGGTAATGGACCCCCCACAAGAGTCCATCTTATGAAAGGGCATTTGTGCGCATTTATACCTTGTTCAGCATCTACTGAGCTCCTATAATGTCAGAGTTTGCACTTTGTATTACTGATGGAAGAGAGGAATCATGGATTATGAAACCAAACTCCAAATTGATTAAAATCCTAGTCCATGATATTTTAGCCTTTCGAATCCTTGATTCAAAGATAATCAAGGGTTTTTCATTAAGTATCTTCTAAAGTTGCTGTGACTATTAGTTTATTTACGTTAAGTGGTCTATCTTAGTGCCTGGCATTTATCAGGTGACAAACAACAAGAAGCTAATATCGAGAGCCTGGCTTTGACCTGGAGCTCTCCATCTGACGGCAAGATACATGTTTTTTGTTTTGTTTTGTCTTGTTTTTTTTAAATATGAAATATTCTTTGTATATATAAAATAGGGGACAGAGAATAGGGAATGACCAAGGCGGCGGGGGGGGGGGGGGGGATCAGACATCTGTAGATAAACAATTTAGTACAACTTGGTGCCTTAGGAAAGTGAAGGTAATGAAGCACCAGCTTCAAGGGCCCCTTTGTGTGGGCACGTCCCAGGCCCTGGGCTCTAGCAGTGTTCCCTGGTCTTGTGCTTTTGGAAAAGTTGCAGAAGTAAGATAATTTTGCATTCCTGTTGTTTGGAAGGCACTCTAAATCTCCTCACGTTCAGGCCTCATAAAACCTCCATCTGCCCGTGAAGGTCCATTCTGATAGAGGTAGGGGAGGGCTGGGTTGGGAGAAAACAGAAACAAAATAAGTTACGGATGCGTTTTTAAGGAAGTACCGGAACGCACGGTACATACCCCTCCTAACTCTATTGGCCAGACACGCTGTCTTAGGTAATTAATCCTAATCTGTGTACACGCTTAGAGCTGTGTCCCAAAGGGAAATCTGGTGCGTTACCAACACTCACCCTGGGGGCCTCGGATGAGGGGCAGGAGGCCTCCAGGTGCCCCGGGCTCAGAAGCCGCCGGGTCCGGTCGCCCACCGCGAGTTCCAGCGTGCCGGTGGCCAGGCTCCAACGTATCTTGTCCGTGCCGGCCACCGTCGCCGGGGACTCCCCCGACTGTGGTTTGTGCGCATGCCCGGGAGGGCGGGCCGGGTTCCCACTAGGAGGAGGAAGGCGGAGAGGGGAGCAGGTGATGTGGGAGCCGGCGGGGACATTTGCCGGCGACACCGAGCGTGGGCCGGAAGTGGAGGAGCCGCGAGCGGCGCCGCAAGAGCTCCGGGCTAGACCGTGGCGACGGCGGCGGCCCCTCGGCTGGAGGAGGACGATGAGGAGCGACGGAAGCGGCGCGGGGGGACGCTGCCGCGCGGCAACGGATTCCGTGTCCGCGGCCCACTGCGCAGCCTGCGAGCAGGTCTAAGTAAGTACGGTGCGCGGCCGCCGAGCCGCCGGGTGCGCTCCCGCCTGGGAGGGACGCGGGGGGCGGCCGGCGGGGCCTCGCGGGCGCCCGGGACCCGAACCTCCTCCCCGGGGGAGCGGGATCCGCTCCGCAGCCCCGCGGCCCGTCGCGGGAGCGGGCGCGCCGGTTACCGAGCGCCCGGCGCTGCCGTGCGGGGCTGGACGCGGAGCGCGTCTCCGAAGCCTGTCGGCGGTCTGGCCAGGAGCGCGCACAGACCGGTGCTTGGAGCTCGCCCCTCGCGGCCCGCGCCCTCCCACGCTCCTGGCGAAAGTGACACCGAACTCCCCCAGCTGCGCGGTCAGAGAGGGCCCGCAGAGTCCCGGCCGCTCCCCGCCACTGACAGGTGTAGACCTGCGGATTGCATGGCAGCAAGTTTGGGGTGTCTAAGAAACGGCGCGAGTGCACCCCACGCAATTGAAGTCGACTTTGCCGTCGATTTTTGTCAGCGTTTGCTTTCTGCAAAATGCGATGCTGGTGATACTCCCCGGGGCATCATAACCGAAAACAAATCTTTTATTCGGCTGTTTTACACAGGTTCACTAGGTCATAGTAACTGAACATTAAGGCACAAGAGGCTTCCAGTTTTGATGTTTGGTTTATATTGATCCTGTCCTGGTTTCTTTGGCCCGGGTGAATACTTATCTGTGTCCATACTTAGATTAATCACATGTCTTTTACCAAGAAGTTGCATTTTATTTGAGTAAACGATAATTTGCTGCCATGCATGTAATGGAATCTCATAATTATGCCACCTAAAACATAGACTGCTCAATTCAGTTAATTGTTGACCTACTATGTGCCAGGCACTGACTACCGAAAATAGAGAGAGAATTGAATAGATGAAGTCACGGTCATCGAGGAGCTCCCAGTCTGTGTAAAACAGGTGAATTAATTATTCTACAGTAGTAAGCGTCACCACATAAATTTGTACGAACTGCAGGATGTGGAATGGTTGGTAGGGGGGAGTAGAGGTCCAGGAAAGGCTTTCTGAAGGAGCTGCTACCTGAACTGGGTTTTGACAGAAAGGTAACGCATTGCCCTATTTATTTCCTGTGTGCACATCCTCCGGTATTCTCCAGTGAGTCTCATCCATTATTTAATCCAAGTCTAGCAGAACTTGTAGTTGTGCTTACTTTCATTCACCCTGCTCTAGTGGATGTTAGAATATTTAAATTTCGTCTTCTAGAAGTGGCTGCATTAACACACTACGTACGACATTTGATGCCAGCAGTTTTTCTGTTACATGTTTCGTCTCCCTTTTAGACGTGAGGAAGTATATATTCAGAGAAGCTAAGTGAGTTGGCAAAGGCCACCTAGCTATTAGCAGACCAGGCCAGGAAACCTGTCTCTTTCCACTGCCCCACGCTGGCTGCCTCCCATTGGTAGCTGATTGGAAATGATGACTGTGAACCTGCTTAGGGACGGCTGTGTGTCCAGACCCAGGCGCACCACATGCCTTCGCGGGCCCGCTTCTGGCCCCTTGCCCTCTGAGTGACAGGATTTACAAACCAGATTGTGCTGGATTAACAAGATCACTCAGTGATACGTTCAGGAAGCTGTCCAGCCTGGCGTTTTTCTAGGGTGCCCTCTCTCTTGTTACTCATCTCATGGGATTCTTTTCCTATTTTTCTGTTTCCCACTAATTTAGAACTCAATTATTACTCAGATTCTAAAATCTTTCCGAACCTTGTTTCATCACCTCAGGGATGCCTGGGGCCCTTATATATGCTTCTTGGATGTTGACCAAAAAAGGTGTTAGTTTTCCTAATTCTTCTAATTAAGATTTTTGCCCCTCAAATGATACCTTTCATAATAAGTTATTATAGTTTATGTTAATGTTTCTTATAGGTGTTAACTCCTTCAGCAGTGCATTCTACTAAAATTGCAAAGGTGTACTATTTCCAGGGCATGCACTATATGCATTAATGAGTTAGCCTAGGGTCTTACCTTTTCTGTAACAGTGTTGTTATAAGAAAATGACTTTTCAGTTCCATCCATCTGGTTTATAGTAAAGTGTCTAGAACAGTACCACTTCATAAGTTGGAAACATACTAAATTTCATTATCTTTTTTTTTTTTTTTTAGTGTTTATTTATTTTTGAGACAGAGAGAGAGAGAGAAACAGAGCCCGAGCAGGGAAGGGGAACAAAGGGAGGGAGACAGAGAATCTGAAACAGGCTCCAGGCTCTGAGCTGTCGGCCCAGAGCCCAACGCGGGGCTCGAACTCACAAACGGTGAGATCGTGACCTGAGCCGAAGTCAGACGCTTAACCTACTGAGCCACCCAGGTGCCCCTCATTATCAGTCTTAATTCTAACATCATTATTTGCATTTTTAGCCTTCGTGGATTTTTTTAAAATGATTTTCTTTCTTACAGATATTTGTAATCTCAGAACAGATGGTGATTGGCTTCCAGTGGCAGTGAGCTGTCCTCTTTGTTCTGTCAGTTGACTCTATCTGCCACCCCTTCCTTGCTTCCAGTAAAAGGGGAAGGCACAAAAATGCTCTGTGTCGCCACCTGGTGTGTTTGAGATACCTGCCCAAGCAGAGTTCAGTCCCTGAACTAGTCGGCTGTCCACCATTTTCATAGGCAGTTGGCGCTTCATTTGTCCCCTGGGGCTATTAATACACGCTTCTTCATTATTGATGACGTGTGGGTAACCGTTAGGGAAATAGATAATTCATTCTGTGGTGTCTCCCGACACTCTGATAGCATTTTGTGTTTCCATTTCAGCTGTGCAGCTGGCATGGTTTCTTCACTTTCCAGCGCTTAGCAGAGAAGGGGATATATCGATGCAGGAAGGCTAAATCTGCATTCTTCATTACTTGAAATGTGATTGGAAACTGAATTCCCTTAGAGTCCTTAATAGTACCGCAGGATACTCGTTCTTACCCTGTTGTACAGCTGTTAGCAGCTGTTAGAATTTGCTTTCTACTTTTTACAGTCTTCTTGTGAACCTCCATGCTGTTCTGTCACTTGTAGTAGGTTTTTTAATGTATGATCAGTTTTTATTCTTAAAACTATTCCTGAAATTATCAATCTGAGATGGACTCAAGGGTCTTTAAAAATGATAGTACATTGATGAATTAGGAGTTTCTTAGTTGCATTTATAATTGGTTAACCTTTAGTTTGGGGGGAATTCGTGTGTCACATCTAGGTAACCATTGTTTCAAAGACCTTTTTTCTGTTGGCAGAATCAGTAAGTCTAATGCAATGTAAACTTTTGCAGTTAAAAAAATAGAATAATTGGCATTTACTTTTTTGTGTGAGAATTCCAGCCTTTATTAAAGTATAATTTTAAGTGTGATTAAAAGAATAACTTACATACTCTGCTAGTTATTGAGGCAATAAGCAAAAAATGTATTCAATTAGTCAGAGAAAGACAAATGTATGACTTCACTTATAGGAGGAATTTAAGATGCAAAACAGATGAACATAAGGGAAGGGAAGTAAAAATAATATAAAAACAGGGAGGGGGACAAAACATAAGAGACTCTTAAATACAGAGGACAAACAGAGGGTTGCTGGAGGGGTTGTGGGTGGAGAGATGGCTAAATGGGCGAGGGGCATTAGAGAGGACATTTGTTGGGATGAGCACTGGGTGTTATACATAGGGGATGAATCACTGGAATCTACTCCTGAAATCATTATTGCACTATATGCTAACTAACTTGGAGGTAAGTCAAAAAATTAATTAATTAAAAAAAAAAAAGGCAACCACACATGAGAAGTATCAGGCATGTGATGTGAGAGGGGCTCAAATCAGAGCCCCCTTCCCTGCATGGTACTGATGTGACCTGCCAGGCCCAGTCCAATGGCACTGGAGGGGGTGGTGTCTGAGGGCCCTCCTTGCTCCAGACTGCCCCAGAACTCAGGCCCAGGAAGGGATGAGGTGGGCCGTGTGTGCATCCCTGTACCTCTGTCTCGGGTTTCTGCCTGACTCCATGGCCCCCTTCAAGGTGTTTTTCAAGGCTAGCTGCTTCCGATCCATTACTTTCAACCAAGGCCTGGACCCAGATGGTCTCAGGGGCCTCTCACTCTTTCCTTCCCACCACAACCCCCACTGCCCCCCAGTCCCCCAGTCCCCAGGGGCCCCTCTGCCACCGCCTGCCCACTCACTACCAGCTGGCTACCTCAGGGGCCACCTGCTGTCAGGGGCTTCTTCCGCCCACTCCACCTCCCCCCAGGCTCCCAGCCCCCCGACAGAACTAAGTTCCCTTTGGCCGAGCCCCTCAGCACCGCCGCTCCCGGCTCACACTGACCACCCGGCATGTCACACCATGCCATACCATGCCACGCCATGCCCAGGGTGCGGGCTCTGGCACCACAACCCCAGTCCAGGTCGGTGAGCACACTGGACAAGACAGTCCCTTCTCTCTTTAGAACCCAGTTGCCATGCCTAACCAGAAAAGAGGTGATCCATGGGGTAGTGATGGTTCCTTTCAACAGTGGTGGTCCGGGTCCCCAGCCAGACCGCCTGGGTGCCAGCTCTGTGCATCTCCCCCCCCCCCCACCCCCGCCACAGCCACATGACCCTGGGCACATCTGTATGTGGGGGTGGCTGGTACCTACCTTGAAAAGTTCAAGGCGTTACATGAGGAAATATTAGGGTGACCATATATCTGGCTGTGCCCAGAACAGTCCCAGTTTGTACCTGTTGCCCTGTCACAGTTAATCGTGTCTCCTTTCGCTCTTACTAGTGAAGAGAGGCAGAGAGCGTGCTGTGTGCCTGGCAGGATATTCAGCTATTCAATGATTATGACAGTGCTCATTCTTTTTTTTAAGATTTATTTCTTCACTTAATCTCTACCCCCAACGTGGGGCTTGAACTTGCTACCCCAAGATCAAGAGTCACAGGCTCCAGTGACTGGGCCAGCCAGGTACCCCTGTGATGTCAATTCCTGATTGCTGAGGCAGTGACACAAATCTGCATGTGATAGAATGACCTAGAACCTGTATGGATGTCAGCTTCCCGTGTTGATGCTGTTCTCCAGTGATGGGAGGTGTTGCTGTGGAGGAAAACTGGGGGATGTGTACATGGGACCTCTCTTTACTGTTCTTGCATTTTCTTTTGCATCTGTAATTACTTCAAAATGAAAAGTTAAAAAACAATGTGTCCCTATAGTTTGAGTTTTAGTTCTTGATATATTTAAGTTCTCCTCTTTAAATTTTGGATAAGGAGTTGATAATAGATTACCAGCTTCAGTGGGCAAGCAATAATATTTTTTGGCAGGGAGGAAGTTGATGGTGGTTGTTACTCTGGACTTGAAATTAATCTTTAGTGTTTGCCATCGTGTACTTTACTTTCACTAGAGAGAATGACCCGAGTTCCATTAACAAAGCAAAAGCAAAGCATTGCAGTGTTCATAGCAACTCATGATAGTTCCTTATATAGTCCTGGCTTTTCTTTGTCTCTGCCCGATAATACTCCTAAAACAGGCCGGGTCTGTTGTTTTATGTGAAGGTTGTGTAGCCAAACTTATTTTCTACAATTTTAAGTGTGTGCTCTTTAAAAATATGTTTCTTTGATAGTAGTGGTCTGGGAAGGAGACTGAAATGTATGATGAATAAAATATCTTATAAACCTCAGTTGAAATATAAAATCACTGTATCTCTGTGCATCTGAGTTTTCTAGAGACTCATTTAAAAAAATTTTTTTAATGTTTATTTATTTTTGAGAGAGTGTGAGCAAAGTGGAGGAGGGGCAGAGACAGCAAGAGACACAGAATCTGAAACAGGCTCCAGCTCTGAGCTGTCAGCACAGAGCCTGGCGCGGGGCTTGAACTCAAGGACTGTGAGATCCTGACCTGAGCCAAAGTCAGACATTTAACCAGCTGAGCCACCCAGGTGCCCGGACACTCATTTTTAATCTTGGTGCATACTTAACCTCTCTCACTTACTTTTCAATTACTCCTTAAAGTCATCTGGGCCCTCCAACCTCTACTAGTCAGTAAAGACCATGTATTTTGTAATCTAATGCTTATTTTCCAGTTCTGCCTTTCATTTTTCTCTGTCACCTGTAAAATGAATTTGTGAGACCCTAGGGATTATTCAGTTTAACAGTTTGGTTCGACAGATATGGAAACTGATACCCAAGGTAAAAAGTGATAGACAGGAAGACCCATTATTCAGGGTCCCCATATTTAAATGTGGACTTAGTGATTTGAGAATGTGTGAAGCAGGGTTCATTGGGTAAAAGCCTCACCCAGGTGACACAGAACTTGTGCCTGAGCTGAAAGTTCTCTCTCCAAAGCTTGTCGTTTGTCTTATGTTTGTGATCCTTGGGAACCTGAAGACTGTTAGGTGTTTTTGTTAAAGGTATTTATCTTCCAGAATCTAGCAAGCTGTAACAGCGTATTACAATGCACAGAATATTTAAATTAAAAGAGTACATCATTCTTTTGGAGGTGGGGGAGTTCTGTTTTTATTTTATTTTGTTTTGTTTTGTTTTGTGTTATGTTATGTTATGTTATTTATTTTTTAATTTTAATTCCAGCATAGTAACATACAGTGCTACACTAGTTTCAGGGATTTATTCTGAGGGTGCAAAAACATTTCAGTATTCTCAGCATGATACAACACATTAACAAATTGTAGGACAAATCATATGGTCATTTTGACATTTGGAAAAATCATTTGAGGGGCACCCGGGTGGCTCAGTCGGTTGAGTGTCCAACTTCAGCCCAGGTCATGATCTCACGGTTCATGGGTTCGAGCCCGGCATCGGGCTCTGTGCTGACAGCTCAGAGGCTGGGGCCTGCTTCGGATTCTGCGTCTCCCTCTCTCTCTGCCCCTCCCCCTATCCCCCCTCTCAAAAATAAGTAAACATTTAAAAATGTATTTTAAAAAAGATTTGAAATAATTGAACATCATTTCATGATAAAAACTCTCAACAGAGTGGGTATAGAGGGAATACACCTCAATATAATGAAGGCCATGTATATAAAAATCCCAAAGCAACATTGTACTCAGTGGTGGAAAACGGAATGCTTTTCCCCTAAGATCAGGAACACGACCAGGAAGTCCACTCGCCTCACTTTTAGTGTTCTAGTACTGGGGGTGCCGGCTTCAGTGTGGCCTCTTCTCTCCATTTTGTCATCGAGTTTCTTCTGTCAGTCCTCGGGTCGATTTCCAGCGTATTTCGGGTGATTTGGTGGCTACCTGGTTGTGTTCCTGGGCCGAGACAAGTGCCGCCGTCCTCCTCTCCCCGTAGTACATCATTCTTAATGTGAGGGTGACACATCTGCGGAGGGAAAGGCAGTAAGGTTCTAGGGTTAGGCACTATGGAACAGTGGTTTTTAAACTTTCTGGTCTCAGAACCCCTTTACATTTTAAAAAATTGTCAAGGATGCCAAAATGTTTTTGACATGTGTACTATACACAGATTTGTTGTGTTAGAAATTAAAGCTAGGAGTTTATAAAATATATAACGTCATTTTAAAGTGGCAGTAAAAAAATCATTACATATTCACAATTTTTTTTTAATTTTTTTTTTAACGTTTATTTATTTTTGAGACAGAGAGAGACAGAGCATGAGCAGGGGAGGGTCAGAGACAGAGGGAGACACAGAATCCGAAGCAGGCTCCAGGCTCTAGGCTCTGAGCGGTCAGCACAGAGCCCGATGTGGGGCTCGAACTCACGGACCGTGAGATCGTGACCTGAGCCGAAGTCGGATGCTTAACTGACCAAGCCACCCAGGCGCCCCCACAATTTTTTTTTATCCAAAACAGCTGTCTTTGCAAAACAATTAATGAGGAGTGTGGCGTTGTTTTACATTTCTGTAAATATCTTTAATGTCTGCGTAAATGGAGGCTGGCAGATTATCATCCTTCTGCGTTCATTCTCCTGAGGTAGGTGGTTTTAGGTAAACTCTGAAGAAAATTGGGCTCACATATCCCTGCAGTTGTCAAGGGAGGAGTATCGTGGCTGTTCTTTGATAACTGCAGTATTCAACAGACGGTAGTCACACTGTAGAATCCGAAGCCTGTATCAAAGAACTTTTCGTCTTTGTCACATTGACATCCAGAAGCTTATGTTATAATGAATTTTTATCCATGCTGGATCATGGGACATCATTCATTGGTGACTTGGAAAATACTAGTTTTCTGTGTTGGGCAGATTCTTCCAAATGTTGAGTCATTTCGTAGGTTGTCAAAAGTCACGTTTGCTAATATCGTCACCACCACGATGCCATCAGAAGAGTCTCCGAAGTCATGGGATGCTATTGGCCACTTCACATTCATTTTTCATAAAATGTCTACTAGACATCTTACTCTGAATGACCATACTTTATCAGGTGGCTGTTTCAGTAAAAATGTTGTCACCTAGAAAAGCAGCTGGGTCAGCTCACAGCTCAGAATTTCAGCATTCAGCGCTGGTGTTGTTTGTGTCCTCTGCATTTTGTCACACAGAATATTAAAAATGTGTACTCACTGGTTGAGATATAATCCTTCCCATTTTGTCACAAAATATTAAAGATGTATATTCACTCGTTGACATATAATTACATTAATAATTTTTGCGGCTTTCTCAGTGACATTCTTATGTAAAAATGACTTCTCTCCCCTTCCTGGAATCCGTGGGGATAAAGAATATGATTCTTAAGTCTTGGTGCCTCTGCCTTGATTCTTGCTGCCTGTCATTGGTTTTGTACCATAAATGCAAATGCCCAACAGTGAAAAGCCAAATAGAGTATAGGCAAATACGGTATAATTGTAATATTGATCTTGAAGACACCTATAAAGGGTCTTGGTGACCCCTGAGAGTCTGCATTGGCATAGAAAGATCTCAGGTTTAAGAGGGACCTCAAAGATCATCTATTTCAACTGCTCTGATTTCCTCTACCCTGGGGTTGTCAGGTGTTTACTTAGTTATGCTTAAATACTTCCAGTTCCTGTCAGTAATTGTGCTGAGTAAAAATAAGTGGCATAGACAGTTCTTTGATGGCAAGTAAGAGAAATTCTTAATCCTGGAGTTATGCTTTGTCCTGTGTTTTAAGAATTTGTGTACATTTCCACTTGTTTTCTGTAAGTAATTGAACATGATGAAACGCAGGGATTACTAAAAATTATGTTGTAAAGGACACATAGTTGTGGTTTTATTTTTCTGTTGGTGTGTTTAAGGACAGTTGTGATCTTTGATTTTCTTTGTCTCTTCTATACTGAAATGAACTTATGTTAGACACGCACTGTTAGGTATGCCCATGTCTGTTTCTTGAGTAGATCACGAGCCACTTGAGAACAGGGGCTGTGCATTTACAATTTTTAAATAGTCTGTAGTGCCTAAACACTATTATTCACCTGGTAGGGTCCGCATATGTGTGTGGCATTGTCTTTAATCTGTAAATAGTGTGGTAGGACACACTGGAATCTGATGAGGCTGGGAAACCAAGTATGGGTGCTTCAGTGGCCCGGCTGGGTTTGAGAAATCTCCCGGGCTTGGCGGTAGTATCCTAAGGACTCGTGTCACTGAGGATGGACATGACTTCCGTACTGATCTCTTTTATTTAAATATTTTTCCTCGGAATGGGAGCATTTGCGTTTCTCCAAGGACATACATATGAGGGAACACACAAGATAATTCATGGAGATCAGAGGAGCACGCCCTCACTAACCCTGCTGACTTAGCACTCTGCTCACACTAGCCAACCTGGTGGTTCTGACACATTTGCAGCTTCAAATTGTTTTTATTTTTTAGTCTTAAATTGGTTATTGTATACTTATAATGGTCTAATACTTAAATACCTGAAGCATATGGAGCACTAAGCTGAATAAAACAAGTTAATCAGGACCATAAAATTCTCAAGATGATCGTCACCAGACCTGTAAGTTGTATTCATAGGATTAAAGTGCTTATATAGTACATCAAGATGTTGCTGATGCTTCAAAACTATTCTTCTGAAAGGAAAACTATCCTAATTATTTCTACTTTGTCATAATAAAATCATAATAAAAATTAGTCATGTTTTCAATAGATTATTTTATTTTATTTATTTTTATTTTTGAGAGACAGAGCACGAGCAGGGGAGGGGCAGAGAGAGAGGGAGACACAGTGTCCGAAGCAGGCTCCAGGCTCCGAGCTGTCAGCACAGAGGCCGATGTGGGGCTCGAACTCAAGAACCACGAGATCATGACCTGAGCCGAAATCAGATGCTTAACCTGAGCCAGCCAGGCGCCCCTCAATAAATTATTTCTTGAGACGTGCTTACTAATATCACTATGATACCTCTAATCACTTGGTCTAAATAAAAAGCACAAAATTATTTTTTAAGTTGATTGTTTTTCATTCAGAGTCAAGACCTGTGCATGTTATGATAATATGCTTATTTTTGAAATTATAACACATTAATTAAATTTTAGTTTAATATATTATTATACATTGAGCCCCAGAATTTTACCTGTGGTTTTTGAAAAAGTATTTGTTTATACATCATGCTTTTTTTGTTTGTTTGTAAGTAATGTAAAGCATGGAAAATGTGAGGCGGAGAAGGTTGTGGTTAGTTGTAGAGCAGTTTGAGGTGTCAGTGAAATATCAGGTATTCAAGGAACAGATAAACCGAGATTGTAGGTGGAGTAAACATAGAGAATCAGAATGATTTATACACGAGTGTGATACTCGGAGGCATGAAAAAGAATGAAATTGCTGAGGGAAAGGAGGTAGATGGACAGGACCTTGGGAAATGCTTCTGTTTGGGGTGGGTCAGAGGGAGCAACTCTGGAATTTGAGTTACCGGAAGCTGAGGGAGAGTCCGCGTTCGGTGCTGCTTAGGGTTTTGGGGCTGCGGTGTAGATTGAGAGAATCTGTTGGATTTGTTAGCAGGTGAGGTGCACTTTTTGTGAGAGATCGTGGTGGGAGCTTGCGCATCACATTCTCAGTGAGTAGTTACTGGGGTGGTTTAAGCCACAGGTAGACGGGCTGTAGAGACATTTGACATGCGAGGCCTGGTGTGATAAAGTGGCAAGAGCAGAACTGAGGGTTGGGAATAAGTCAGATATTCAAGATGTAGGCATGAGGTGAAAACATGATAATGACGGAGAGGCCTGGAAGATGACAGGGTGTCTATCGGTTGGCCGAGTTTCTGCCGTCTTCAGGTCTAATGAATGCCTTTTACCTCGAGGCACCTTTCTAGTTAGTGTCAACTTTGGTTTAACTTTGAACGTATTTAACCCACCATTTCTGTGGATTGTTTATGATACTAACGTGACGCATTTGAGCACGCAAAAGAAGCCGGCAAATAAATCGATGTCTTCTGGAAGCACATTTCATAAACGTTTGCCTCGTAAAATGCACTCTCGGGTGTAGCCAGTTGCCTTGCGTATTGTCCGTGACCGGCGGCTGGATAGCCGCGCTCTGGAGACCTGATAGACCATACCTGGCACCACTTCTGTCCCCTCTGTTGAAGGACATGGGATAGAAAACCCAGCACGTCAGCATCAGGTGTGTTGTCCCCAGATAATAATAGCTCAGGCCGTGGAGAGGGAGGGGACATGTGGGTGGGAGCAGATGCCACCCCGACTTGGCTACTTCTTGCTCCTCGGGAAGTAGTATCTTTTGTAATAGCACGTGCACACTGCGTCCGACTCGCCAGAGGACACGCCAGTTACGGGTCAGATCCCCACTGCCGGAAGCCCCTCTTTATCCTTCCCCTTGGACATGTGTCGCCCTACTCAGGGCCTGCTTAATCCACATTTAGCTCACCAAGAGGGGTCAAGTTTACCACGCACAATGTTGCTTAGAAACGGCTGCTATCCCACCTTTATCAGGTTTCCAGGGAAACAGTGCTAGAAGGTTAACCAGAGGTCATTTTTTTCATGCTAGAGAAAAGGTTTTGTTAACCCTTTACCTACACGAATTTATTGGCAAAATAGATGGCAGACTTACATACCACTAGCTGTAGGATCCGTGCGGTGTACCGTTTCAGAGGTACTGCGCCTTGGCAGGGACTTTCGTAACATCTGGGTCTATATGAAATTGTTTTTACGTGCCAGCAGGTGACTCCAGTAACTGTGTTCTGCTGATGGTTTCAACAAATTTAGTAAATAAAAACATCCTTCCTGGGGCGCCTGGGTGGCTCAGTCGGTTGAGCGTCCGATTTCGGCTCGGGTCATGATCTCACAGCTCGTGAGTTCGAGCCCCGCGTCGGGCTCTGTGCTGACAGCTCGGAGCCTGGAGCCTGCTTCTGCTTCTTTCTGTGTCTCCCTCTCTCTCTGCCCCTAACCCACTCGCATTCTGTCTCTGTCTCTGTCAAAAATAAATAAACATTAAAAAAATTTTTTTAAAAATAAAAACATCCTTCCTATTCGAGGCTTGCTTGTTCCAGTTCCCTTAAGAGCACAGAGGTGTGACACAGACTGGGGAACAGAAATTACTATCAAATTGGGTCAGGTAAGAGTAAGGCGGTCTGTGAGTAGAGGTCTCTGTCTAAACCACCAATAAATATGCCAAAGCGTATTAAAAAGGGGACAGCACACTCTCAAGTGTGTACTTGAGAGCAGTTTTTATTAACCTGTCCTTAGAATTGATTTCCATTTGAGATTCCTCCAAATGGGTTGACATTTATTCTGGCTTCCACCATTTAAGATTATAAAATTGCATTTGTTTATCACAAAGAGCTTTAGTTAAGGTGCCTTTTCAGGAATGCTTTCTGGAAAACCTTAAGTTTAATTCTTGTTATTGCTAACCAAAAGTGGACTCACATATGCCATTTTTCTAATGTCCAGTCTTAAATATATGTGCCCAGTACTCAGAATACAGTTATGTTTTCTTAGAAGGCTAATAATGTACATACATTATTTATTCATTTAAAAAACATTTTAGTTTGGAATATATGTAAAGTGGTGTCCTACCCAGTAGAGATAACAGTAGTGAAAAAGAGAAAAACGGTTCTTGGCTTTATAGATTTAAATTCAATATTATATGTTGAAATTAGAAATTAAAGAGGCTACTTTGAAAAAGATAATTTTTCCAAGTTTGAATAATTGAAAATTGTAAGTCTTTTTTCTCTATGTTTGATATATATGTATATGTGAAATGTTCAAGTAGTTTTGGTAACAATTTTGTTTGATTTGAAAACTGAGTCAACTCCTGATTATCCACGATATAGGAACCCTTATCAAATTTCTAGATTTGCTTGGCACATTGTGGTGTTGATGTTAATTTGAGCAGAACATGGTTAAGAACATAGTGGTGTAGCTAGAAACACTAGTCACAAAGGAAAATAAAGTTCATATGTCTATAGTATCTGTACATGCTTTTCAGATTAGTTTCATTTGGTAATGCTGACCAGCCTGATATGTAGGCATTTAAAAAATTATTCCACTGAAAAGGGAATTCAGACTGGAAATAAGTGATAAACACAAGATTGTTCAGCAGCTATATGGTAGAGCAGAATTTTAGGGTCATGGAATTTTAGCCATGTGTTTTTTCCTACTAAATCACCAAATGAATGGTGTTTCAGTTACTCCTCTCTCTGATACCACTGTCACAAATGATTGGCTTTAACTATGAAAAAGACAGTAAAATTGTTCACTGAAGACATACCTTAAGTGGTATCTTATTTTCGAAATAGTGCGGTACTCTAGTATGTTGGTATTTTATATCCCAGACCTTGTTAATCCTAATCATTACACAGAATTTTTTTATTTTGATGTATAAAGTTAACAATGATGTGTTTTCACCTTTCTCCAGTACAGCGCTTGGTACACATGAAAATCCTTGACAATCATTTGTACTTAAAAAAAATAAATAAAAGTAAGTAAACATGAGATGAAAAGTTTAAGTGGGCCAGATATGTTGTTGAGATTCGTGCACTGCGTTGAAGGGATGTGGCGTAGCCCTGTGTGATCTAAGCTGTCGATAAATAGCCGTCAGAGAGGCTATTATTATGAGAGGCATTGGTTGATGAGTGATCTGGAATATTGGCTTATTTGGCTGCTCTGAAGCAGCCCCTCGCAGTTCTGGTTTTTAACCAGGTCGTGACACCCAGTGCTCGGGTGCTTTTAAGCTTGAATTTTTTTGTTTGACTTTCTGTATCTGCTGTTCTCTAGCTCACCATGGTGTTCATGTAATAAAACTTGCTACAGCTGGGTGGCAGTGTTGACCACAGAGAAACTTCAAGAAAATGCTGTGCTGTTGGTTTATGTTCAGAGAGTCATTTGAGTAAGAATTCAAATTTGAAAGTGTATGTTCAGCGAGCTAGTAAGTAAGGTATGGTTGGTGGGGTAGTGGTGAAATGTCAAATCTGTTACATCATCTAACTCGCCTTTATGGCCAATCGAATTTAATTTGGTTTTATGATTTTTTTTTCAGTGTTTAATTCAGTGAACAAAAGTGTCAAGTTTATTAGCTTATGGAATACAGCTAATAAAAATAAATTTTTATTTTTTTAAATAAAATAATATTTTTTAAAATACTATTTTATTTTTTAAAATAAAATAATATTTTTTAAAATACTATTTTATTTTTTAAAAATAAAATTTTTTAAATTTTAAAAATCAGTCATTAGCAATTATCTATGAAATTTAAGAATAACTTCTTTATGGTAGTTTTGTTTGCAAGTAAAAGAGGATTTAATATTTTTTAAAACTTGGCAAACGTATAAATAGATGACTGCTACATAAGAAAGCTTACAACGTACCTCACTTTTTTTGCTTTTTTTAAGACAGTATGCATAAAGTTTTTTATTTGATAACCAAAAGATATTGACTTAAAGTGCTTTTCTTCTGTATTTTCTTTTATCAATTATAATTTTCAGAAATCTTTAAAAACATTTTTCTCCAGTAAGTCATTTTCTTCATTTTTCTCTGGTTCTCAAATAGAATTGCTCTGTCTTCGTTTCACACTTCTCCCCCAGGTGTTTATGGCCTTTCTAATATGTCATACTAATCTGGATTGACTCATGATGGGAAATTGTAGTAAGGGCTGTATAAAAGATTGTGCTTATTTCATGATACTAGCAGTCTGAAATTTCTTTTTAATCCAGTGTGAAAGAAATTATTGAACTCTTTCTAAAAAATAATGCAATGCTGGAAACTAGTAGTTAATTTAAATAAATTATTGTTTAACTGGGAAATCCTGCAGGTAAAGAAGAAAATATTTTATTCTTACCTCAGTTTGTTTAGGTACAATTTATAATGTGAAAAAGAAAATTGACAATAAGTTGTATCAGATTGATCTTGACTAATTAGAATATATTAACTATCTCTTTAATAAAATTTGCCTTCAACCTGCCTAGCTCAGTGAAGTTGTAGGATACAAAATCAATATACGAAAATCTGTTGTTTCTTTATACTAATAATTATCAGAAAGAGAAATTAAAGAAAATGGTTTTGTTTATAACTCCATAAAAAAATAGAATACCTAGGAATAAGTTTAGTCAGGGAAGGGGAAGACCTCTACCCTGAAAACTATAAGACAAATATGAAAGAAATTGAAGAAAACACAAATAAATGGAAAGATAATTCTGTTTTCATGGATAAGAATTGTTATTATGTCCATATTACCCAAAACGGTGTACAGGTACAGTGCAATCACTACCGAAATTACAATGGCAATTTTTACAGAAATAGAACAGTGATCTTACAATTTGTGTATGGAACCACAAAAGATCCCAACTAGCCAAAGCAATCTTGAGAAAGAAAAACAAAGCTGGAGGCATACTCCCTCATTTCTAACTATATTACAAAGCTATGTCAAAACAGTGTGGTATTGGCATAAAGACAGACACAGTGATCAATGGTGCAAAATAGAGTCCAGAAATACACCTACACATAGATGGTCAATTAATTTACAACAGAGAAGCCAAGAATATACAATTGGGGCAAATGGTGCTGGGAAAACTGGATATCCACATGCAGAAGAATGAAACTAGGGCACTACTTTACAACATACACAAAAATTAACTTAAAATGGATTAAAGACGTTAAGATCTGAAACCATAAAACTCCTAGAGGAAAACAAAGTAGTGAGCTCCTTGACATTGTCTTGGCAATGATTTTTGGATCTGTGACACCAAAAGCAGAGACAACAAAAGCGAAATAACTAGGTGGGACTACATCAGACTTAAAAAGCTTCTATACAGCAAGGGAAATCAACAAAATGAAATGACTGAAGGGGAGAATATATTTGCAAAGCATATATCTGATAAGGGATTAGTATCTAAAGTATATAAAGAACTCACACAACTCAGCAACAAAACAATATGATTATGAAATAGAAGATCTAAATAGAAGTTTTTCCAGAGAAGACATACAGATGGCCAACAAGTACCTGAAAAGATGTTCAGCATCACTGATCCGGGAAATGCAAATGAAAAACCACAGTGAGATGTTACCTCACACCTGTCAGAATGGGTATTATCAAAATGACAAGAAATAAATATTGGCGAGGATGTGGAGAAGAGGAAACCCTCGGGCACTGTTGGTGGGAATGTAAATTGGTGCAGCCAAGGAAAAATAGTATGGAGGGTTCCTCAAAAAATTAAAAATACAACTACCATATGATCCAGCAATTCTGCTTCTGGCTGTTTATCCAAAGAAAACAAAACCGCTGACTCAGGAAGCTATATGGACACCCATGTTCATTGCAACATTATTTACAATAGCCAAGATATGGAAACAACCTAAGTATCCATTGATGGATGAATGGATGAAGAAAATATGACATGTACACACAATGAAATATTACCAAGCCATAAAGAAGAATGAAATCTTGCCGTTTGCCACAAAACAGATGGACTTGAGACAAGCATTATGCTAAGTGAGATAAGTCAGAGAAAGGCAAATCTGTATTATTTCATTTATGTGTGGAACAAGAAAGAAAGAAAGAGAGAGAGAGAGAGAGAGAGAGAGAAAGAAAGAAAAAGAAAGAAAGAAAGAAAGAAAGAAAGAAAGAAAGAAAGAAAGAAAGAAAGAAAGAGAGAGAAAGAAAAACACCTAAACCCCAAGTTTACAGATACAGAGAACAGGTGGCTGGTTGCCAGAGGCAGGGATGGAGGAAATGGGTGAAGGGGATCAAAATGTACAGACTTCCCGTTATAACATGAATCATTTGGGGACATTAGGTACAGCTTGGCCGCTATCATTAATACTGTAGTGCATACTCATGGGGTGCTGGGGGGGCTCGGTTGAGCGTCCAACTTCGGCTCAGGTCACGATCTTGCGGTTCGTGGGTTCAGGCCCCACGTCAGGCTCTGTGCTGACAGCTCGGAGCCTGGAGCCTGCTTCAGATTCTGTGTCTCCCTCTTTCTCTGCCCCTCCCCTGCTCCTTCTCTGTCTCTCAAAAATAAAGATTAAAAAAAAAATTTTTTTTAAATACCGTATTGCATACTTGGAAGTTGCTAAGAGAGTGGATCATAGAAGTTCTCATCACAAGAAAAAGAATTTTGCAGCCATGTTTGGTGACAGACGTTAACTAGACATACCGTGATCATTTCTCAATATAGACAAAGATCCTTACGTTGTACACTTGAAAACAATAAAATGTATGTCATTTATGCCTCAATACAAAAAAGAAATTCTCTCAACCTACCTAGCCCACTGATGGGCACACCAGGAGCTTCGGGATCATGCTCGTTGGCCTTTGGGCTCTTCGTCCTGAGGAGCTGGGAGCACAGCCATTGACTTACGCCCCTGAGCCTCCGTTGCCTCATAAAAATTTGGGAACAGGGCATTAGCTGATTTTTGTGTCGAATCAAGGAGGATGCATTAATGAAAGTCCCTGACAGTAATTAAGCACTTTTTTAGAAAAATGTATATATTTTGATGAATATTTATATTTTGTACTCCTAGCAGTGGAAGCAGAAAGGAGACTGTTGAGACCAGAAGAAACAGGGGAATTTGAACAACGGTGGATGGAATGATGTAGCCTTCCAGGGGTTCTCTTAGTGCCGTGATTTACTGTCACATGGATTTAACTTTTAAAATAATGTAAATTGAATTACTGATTCTCTCTCTCTCTCTCTTTCTCTCTCTCTCTTTAGGACACTTACGAAGAGCTACAATGGAAAAATCCTGGATGCTGTGGAACTTTGTTGAAAGATGGCTAATAGCTTTGGCTTCGTGGTCTTGGGCCCTTTGCCGTATTTCTCTTTTACCTTTAATAGTGACTTTTCATCTGTATGGAGGCATTATCTTACTTTTGTTAATATTCGTGTCAATAGCAGGTATTCTGTATAAATTCCAGGATGTATTGCTTTATTTTCCAGAGCAGCCATCTTCTTCACGCCTTTATGTTCCCATGCCCACTGGTATTCCACATGAAAACATTTTCATCAGAACCAAAGATGGAGTGCGTCTGAACCTTATTTTGATAAGATACACTGGAGACAATTCGCCCTATTCCCCGACTATAATTTATTTTCATGGGAATGCAGGCAACATAGGTCACAGGTTACCAAATGCATTGCTTATGTTGGTTAACCTCAAAGTTAATCTTTTGCTTGTTGATTATCGAGGATACGGAAAAAGCGAAGGAGAAGCGAGTGAAGAGGGACTCTACCTGGATTCTGAAGCTGTGCTAGATTACGTGATGACTAGACCTGACCTTGACAAAACAAAAATTTTTCTTTTTGGCCGTTCCTTGGGAGGAGCGGTGGCTATCCATCTGGCTTCCGAAAATTCACATCGGATTTCGGCCATTATGGTGGAGAACACGTTTTTAAGCATACCGCATATGGCCAGCACTTTATTTTCATTCTTCCCAATGCGTTACCTTCCTTTATGGTGCTACAAAAACAAATTCTTATCCTACAGAAAAATCGCTCAGTGCAGAATGCCTTCTCTTTTTATCTCTGGGCTCTCCGACCAGTTAATTCCACCAGTAATGATGAAGCAACTCTATGAACTGTCCCCGTCTCGGACTAAGAGATTAGCCATTTTTCCCGACGGGACTCATAATGATACGTGGCAGTGCCAGGGCTACTTTACTGCCCTGGAACACTTCATCCGAGAAGCAATAAAAAGCCGTTCTCCCGAAGACATGGCACAGACCTCACCCAACGTCACGATTATATGATGCTCTTCTGTTTGATTAACGCACTGTATTTTAATTTGCGCGGAACGATAAAGAATGTTCCTTTCTACAAGTGTGTTATGTCTGTACTTGTCTGAAGAGTGACATTAAACCCTGAAAGGACTTCAGTGCTCCTTTGAGACGATCCAAATAGTTTTTGACATGTGAAGAACTGTAATTCTTGGGATTATTTCATAGTTTTCATCAAACCTTTCAATGTGGTCATGTATCCGTATCTTTCGTTTAATATGCCAGTATAATAGCATATTGTATTCAAAAGTTTCTTGTTGCCAAAATGGTGTGCTTCGCGTGGCACTTGGATCCGTGGCTGGGTGTGGAAGGAGATCTGCCAACGAGAAACCTTTGAGTATTATTCCTTTAGTAAGTACCGGGACAATCATGGCAAGCAAACTTAGTTCTGTAACTGCATTCTTCACCTTAAAAGTTAAAATGAAATGCATGATGGTATTTTAGTCCTTGAATTATGCAATGCATCGTTTTTACTGTAAATAGCACTGGTCATTGACCGACATATACGGTAACCTGGGTTATATCTATTTTGATGTAAACTCTATTTTGTTTTCGGCGAGAAGTGAAATCGAGGCCTGTGTGCCGGCTGCCATTGCATTTTGCTCTGGTGAATGCTGAGATCCAGCTTTTTCTTACAAGTAAATGGGACCCCATTTTCCAATATAAATGTACCGTGTTTTGTTAGGTACAGTCTGGATCATAGCATGTAAAAATAGAAATTTAGAATTTTACTGCAGCTTTGATGTGCACATTTGAACTTTTTAACATTTGTAATTTTGGTGGCAAAGAGAATTTTAGCTTCTGTCGATTTTGTAAGTCTACAGCTCAACCACTAATAGCGATCATAATGACAATTAGAACTTGTTTAAGAAATAAATTGGCGAGGCTTATCATTACATGATTGTACAGACTATTTTACAGAAATTCCCACACTTGAGTTTTAAGTCCAGTATCTAGATATATCTAGCCCACAACAGCCAAGATATCATTTATTGGACTTTCTGAAAATAAAAGTTACAAAACCAAAAGCAAAAAACCTGTTCTTTGGTTTAATGTTTCAGTTGTTCTTCTATAGAGCATTAAAAGACAGTTTCAGGAAGTTTTCTTTTTCTCCTCCACATAGGAGTGTGGGAATGAAGGAACTCAAGAAGTTTTTCTTACAGAACCTATTACCACATTTAACAATTGCGTGGCTAGAAGTGAGAAGTAGTATTTAGACTTAGAGAAGAGTAAGAAAAAAAAAAAGAGCCCGTAAAACTTGCAGAACATACCTTAAAAAATATAAGCTATGGGGTATAATTGTGCTACGTTGTTTCAGGCTGTCCTCAAAAATTAGATGTAATTGAGCTCTGTACATTATGTCAGCTTTAACATAGAATATTTTGAATATTTAGCTATATTTATTGGCTTTGTGCAAGCGGCTAGAGCAGAGAAATCATGGGTCAATATTCTTGACCTTAATTTTAGAATCTTTCCATGGAGATAGGGCTAGAGATACTTTTGCCAAATAACATTCTTATTCACTTTATGTCAGTATTTAGAAAAAAATTCTAGCAAGTATGATTTCCTGTTTTTCTATAAATTATTGTTTAAAAGTCATGCTTTAAAAAAAAAGTTGGTAATGCATATCATGGAAGGCGTATTTTTATGTATAAATTCACCACAATTAAAGGATACTTTTCATCTTATTGGTCATTGCGATGTAGAATGACTCTCCTAAATAGTAGTGTATTCAAAAGAAAAAAGTTAATACAACAATCGTAGTGTACTTAGACATGAGCTTACTTGGTGCACCTTAGCTTGTATCATCTTTAAGGTTTGGAGTACCTTTGTATGTTTCCCTGTAACCATTTAGCGTAGTACTTGTGAAGGGGTTTATCCACTTTAGTTGTAATGAGTATTATGCTGATGAAGTATAAAAGCTTTTTCTTCATCAGTGTTTTGTTCTTATGCTGCTTTTTTTTTTTAAGGTTTATAAACAAATTTTTCCCCCCTCTAAAGCCAGGCTTTCAAAAGTTGCACAGTACTCGTGTATTCACCCCCACCTTCATTCTCTTCGGATTAAGGGGCATTTGTTCCTGCAGCAGAGGGAAGGGACTGTGTTTAGGGTGGTAGGACATCATTCTTTCCTGGCTTCTGTATCTGAGATTTCCTTAGATGGGAAGAGGGCAGAAAACAAACTCTTGTGGTCAGAGGTCCATGAAGCCTGTGACATCGTTTTTTCACAACATGTCTAATTTTGTGGCCAAAGCAGTTGGTCTTAATAAAATGTGAATTCTTCATGAGTCACTCCTTCATTGGGACCCAGGTTTTAGTGGGAATAGAAGTGTGTCCACCTCGTGTATTAATTTCTGGCTCATTTTGCAAGAGCAGCTGTAATAAGAGTTTATGAATGCATTTTAAGTTTTTAAGCTACTGTAAACTTGGAAATCCTAGAATGATTTTAAATCTGTCAAGATACAATTCATTTAGAGAAAGTTCCGATATTTTAAAAGGGATCATTGGGGCGGGGCGAGTGGGGGATGGCAAAAAGGACACTCAAAAGGAGATTGTAGAATATGGGGAGAAATAGTTTGTGATGCATAAAAGGTGCTAAATGAAGAGAAATGGCTGGAAAGGGATACGTGACGTGGTTCTTCAGTGTCGATCCAGGAAATGACAAAACGACTAACAGATAAGGTTGGGCGAAAAGGCTGCCTAACTGTGCAGGACAAAACGTTCGAATGCATGTTGCCTCTAACCAAGAAAGTGACTAGAGCACCTGACGTTGCAAATACCTTGACTGTAAAATTGGCATTTTTATCAAAATGGTATTTTCAATTTTGTTACAGGGCAGCTTAAACTGATTTTTTTTTTTTCATGATGAGCTGTAGACACTTGGTAATCACCCAAGTTCCAGCTTTGGTGATGTATCAGTTGCATTGTGGTTCTCATTGAGAATTCATACCACCCGATGCATTTATATTCATTTCTTATTTTTGTAAGATTTGGTTTGAGGTGGGAATAGGTTTGTTTGGTCCAATACGGAATGAAGGCCATATTCAATTTTATATAAATTATCTCCCAATCTCAGTTTAAGAGAAATTTCATTGTTGAGTCCCTTTCTTCCTTAAGGCTAGGAAAAAATAGGGTAAACTTTTTAAAGGATGTCACAGAAGTCACTTTTAAAATTAGGTCATGATTGAGATGTATTGAACTCCTCCAGTGACCACTCCCCTCCATGTTTCCTATTAAGTTTGACAACAATTATGAAGAAAAAAAACTGTGAAAAATACTAGTTACAATGCTTTTGGATTATCCACTTAAGTTTGTGTATTTTCATATCACTCAGGTAAAGTTGGAAATGACAGAGCACAGACATCTATTTTTTAAATCAATAGGGTAGAAAATGAAAAGCACTTCTGTTTATTTATATTACCATATATGCAATCATCTTAGCTAATCAGACATAATATATTCATTTGTATAGCAAAATAAATGCATTCATCCTAATTATAGCCAACACGTTTTTGCCAAATGGTGCAAATATACCTCCATTTATATTTTGTATCTTAAAATTGTAGTTTAAAAATAGGACTATGTATAAGAGACACTTTTTACAAAAAGTGCCATATATACATATGTAACAGGGATGAGTGTGTGTTGTTTCATATAATTTATAACAATTTCTGTCAGTACAGTGAATACTGAAAATGTGTTTTCAACACATCTAGGTACATTCAGGATAAGAGAAGTTAACCCAGTCTCACGATGTAAATCATATTTTTGTTATTTGCCATATTTTATTTGAAGCAGTAATACAATTTTATAACAAATTTGAATGTTATAGTACACAGTGTACTAGCCATAGCAAGCAAACATTTACATTGGGTTTTTCATTTACAATAGATTTCTTTTAGAATATACTTTCTATTTTTCTGTACTGACATATGCAATAAATTGATAACATTAAAAGTTTGATTAATGTCTTAAGATAGTTTGTATTTAGTCTCCCCCCCCCCCAATTTTCTATTAGCCTAAATTATATGGTAGAACATTAAGGTTTCCTTAATGGTTAAATAAAATTTCTGAATTTGTGCGGAAATTAATGAATTTTTATTGTAGTAATGGTGTGGATGATAAGTGTAAGTTAGATTTATATTCTCTTTTTTCATATTATTCTCCCACAGACATTTAATTTAATAGTAAATGTTTTCTGTATATGAGCTGCTGGTGAATGAATAGGCCCCAAAGCATTTGATGAGTTAAATGAATCTGGGAATGAATAAATTTTAACTGTTCACAGTCCTGTTGTGTTCAGATTTCATAAGTGCCTTTTCACAAAATTCTGGTCTTTTATTTTTCTCCCATTACTATTGAGTTGATGGTTGAAGATGATTAAAAATTGCCTGATGCTCATTCAGTCTTCAAGAGTCTGTAGCTTGCTTTCCCTGACAAGAAACTCACATGCTTCAGTAGTGTCAGAACCAGTTGGATAATAGGAAATGTATTACAATTACAATACAATACAAAATGTCACAAACCTAAATGGCTGTCTGCCGGTGGAGATGAAGAGTTCACCTATTCGAGACCACCCTTCATGAACAGATGTAGGGGGAGATAGGATCTCCTGTAGATTTCCCTGAAAGACTGCCAACCTGAATCCCAAGAGGAAGTAGTTTTGAGATTCCTCAGTTCTTACTCCAAAAAAAAGTTTTCACATTCCCATTTCACTCTCCAACTCTTGTTTTACGTTCTGTTGCATGCTAAAAGTCATCAACAGTTGGGTCTGTTCAGAGAAGAGACCAGTTACCTTGTTAAGGACAAGGGAGGGAAAGACATTTTTTGAATACCTACAAGTGTTCAGACCCGAGTGTAGAGCATGCTAGTGACCATTGAAGCCCCACAACAAACCTTTGAGTAATTTGTTCAGGAGTAATTTACTCTTTAGGAGCACTTCCAAAAAAATTGGCTGTCAATCAAAAATTAGAAATATTACGCAGCAAACCACACTTTCCCCAAAATACTTGTTTTTCTGTAGGAAAAGCTAGAAGTTAGCCTTGAAATACTTCTCATTCTCTTTTTTCAGCCCTTGATAGATAATAGATAACCAAAGCTCAAAAAAATAGGGGAGTTCTCTTCCTCGTGTACTGAAATAGATACTTTGGAAACTGATTCTTTTTCCAGTCCGATTTCTTTTGCATCCTTAACCACCACTGCCCTGAAATGATTTCACAGTAGGTAGGTCTTCTGTTGAATGCTTGTGACATGCCAGGGACTGTCCTGACTCCTTTTTGTTCTTTATTCCTGATCACTGACTAGTTTGTAGAACTGGTTTCCAACTTTACTGATCTCACTCCTTGATCTTTGTCCTGTTCTAACTTGCCAAAACAACACACCTTTCCCTCACAAAGGGCACTTAGTGACTGCCATCTCTCTTTAGAGTCAGACTTCTTGGTCCCTAGGGTCCTTCACAGAGTAAACTTAGCCATGTTCTAAAAGGTGGCGACTCTTTCAGGAGTCCGACTCCTTTCTCTTCTATGTAGTTGAGCATGCCAGGGGCTTTCACCTCTAAATCGAATGCCGTTTCACCTCGTTAGGCTCCCACACCCATAACCCAAATTCCTGGTAGTTCTAGGAATAGTTTCTCCTTTCTGTAGAGCAGTTGCCCTCACTACCTTTTATGGTTTGATACTTCGTTATATTCACTTCAGTTCTTTGTTACTCACTGATTTCCCTTTTGTATGTCTTTCTTCTGCAATAAACCAAGATCTGACAGGCTGCAGTGTGATTTCTTTGTGTCTGACCTAGCACCTAGCACCATGCTGAGCCCTTTCTGGTGCTTAGTAGGTGTCCCATGTGGAATGTGTTCACCAAAGTTAGCCCACATTTTTCCTTCTCTAAGAACGAAGATGCACGGATATTTTGTATTTCTTTAAGGTTTAGACAAAACTTGTAAGGGAAAGGAAACACACCCACACACACATAGCTAGCCGGTGATTAAAGTAGAAACATCAGAAGTTGCCCGGGTGATTAAATCACCCTTCAGAGGGGGGAGAAAAAGCAATAATTATGCAGGACGCATGCCACTTGCAGGCTGTAACTTAAGCTGAGCAGAGGAGGGAGACAAAGGTGAAAATACACTTAAAAAGAGACAAGGAGCAGGGAGGGTGGGTATGGAACAGAGAAGAGATGTGATCACTAAGCCTGGCAGTGACTAGTAGAAGTGGTATAGGGTAAGACAAGAAGGACCACAAAGCTAGCAGGCATGCTGGCAAAAAGCCAAAGAACCCCTTGTCTTGAGATTTCTACTCTGGTTGGTAGTGATTATGCCCCAGTTTTGTTATCTTCCATTATAATCATGTACCTGTAGTTCCCTATAAAAATTTTTTATCGTGATCCCTATTACTATTTTTTAAACCAATAAGATATGCATCTCATGTGGCATATTGGTATGTTTGTGGCCTTTATTCCCAGGACATATTCCCTGGGGTATAAGTGAGTTCAAGGCTCCTCTAGAGACCGTGCAAGCCTCTAAACCCAGAACAGACTGGGTTAGGGAGAGGGAAGCTCAAAATCTCTGGAGGCCATTGGTAAACAATTGTAGCGTTTCTCCCATTGCCTTGGACACAGAGTTGGCGTCCAAGAAATACCGGGTGAATGAAAAATATCCCGCGGAAACAGCAAGTACTCCAGTTACAGTGATATTGATGGAAAATGGATGTAAATATCTCTGCACTCCAGAGACATCTGCAAGAGCAGGCCTCAAAAGGCTGCACTACGCATTACAGGGTTCATCTAAGTATTGAAGTTAGGGCGATTATGAAGGCCATGGGGCCAGTGTAAGTGACGTTTTCATCATTGAAACAGAGAGAGGTTAGCTTGCGTGACATACTGTGTTTACTAGAATACCAAGTAGTTGGGGTAGGTGGCTAATAATGCTTTACACTGTCTTTCCATTAAAAGAAATAGAAATTCTTGAGGGGCAATTTAAACATTTTCATATACTCTTGACGAATTGTAGGTTCTAGACCATCGTCCTCCAGGTCCTACTAGAACTGCCCCATGAAGACCAGTTTTCTCGGGTCGGCCTCATATTTGGCATATGTATATTACATATCTTAATTATTTGTCTTTAATTTTTCAAGGGGGAGCTAATCCAAAATACAAACCATTTGTGTTCTAATAGCGTCATGTGTTTCCCTTATTTGAATGATTGTTGCTTAGAGCCTAAAATTTAAGAAAATAGATATATTTTTAAAATTTTTTAACGTTTATTTATTTTTGAGACAGAGACAGAGCGTGAATGGGGGAAGGTCAGAGAGAGGGAGACACAGAATCCGAAGCAGGCTCCAGGCTCCGAGCTGTCAGCCCAGAGCCCGACGCGGGGCTCGAACTCACGGACCGCGAGATCATGACCTGAGCCGAAGTCGGCCGCTCAACCGACTGAGCCACCCAGGCGCCCCAAGAAAATAGATATTAATGGGGAGTAACTCACTGCCCTTTAATTCTTATTGTTAGTAGAACTGGAGGAGAAGAAAGGACGAGGGGCCAATCTACCTGAGAAATAGGTCATTTTAGCGAATGGTGTTCTTATCTCATCCTGAGCTTTGGGAGAATGCAAAGGAGTGATGATCCTGGCATGTGAAAAAAGTGCAGGCCTAGATTATAATGGGGCACAGAAAATAGCCCTCTTTTTTACTTCCCTCAAGATTAAAGAGCCCTGTGGCATCTTGTTGGATTCCGCTTTCCTGCTTAAACTTCTCACTTCTTCCTCTGGAGACATTAGTCTTTCAATTCTCGTCCCACCCTCACTTGTTCATTCTCTACCCACCCTTTCATTATGTCATTCTTGTTGTTTTCAACAATCCGAAGCTTACAGAAAAGGTAAAGGTAAGGTAAAAACTTTTAAGGAAGCATTTGAAAGTAAATTCCCAAGGGAATGCCCCATCCTCTCTGAATACTTCAACGTGTTTTTAGTGAACATTCTCCTGCATGTGTACTGGTAATGCAACCTATAAAAGCAGGAAACTAACACAAGTCCATTACTACACCTACTTCTCAGATCTCATTCATACTTGGCCAGTTATTCCAATATCATTTGTGGGAAAAGGGTCTCCTTATTGAGTATAGGTGCAGAACCCCTCAACAGAATACTGTCAAACCGAATCCAGCAAAATAGAGAAGGATTACGGACCCTGATCAAGACCATGTGATCCTTATCATAGGAATGTAAGATTGGTTTAGAACCTGAGTTAATGCTATACATTAGTCAGCTTGGGCTGCTTCAACAGAATACCACAGACTGGTGGTTTAAACAACAGACATTTATTTTCTCACAGTTCTGGAAGGTAGAGGTTCATGATCAAGGAGCCAGCAAATTTGATTTCTGGAAAGAGCTCTCTTACTGGCTTGTAGATGGTCTTCTTGATGTGTCCTACATGGCCTTTCGTCTGTGAGTTGATGTAAAGAGATCTCTTCCTTTTCTTATGAGGATCCCAGCTATCAAGTTAGGGTACCAAGATTATGACCATATTTAACTTTATCCCTTTAAAGGCCATATCTCCCAAAGCAGTCACACTGAGGGTTAGGGCTTCAACATAGGAATTTCTGGAGGACACAATTCAGTCCCTGATACCATATGAACAGGAAAAAGCACTTGACAACATCCAACACACTTTCTTCATGAAAAACACTCAACAAACTAGGAATTGAAGGAAAATTAAGCTCATAATGAACATTTATAAAATGCAGCTAACATTGTATTTTAAGGTAAAAGACTGAAAGCCTTCCTCCTTAAGATCAGGAACAAGACAAGGATAGATACTCTTGCCACTTCTATTCAACATTATACTGGAGGTTCTGTGCAGAGCGATTAGGTGAGAAAATAAAAAGTATCCAGATCAGAAGGGAAGAAGTAAAACTATACTTGTAGGTGAAATGATTTGTATATAGAAAATCCTAAGGAATCCACTAAAATCAGAAGTAATAAATGAGTTCATTGAGGTTTCAGGATTCAAGATTAAGGTGCACAAATATTTATATCTATGTACCATTAATAAATAGCCCAAACATGACAGTGTTGTGGGTTGAATTGTGTACCCCCCCCAGACGGATTTTTGACAAAAATGCCAAGACAGTTCATTATAGAAAGGACAATCTTTTCAACAGATGGTGATGCATCAACTGGATGTTCACATGCAAATGAATAATTTGGATTCCTACACCACACCGTACAAAAAGTAACTCCAAATGGAACAAAGACCTAGAAGAAAATGTAGCCACAATCTTTGTGACCTTGGTTAGATTAGGCAATGGTTTCTTAGGTATGACACCAAAACAAGCAGCAAAAGAGAAAAAAGAAATAGGTAAATTGAGCTTGCTAAAAATTTTTTAAAATGTGCCTCAAAGAACATTATCAAAATAACCTACACAATGACAGAAAATATGTAGGCATCACATATCTGATAAGGGACTTGTTTCTAGAATATGCAAACATTACAACACAACAATATAAACACAACCCAATTTAAAAATGGACAAAGGGATTTGAATACATTCTCCAAAGAAGATACACACGTGACCAATAAGCACGTAAAAAGATACTCAGTGTCATTAGTAATAAGGGCAGTGTGAATCAAAACCACAATGAGATAGTGCTTCACACCCACAAGGATGGATATAATCAAAAAGAAAACAATAAGTGTCAGCGAGAATGTGGAGAAAGTTTCAACACTTACATTGCTTGTGGTTATGTAAGAGGGAGGAGACGTTTTGGAAAACAGTCTAGCAGTTCATATAATGTTAAACATGGAGTTAACATATGAACCAGGACTTCTACTCTTGGGTATATATCCAAGAGAACTGAAAATCTGGTCACAAAAAACTTGATTGTGCACAATTATTCATAGCAGCATTATTCATAATAGCAAAAAAAGTGGAACCAATCCAAATGTCCATTAAGTAATGGTGGAATAAACAAAATGTCATGTGCCCATACATGAATGTAATGTTAGTCTGCAATAAAAAGAAATGAAATACTACTAGATGCTATAACATGAATGAACCTTGAAAACATTATACAAAGTGAAAGAAGCCAGTCACAAAAGACTGTGTATAGCTGGCCCTTGGACAACACAGGTTTGAACTGCGCAGATCCACTTACACACGGATCTTTTAAATAGAAATACAGTATGTATTTTTCTCTTATGATTTTCTTAACACCTAGTTTCCTCTAGCTTTATTATAAGCATACGGTGTATAATACATATACAAAGTATACTTCAATCAACTGTTATTGGTAAGGCTTTTGGTCAGCACTAGGCTATCAGTAGTTAAGTTTTGGGGGAGTCACAAGTTATATATGAATTTACAGCTGTGTGGGGGTTCAGCCCCCTAACTTCCGTTGTTCAACGTTCAACTGTACCATATGATTCCATTCATTTGCAGTGTCCAAAATGGGTGCCTCTGTTGAGACAAAAAAGATGAATGGCTGTCTAAAAGAGGCACTGAGGGGAAATGGGGAGTGACTACTGATGGATACAGAGTTTCTTTTCGGGGTGATGAAAATGTTCTGAAATAGATATTATCTACCTGTATTCACTATATGAAAATGCTTCACCTTTAAACCCGTGAAGAACGTTGCAGGTAAATTACATCTCAATAAAGCTGTTATAATAGGTGAGACCATTTAGGAATATCCTAAGTAAAAAAAAAAAAAAAAAAAACTTGGATTCAAATGATGGTGTTGGATCTGTATAAAAGTGGCTGGATTCAAGATATACTTGGGATGTAGCTGATGGGGAGGAGTGTGGAAGAATACAGAATGAATAGTTCTGTATCTCTGCCTTTAATACCTGGATGATTAGGAGAACACAAGAAGGTTTTGAGAGAAACACCAGGAGTTCCAGTTGATTTTATAATGAGTTGGAAGTGCCTGTAAAACAAAATAATGAGCATTTTTCATTCTTTTGACTGCACAGCACCCATCCTTTGCTCTGGCAGTTCTATTGGATGAGTCAGAGCTGGTCTCCCAGTGTGGGATGCTCCTCTCACAGCAAAGGTGCAGGTTCTGTCTGTGACCCAGACTTTGTCAACCAGACACACTTGCCCCAGACTTTGAAGTGGAGGGTGGTAACATGGAAAAGGAAGGCCATACAAAATGCACACTAGGGCGGCGGTAGCCATGAGCAGCCGCTCAGAGCCTCCAGAGCCTGTGGCTCTGACGGTTTCCCAGATACAGGAATGCACATGGCGGTGTAGGCTCAAGGGCCTGTGCTAATGGCAGCAGCAGAGGTATTCCTGTGGGCCCAATTCTGCAGTGTGATCAGGAGGGGATATATAGATACAGAGCCTCCATGCATGATTCCCTAGTTCTTTACAAAGATTCTGGAAGTTACCCCAAATCCATTCAGTGAAATCCTTTTCTGTTTAGTTAGCTAGAGACGATTTTTGTCATTTGCAAAAACAAGAGAAGCCTGAGGGACACGACATCCAACAGGTCATTAGGTTCTGGGACAGAGATCTAAAGCTAGGCATTGGCGTAGCCATCAATGACCCCACAAGAATGGGTGGTGCATGACAATGTGTGCTTAATGCACCGAGCTGTATATTTAAAAAACAGATAAAGTGGTAAACTTTATGTTATGTATGTTTTACCGCAGTGTAAAAAAAAAAAAAAAAAAAAAGAGAGAGAGAGAAAGAGAAAGAGAGACAGAAAGAGAATGTTGAGGGCAAATGTCTAAAAGGAAGGGTAGGACCTACCCTGAGGAACTTGAACATTTAAACGATAGGAGAGGAGAAGATCTCCCTAGAGGAGAAAGAGAATGAGACGTCTTGTTGGACTCTTTGCATAGCTGGCACTTGATGGTTCAGAACAGGGCTTGCTCACCATGTGAATGAATGAATGAGCTTAATGCTCAACTAGAGGGCTTCTGAGGTTGTGGATTATTGATTGCTTATGCAAATACGCATGAGTTATAAAAGTTGGTGGATAGTATCCTGGTGAAAAAGATTAGCAAATTGGTGTCGCAGGAAAGAACGGCTTCTTTTATCACAGGGCAGAGTCCACAGGAACTAAAGTGGGGCAGGCGGCTCTCAGCCCCATCCTACTGACTCTGCATGTGACAAGAAGCAAGGCGCCACCTCTGAAGCACTTGGGTGAACAGTCTTAACCCATAACCACGTTCTCAACGCACACTTTGATTTGATGGGTTGCTTGTCTATTGAGTAAGGTTTATGCATGGATTTAGGTCATTATCAATAACCTTCATTACTACTGGAATACCACACCTTTATTTAATTAATAACATCAACTTCTTTAGGTTGACAATAAAAATGATGGCAAAGTTAACTCTTTTCTTCTTTTCCTTAGCTGGATACTTAGAGGTTCCAGAAACAAACGTATTCACAAGCAAGTGTAGAAAGAGAGTGGCATTTATGTTTAGACTTTCGGTTACCTTGAAATTTTTTGGGTTTTTTTTAGTGTTTTATTTATTTTTTGAGAAAGAGAGAGAAAGAGAAAGAGAGCGTGAGCAGGGGAGGGGCAGAGAGAGGGGGAGACACAGAATCAGAAGCAGGCTCCAGGCTCTGAGCTGTCAGCACAGAGCCCAATGAGGGACTCGAACCCACGAACTGCGAGATGAAGTTTTTGTTTGTTTGTTTGTTTGTTTTGACTTATAACCAGTCACTAACCAAGAGCAGAAGATCAAGGCAGTCTATTCCAGTATTGACTCTCTGTGCTGCCATTGTAGGGGGGCAGGGCAGGGAGGTTGGTTGGTTGAGAAAGACTATCTCTGGCCTTTTTATTTTGTTCCATTGACTATCTTTATTTCAGTACTACTCTCTTATTGAATCTTTATAGAAAGTTTTGAAATCATTTAGTGCAAATCCTCAATATTTATTTTTTTTCAAGATTTTTTGACTGTTAGGAATCATTTGCATTTCCATACACATACTGAAATCAGCATGTTACTTTCTAAAAAGGGAAAGCCTGCAAATTCTGCAAATTGATGAACTATTTACCAATTTCAGTCAAATTAATATCCTAAAAATATTCATCTTTAGGCTTTAAGTTCTCTCAGCATCCTTTTTAAATTTATAATTTATCTTCAAATAGTACTTACATTTTTCCTTCTCTTGCCTTTGTGCTATTTTAGTCAGCTATTTTGCTTCTATGAGGCTTATACATTTCATAATTATTATTTTGTCATCAGTTATTTATCTTTTTTGTGCTAAAAGTCACATAGCAAAATATACAATCTTAATCCTTTTTAAATGAACAGTAGTGTTAGCAATATGCACCTTGTGCTTCGGATCTCTAGGACATTTTTATCTTACAGAACTGGAGCTCTGTCCCCACTCAGTGACTCCCCTCTCCCTTTCCTCCAGCCCCTGACAACTGTCTTTCACCCTTTCGTTCCTATAAATTTGGCTGCTTCAGATTTTTCACTTAAGTGGGAGTAGGCAATGTTTTTCTTTTTGTCACTGACATTCGCATAGCACAATGTCCTCAAGATTCATCCGTGTTGCAACTGATGACAGGGTTTCCTTCTATTTTAAGGCTGAATAGTATTTATTCCATTGTATGTAGACGCCACATTTTCTTTCTCCACTCATCGGTCGATGGACATTAAGGTTCCACGTATTGGTTATTGTGAATAATGTTTCAATGAACATAGGTGTGCACATATCTCTTTGAGATCCTGTTGTCAATCATTTTGGATGTATACTAGGAAGTGAGAGTTGCTGGATTATAGGCTAGTTCTATTTTTAACTTCTTGAGGGACCTTCAAACTGCTTTCCATAGCATCTATAGTATTTTGCATTCCCACCAACAGAGCACGAGGGTACCGCTTTTTACACATCCTCGCCAACATTTCGTTTTCTGCTTTGTGACCATCCTAGTGAGTGTGAGGTGCTATCTCACTGTGGTTTTGATTTGCATCTCTCCGATGATTAGTGATGTTGAACATCTTTTTCATGTGCGTGTTGACCATCTGTATATCTTCTTTGGAGAAATGTCTATTCAAGTCTTTTGCCCATTGTTAACTCAGGTTGTTTGGGGTTTGCTGGGCTGTAGTTCTTTATATATCCTGGATATTGCTGCCTTATCAGATATGTGGCTAGCAATATTTTCTCATTCTGTCAGTTGCCTTTTCATTTTGCTGTTTCCTTTGCTGTGAAAAAGTTTTTAAGCTTGATATAGTCTCAATTGTCTATTTTTGTTTTTTAATGCCTGCTCCTTTGGTGTCATATCTAAGAAATCCTTGTCAAATCAGCATCTTGAGGTTTTTCCTATATGCTTTCTTCTACGAGTTTATAGTTTCAGGTCTTAAGTTTAGGTCTTTACTCTATTTTGAGGTCGTTTTGGTATATGGAATTGATGTAAGGGTCCCACTTCATGTGGGTGTCCAGTTTTCCCAGCACCCTTTGTTGAAGAGAGTCCTCTCCCCACTGTGTGCCTCTGGCAACTTTGTCAAAGATCCTTTGATCATATTCATGGCCATACGCTTATTTCTGGGCTCTCTATTCTGTTCTTAGTCTATATATCTATTTTCATACCAGTAACACACTGTTTTAACTACTGTCACTTTATGCTATGTTTTGAATTTAAGAAGTGTGAGGTGAAGCTTTGTTGTCTTTTCCCCTTAAGATTGTGTTGGCTATTAGGAGCCCATGGAAATTCCATATGAATTTTAATATGATTATTTCTATTCCTGCAAAAAAAATGCCATTGATATTTTGACAGGGATTGCATTGAATCTGTAGGTCACTTTGAGTATTATGGTGATTTGAAAGATATTAAGTCTTCCAGTCTGTGAATACAGAATGTATTTCTATTTATTTGTGTCTTGTTTGATTACTTTCAGCATCGGTTTGTAGTTTTTAGTGTTCACATCTTCTGCTTGCTTGGTTAACTTTAACCCTCATTATTTCATTCTTTTTAAATACTATAGTAGGTGGGATTATATTCGTAATTTCCTTCAGATTGTTCATTGTTATTGTACAGACGCACAACTGATTTTTGTGTGTGCATTTTATATTGTACAACTTTACTGAATTTATTTATTGGTTCTGTTTAGGGTTTTTATGGAATCTTACTGTTTTCTACACATTAGATCATGTCATCTGTAAACAGGGACAATTTTACTACTTCTTTCCAATTTTGGATCCCTTTTATTTCTTATTCTTGCCTAATTGCTCTAAGGAACATAGGAAAAGGGAAGAGGACGTGATAAGCTTTTTTCTTTTTTATAGCATTTTTAGCACAAATATAGTTGTTTTGGAATATAGGAGTTCTAGAAAGATTTGTTGGAAATTATATTTTAAAACCATAAGAATTCGGGGTGCCTGGATGGCTCAGTTGGTTAAGCATCTGACTCTTAGTTTTGGCTCAGGTCATGATCTCACAGTTCGTGAGTTCGAGCCCCATATTGGGTTCCTTGCTGGGTGTGGAGGCTGCTTGGGACTCTCCCTCTCGCTGTCCCTTCCACACTTGTGCTCATGCTCACTCTCTCTCTCTCTCTCCCTCCCTCCTTCCCTCCCTCTTTCAAAATACATAGATAAACTTTTAACAGCATAAGAATTTAATTTTTAGTAAAATTAATGTAGGATTAGGACATTTCAATATGGAGGTAGTTGGAGTAACAATTTAATTTGGTGTCAGTGTATGAACGATACACTGTTTTGTTTTCCAGGGTTAACAGGAACAAAATGTAAATGGTCGATAAGCCCCCATGCTGACAAGGGTACAAGGCAGTGTTGCTGGCGCTGTTGTGAACTGTTACATTTTGGAGACCAAATTGCATCTATGTATTCAACTTGAAGATTCATTTGATCACTTTCAACCAAGTGTTTTCACTCTGGAGTCTGTCCCCAAAATATAATTAGATGAAGGCCTGTGTAAAATTATATTTTCATGTGGCATTTTTGTAGCAGCCAGAACACACAAGCAAACAAAAAACCTGCAAAACGGCTTGAACCTCCATCAGTGGGAAATAATAGAATACATTACAGAAGGAGTTAACTCTATACTTTTTGATCTGCAAAAGTACCTGTGATATATTTACTGGAGAAAATGCAGTGCAACATGAATAGTAATAGTCTATTAGAGAATATATATATGTATATATATATATATATATATATATATATATATATATATATACACACACACACACACACATATATACATATATATATATGTACAGATATACACATATATATGTATATGTACAGATATAAAGATATATGTGTGTGTGTGTATATATATATATATATATATATGATGTGTGTATACCAACTCTTGACCCAGTGATATACCTCACAGTGTCCTTGAGCTCAGTATATTTTTTTCTCATTAAAAGTTCAAAACAAACAAAAATACACATATACATACACACAGAGGGGAGTGTTGGTATAGAATTCGTGTTATCTGACACGCATATAATATACACAGTAGACACATTAAGCTGTTGATACTAATTACATGTCAGGGAAATAGATTGCTGTAGGTAGGAGAAAGAAGAAAGATCAGTAACTGGCATAGAATTCAAAATTGTACTGACCTAAAGTGTAAATGAAATAATGTTTAATAAAAGGGATCCTCAGACATGGGCTGAGGCTGGGTGGCTCAATCAGTTGAGCTTCTGACTTCAGCTCAGGTTCCTTAATTTGAGCCCCGCATTGGGCTTTGTGCTGACAGCTCGGAGCCTGGAACCTACTTCGGATTCTGTGTCTCCCTCTCTCCCTGCCCTGCCCCCCCCCCCTCAAAAATGAATAAACATTAAAATTTTTTTAAATAAGAAAAAGGATCTTTACACAAAAATACAGGTTTTGTTGTACTTAGTATTTAAAAGATAATGTAGGAGGGTTTTTGTGTGTGATTGCTTTAATAATTTTCCCCTCCCCTACTTTACAGAAGTCTTTTCTAGGAATACGGTGTTAGAGTTTGGGGCATTGTGGCTTGTAAAATTGCCTGAAATAAAGGAAAGTTATTTTAAATATTTCAGTTGTGATTTACCATTCTAACAACTGTCATTATACGTACACATACATCTGTATTTATAATATATTCCATGTATCCCCTATCTATCCGCCCACACTGATCTCTTCTTAGAGAAATGGTAGCATTCTATACATGATTTATTCTACCATGTATTTTTCACTTAAAATACTTAGGAGTATTCAAAAAATGTAAGAGAAGCACTTTCATATGGTTGAACATTTGAGGATCTAAATATAATTTGGGTACGCAAAAGTTTATATTGAACTTCAAACTTCAAGTCCCTTCAACAGACCTGTGAAATTTATTTGCTAGATCACCAGCTTTAGATTGTCATCACCTTATATCTGTGAGTGTCTATATTGTCTAGCTGTTCAAGGCAGAAGTTCATGAGCACCAACCCCTCCACCTAGCAACCAGATAGGACGTTAGATGAGAATGTCAGACTGATGTCTTCCAAGGGCACAGACTCTAATTATCAAGCAGGCATGGCCACATTGGATAGAGGTGCTGGGAGAGTGTTATTCCTGGAGGGGGTGTGGAAACTCCAGACCCTTTCCCACATACCTTGCCATATGCACCTCTCCCATCTGGATGTTTACATGTATGCTTCATCATATCCTTCTAGAACAGACCGGTAAACAGTAAGTAAACTGTCGTCCTGAATTCTGTGAGCTGCTCTCACTAATTAATCGAACCAGAGGAAGGGGTGTTAGGGACCTCTGATTTACAGCACATCTAACAGAAGCACAGGTGACAATGCGGACTTATGACTGGCATCAGAAGAGGGGTGGAGGCAATCTTGTTGGACTGAGTCCTTCCCCTGTGGGATCTGACCCTCTCTCCAGGTAGATCGTGTCAGTCAGAACTGAGTTAAGTTGTAGGACACCCAGCTGGTTTTTGCAGAGAATTGCTGATGGGGGGAAACACACACACGTCTGTTATCAGAAATGTTGTGAGTGTGGTAGTCATGTGAGAGCCAAAGAGATACACGGGGCGGAGGACAGAAGTTTTCTTTACAAGCATATTTGAGAAAATTTGCCGATCAATGAGCAAGAACTATGTGTCTGTCCATAGCTTTATTTTACAGTGTAAACCAGTTAGCATATGTGCTATTTTTTAAGGAGATTTTTAAAAGAGCTTTAAAAATAGTCAATGGTTCTTCACTAATCAGGGACATGGAAATCAAAATCACAATGACCTATTACTTATAAAGTGATATGCTAACTTTTCTATGCTAATTTATTTACAATGTGAATTAGAGCTAAGCCATTAGGGTGGCTTCTGACAAAAATTAGAAAGTAACAAGTGTTGGCAGGGATGTGGAGAAATTGAAACCACTTTGCACTGTTCATGGGACTGAAAAGTGGTTCAGCCACTACAGAAAACAGTATGGAGCTTCCTCAAAAGGTTAAAAGTAGAAGTACCATAAGATTGAGAATTCCACTACTGTGTATGTATCTAAAAGGATTGAAAACAGAATCTCCGGGAAGTATTTGCACACAAACATTCTAGCAGCATTACCCACAATAGCCCAAATGTGAAGCAGTCCGAGTCGATCATCATCCCTCCCTGATGGATGATTGGATAAACAACGTGGTACTGCCTTCACCGGGGCTCTCCAGAGAGACAGGAACAATGAGATATGTGTATATGCGTACGTTGTCTGCTACAAATCCAATGACCTGAGATCCAGGAAAGCTGGTGCGGTAAGTTCCAGTCTGAAAGTTCGCAGGCTCAAGACCCCAGAAGAGCCGATGTTTTTGTTCACGTGTGAAGGCAGGAAAAGGAAGGAAATTCTGATGCAAGCCATCACAGGGATGAACCTTGAGGACATTATTTCACTTAGTAAGTGAAATAAGCCAGTCACAAAAAGACAAAGACTCCTGTAGGAGTCCCCTTATAGGAGTATCTAGAGTCGTCAGCATCCTAGAGACAGGAAGGATCATGATGGTTATCGGGGGCTGGAGCAGCGTGGTTGTTTAGTGAGAATAGAGGTTCGGTTTTGCAGGATGAAAAAGTTCTGGACACGGATGGTGGTGACGGCTGCCTGCCAGTGGGAATGTACGTAACACTACTAAACTGTAACTGAAAAGTTGTTAAGATGGTCAGTTTTATGTTGTATGTTTTTTCCCACCATTAAAACAAAAAACAAAACAATCTAGGACCAGAGGGGGCATTAGAGGCAGAGGATATTCCTGGGAATCAGAACACATTTCTCTTTACCACATAGAGTGGAATGGTCCACCATCGTTGCCAGCCTTCTAGAGCCCGAGATGATGTATAAATCCTCTTTGTGCCACAAAATCCATGACATCCAGAGGTTTCCCAAAGTGCAATAGGTTTCCCTGTCTGCGTTTGGGTGACAGTTATAAATTCGGAAGCCACCTATGTTAAAGAAAAATTGAAGAGTGACTTTATAAAGGTGGTAAATTTTATGTTTTGTGTATGTTTTTAAAGAAAAAAAATTTTAATGGTTATTTTTGAAAGAGAGGGAGAGAGAGTATGAGCAGGAGATGGGCAGAGAGAGAGGGAGACACACAATTTTTTTTAATGTTTTTTAACATTTATTCATTTTTGAGAGACAGAGTGTGAGCAGGGGAGGGGCAGGGAGAGAGGGAGACATGGAATCTGAAGCAGGCTCCAGGCTCGGAGCTGTCAGCACAGAGCCCGACTCGGGGCTCGAACTCATGAACCGTGAGATCGTGACCTGAGCCGAAGTTGGATGCTTAATTGTCTGAGCCACCCAGGAGCCCCCACCCTTTTTAAATTTTTTTTTTTTTTTTTGAGGGAGACACAGAACCCTTAGCAGACTCCAGGATCCGAGCCTCCGTTAGCACAGAGCCTGATGTGGGGCTCAAACCCACGAACTGCAAGATCATGGCCTGAGCTGCCTTCAGACACTTAACTGACTAAGCCTCCCAGGCTCCCCTTATGTTATGAATATGTTAATGCAATTTTATAAAAAGTCAAAAAATGTCTACAGTTCATGATTGAAGATTAGTGTTCTGAAATGGTGAAGGATTTTTTTTTTTTAACTTTTATTTATTAAGTAATCTGGACTCCCAGTGTGGGGCTCAAGCTCACCACCCTAACGTCAAGATCAAGAGTCACATGCTCTACCGGCTAAGCCAGCCAGGTGTCCCTATGGAGGGGAAGGATTTTAATAGTCACTAGCAGATACAGTTTATACTTTATTTGATTTTCCTTGTTATCCTCGGTTAATTATTAGTACTGCTGGTTGATAAGTGATAATGAAAATTTCACAGGACTTTTGCACTGCCTCCTGAGTGTGGAAACACCAACTTGGGTCTGGATTGTGTTTAATTTTTGAAAGTATTAGAAGCTCGTTATTCAGTTTAAAATATGTAAACAGCTAAAGCTGTGGGATAACAGATTATGCTTTTGGTTAAAATTCTGGAAATCACCCTCTTTTTTAAACTAGGATAAAGAGACTTATTTTTAAGACGAATAGACAAAAAAAAAATCAGTTCATTTTAAATGCAGGAAATTCAAAAGTAATTGACAATAAGACTTATGAATTCTTACTAACATATTAGATGAGTCTTAGGAGTCTCCGCGATTATCTAATACGGCTTTTACAAATTTTCTTATAAATTTGTTGGGCAATCAGACGTGGTAATAAAACAGTTTGAGTACAATAAACTCTGTAGCTTTATATTTTGAGTAGCCTGAAAACACACCAGAAGAAGTTGCCTATTCCCAACAGAGGACTAAATGGGATTTGATTTTACTTGAGACAGTATATATGTAAGTCCTTTCCTACCGTTTCCTTCCCCACCCCTGCCCCCCACCCCCATGGGTAACTTCTCAGCAGCAGGACTGTTGAGTTGAAGTGCTTTTGTGTTTTCAGTGTTACTAGGTATTGCTAGATTGGTTTCCAAAACAACTTTTTTTTTTTAATTTTGCATTTTTGAAGGAGTTCTCTTTTCTCCCATTCGAACTAGCAGTACATAATTAACAACTAACCATCAATGTGTTACTTAATTTTCATTTCCTGAATTATTTTGGCTTATTTTGTTCCCTTTCTGATTTCTTCAGAATATGATTGTGTTTTGATGATAGCTTTGTTTTCAGTGGTTGGGTTTCATTAGTGACTATAGCCTGGCTGTTTTAATGTAAATTGTTTCCCTTCTCATTGTTTCCCAAGGTAGTTTCTTAACTTCAGTTTTGTATACCTCTTTGTTTCAGATTTTATCTGTGAACATAGTTTTACATTTTCAAGTAAACAACTCTTTGACCAGCTTTTTAAATGATTTCTATTTTTATTAAACTGTAATCAGTGCGATATTTTCGTTCTCTATTGCTAAGTGACAGACCACTCTAATTTAGTGGCTTATAACAGTGATGATTTATTTTTTTTTGCGATTCTGTGGCTTTGTGGCCAATGCATCTGCTGGTCCCACTGTGGGTCACTACTGTGGCCATGTGCCTTTGGCAGCTCCGCGGGCCGCGAGGCTCCAGATGGCCTCCCTCACATGTTTGACACCAGATGCTGGCCCTGGGCTGGGACTCTGGGCTGCTTCTCCATTTATCTTCTCATCCCCCAGTGGGATAGACTGACTTTCTTACATGGTGGTCTCAGGGAAGCAGTCCAAGAGAGCGTAAACTGGAAATGGAGCGCATCTGCAATATTCTATTGGTCCGAGCAACTCACAAGGTCAGCTCAGATTCAGGAAGCAAGGAAATAGAGAAACTCTGTGATAGGAAGAGCTATGGAATCACATGGCAAACGGACCTCCACCGGAGGGTTTATTCTCACCGTGTTCCAAAACTACTCCTCACAGCAGCTTGTACAAAAACTCTGCCATTGTGGGGCGCCTGGGTGGCGCAGTCGATTGGGCGTCCAACTCTTGATTTTGGCTGAGGTCATGATCTCAGGGTCCTGAGACTGAGCCCTGCCTCGGGCTTCACGCTGAGTGTGGAGCCTGCTTGAGATTCTCTCTCTGCCTCTGCCCCTTCCCTCTTCTCACATACATGCTGTCTCCCTCTCTCTCTCTCTCTCTCAAAAACAACAACAACAAAAACAACAAACCAACAGCAACAAAGCCAAAAAAATTCTCCCTTTTGAGGGTGGTTAATGTTGACTAAATTTTGTGTTTCTTGAACGTTTGGAAAAAAAATCTCTGTCATAGATAGGAGTCATTATCCTCCTTTTTAAGAAATATCTTTATGCTAATAATATACATAATGGTAAATAATGTAACGTTGAGTATTAGAGCATCAGTACCCATAACCCTAATCCACAGGATGAATAACTGGAAATGCACAGATAAAACACTAGTTGTAGGAGACTTTCCTCCATCTCATCAGTTGGTAACATATTATAAACAAGCAAATCAAAGGATATTGCAGACGTAAAAAATAAAAGTATCTGTGTTATAGTCACACAAATGAAAATATTATGAATCTACAAAGAAACGTTAAACTTTATAAATAGAAATAGGAAGAGGAAAAGATCAGAACGCAATGGAATAAACTAGAAATGGGTAAGAAAAATGAAAAAAAAAATGCCTGGAAATTAAAACAAATTAGCAAATATCTCCTAAATGGCTTTTGAGTCACGGCTGAAAAACAAACCAAATTGTGAGATTTTTCTTGAAAATATGAATGATAAAAACATTGCCTGTCAAATCGGATTGAATCTTGCTAAGCAGTGCTCTTAGGACATATACTAGCCTATTTTTTGGTATCAAATAAGAAAGGAAATGAGTGATTTAGGCATTCAGCAGAAGTTAGAGCAACAAAACAAGAAAAGCAGAATGAAGCAAATCCTAAAGATAACAAGTAAAACCCTCTGCTGATGTCTTAGCCAACAGTACATAAACAAATTAGTTTTAGCTATCCCTTCATGAAGTAAAGGGAGAAATCTCAAGTACACAATTTAAAACACAGTAAAAGACAACCACAGATACAAAATAAATTGAAAACCAGATAAGAAGCCATTTTGCATCTCTATTATAATGCAAAATTGTTTGAAATGAATGATCTCACACACAACAGAATTTAACCTCCACGGAGCAGGAAGGTTCAACTTCTCTTTCTTAAAATTTTTTTTAATGTTTATTTATTTTTGAGAGAGAGATTGAGAGAGAGAGAGAGAGAGTGCAAGAAGGGAAGGGGCAGAGAGAGAGGGAGACACAGAATCAGAAGCAGGCTCCAGGCTCTGAGCTGTCAGCACAGAGCCTGATGCGGGGCTCAAACTCATGAACCGCGAGATCATGACCTGAGCCGAAGTCGGATTCTCAACCCACTGAGCCACCCAGGCGCCCCTAACTTCTCTTTCTTAATTCCTTTTTCTTTTTTCTTTCTCTGTCTGTCTTTCCTTCTCATCCCTAGCACCTAGAGCATTAATGACGGGTGAATGGTAATTCGTCTGGCCTTTGCTTTCCCTGATTTATTATTTCATTTTTCTTGTACAGAAAATAGAAATAATATAAACTCCTGTTTCCCCTTATCATGATTGCAAAAATTTGTTCATCACCACCTCTTAGTACCTTTCTGGCATCTGTAATAGCTCTAGAAATGCCCGAGGTTTCATTTCTGTTAACGCAAGCTTGTACTTTCTTTTTTCCTTTGTTCTTCCTAAAAGTTACTCGTTTTATTTTTTGTTTTAAATAACCAAATTCCTTTATCCCCTCCATTGTATGGTTGCTTGCCATTTATTTTATTAATTTCTTATGTTCTTTTTGTCTTTCTTCTATCTTTAAGCTTCATTTGCCCTTATTTCTTCAATTTCTCAGGAGTCTGGCCTGTATGCTTCGCACACTGTTGGCCACTCTTTTCTAAAGTATACAATTGGAATATGTTTCTCTGCAGATCACATAAATCCTTCACCTTTCCCCAAAATACACAATTGAAGCTATCACTTTTTTCATAAAAGTAGCTTTAAATGCATCTCACAAAGTTTGACATGCTTTATTTTCTACATATCCCACGGATTTTGCTGTGTTCAGGAATTTCATCAGGGTTTCCTGGGTCTGTTTTTCTTGGAGTTACCACTTGGTGAGCATTTTCAAACTGGTTTTAGGTCTTTATGGGATTCGGAAAAAGAACTTTTCCCCTTCATGTTTTTGAATCACTGTGTCTTTAATCTACCCTCTTACATCTGCTAGCTTTTGTGTGCTGTGTTCTGACGTTTTGCTCCCACTCGAGCCCGCAGGCCAGTGTTTCAGAGCTCCAAAGACAGAGCTGACTGTCCTTTCCTCCTATTTAACTCTTTAGTAGGAAAATTATGGGAAGGTTTCTCAGTTCCTGAAAAAAAATTACCTGCAATTGAATCTTCTGTCAACTTTAAAATTCACGTTGTCTGTCTCCTCTCTTTTGTGTCTGTGCAGGGGCATTTCTGTGTTCGGTTTCTTTGTGGGACTGCTTACCTTTCCTAAACACCTCACTGGCTCCCTTTAAGGGCAAGGTGGGCAGTCTGGGCCCAGCTGGTGGGAGATCATGTGTCTCTAACCCCGTGAGCCATCACCGAACCCCAGGGAAACCACAGTCTGCTGATGGGCACTGGGGCTCTCCTTATATTCTCCCAGCCTTGGGACACGAGGACTGACTCTACCCATGCTTGGGGCTCCAGGAGATGTGGCTCATCCCCATGGGGCTGATGGTAACCATTGTCGGCTCACCCTTTCCTTCACAGACACATGGAGCCCCCTACCCTCTGGTCTCACATAAATATGTAAACGCTCACTTGCAGGGGCGGAGGGGGGAGGAAAGCCTTGCCCCATCCATCTGTCTCAGACTAGTTAGAGCCCAAGGCATCACTACTGTCTACCTGTCTGTGGGCTGTCGTGCAGTTTGGCTAGGGAAAGACAGATAATCGGGAGCTGGTAAGAAGGACAGAGAGATGGTTCACACTGCCTCCAAACACCCTGGGCTCCCCTTTGCTTGTGTGTGTGTGTGTGTGTGTGTGTGTGTGTGTGTGTGTGTGTGTGTGTGTGTTTGAGGGGGCTCCCTCCCCATACAGAGACTCACGATTCTGATTTCATAGTTTCCTTTCAGAAAGAGGTGACTGGGTTTCTTCTAGTTCCACACAGAAAAGACAGATCCATTACACATAGTAGCATTTCCAAAGGTGTTTGTTTCTTGTTTCCCAACACGATGAAATAACTGAAATTGTCAAAAAATAAGTGAAATCAGAAAGAAGACTCTTAGTGAATGAGTCTGTTTTTCCCAGCTGCGGGTGCTGACCTTTTCTGTCTTTACATTATAGTTCTAAAGATGTGGACACGTGGAAAAATTCTGAAAGCATGTTCAAAACTGTTCTGTACAGAAAGTCTAATTGCAGGACTATAAACATCCTCTAGCTAGCAGAGCTAGTTGGGACGTCTCTGGATGCATCAACGTCTAATCATGTAGCAAATTGGCTTAAAGAATCAGGAAAATGTAGTACTTAATATGCGAAATCCCCGAACAGGGAGCATGAAGAGTTGATTAATTCAGCAGCAGGTAGTGCCATTAGAGACCCAGATCTCTTCCTGGACCCTGTGCTCTCAGCCTGGAAGCCTGGCACACTGCTGGCTGGGTTCTAGATTGTCATATACAGACATGTGATGGAGCAAGTGTTTCCTTTGTTTCTCTTTAAGCATGATGAACTCCTTCTCATGAGCCCCTCACACATGGTTGTTAGAAACCTCGCTAGTCTGTCCACACTTAGCAAACAGGGACGACGTGCATGGAGTCACCAGGGCTGCGTTTTCAATTATTAGGATTTAAGCGTCTGATTGGGCAGCATCCCACCAAGACAGACATCTAAACAAAATCACTTTGTAGATTCAGGGCAGGGAAGTGTCTGTCCAGATGGTAAAGCAGCCCGGGGCGCGCAGACGTGTCTGACTCAGCCTGTGTCCTTGGCCCCTATCATTTTTCTTCCAACATTGACGGAGCAAAATAACAAAGAACTTATCTTAAATGCTTGCAAGCTCTGCCTCAATTTTTAGAGGCAGAGAGTTCTGGTTCTTGCCTGGGTAGAATTGCTCTATCATTTCGCCCAATGTCTTTGAGGTGGTTCAATCGGACCAGGTTTTATTCAGGTGTCCCGATGTGTCAGTGTGTATTCTGTGTCTGTATATGTGAAATAGAAAAATTCATCTACCTATGAAGGAGGCAGATGATGGCCTCGATTGATATATATCTATTTTAATACTAAGTAAAATTTTATTTGTGTGGGTATTATAAACGTAAAGACTGCAAACTAAACCTCTGTAATTGAAAGTAGCATTGAGGTAAACAAATTTTCTAAAAGCTCACACTTAACCACCGTTACTCAAGAGTGTTACATCTGAAAGCGGTCCCACAACGAATTAAGGACATTGACAAATGAAACTGAATTCTTACAAAAGTGGATGTTTTTCCCACCAGTTATACAAACTAAACTCCAGTAAATGCACATTCCTCTTTTTAGTAAAACTGTTGAGAAATAGAAATCATCATTGCCAACATCATTTTTCATATGTGAAATGACTAGAGGTGTGTATTTTCGATAACATCTCATCAGTTCATGGTTAAATTACCGAGTGATTAGCATTTAGCCTTCCAAATCAAGTTTCACGGACTGCGTATATATTTCCAACAGAAAACAATGTGATTGTTTCTCAAAGGTAATAATTATTTGTATCCTACTATTTGCCGTATTTTGAGCACTTTCGGAAGCCAGTTTTACTGAGATCTATTGTTAGGTCTATCCACATGTCTAGAAGAGTTGTTGTCTACATGCTAGAATGGTCCAGTTCTTCAGGAAGGACACTTTTTTGTCCTCATAGAAGGTGTATAAGAGAAGCTAATTCGTCATAATACTATCAAGTTAGAAGGTTCTAATTAAACTCTGTGGATATTTTGAGGTTGTCGGTATAAGAAGCAAGCAGCCAGAGTTCCTGTTTGCTTTATTCTCTGGGTCATATGCCTGGATAAACTCAAAAATTAAATTCTTTTCAAATATACAGTCCCATATTCCCATGTAGGCAATTCTGAGCGGACAGGACAAGGAACATGTATTTGCTTATTACATCTGGTATAGCTGTTTCGGGGGAATGTTTTACATTTCAGGTGAGAAAAAGAAGTGGGTAAAAAGTGGCTAAGTCCGGACAGAGAACATTCTAGTGTTCCTTGGCTCAGGTATGCCAGCTTCCTTCACTGAATATCCTTGTGGTGGGGCCTGTTGTTCAATGAATGGCATGCAATTTGCGTAACAGAATTTCAGTTAAATTATTGTCAAGCCATTTCCTTGACAGGAAACAGATCTTTGATTTATGGAGTGATAACTTCCTTTTGTTCCTCTAATAAGAAATCCAGGAGCACACGAACGCCACGTAGTTTCTACCTGCCTTCAGAGAAATTCGATCGTGTGATCGCTGTGGAGGATTGCACATGGCAGTGACCGCTACCCTCATATCTGGGTGGAGGGAAGCTGCTGCCCTCTGCCTTCCAGGGAAGAAGCCCCAGCCCTCCCTTTCTGTGCTTAGGGTGCCCACTGCTTGATCCAAGAGGAGACACTACCTGCCCCTGAGCTGGTCGGTGGCGCTCTCTCCAGTCAGTTGGGCATGAAGGCCTCTGCCCACAAGAGCAACAAAAACAGAGTTAATTCTCTAACACAATCAAATTATTCCCTCTCTTTGGAATTTTTACAGCAGCATCTGGAGAGCAGAATCTCCCATGAGAAGCAGAAGAAATTTGATTTCCAGAAAGAAGCCGCAGCGGCCAAGCATCCTGAGTAAAAGAAGAGAGTCATCAGTTTCAGGCACTGCCTTGAATTCTTGTAGTTGTATGAATTTAGGTAATATTAACACGCACACATATAACCTGAGTGGGTTGTACTTACTGTTAGTCAGAAGGGTTTCATATAATCCCCAAACTAATTCTTTTTTCTTTTTTTCTGTTCTTTTTTCTTCTCTTTTCTTTCTCTTTCTGTCTCTTTCTTTCCTTCCTTTTCTTTCTTCTTTCTTTCTTTCTTTCTTTCTTTCTTTCTTTCTTTCTTTCTTTCTTTCTTTCTTTCTTTCCCTCCCTCCCTCCCTCCCTTCTTTCTTTCCTTTCTTTCTTTCCCTCCTTCCCTCCTCTTTCTTCTTTCTTTCTTTCTTTCTTTCTTTCTTTCTTTCTTTCTTTCTTTCCCTCCCTCCCTTCTTTCTTTCTTTCTCTCCCTCCCTCCCTCCTTTCTTTCTTTCTCTCTCTTTCTTTCTTTCCTTTCTTTTCTTTCTTTTCTTTCTTTCTTTCTTTCTTTCTTTCTTTCTTTCTTTCTTTCTTCCTTTCTTTCAACTTTATGTAGTGTGTGTCAGCCTGATTGGCCTGAAAACAAGGGCTATGACAGAAGACTTGAATTACACAATGTCTGACATGAAGGAGTGTGCGCACACACTCACAAATGATGTCCTTCCAGGCCAGAGATTAGACAACAGCTGACTTGGGGAACCAAGGTAATCATTAAAAGATCATCTTAGAGTTTTTTTTAATGTTCTTTACAAGTCATTTTAATTTTTTTAAATGTTTATTTTTGAGAGAGAGAGACAGACAAGTCATTTTAAAAAGGTCTCAGAACTCGCAGACGCAAAGGGAAAAGATAACATAGTCCTAACAGGTAAAAACAAATGTCTCATGACATGATGCCTAGTGACACAGTGAGGAAGCGGGAACTCATCCACAGGCAGCTCTGTGACTCCCGATGAAGGTGAAGATGTGCCCGTTCTCCAGCAGTTGTTTGGGAAACCCCGGCAGGTGTTACAAGGAGACACGTACAAAGGTGTGTGTGCTAGTGCTGTGTGTAATAAAGAAAAGTATTTCATGTAATGAAGGAAAATGGATGAAAAGTGGGAGCATCGCGAATATAGTTTGTTCCATATTCGTATACGCCTGGTTAGAATTCCCGGGGACAGTCACCATCCCATTTCACCCATGAGGGAACTGAGTCCCAGAGGCCCCAGGAGAGTGACGGGGTGGAGCCAGGACTCACACCCTGGCTGGGAACCCTTGTCCTCACTTACACTATCTCAGTCACTTTCTTTCTGAAACTGGCATGGGACAGTGAGGTGGGACGAAGCTACTGCTCAGTAGCCCTAGCACACGGGGGAGTCATGTAGCCAGAATTTGGCAAGTGGTCAGTAACATTTGTCCAAGTGTGAGCTCCTTACACAACCTGCCGGTGCCAGAGGCAAAGAGCCAGAAACCGGGAAATGTCCAGGAGCTGGCCATGGAGACCAGGCAGGACCAGTGTCTCTGCAGTAACTCTGGGTCCATCAATAGAAATTTGAAAGTGAAGTGAGCCGAGCCGGGCTGTTCACATAGGCATTCGATTCTGGCAGTCAACCTAATAGGGCCCAGTAGAGAAGCTGCTTTAGGGAAAGGGCAGTTCATGGTGGGTCTGGACCGAAGCGTTGGAGCTGGAGTCGAAACCACTTCTCCCGGCCAGCGTGGGGCTGAGCCGGCCCGGAGCTGCGCGGAGCGCTCCTGGGGTTGGTTGCAGCATCCCCTGCATGTAAAGACCCCCTCGCATCCAATGTAAAGACGTCTCCAATGTGTAGCCCCATTCTTCTTATGGCAATGCTCCAACGATAATAAAGAGAATATTCCCCAGTGGACGTCCCTGCGGCCTCTGAGGACATCTGGTTTTCTTTCCCACTTAGAGACCGTTCATGAATCACTCTGCAGCGGAGTGCACTTCAGTACTAAGCACTTGGCTTATCTGACCTGCTCATTAATTCTTTGTATTACACCAGCAGGAACCTCGTTCTTTCTCCCCTGCCCTCGCAGAGTGGCCCCCAGTGGCCCAGCTCGGGCCACACCGCAGGGAGCTCCTGTAGTACCGCAGGGCTCCACACGTCCCGGGTGGGCCGGTCCAAACCCTGAGTCCCGCCTGGCTGGGAGATGCCAGGGGCCCGTGTGTGTGTGTGTGTGTGTGTGTGTGTGTGTGTGTGTGTGTGGAGATGCCATTAGAATTCTTACAGATACTGAAAGTGAAATGAGGAAATGATTGGGCAATCGGATGGAAGGGCCGGTGCCAGGAAGACCTATCACCCACTGGGGGCCGGGATGCAGCTGGGCAGACGCGGGGAGACCCCGGGGAGCTCTCCCGGGGGCCACGGCACAGCCAGGCCATGTAGTCGGTGTGGGACCTCAGCAAGCACCGCTCACAGGAAATGATCCCTTCCCTGCGGCCACTTTCTCGAAAGGCCCGGACCTTCCAAGTCCCCCGAGTGCCATGGAGGGCTGCGCGGAAGGCGAGCGGTCACGCCTTCGTCCTCGCCCGGAGAGGGGAGAAGAAATGAAAGTGAAGGAGCCTCCCGGCTCGCGCCCCAAAGACGCAGCGCTGCTGGCCGTGACCCTGCTGCTGGCTCTCACGTCCTGCTGCCTGTCGGTGGTGTCCCTGTGCAGGGTGGCCGTCCTGCAAGCCGAGCTGGGGAGCCTGCGGGCGGAGCTGCGGGGGCCCCGGGAGCCCCGCGAGCTTCGGGCTGAGCCGGGCCCCCCCAGGGCGGGGGCCGCAACCCCCGGGGCGTCCGGCGCGCGCCTGGCCCCCGCGGTCCCCAGCGCGCTGAAAGTGAGTGCAGCCGCCGCAAACCGTCCCCCGCCCCCCGCCACCCCCGCGCCCCTGCGACGCCGGGGCTGTAACTTGGGGTTTCTGTCTCCCCAGGGGATCTTTGCACCAGCCCCGGCGGGAGAGAGCAACTCCAGCCAGAGCGGCAGAAGGAAGCGCGCCGCTCTGGGTCCCGAAGACACAGGTACGTTTGGGGCGCGGAAGCACTTAGCAGACGGGATGCCGGCGTCCGCGGGTGTGCGGTTGTGGACCCTGGCCTCCGGGTTGGGGACCCCCTCCCCTCCACGAGCGCTGAGCGGTGCCCGGAGGCTGTGCACGTGGCCTCTACAGCACGTGTGGCTTTTGTGGCACAGCCGGCGCGCCGGCAGGTGTCTGTCCCCGACGAGCGGACTTGGAGGGCTGGGCCCTGCCTTAACCACAGAGGAGGGGAGGGGGCACAGGGTCTTCCTCGGATGGGACACACCTGCGTCAGAAGCCCTGTCCGTCACTCGAGGAGAAGAGCGCCGCGCGCTGTGTCCACCTGAGTCCCGGAGGGTCAGGTAAAGATACACCTTCCCTGAGGGTGCGCTGCGCGCCCTGGGATCACGCCGGGAGCAGGTGTGCAGCCGCGATTCATTGTGTTTATTGCTCTAGCTTTAAAACAGACTTTGTTTTACACACACACACACACACACACACACACACACACACACACACGATGCTCTGACTGTAAACGTATTTTTCACTGACTGCCTTATTCATGGAAAAAAGTCTTTCCTGTTTTGCAAAACCATGATTTTTATAAATGCTTTGTGTCAATTACCTTTAGTATCGCTTTGTGTCTATTAGACACAATTGACTTTAAGCAAATATAGACTACGAAACACTCATATTTTTACTATACTTGAGCAGGTGAATTGTTTTCATACTTTGCATTTTATCATCTGTACTTTGTACACAATTGAAAAAACACACCATATATATACTACGGCATATTTTTGCGTTCACTTATCGTTATACAATAAGCATTTTCCTTCTTTCTAAGTAATTCTCACACATCCACGTTAGTTCGTTATCGTGCAGTTATGTCACATGATCATTTCCAAAGTTGGTGCGCAGATCTCTTATTTCCGAGGAATTTTATGTGTTCCATACAAATTCCATAGATGAAATATCAGAACTAAAGAGGATGAACATTTATTACTGCCATGTTGCTTTCAAAGTGAGTTATAAATGTGTACAGTCAGAAATGCAGTGCACAAGGTCTCCACATTCTTACAGCATTTTATTAAAATTTATTCTGGCTAGTTTAGTAGTTGTCAAAGAGTATCTCAAATGTAATCTGTTGCTTGCTCGAAGAGAAAGATGAATTTGTTTCTGCATATTTGGGTAACTTCTAATTTTATCACCTGCTAATTTTTATTTATGGCTTCCCTCATTTATCCTAATTTTTTTGTGATTTTGAATAAGCTCTATGTTAGACATACTGTTTAACAAAATTTGGGTGTAACTATTTTCATATTTTGCTTTTTAAAATTTCTGCAGAGATTTTACATCTGTGTATTTAATGTGATAAACTTTTCTTTTTGATTTTCTCTGCTATATCAAAGCTGAAAATATATGTATTTGTAACCTCCTACACAGCCTATTCTATAATCTGCTACTTTGACTTTTTCATAACTTAGTGTTTTAGTTTGGTATTTAACTCCTTAATCCTTGTGGCGTTTATTTGGTGGATCACATCACACCAGCTTTATCTTCCCTTCTTCTTTTATGTTTTCTTACCAAACTGCTATTAAATATAGCTAATTTCATGGGATGCTTATTTTCAACTTGTTTGCATTGGAAAGCTTACTGTGTTAATATTCTCTCATGAATCTATTTTGAGACTGTTTTTTCATTGATTTATTATCCTGTTTATCTGTATTAAATAAAATATTTTAAGTATTTTGTAACATAATGAGCTTTAATATCTAGTAGGGTCAGAATGCCTCAATCTTCTTCAGCCTCTGTGCTACTACTCCCCAGCCTCTGCACAGTCATCTTACAAATAAACCTTAACTTTACCATTGCAGAGAGGATACGGGCTCATTACAGCAGATTTAAGAAGAAAGGACGTTGAGTAAGAAATTAATTAACTTCCGGAGTCCCACTTCCTCAAAATACCCTCTATTATATTTTAAAATTTCCTCCCATGTGCACATTTTTACAAATTTGTGATTTGGTGGCATCTACAAATGATACACTGATTAAAATTTTTCTGTAAATAATTTGTAATTTTTAGAAAGTTTGGAAAGTAAGAGAGAATTCTATCAAGTGAATCAAAATTTACTTAGTATCTAAAACCCAGATGTAATTGCTATTGTCATGATCATGGTTTGCCTAAGATTTTTATAAACCTTTCATATAGTATATACATATATATATATATAGTATACATATATACAGTATGTATGCATATGGATATATCCTATATGTGTATATATACAGTATATAGTACATCTCTCTCTTTCTCTTTCTCTCCTTGTATATATACTCATAACAGTCATAGATCTGAGATGAAAGGTTTGAAGACGAGAACCTTAGTGACTGCTCATATCTGCTCTCCTTCCTCATCAGTGAAACTGGCTTGAATGTCGTTTTAGACGCCATTCTCTTTTTTTTCTCTCTTATTTCATATATTTTCTATTTATTTTTCCCCATAGTATATTTATCATATTCAGTAAAATTTCATAATATGTTTGTTTGTTTTTTAATATGAAATTTATTGTCAAATTGGTTTCCATACAACACCCAGTGCTCATCCCAACAGGTGCCCTCCTAGATGCCCATCACCCACTTTCCCCTCCTCCCCCGCCCCCCCTCCTGTCAACCCTCAGTTTGTTCTCAGTTTTTCTCTCATGCAGGGAAAACATATTTTATTTAGCACTACAAAAATATGTGTATAACCAAGAGGGTTTCTGAAAGCCCATGATTTTATTTTTCTGTTTGGTAGCATCCTTTTTTTTTTTTTTTTTTTTTTTTGGAGTTGAGAAAATGCTGAACAATTTGAATCTATACAGCTTTCTTTGTTTCTGTTTATTCTACTCTATTCTGATTTAAGTAAGGCTCAAAAAACCTTAGGTTCTCCCTTTTACTTTCAAAGTGTCCATTTATGTTCTTATGTATTAATTTTCCAAATACTTTATAGATCGATTGACATTTTTGGTTGGAATTTTATAAAAATTGTAATTCTGCGGAAGAAAATGCATTCTTACGGTGTTTTATTTATATATCCAAGAATGCTTAAATGCGTGATATCTCCTTACTAAATATCAAAATTTAAATTTCCCAATTGGATATAATTTTCCCTATGTAGGTTTTACGATTCTTTCATAGTTAGTTAAAAAAGGTTTTCTTGCAATTTTGGAGTCCTGGGATTTTCAAATGGCTCGTTAAACTCTTTAAACATGTACAGAATTCTCACGGGGCGCCTGGGTGGCTCAGTTGGTTAGGCGTCTGACTTTGGTTCAGGTCATGATCTCACGGTCTGTGAGTTCGAGCCCCACGTCGGGCTCTGTGCTGACAGCTGAGGGCCTGGAGCCTGCTTCGGATTCTGTGTTTCCCTCTCTCTCTGCCCCTCCCCCAGTCATGCTCTGTCTCTCTTTGTCTCAAAAATAAAAAAAACATTAAAAAAGTAATAAATACTGATGCATAGGGGCACTTGTATCCCAATGTTTATAGCAGCACTCTCAACAATAGCCAAATTATGGAAAGAGCCTAAATGTCCATCAACTGATGAATGGATAAAGACATTGTGGTTTATATACACAATGGAGTACTACGTGGCAATGAGAAAGAATGAAATATGGCCCTTTGTAGCAACATGGATGGAACTGGAGAGTGTGATGCTAAGTGAAATAAGCCATACAGAGAAAGACAGATACCATATATTTTCACTCTTATGTGGATCCTGAGAAACTTAACAGAAACCCATGGGGGAGGGGAAGGAAAAAAAAAAAAGAGGTTAGAGTGGGAGAGAGAGCCAAAGCATAAGAGACTCTTAAAAACTGAGAACAAACTGAGGGTTGATGGGGGGTGGGAGGGAGGGGAAGGGGGGGTGATGGGTATTGAGGGCACCTTTTGGGATGAGCACTGGGTGTTGTATGGAAACCAATTTGACAATAAACTTCATATATTGAAATAATAATAATAATAATATTAAAAATTAAAATGTACAGAATTCTCAAAAACGAATGCAGCATTCAATCACATGGTTATTTTTAAGCCACATCCACACACATATTGGATGTATACCTAACAGAAATATAATTTTATTTTAGATTTTTTTTAGAATACTCTGCTTTCTACCTCTGCTACTCAACGTCAGTTGCCATCATTTTATGACTATGTCAAAAAGGTTCAGAGCTAAGTATTGCTAAATGACACTCCAGAATGTCACCCATTTTTATTTTTCTATAAGTCCAACCTAAGTTTCACTCAGGCACTTCAATTTTCCTGCATGTATATTCGGTTTGTGAGTAAGCTCCGGCATGTTGGGCTAGAAAGCCTCCCTTCAGCACACAGCATGCCTAGAATCACATCAGTATTTGGTAAGTGTCACATGCTACCTGTGGGGTTTTTGCCTTGTCATTTGTACGTGTCCTGTCTGTACAACTAAAGAGTAGAGGTTTCTGTGGTATGGGCCATATTTCCTCTACACATTCATCGTGATATTTGCACACAGTGGGTGTTCTATGAATATTTGTTGATGGATCTTGGGCTCACTATGAAGTAAGATGCTGTGATTTGGCAATCATTGGGAGGGGGGGTTTTCCCATATTTCTTCACTTCTCAGGTTTTGATCAGAGGCCATCTTATGCAATTTTTTAACTTGACATTTAAAACAACGAATTCGCCAAAGAATGAATTTGATCACAAGGCGAGAGTCTCAGGGAGAGTTTGAGAGCCCCTTGCCCCCGCCTTGGTTCACCGGGTAGAGGCACAGTTTGGGCTCACTAAAAGTCATAGAGACACTCTCATAGTCAGCAGTCTAACTCTAATTTCGTGGATTTCTGGTTTTAATGTTTTGGTTTTAACTGAAGTATTGTTTACATACGGAGAAGGGCACATGTCTTAAGGATACAGCTTGGTGGGTGTTCACAGACTGAATGGCAGTAGTTGAAGGGGCGGACATCACCGTCAGCCTGCGTGCCCACTCGGTGCTCCATCCACTCCTCCCCGGGGTAAATGCTTTTATTTAATTGTGCAGGCTGGTTATTTGGCTCTTGTTTTGTTTTTCTTTATGGTGTTGTGTTTCAAATGGAGGTCTTATTAAGTTTTCTGTGTTTCATAAGATAATTTCTGATTGTAGTAGAACAAACAGAAATGTGGGGAAATCCAGGATCAAAGAATTGCCAGATGGCTCCTATTAGCCAAAAAGCTCACTTTTAAGCCCGTAAGTGTATTTGGAGATATTCCTAATTAAAAATAATAATGAAAGCGCTATGGCTTTGAAATATTACATGTTAAAGTTTCTTCACAAATGGAGTCATAATGATCAATGCTGTCAGCTCTCATGTTTGCTCTAAGAACCTAGAGATAACCATCCTAAGAGTCCATCAGGACGATGAATTCTTTCAAATGGATACCCGCTGAGCTAAAACAGTTTATTAATAAACAGTTTATATTTATTTAAGTTTATTACTAAACAGTTTATTAATCAAATCGGGTGACCTTTATATTTCCCCCCTTGTTATTCAGTAGGGATTTTAAAAGTTAATAGAAATACATGTGTTTTAGGGCACCTGGGTGGCTCAGTTGGTTAAGCCTCCCACTCTTGGTTTTGGCTCAGGTCATGATCTCATGGTTTGTGTGCTGATAGCGTGGAGCCTGCTTGGGATTCTCTCTCTCCCTGTCTCTCTGCCCCTCCCCTACTTGCACTTTCTCTCTCTTAGAATAAATAAATAAATAACTTAAAAAAAGAAGCTCATGTGTTTTAGATGATAGAAGTACAAAAATTATTTTTATTGATAATGTTTATTATACATGTCTCATTTATAATAGTAAAATAGTGTTGACAACATGGAACAGAATATAAAAACAAGAGTGGGAAAAAATTACCCATCTTTCTTTCCTCTGCTAAATAAATATTTACTGTAAGATTTTGGTCAATCCGCTTTACGTTCTTTTTCTCTCCTTTTATAAACTTTTTTAGTTGGGAATTATTTTAGAATTACAGAAAAGTTGCAAGAACACGGCAGAGAGTTGCCATATACCCCTCATCCAGTGTCTCCTGTTGTCTTACGTTACCATCCTTTGTCATAACTGCGAAACCAACGTTGGTACTTAACTAAAAGCTGAACTCCATTTCGGAGTGTTCTTTCATGAAACCCATAGTCCCTCTCCTTTGTAAGGAAAGATGGGAGGTCGGAAAGATCTGTAACATCCAGGCTTTGTTTCACTGAGATTTCCGGCAGGGCTTTATCTTACAAGACTGGAAAGTGAGTGTCGAAAGCATATATGGTGTAGAACTCAGCCATCCAATTTGTACCAGAATTAGGCTAACTGGAGGCTCTTACCCAGTAAGGGTGTGTTCCTTCCTAGAACAGAAACAGCTGGCTGTTGTCATGGTGATCTTTGACCAGAATCTTCCCCAAGTGCTATTTTTCCCCCCCTGATTCAATAATGACTTCTTTTTCAGTGTTGCAAGAGCTGGCTCCCGTTCAATTCCAAAAGCAGTAATAAAATAAAATAGTGACCTCACAACCAAATATCTGAACCCTGTTCTTGTCAAGTTTAAAGTTTTGGGAAGCAGAAGAACCAGGAAATGAGTCAATCAAAGCAGCCAAAAGTGATGTTGTGTCTCTTCCATGTATGCCGCGGGCCTGCTAGCTTTCAAACTCTGTTCTAGGTGTTGAGTGTTGATTAGAAAACACAACAGATAAGTTTCCTGCCCCCTGGAGATTGCATTGCAGTGAGGTGGAAAGACACAGAAAGTAGTCAATAAACATGGTTAATGAGTACGTTACAGTACTAGAAAATGGCAAATATCATGAAGAAGTGAATGATTTAAGGGGCAGAATTAACAGATTCGGCAGTGTGAAGGATGAGGAGGGGAGAAGATGTGTAAGGAGAGGTCAGGAAAGGTCTTTCTGTTTCTTCCTGAAGATTCAATCATTCTTTATTCTATCACCTTAAAAAACTTTTGTGGAAATGGGTAGGTTTTTAAAAAATAAATCCATAATGTTGAGGAATGTGTTGTTCTCAGTAATCCTGTAGGAATGGATATTGGTTTCAATGTTTATTATTTTTATAAGTCAAGTCCTATTTAAAAGAACTGTATTGGACAGCTGTATCTTTGTTACGAACAGATTTTGATGGGGCGGGGGGACGGGCTAGATGGTTGATGGGCATTAAAGGAGGGAACTTGTTGGGATGAGTACTGGGTGTTGTATGTAAGTGATGAGTCACTACTCCTACTTCTGAAACCAATATTGCACTGTATGTTAACTAACTAAAATTTAAATAATACAAAATAAAAATAAATAAAAGGTATTCTCGTTTTTTAAGAGCTAGAGAAGAAACAGATTTTTCTCAAATATACAGAAGCATCCACTGGGCCAAGGTCTGGGGTGGAGACTCAAGAATATATAGGAAAGTGGAGAAAAAGACTCAGTTACTGGGTGTTTTCCACGCACAAGCTCTGGGTTGGGCTCTATGACATCATTTACCTTCTCAGTAACCCCTGTTAGGTTGGCATTATTGTTCTCATTTTAGACGAGAGACTTGAAGCCAAGACATAATCAGTCCCTTCTCTCCACAAGCTAAATATTGAGTTGGAGAAATTAAACAAAATTAATGTAAATTTAAAAATAATAAACAAGCTCTTTAGCCTTTACGAAAAGCATGTGTAAACTATGACTTCACTTGGTTCTCGCAACACCACTATGAGAAAACTATTGTTATTCTAGAGATAAAATATTTTAATTTCATATTAAGTATTAATTTCATGATTAAACAGCTAAATTGGTTTGAGAACAAAGGTTTACATTCGTTATATGCTAACTATAAATTCTGAGTTGTTTTCCACTGTGCGAGCTATATGCACTTAATGTTTGTGTAATACACCAGATCTGACAAAAACTGTTGGGTCTCGAAGAGATCTAGACCATTATTAACATTAGTACCAACAAGAGGACAACGATCTATGGTATTATAGGATGTTAGTTCAGATCACAGATTGAAAGATTATTAAGACCATGATGGATAAGAGCTGAGCTGAGTTTTGAAGACTGGCTCAACTCAGGGAAGAAGAGACAGTATTCCAGGGCATGGGAACAGTAATGGAACAGGAAGTAGAAAAGACACAAGAAGAGGTCTTACTGTAGTAGGTGGAACCATCAAAATACACACTAACACCTCGGTATCATTCCTTTGCTTGGATATTTGCAAGTGTTTATTGACTGCGATGTTTTTACAAGTTCAGGCTTTCTCCTCCTCTTTCTTTTTTCTTTTTCAAGCTTTTAAAAATTTTTTTATTTAAACCCAAGTTAGTTAATGTACATTGTAGTGTTGGTTTCAAGAGTAAAATTTAGTGATTCATCACTTCCATATGACACCCAGTGCTCATCCCAACGAGTGCCCTCCTTAACGCCCATCACCCATCTAGCCCATCCCCCACCCACCACCCCTCCAGGAACCCTCTGTTCTCTGTATTTAAGAGTCTCTTATGGTTTTCCTCCCTCTCTGTTTTTATCTTAGTTTTCTTTCTCTTCCCCTATATTCATCTGTTGTGTTTCTAAAATTCCACAAATGAGTGATATCATGATATGTATCTTTCTGTGACTGACATATTTCACTTAGCATAATACATTCTAGCTCCATTGACATTGTTGCAAATGGCAAGATTTCATTCTTTTTGATTGCTGAGTATTATTCCATTATATATATATATATATATATATATATATATATATATATATACACCACATCCTTTTTTAAAATTTTTAATGTTTATTTATTTTTCAGAGAGAGAGAGGGAGGGAGAGAGAGACAGAGTGTGATTGGGGGAGGGGCAGAGAAAGATGGAGACACGGAATCCAAAGCAGGTTCTAGGCTCTGAGCGGTCAGCACAGAGCCTGATGCAGGGTTCGAACTCACGAACCACAAGATCATAACCTGAGCCAGAGTCAGACACTTAACCAACTGAGCCACCCAAGTACCCTTCTTATTTTTTTAAAAACTTTATTTATTTTAAGAGAGAGAGAGAGCACAAGCAGGGTAGGGACAGAGAGAGAGGAGAGGGAGAATCCTAAGCAGGTCTCACACTGTCTGCACAGAGCATGATGCAGAGTTTGAACTCATGAACCGCGAGATCATGACCTGAGCCAAAGTTGGACACTTAACTAACTGAGCCACTCAGGCATCCCTATACCACATCTTCTTTATCCATTCATCAGTCAATGGATATTTGGGCTCTTTCTGTAACTTGACTATTGTTATATTTATATTGCTATAAACATTGGGGTGCATGTACCCCTTTGAATCAGCATTTTTGTATCCTCTGGATAAATACCTAGTAGTGCAAATGCTGAGCCGTATGGTAGTTCTATTTTTAATTTTTTGAGGAACCTCCATACTGTTTTTCAGAGTGGCTGCCCCAGTTTGCATTCCCACCAACAATGCAAAAGTGTTCCCCTTTCTCTGTATCCTTGCCAACAACTGTTGTTTCCTGAGTTGTTAATTTCAGTCATTCTGACAGGAGTGAGGTGGTATCTCATTGTGGTTTTGATTTGCATCTCCCTGATGATGAGTGATGTTGAGTATCTTTTCATGTGTCTGTTGGCCATCTGAATGTCTTCTTTGGAAAAGTGTCTGTTCATGTCTTTTGCTCTTTTTTTCATTGGATTATTCGTTTTGGAGTTCTCCCCCTCTTCCTAAAGCCAGGCCATTTGAGATAGAGAGGGGAAACAACTGTAGATAACTGCTCTTTGAGCTTCTGACATGGACTGTGAAGTCACACTTAACAGCTCACCTTTTTTCTCTTGTTTCTGCTGCTCTAGAACATCTTCTGGGAAATAAAGAGTAAGAAATTTTAGAGAAATACACAACCATTTGCTTGAAAAAATGTATCATAGTGTGCTACCATTCTACAGATGAAAATTCAAAATCCTTATTATTGAAGATTATCTGTTATGGAAAATGTTTTTCAAATAACCCTGAGCCCAAAGATTGATTATTAGAGGGTCCAGATATCATGGAAATGATGGGTTTTTTTAATAGAATCTATTTTCTCTAAAGCAGTAATTTAATTTGACTTAACATGTATTATGAAGTTGGATATAAGGAGGAGGGTATTTTTAAAGTTTATTTGTTTTGGGAGAGAGAGAGAGAGAATACAAGCAGGGGAGGAGCAGAAAGAAGGGAGAGAGAGAGGGAATCCCAAGCAAGCTGTGCACTCTCAGTGCAGAGCCCAATGCAGGGCTTGATCTCACGAACCACAAGATCATGGCCTGAGCCACGCTCAAGAGCTGGACATTCAACCAACTGAGCCACCAAGTGCCCTTTAAGGATGAGGTTCTTAAGAATCATTTGGAAAAATTGCATATTGTTATATCTTTTTTTTTCTGAATTGTGCCACAGATTTTTTGTTTTTAGTCTGATATAAACCAGATGCTGTGCAAATTTGTAACTGATAGTTCTTAATGTCAAGTGACTCAGCCTAGGGAAAGAGACAGTAATAGAAACAATTAGGATATATAGTGAAATGTTATTTCAATAGATGTATGTGCAAAGTGTAGTGGGATCAAATAGTTAGCTGGAAGGATCAGGGAAAGAGTTGATATTTGGCCTGAGCCCTGAGGGATGGATGGGTTTCACCAGATACTAAGGTGAGGAGTATTTAGCCAGGCAGAATAGCACATACGCAGTCTTGGGAGCGGGAGGATGAACTTCTGTGCTTCTAGGTGTGGGAGGGTAGAGGTCGTGGGGTTGTGAAGGGAGGTTTGGGTTTTGTGTGCAGGGGAACCCCCTTGAAGGAGTTATAAGCATTAGAAGGACAAGATAAAATTCTGGTTTAGGAAGGCAAATCTGAGGAAACGCAAGCGATGGAGTAGAAGTAGTAGAAAAGCTAAGAGGCACAACTTGGTGAGCAAGTGTTAGCGTCAGGAGAACAGTGAGAATAAAGATCTGAACGGACCCACCACGCTTGCTCCTCTTGTCGGGTTTGATTATTCTCTTGGTCTCTGTCTGTCTGTCTGTCTCTACCCCCTTCAGCCATATTGCTGTATCTCTCCAACTTTAGCCTTTGTGTATATTCATGACTATTGACTTTGTGTGGGATGTTCCTACTTCCTTCTTTCTTCTTTTCTTTTAAAAAATATTTTTTTAATGTTTAGTTATTTTTGAGAGAGAGAGAGAAAGAGAGAGAGAGGGTGAGCAGGGGAGGAGCAGAGAGAGAGGGAGACACAGAATCCGAAGCAGGCTCCGAGCTCCGAGCCGTCAGCACAGAGCCCATTGCGGGGCTCAAACCCATGAACTGGGAGATCTTGACCTGAGTTGAGTCAGATGCTTAACCAACTGAGCCACCCAGGTGCGCCAAACCCCTCCTCTCCCCCCGCCCCCACCCTGCCGCCTCTTCTTTCTTCTAATTTCAGTTTAAGTGTCACTGTTCAGGGAAGCCTTCCTGATTGGGTCAAAGTCTGGCCACTGTATTGCTCTTACAGCTGCAACTTCCAATGTATCTTTCTGATTCTCATTCATACTTGTTCCTCCCCCTAGATCTCTGATTCTCATTCATACTTGTTCCTCCCCCTAGATCGCAAGCTCCATGGGGGTAGAGATAGTGTCTTTTCTTTTTCTTTTCCTTTTTTTGCTATCCCGAGCACAACACATGACCTAAATTTAGTGCTCAGTAAAACTGTTGGATGAGATAAACGACAGACGGAATCCACACTGAGCAAAAGTTGAAAAATTCAAACCATTAGAACTTGATTATTTGTTGGATTTCAGGATTGCAGAGGAAGGAATCAGGCATGTTTACAAAGTTCCTAGCTTGGGCAACTCAGAGGATACTTATATCCACTAAGAGAAAACAGAAGAATAAGAGGCGTGTGGGTGTGAGGAAGACAAAGAAATAAATTTGGGTCATGCTGAGTTTGAATCGTCACTGTGGCAGCCAGGCAGAGATGTCCAAGGCGGAGTGGAAGGTGTAAGGGCTGGCTGTGCAATTCACTGATAGCTTTCTCCAAGCATTAGGTGTATTTTTGTGTTTACCTTCCTTGGCTTCAAGTATGTGTGCATATCGTGTCATGCAGCTAATTTTCATCACTGGTAAGTTACCTATACCCAGTGCCTTCTGAGTATACACCATTAATAATGAGAAGTGTTCTAAAGCGATGCAAGGAATTCATGGTAAAAGGGGGGGGGAGCCATATCCTGTGGAGATGATGACTCAACTATAAAATTAGTCATTTTAAATTAAAATGTTTCATCAATTGTGAAATGAAATAACTTAGGAAGATGGCATTTTGTTTCCTGGGGTTTTGTTTTGTTTTGTGTTTTACTCTTAGTGTTTATGAGCCAAGGCAAAGGACTGCCATTTTATATATCCTTACAGTGCTTTAGGCATAGAAAATACTGAAATCAGGAGTGGTACCTGGCAGTGTGACAATGTCCAATTAATGCTTAGGACTCTGTACACACACACACACACACGCACACACACACACACACACACACGCACACACACACAGTCTTCCATTCAGATAATATCTCTCTTTACTGCTATCAACTGTCGTGATTTCTGTTTTGCTCTGTCAACTTCTTTCCAAAACCCCCAAAGAACCAGCACCCCTTTTTACTTCCTCAGGGCCATTGTAGTGCTACCACCTTTCTGAATTACCCAGAATTGAAAACTTGTTTTTATTATTAGTTTTTAATTTTCCTTCAAACACACACTCAGTCACAAACTTTTAATTTTTTTTCACAATTTATCTTGGATGCTGTATTTATATAATTGCTTTGGGGATCAAATCACCCTTATATTATATTTATGCCAGTCAACAGCTGAACCTTTGTTTTCACTCTTCTCCGTGTGGCAACTTAGTCTCCACAAGGACACATGTATGACGTTTCTCAAGCACAACATATATCAGGCAGGCCCCTGTGAAGATTAGGAATTCCTATTTTTTTTTTCCTGGTAAGTCAAATACATACTTCTCAATTTAGCTCTCTAGACATACTTTTAAAACTCTGTTAACTTGTATTGGCAAACTGTTTATCGCCAGTCAAATAAAAATTTATAATCTAGTTTTTCACCCCTAAATTCTTGTATTCCCATTCCAGTAGAAATGTTTTTCCCCAAATCCTGCTTTCTTGAATTTCCTCATAAATCTGTGTTCATCATTAGGTCAGTATTGGGGTCTTTATGGAATTTATCCTGGTTAAACTTTTCCAGCCACTGATTATTTATTCAAAACTAGCTCAGGAAAAATCAAACTGTATTTCTCGTGACCTCATACACTGAATGGTAAGGTATACAGAAATAAAAGAGAGACCTCGCCTTCAGGGTCCTCATTCTTTAAAACCTGTGGTGCACTAAGTAAGAAGACAGAAGGAGGAAGGGACACAGGAAAATGCAGGAAGGACATCTCATCCAGACTGAAGAGCTTGGAAGAAGGTTGAATGAGAAGAGTAAAAAGGACTACAAAGGAGGAGTAGGTGTGGATCATATGGATGGGGCGAATGTAATGGGAAGCGCACTGTGTTTTCCACTGGAGTTATGTATGATCTGCATAATTGCAGTATTTATGCTGGTTGATATTAGATCGAACTTTTGTTGAAATAAAGAGAATAAACCCGATCCCAGTTTGAAAAGGTTCGGGTCCAATACAGAAAACAATACAGCAGATACCAGCAATCCCGTAAACTTTCCAATCCCTTTTTCTATTTAAATGGTGTTTCAAATGTAACATAAAGGTTATACGCAAACAGATGGCTTTCAAACTCAAGATGTTTTCCGTAGGGAAAATATTTCAACGCTAGTCTAGTTGTGAGGTTGGTTGGATTTTATTGTAACAGATATTGAGCAATAGCAAATTATTTTTGTTCTGAAAACTCTTATTTTAGGAATTCTCTTTTGTGAACTGTTTTGGCCGTCAATATCATATATTTGTTTTAGAAATATTTTACACAAAGTTTAATATTATGGATAAATATTATGCTGTAAATTTGTACTTAACAAGATCAATTTTCCTTTTTTTCACACATCATTATAATATATAATATATACATTTAGAAATATGCGTGACCCCATCACACACAGGAAAGTTTTAATGTATGCTATAGCCTTGATTCGTTAAAAAGATAAATTGTTCTCAGACTCTTCAAATTTCCTTCTGTTGTAGTAGAGGGAAAGATGTATGAAGACTTTTAAAAACTAAACACAATCGATGAACATCATACTTGCTACCAATCTTGTGTTTCTTACAAGACTGTGCATTCTCAGAACTCTTGTGGTTGGATATCTTTGCTACTGGGAGAGATGAAAAAGTGTTGCTTTTTTGACCCACTTTTTGTGAGTGACAATCTATAGTTTAAGGTCACATCTGTGTTGAATGGGAAAGTCCTAAAGGACTGTTGTACGAGAGAGAAGATGACAATGGATATGGAATTTTCTAAAAAGGAAGAGCTGAAAGTGAAGAGGTAAATAACACTGATAAGGTTGATAGGACCCAAGCAGCATCTCTGGAGGTCAGAATGGGAAGTCCTCTGCTGATTTCCAACAAAACTCCTTCAGAAGCCCGGTGACTTTCTCTGGAGTAAGGAAAATTAATGAATGGCACTGGCTTCAGTGAGTATAATTCAAATACTGTTGTTGAACTTTTCTTTTAATATTCCATTTTCCTTTCTGAAGAGTATTTCTTGAAACACACTTTTCCCTCCATAGTGTATTTTCTTCTAAAAGTTAGATTCCTGCTACTACATGATAGAATAGATCATTGTTTCTTAACATGTAGGTTGTAGCCAACTGGAGTTGGGCTGCGGAGATTAAAACTTTAGATGTTTTCTTATCAGTTTGGTAGCCTCAAGGCATCAGTCTTTCTCCAAACTCCTGTGGAGTTTTGGGTAAGTGGTCAAGAAAAGGGTTAGTTGAAACAGGGAGTAACCTGGTTTTCTCTTTATTGGGTGAATCGGATCTTTGTGCTCTCCTCGTGGGCTTCCATCATGGGCCCAGTTAACTGGGTTCAGTAAAGAACAAGCACAAGAGTGCTAACACGGCGACTGCCGTAATAACCAAGCTTGATTTCGCAATTATTGCATATCGGGAGTAGTACGCAATACTCCACATGCATTATCTCATTTAATCTCTATGTACACGTACATGTGCTGCAAAGGAAAGATGGAACGTTTGGAAATTTGACTTTGACTTGTGTCAACATCTGCCTCTTCTTCTGTGTGGAAGAAAGATTAAAGCTTCACATGCTCTGATTGACCCTTGCATCTGTCACAGAACTGAGCAGTAAGCCCTTAAGAAGTGTTTGTTAGAGAGATAGGAACATGTTTCAAATAGGTTTAGCAGGGCTCCCCTAGATCCTGTGCACGCTCCTCAGACTTTCACTGCTTTGGCTGTTTCGTTAAATCCTTTCTCTCAAGCCGTCCTTATTCATGACCATCTTGCCACTGTTGATGCTTTGACATATTTGTCGTGGCAGAAGGTCTGTCAGCGTAACAGCACTGGGTCACATTTTCCCTATGGCATAGACATGGCTCCCGTTGTTTTGCAGATCAATAAAAGAATCACAGAATAGTCCAGAATGTTCTGCCTCTGTCAAAATGATCAGGTTTACATGAAAACGTGGTAGAAAAGTTTCAGAGTCATACAAGAATTGCAGTTGTTCACATGATATTTCCACCTTGAAATACCAAGGGAAACTTGATAACAGATTTTCTTATGTGAATACTCGCTGTATTCTTTGCAGGCCTGTGTCTTTGCACAGCTTGGGAAGAACTTATCACGATTACCTCTGTTACTCCGTGTTGTAAATATCAGAATGTTTTCAGTTAATCAACTGAAGCAGAATTCACTGTGTCAAGCTCTTAAAATGTATACAGAGAGAAGCATGTTCTTAATATCCCACTTCAACTCGGAATAAAATACTTACTGGATAATAAAAACTCTAAACTAATATTTTCTTAATTTCAAATAGGCATGCTTAAATTTCTGTTTTATGATTTTCAGAGATATGTACTGCTTTGTTTTCTGTTCCCATGGAAAATGTCCTTATTTTGCGTTCACCTGGAGGCATTTGTCTTTATTTAACAGAATAGTTCTCTCTTTCCTTGAATATTTTCTGGAATATTGTACATGTGATAAGTGATGCGATGCGAACTGATGCTTCCCAGAAGTTTTACTGATTATGCAGTTTCAGGGAAATCTCCCATTTTATTTTTAACGATGTTCCCTCTTTCTTTTTTTTTTTTTTTTTTTTGGTCCAAAACACTTTACCAAAAGCCTGACTTTGGCTCCAGAGTGAAATGGGCATGGTTTCAATTCTGGCCCCGTCACTTCCCGCTGCAGGCCCCGAACAAGTTGTTTACACTTTGCAGGACTTAGTTTCCAGGATGTAATTTTTAGGATTTTTGTGAGGTTGCCTGTATTTATATCCGCTCAATAAATGTTAGCAATTGTTTTTATTTTCAGTGATGTTAATATTATTAGCACGACCACTGACTTATTAATTAGCGTTAGGGATTCTTTTAAACAAAAAAAAATCACTTTGGAATATTCTGGTAGTTTGGTTCATGTCTATGATAGACTTGAAAAACACATAATAAACTCGCTTTCTGTCCAGGCATAATATTTGAAAGCAAGTTAGGGTGAACAATAAAGATGATATACTTACCGTTTTTCAACAGTGTGTAGGGTTTTTCTAAACCATGAACTTCAAGGACATATTCTATTTTAAGTAAAATTTATAATAAATATCTGTGGGCAAATTTCACAAAGTAATTGTAGAACAATGTGCAGGATCCGTAGGAGGTAGAATTGGCTCGGTGTTTCTGGAAAAATAACTTTGTGGACTCAGGCACTTTTCTTCCTCCCCTTACTGTTCCTATTCAAGTAACTAAAAGGATATATTTTTGCTTTTCAGTCATTCAAGACTGCTTGCAACTGATTGCAGACAGCGACACACCTACTATACGAAAAGGTAATGAGATGGCCCCCCCTGTAACTTTTCTACTCACACCTCTAAGATTCTGTTCAAACTTCATCACGAATCAGCTGTTTTCCTCAACTTCTTAGAATCAGGTGTAAAGTAAGAAATTTAACCATTATCAAAATGATTGGGTAATAAATATTTAGGCGAATGTAATAATCCAACAAGCCGACTTATCTTAGAGACACTAACACTTAGAGATTTAAAATAATTAGCCTATGATCAAACAAAATGAGTACTAAGCCAAACTCAATTTTTTATTTTTTAGAAATCATTTTGGCTTCTCTAATGACTTGAGATCTTCTTCACAAGTATTAATTCTCCTATTTGTTAGGTTTTAGAGATCTTAACTGGATGAAGATAGAACTGAACAGGTCATAAATATTTTATATTCATTAATTTATTAATAAATATATCGTATGTGCAAATAAACATAACACTTTTATGACAATCCAATGTGAGATGATTGCTGTCTATTTTGCGTATAGTGGTTAAGGACATGCAACATCCAGTTACTGTGTGGGCAGTGGGGCTTAGCGATGAATAAGATACATATGTTCCTCGCTTTCACAGAATTTACCTTTTGATGACGGGAAAACAGGAAAAAAGAAAAAGCAAATGAACAAGTAAAATGTAGAATGAAAAAACTAAGTGCGATGGAGAGAAATAAAGCAGGCGAGGGGCTGGGGAATGTCTGGGCGGTGAACCAGAACAGGGAGTTCATGAGTGTCAGAGGGTTAAGCTGGGGGTCAGGAATGGGGAAACAAGAAGAAGCCCAGAGAATGAATTTGGATTGGCCTTTGTAATGATTGCCAAGAGTGCTATCTTCCATCTGTGTTTTTCTTTGTGACTTTAATTATCCTGAATGTAACGCAGATACTGAACTATTTGAAATTCTATTATTTATTGCTCTGCATTTTCCAAAGTCATATGGTTGCAACCTTTAATAGGCAGCAGACTGTTTACTAAGGATTAAACTAAGGTCCGAAGAAGACCTTAGGACCAACGATAAAATCTTTAACATATGACTTAGAAAAGGCTTGTTTCACACATTTGACCCAAACAGGATTGCCGTGAATCACTCTAAAAGATGAGGCTGCTACTTGATCGTGAACATGACTTGCACAGAGTAGTATGCATGATCTCCACGGACTGAAGGGTGCTTGTGTGGGTGCTTCGCTCTTTGGACCCATGGGTCAGCCTTATGAGACCAGCAAGCCTTGAACAACATGTATTTGCTAGTGGGCATGGGCACTTAAGCACCATTGCTTTCCTGCATCCCATACGTTTTTGTATGTTGTGTTTCCATTTCCCTTTCGCTCAGGATATTTTTTTAATTTACCTTCTAAATATATATATATATTTTAAATATTTATTTATTTTTGAGAGAGAAACAAAGCATGAACAGGGGAGGGGCAGAGAGAGAGAGAGAGACACAGAACCTGAAGCAGGCTCCAGTCTCTGAGCTGTCAGTACAGAGCCTGACGCAGGGCTCGAACCCATGAACCATGAGATCATAACCTGAGCCAAAGTTGGACACTCAACCGACTGAGCCACCCAGGTGCCCCTACCTTCTGATTTATCTTTGACCCATTAGGTGTTCAGGAATGCATTGTTTAATTTCCACATATTTGTGAATTTTCCAATTTTTCTCCTGTTACTGATTTCTAGTTTCATACCATTGTGGTTGGAAAAGATGCTAGGTATGATTTCAGTCTTCTTAAATCTATTCATATTTGTTTTGTGCCCTAACATTTTATTTATCTTTAAGAATTTTCTTTGTGCATCTAAGAAGAGTACATATTCTGCTACTGTAGAATGAAACATTCTGTGCATATCTGTTAAGTGCAACTGCTCTGTAGTGTTGTTCAAGCACACTATTTCTTTATTATTTTCTTTTGGATGACCTATCCTTTATTGAATGTAGGGTATTGAATTTTCCTACTGTTATTGTATTGCTATGTATTTGTCTCTCCAAATCTGTTAACATTTGTTTTATACGTTTAGGGGCTCCAATGTTGAGTGTATGTGTGTGGTGTGTGTGTGTGTGTGTGTGTGTGTGTGTGTGTGTGTGTGTATGTATATACATAGTTGTTGTTTTATCCTCTTGATGAATCAATCCACTTGTCATCATGTAATGACCTTGTTCATCCCTTGTGACATGTTTTGACTTGTTGAAGTCTATTTTGTCTAATACAAGAGTAGCCACTTCTTGTCTCTTTTGTTTACCATTGGAGGAAATATTGTTATCCTGCCCTTCACTATGTGTGTCCTTAAAGCTGAGTGACTTTCTTGTAGACAGCATATGGTTGGATTTTGTTTTTCTTTCAAATCATTCAGCCACTCAATGCCTTTTGATTGGGGAATTTAATCCATTTACATTTAAAGTAATTATTGATAGTGAGGACTTATTATTTTCCTTTTGTTAATTGTTTTCTGGCTGTTTCGTAGTTCCTTTGTCCCTTTCTTACTGTCTTGCTTACTTTGCTGCTTATTTTGTGTACTGGTAGCTTTGATTCCTTTCTCTTTGTATTTTGAGTGTCTACTACAAGTTTTTTATTTGTGTTTACCATGAGGCTTACATAAAACAGCTTAGTTACAGTAGTCTATTTTAAGCTGATGGTGACTTAACTTCAATTTCCTATAAAAACTACACTTTTACTTCTCCCTCCCCCACACTTTGTTACTGATATATGCCTGTTTACATCTTTCTATGTTGTGTATCTATTAACAAATTACTATAGTTATAATTCTGTTAATACTTTCATCTTTTAACTTTTATACTGGAGTTGAAAGTGATTTATAATTCACGATAGCCATTTCTTTCAGGTTTATGAAGATTTGTTTTATCCCTTTATTTATGTTGGGTTTTCTTGGTTCTTCATGTTCCTTGTAGAGTTGCTTTGTTGCCTCTGCATTTGAAGAAGCACTACCTCTCCTACTCCCCATGGACTGACTTTCCCTGGAAGACACTTCCATTGGTCAGCAGTGCTTGATATCAGCCACTCTAAGGCCAGACAGGAGCAAGGTCCCCTTTGCTTCCTCCTTTCCCTCCTGGAGGAAAAGAATCTGTTCTCTGCTTCTCCTCAGTCATACAAAACAAAACAAAACAAAATGCTGGGTATAAGAGACTGTCCTGTCCTTTTCTTTGTTTCTAACTGTATCAAGCACCAAACTCTTTTGGTTATTCCACACTAAGTACAGGGTGAGATGATGGAAACCAGCTCCCTAGAAGGCACTCTGAGAGGCCATAGGGCACAGGTGCACCCTTCAATCTCACCGCCCCCCCCCCCCCCCATGGAGGACTCACAGGCTGAGGCAGCCTTCTTGGTGCTGAGCTACGCCTGTTTGGGGGAGGGACTAAGGTGAATAAATTGAAACTGCTCCTCTTACCTATAAAAATGTGACTGCTCAGTTTGTGCTCTACTACTTAGCTTCTACTTCTTAGCTGGATTCTGGATTTCTTTTCAAGGTATCTCAGCACCAATATTATTGTCAAATCAATGTTTCTGTGCAGGGATGATGTGTAAGGCTCCCTACACTGCCATCTTGCTGACATAATCCATCATTCGGAACATTTGTTTGTTTGTTTGTTTGTTTATTTATTTATTTATTTAAACGTTTATTCATTTTTGAGAGACAGAGAGAGACAGAGCGCGAGCAGGGGAGGGAAAGAGAGAGGGAGACACAGGATCTGAAGCAGGCTCCAGGCTCCGAGCTGTCAGCACAGAGCCCGACACGGGGCTTGAATCCACAAAGCATGAGATCATGACCTGAGCCAAAGTTGGACGCTTAACTGACTGAGCCACTCAGGCGCCCCGATTCCATTCTTTTCTGTCAAGCCATCATTCTCTTTACAAGCTTTCATTTGTTTGGGATTTTACAGATAAATATATTCAATACCCACTGCAGGTGCTTGCTTGTACTGTGCTTTCCTCATTCATCTCTTACTTTCTGGAATTCCATTCTTGAGTAGTTTACCCAAAATGGGCTCATGAGAAGAATGCTCACAAAGTTTTTGCACTGATAAAACTGTATCTTTGGGGGTGCCTGGGTGGCTCAGTAGGTGTGAGCGTACGACTTCAGCTCAGGTCATGGTCTCATGGTTCATGAGTTCGAGCCCCGCATCAGGCTCACTGCTGTCAGTGCAGAGCCTGCTTGGGATTCTCTGTCCCCCTCTCTCTGCCCCTCCTCTGCTCACTATCTCTCTTTCTCTCAAAAATAAACATTTAAACATTTATACATTAGGGACAGCTGTCTAGATACAAAATTCCCATTTCTTCTCTTGAGTTGTAGGAATTTCTCCACTGTCTTTGGGCATTAGATGCACATTAAAGAAAACTAAGGTAAGAGAAATTTTTCTTCTCATAAGTGGCTTGACTTTCTTGCCTGACTGTACAAAGAGTTGTTTATTTACCTTAAAAAGGCAAAACTTATTTGGCTATAAATGTCAGGGTTGACTATTATGATAGGTAGAATAACATACCTCAAAGACGTCTACAGCCTGATCCCTGAAACTTTTGTGAGCATTTTACTTCATGTGGCAAAGGAGACTTTGCAGATGTGACTGAGATAAGAAATTTGAGGAAGCTACCCTGGCGAGCCCAGTGTAATCACAAGGGTCCTCACAGAGGAAGCTGGTAGGGTCAGAGTCCAAGAAGGAGATGCAGTGATGAAAGCGAAGCTCGGAATGATGTGGTTGCTGCCTGGGAAAATAGAAGAGGCCACAAGGCAAGGACAGTAGGTGGACTGGAGGAGCTAGGAGAGGCAATGGATGGGTTTTCCAGCTTCCAGAAGAAGCACTATCTTGCCAACACCTTGAACTTTGCCCAGCGAGACTTCTCATGTTTTGCACTGTGACATAATACATGTGTGTTGCTTTAAGCCACTGAGTTTGTCGTAATTTGTTACAGCAGCCACATGGAACTGGTGAATTTTGGAATCAACCTTTCTGGGCCCAGGATGTGGTTTCTCAGTCTGTGGTTGTTTTGCTTGACTTTTGTTGTTGCTGGTTTTTTCAGGGTTCCAGTTCTGTGTAGGATGGTAATTCTTTACCTGTCTTACATAGTCTATAGCTCTACATTCTTTTCTCAAATTCTAAACTCTTTATTTCCATCTTCTTTTGGGTAAAACCCACTTTCCATTCTGAAACTTTTTATTTTCATTTAAATGAGGATTTTTCCTCCTCGTCTTCCAAGTTCTTTTAACCCGCACTGAAATTTCCAGGATGGTAAGATTCTAGATTTCTGTGTACATGTGAGGGCTTCTTCACCTTTAGGGAGTTGACTTTTGCTGGCTCTTTATGAAGTTGGCCACTGCCGGACCTGTCGCTATTTTCTCTGCCTCCTCTCTGCCCTTCCACACCCAGCCCGGTGTGAGCTCAGTGACTTTGTTACCCTTTCAACTTACTCTGGAAAACATGCCATTTCTTTCTGTCCATTTCTTTCACATGACTTAACAGAGGTAAAGAAAGGGCAGATGTATTTTCCTCAATCATGTTGATGGCGGAAGTCCCTTGTTTATTTCTGCCTTGCTACGTAATTGTTTCGTAATTATTTCGTAGAGGCGAGGATGAGATTTACTTTTAATCTCCCAGTAGAATCTAACACTTGATGACTGTGTCTTCTAGAAACACAGGCTTCCTGAAGTTTGTTTCTCTAACCATTCTCTTTTCGGTGTCTCCTTTTAAATCTCTTTGCAAATTACTCCTAAATGTATCTCCTCCATATTGATGTCTTTCAAGACCTCTGATGTAGTTCTGTTCTCTTTTGTTTTCACCTTGTTTCTGTGGTGTTCTTAAATACTGTGTTGTGTTGTCATATAACAGCCACATGCTGATGGTTTGGATGTAGATCTTTAGCTCGAGCCACCAAGCTCCAAGCCTGTACACATCTCTTCCTTTACAACTTGGTGGCACCTCAGCCTCACTGTAGAACTTGTCCCCAGATCCCTTCCTGCAGTGTTCCTCTGTCATTTAGTATGACGGCTGTGTCCTCGCTTCTCTAACGCAGAATGCTGGGTGTCATTTTTGACTGTTCCTGCTAACACCTTACGTTAATCGCAAAACCCTACGAGTTATTCCCCATGAATCCAACCTGCATTAATCCATTTCGCTCATTCCCATCTCACCATCCTGGTACAGATGGCCATCATCTCCCACCTTGGCTGGTTCTTTGCCCCCATTTTTGTACCTTTTCTTGCCTGGAAGCCGCATCGTGATATTTCTAAAAGATGGAATAATCATTTCTCTCCACTGCTTACAGCCCTACAGGGCCCTCCAGTTGCCCTCCATACAGCTCTGCCCCTCGGCCCTGCCCGGCTGCATTTGTTTTCTCCTGATTTCCCTTGCTCCACCTCAGCTATGGAATCAAGCCTACGATAACTATGGATTTCCAGGCCACACTATACTTGCTTTATACAAAAAAATTACGATGTCTTGAATTGGTTTACTTTCTCTTTTTAAAAATGTGTTATCAATATTTTATCCCTTAAAACTATTTCCAGCAGCTGTACGATAATAACATTTAAAAATCAAGAGAAGTCACCAATGTAGCAGCTCTGATCGACAGCTGCTGTCTGAGCATCTATTTCCAGCTGTTGAAGGAGGTAACACTGGGGGTACGAATGTTTGCAAGGAAACGTCCAATTGATAAAATAGAATAAAAACCAAATATTAATGAAATATGTCTGATTCTTCTATAAAATGTTGTCAACCTAAAATTTATGTATTTGTTATATGTCAGAACAGGAAAGATCTACTCTTTTAAGAGCAAACACTTTCAAGTGCACGCGTAAATTATTTTCACAAACTAATACTGGCATTCTTTTTATTGAATTTCGCAGGTCGTTGCACACATTAATTTTCTTAAGTTTTCAAAAACAGATCAGTACATCAAGTATGTACAGCTGAGTGGAGGTGGGAAGTTCAGCCTTTTTATACACCACAGCACATCTGTATTTTAGCTGTGGACTAGCAAAGATAAAATAAGCAGTAATACTCTTGGAGTGTACTTCCGAATTTTCAAATACTGACTATAAGTAGTAATGCATTCTGGTTTACAAAAGCATCCTACAGGGGCGCCTGGGTGGCTCAGTCGGTTAAGCGTCCGACTGCGGCTCAGGTCATGATCTCGTGGTTCATGGGTTCGAGCCCTGCGTCCGGGCTCTGTGCTGACAGCTCAGAGCTTGGAGCCTGCTTTGGATTCTGTGTCTCCCTCACTCTGCTCCTCCCCCACTTGTGCTTTGTCTCTCTCGGTCTCTCAAAAATAAATAAATGTTTAAAAAAAAAACGAAAAAAAAAGAAAAGCATCCTACAGAATAGGCACTTCGTGTGTATTTTTTCATTAGCATTTCTCTGTAGTCTAATTTGCATGTGAAAAATCTAAGCACGTTTTAATATGTAGAAACACGTTATAATATTTATGCTTAAGTTTATAATTACTTTTAATTTACTGTTTCGTCTGTTTGCTTAAAGGATTCGACACTCATTCAGTAGCACGTATTCACTGAGTGCATATACTGTGCTGGGCTGTATTCTTGGCATTTGGCCTTAGGGAGTAGAAATCGTGTGCGCACGTGTGCGTGTATGTGGGTGTGTGTGCTGTGTGTGTGTGCAGTGGGGGAGAAATGCAGACAGTACATTAAAACAGGTAACCGTGCACTGACTCTCTTTAATGAGAACATTCCCAGCAAGATAGGATGAAATGCCAAAAGAAAATGCCGAGAGGACGTAAGAATATATACCTAGTAACTATTTGTTTTTCTTTCTTTGCTGACAATACAGCGGCGGAATTGGGTAAAAAGCACCTCACTGATTTTATAGATATAAGTATGGTGTAAAGAAATAGGAAATCAACCTACGACATTGAAAAAAAAATGTTTAGTAAGTAAACATCTCTAGCCAGTTTTAGAACTCTGTGTGTTACTTTAGTTCACAAGTGATGTCGCATTTCACACGGTTTCAGTAACTAGCTCACAAAATGCTTTTAAAGTAAATAAACAAATACGTAAATAACAGAATGCTTTTAAAAAACAATCGGATGCTTGCGGGTAGTTGCAGAGAACGCCCTGCCATTTTGAATTAGCTTATGTTTAAAGTTGAATTAGTTAATTCAGTAAATATTTGCTGCATGTCTGCTGGAGGCCAGGCATGGTGTCAGGCCCTGGGCAAATAGCAGAGAACCAAACATAAACAGTGTCTGAACCCAGAGAAGTCGGGATCCGAGATATGTACTGTTTTGAAGGGCATCTCGTGGGTCTTGGAACCCACGAGAGCAGCCGCCTTCAGTATGAACAACCAGGATGATTAATTCTTCCTCGTATTTTCAGCTCTCTGTCTTTGAAAGTGCCTTGGGTACATGATCTCATTTAAACAAATGTGAAACTACCTTATTGTCATCTCGTCACTGAAATGATGCAGTATCAAAACGGGACGATGAGTTTGTCTCTGTGACTTGTAACTGGGGAGATCTTTTATCCAGGGACTGTCACCATCCAGAGTGGCACTGGTGGGTTTTACTGATGTAAAGCTTCCTCACAGACCTTGGGAACAGCAAAGCGAGGTGGTGAGGGGGTCTGCCGGATACTGTGGGAGCATTGGCTCCCCTGGGGGACTGATGCAGGTCCTGGGAATACACGAGAGGAGGGACAAGGGCACCTGTCTCTCCTCTCTGGCTCTCCCTCCCAGCCCCTGCCCTGCACCTGTGGGCATGTCAACTGGAAGAGCTGCCTTAGGGAACTGAACTCAGGTTCAAGGGGTAGTTTGCTTTGTGTGATCACCTCGGGTCCTTTCCTCCTCCAAACATTCAGAAAATGCGTAGTTTTCGTTTTCTATTTTTCCCTCAAGAATCCCATTTGGAAAAAGTTCAGATGTGACGGGTTGGCCTTCGGGGAGCTCGCTGAAGTGGGTGCACGCACTCAGCAGTTGTGTTTACGAATGTGAAAGCATTACCAGCTGCTGCGTCCTACCGTGCAGCCCCTTTCAGAAATCCCCAGGGAACATTTTCTTTAAACTCAGTCTAGGACAAGTTGTTTTTTTCTTGAGCTTCTGGCATATTGTCCCATGGACTCTGAATTTGATTATTGTTTCCCTTTTTGCTACGACCGAGGTGAAGCTTGGGGACGCGTGTGGTCCAACATGACCAATCATATGGGAACACTTTTTATACTATTTTAGACCACCACAGTTTCATTTTATTATTCTCTCTGTATGTTACCATTTCCCTCATCTTCTTTTCGATTATTTTATGCTATTTTGCTTCTACCCTCCCCCCCCCCAACCCCACAGTTCTTAATCTGGCCTCAGGGTTCGCCGTTTACTCCAATCTTTACATGACGGTGAGAAACCCAGTGACTTCACACTGGATTCACAGGAGAGGAGCGTTTATACCCTCCTCGAGGGCGTCTGTCCCGAAGCACCATGTTCTGGCACAGAGATCGGGTCCCCTCCTGCCGACCCATTTTCTGTAGCTGCTGGCTGCTGTCTGCACCCTTCCTGGGGTTCTTCCACACCACAGCTCCTCTGTCACTCCCCAGGGAAGCCCGAGGGGTCCCGGAGGAGAATTCATGTGCTGAGCACAAACCACTTTACGTGAATATTACAGACGGACATTGCCAAGTTCCTTGACCATGTCCTAGGAAAGGCTATGTCTTGGCAACTTCCCACGCTCTCTGGAAGCTCTCTTCTGTTGCCCAGTGCGCTGGGGAGGGGGCTTCTCCCCTGATGCCCTTCCCTAAATTCTCCCTCTGCTAGCCCCCTCCTCTCTGGGAAGCAAGGAAAAACCAGAAAACTTGTGTAAGTGTGTTATTCAGAGACATTTGGTCCATTTTTTTTTCCTTTCGCCTCCAACTCTGCCATGCAGACCGGGGTCCGTGATGAAAATTGCTGCAATACACAAGAACAAAAGAAAACGCAGAACATTCTTATGAAGTGTTTGCCCTCAGGTTCCTGTCTCCGATGGTTGTCCGGGTTAATGTGCCAAGCACAGCTGAAAAACCAGCAGAGCGCCCTGATTTGTTTTCTTTTCCTCTTTTTTTTTCTTTTTTTTTTTTCCTTGAAGATGAAATTCAGTTCTAAGTTTCAGACTCGGGCTAGTAACTAAGTGGAGGTGAAAAACTGCCTTCCTTACAAGTTACTCTCTCCATCGTAGGAGCCTACACGTTCGTTCCGTGGCTGCTCAGCTTTAAAAGAGGAAGGGCCCTGGAAGAAAAGGAGAATAAAATCCTGGTGAAAGAAACTGGTTACTTCTTTATATACGGGCAGGTAGGTTCAACGCCCCACCTGTGCCACCGCCCAGTGCCTCCTTTTTGTGCTCGCTTCTGACAGAGTTCTTTGGTTTGTTCCTCAGGTTTTATACACGGATAACACCTTTGCTATGGGACACCTAATACAGAGGAAAAAAGTCCACGTCTTTGGGGACGAACTGAGTCTGGTGAATTTGTTCCGATGTATTCAAAATATGCCTGAAACACTACCCAATAATTCCTGTTATTCCGCTGGTAAATAACAGTTCTGTATAAATAGACAGAAAGACACTCTTTGATATGCTGTGCGTTTTTTCTCCTCTTGAATGATGAGCTGGTTCCTTTTAATCGAAACAGAAAAAATCGTTACTAAGAGTTCTATCCCGTTTCTATACATTGAGAGAGGGCACGAACTCAGAGCTGTCGACACTGAGAGCAATTCTAAACTGCGTTTTCTTCAGCAGGTAAAACTGTATAATAACGACAGCAGTGGTAATAGAACGAGAACGGTCACCACGTGCCCGACGACCTTGTCTGTCCCTTACCTGTGCTCCTTCACAGGATTCGCCCTGTTCAAGGGAGGCGGAATCCAGACACAGGGAGGCAGCACACGGTGTCCTAGCTTGCAGAGTTTCTAAGTTCCAGAACTTGGCATAAACCACCCGGTGTGACCCCAGAGTGGGAGCCCCCAAAGCTTTTCTTTTTTCTTTTTTTTTTTCTTTTTTTCTTTTTTTTTTTTTTAAGGGCTGCTAGAGAATGCCCTGGCCGGTTTGAGGGTCTGGTCAAGTTGCACAGTGGCTTTCTCTCAGCCTCATACAGGTGACCTCTGGTGGAAAGGGACAGCAGACGGATGGCTTTGGGGTGTGAACATGTAGGTGCAAGGCTGCTGCAGCCCAGGGGCCCTGAAGACGCAGAGAGAAAAGAGGAAGGGTGGGATTTGTTCGTGTCAGGCCTTTGGGCTGTATTTGCCTACATAGTCTTTATTTCATGGTGGGGGTGAATTCATCAAAGCTGGTGGTGGGCGGGTGGGGGGAGCCCATATTTGCCTTAAACACATTGATTCCTCCCTGGTGGTTTTGACAAATCCAATGGAGAACCCTGAGGAATGTCTTCAGTTCCAGACTGTTCCCGTGAAAAGACAGCGTGAAACACAGGCCCGAGGACTGGCCACGCTATTTGGTTTTTTTTTTTAATTTTTTTTTTTTTAACGTTTATTTATTTTTGAGACAGAGAGAGACAGAGTGTGAACAGGGGAGGGGCAGAGAGAGAGGGAGACACAGAATCGGAAACAGGCTCCAGGCTCTGAGCTGTCAGCACAGAGCCCGACGCGGGGCTCGAACTCACGGACCGTGAGATCATGACCCGAGCCGAAGTTGGACGCTTAGCTGACCGAGCCACCCGGGCGCCCCTGGCCACGCTATTTGAAGCACTAACTCGCAAAGCTGTCTGCCGACAAGTGCACAAGAAGCCAATTGGGAAGGAAGGAAAATAGTTCATAAAAACGGAGACGATTGTCATTCTGGATCCACTGCCTTAAATAGCTGTTACGGGATGACGAGGAAGTGTGTTAAATTGAAACTCCCTCATTTTCATAAAGAAAAGCTCCCCTGTGCCCAGCGATGACCAGTGTCCTGCCGTTGCAGGATCCTTGGAAATGGCGAGGCCGCCCCCCCGTCTGTGCTGTTCACATGCAGCAGTAATTACGGCTTCGCGAGCTGCTCGTGGAGGCTTTCTGGTCATCTGCCCCTCCGTGTTCACGGTCTCGGCCACACTTCCTAGCTGCCCGCTTTTTAAGAGTAGTTAACTGGGCCGTAAAGCTGAGTCTCAATGCCTGTGGCGTAGTATCATCATGAGAACCGTTCTCTAGGACACCTCAGGTTTGCAATTTTAATCTGCTCTGGGGCAAATCTGTTTAAAACCATTAAAAGCCACAGATTTGTATCTGAGTGCGTGAAGCGCTTCCATACAGAATACCCTGGAAAATATGTCGGTGGTCCATGTGAGGAGCCCAGCAGAAGACCAGGTGCCTCTTTTACACACTTACTCACCATCTCATGAACAAACTGAGTGTGTCTGTTGTAGAAGGTACAGCTGATAGCTATAATCTGGAAGACTCGAAATAGCCAATAACTCAGCATTCGAATTTTAAACAGAACCTACTTGAAAACAGTTCACACTGACTTTATTTTGAGAGTTAGCATTACTTAATGCTCTGTGATCAATAAATAGCCTTTTCGAAATACTAGATTATCTTCAGTCTTTATAACAACTGATTTCTTCAACAAATTCTAATCTATTTTTTTTTCTTTCTACTATTTAATGTAGTCATCAAATGCCTTGCTAATCCTGAGAAGTGTACAATTACCCTTCACAGTACCTGAAACTATGTTCTTTTGTTTGTTGTCTGTCTTAGTCCGTTACAAAAACAAACAAACAAACAAACAGACAGACACCCAAGATCCTTGGAGACAGAAACTTTTGTAATTCTGATCACAGCTCTTGTGTGTCTTGAAAGGTGCCTGGCATATCATTAAGTATTCAGTAAATAAAAACTGACTGTCAGGAGATCTGGGTGCTTTGGGTTTGATGATGGATGTTAACATATGTAACATAGTTCCTAGAATACATTTTCACTGCATATTCATGAAAACGCAACTACCTTTTAAATTATTGGTTGAAAGTATTAGCAGTTTTGATATTATTTTGTTTGTTGGTTTCTTTGTTTTTTCTCCTCCTTCCTTTTCCCTCCTATTTTCCTTTTAACATGGGGTCTGTATTGGGGTCCGCATCGTCGTGCTTACTGAGTGTAGTTCCCGAGTTGTGTTTTGTATTCCTGAATCACAGGATGCATCACTGTAAACTAGGCACACACAGATTTATCGATCAGTTTTGAGAAGCTAAGTACTTTCGTGCTTTTGGTTATAAAGTCAGATATGGTCATTTAAGGAAACATGAAATATAGAAGGCTGTAAAAAATAATGCAAATGAGTCCTAATCCTATGGTCTGGACTGTAGAGAAAACTATGTTAGCATATAGGCTTAGCTAATGAATGGTTCTTTTTTTTCTTTTAACAATGTGTACATTTTATGTGCACATTTAAGTGTGTATGTGCAGCATACCCACACTGCACGGTGTGTGTCTTTTTTTCTATCTCTATTTTGTGTTTTTGCTTAACGTTATTATAAATAGTTTTCTTTGTCAATACAAGGAAGCAAAACCACTTTTAACCATATACTATCCCATCAAGACGACGTGCTATGATTACTTAACTTTTTTTCTTACCACCAGACATTGGTTTCCGTTCAGCGTCTCCATTTTATCGACAGTAGGTGGTAAACACAGTGATATCTGTTGTCATTCTTTCTGCTCATTTGCTTTAGCTGTTTCTGTTTTCCGGCTGGTGGAATGGTGTAACTGGTTCAGACGTCTACCGGTGTGATTTGAGGTGTGCATGCGGACGTTAGCATTTTCCCAACATGACATAGTTTTATTTAATACGCGCCCCCCCCCCCCCCCCCGCATCGTACAACCACTTAAAGTCCCTGTAAATCACTGTTTTCCAGGCATCGCAAAGCTGGAAGAAGGAGATGAACTCCAACTGGCAATACCGCGGGAAGACGCTAAAATATCGCAAGATGGAGATGGCACGTTTTTTGGAGCATTGAAACTTCTGTGACCTACTTCTACCTTGTTCGCGGCGAATTCCTTCCTTTCTCTGTGCCTCTAAGGAGAGAACACTTCACTGGAAATGCCAGAGGAAGACAACCAGGAGTTACCGAACTCTTTTCTGTGAGCTATTTGTTTTGATTTGCTGAACCTAGAGCAAAACAGGAAATTGAACAGACAGCCGCAGCCCAGGGGTGTCATGTGAATTACAAGAAATAGAACCCGTTTGAGGAAAGATAGAAGTAGCCCTCTCATTATAAAAGCCACGTTGAGCAACTTAGGCATCGCGGCTTGGCTGGTAGCAAACACAGGTTTCCGAGGGGCGATAATCCTATTTCTTCCTAAACAGCATTCCGTTGTGCGCCGGGGAACAAGCGCCCATGTCCGCAGGACCTTAATTGAGACATTTTGGGAAATCTCAGGATTCATCCCCTCTATATTAAATATGCCCCTCCCCCACCTCTTCCAGTTAACGTTGTAGGAAGTAAGAAAAAAAAAACCTTACAGAAATCTTGCGTTCAACACTTAAAAAAGTAATTAAACAAAGCTTCCATTTAAATGTATTATACGGTTGGACTTAAAATAAAATACAAGCACTATTTAAAGGTTTTTGGTTTATTTCAAGTTTGCACTTTTTGTCTGTAATATTCCGTATCACCTGATGGAACACCAGATAACACTTACCACGTATTTTTCCTAGCTTATTCAGTTACTTCAGAAACTTTTCCTGTAGGGTCATTCCAATTCTCATGCACATAAGCATTCAGCGAAAAAATACCTATAATTATTCTGTAAAAATAAAATCTCCGGTAGAAGTTAATGAGTACGTTTATAATAATGGAATGTATTTTCTCTTGATCTGTTCTTTTTTGTCAACTGCTGCTGGTATCCCAGCCTTTCAAAAGAGCACTCATGTTATTAGCTAAGAAGTCGAGGCTTCACTAAGGTTCTTGGCATCCTGAAGGATGTTACCTGCCGTGTGCTTGTTAAACGGATCCTGATACGCTGGGGACGCTATCCTTATTTTTGTCTAATAGGGAATCACGTGTGTGGATGCTGGCATAGCCATCTTATAATGTCAGTCTCCCTTGTTTTGCTTGTCTTTTTAAAAATGTCACTGGTGTAAAGAGTTTACTTCATTCAACAATGTCTTTCTCTAGCTTAAACAGTAAATGCAAGAATAGACCCTGGGCTACAATAATTCGCTCCAGTCTACACCGAAGTGTTGTTAACAATGTGCTTTTCAAGACAACACAAAGAAGGATTTGTATTTTGCGTTCAAGATTAAACTTTCTTTAGAACTCTGATTTCCACGATTTTGGCTTTTTGGTTAAAGTCAAGTATATTTTGCAACGTATTTTGTTTTACAAAAGTATAATTTAACAGTATAGGCAGAGCAAGAGTCCTGATCGAGGAGGTGAGTCATTTTCCTAGTGTTGCTGCTAACGTGAGTAACCAAATAAAAATCTTCAGTGCCTTCTGCCTGGCTTTTTTATTGGGTTTGGCTGACACTACCCCTCTTTTGGTTTGCCCCCATATAACTAAATGTCATTTTAAAAATTCAGGCAATGGAGTGCCTGAGTGGCTCAGTGGGATGAGCGTCACGCTTCAGCTCAGGTCATGATCTCGCCGTTCCCAAGTTCGAGCTCCGCGTCGGGCTCTGTGCTAACAGCTCAGAGCCTGGAGCCTGCTTCCGATTCTGTATCTCCCTCTCCCTCTGCCCCTCCCCTGCTTGTGCTCTGTCTCTGTCTCTCTCTCTCTCTCAAAAATAAATAAACATTAAAAAAATATGTTAAAAAAAGTATTTGAAATTATGAATATTTTACATATTTCAAACAGGATTTGTTCACATCAATACTATATATATAAAGATCTACACTGAGTATTTCTTGGAGCATATGGTTAAAGAAGGCCATGCTACGGATCCACAGGCTTGCACACCAAGCTACTGTGATCGACAGCTGGCCGCCTTGTTCTTCTTTGATGACTTAGCATCATTTATCAGCAGGTGCAGAATTCAGCCACATAGACTATACTTACAGTTTAAACCAGCATTGCAATGTGAATCCTGTCTTCCTCGAGTGTGAAACTGTGCAGAAAGTGAGACTGGTTCAGGGAGTGTATTTAGCAATGAGGACGTGGGTCGGAGGTGAGGTGACGTGGTGCGGGGGGTGGGGGGAGGATTTCCCAGTGCAACGCACCGGTGGCCCCGCTTCCCTCTTTTCTATCTTGCCCCCAGTTGACTTTAGGAAAAATGAGGTTACCCTAGGACTTCCTGTGACAGCGCTTGCAAGGTTAAGTGTGTGGGCCCAACCAGACTCTCTGGTCTTAAATGTGAAGTCAGGATCGGGCTAGTAAACAGCTCCTCGAGGGTGTGGACTTGTCGCCTGTCAGGGACAGTCCATCCAGCAGCCAGCAAGTGTCCACGATGAAGTGACGTGCAGCCCACCTGACGCCTGCAGAAATCAGTTGTACTTCTCAGTCCTTGTGCAGAGAGGGGACCTGCCAGCCTGGTTTGCTCTGGGGGCATCAGCTCACTGATAGAAGAACCAAATAAACCCTTTTGTAGTTTGGGTTAGGAATCCGGCTTGCCCGCCCCGGAGGAGAGGTTGTAACCCCTGAGCAGCGCCGCAGGACGGGCTTCGGCTCCCTCCTTGCTTTATAGTTTTCCACTCGGTTGCTAAGACAGAAATCTAGACTCATTATGTGAAACAGGACGTTTAAACTTCTTTTTTGAAATACGGAGGTTTTATTTCAAAACATGCATGCAATAAGATGCCATACCTCTGGGGTGCAACTTGGTGACACGTTTTTACAAAGTGGGCATCCCCCTGTAGCCACCCCCAAATCTAAATAGGGAACACTGTCAGTCCCCCACCGTCACCCAACCCGGCCCTTCTTGCGGAAAAACACTTATTTGGAAACAATGCTGGGGGTGTGTGGCCACAGCAAACCCCCTCAGGCTTAAGGTTCCTCTTAACACTGGAACAGACCCCACCTACTCCCCCTCGGGGTTCCCTCGGGAATTTGATGAAAGACATACTTATGGCCAGAGACCACCCCTCCTACAATGGGAAGGAGCCCATCAGGAATGGACAACCCAGCACCTAGAGCGATCCAGCCAGTAAGGGTAGAGCCTGAAAAGGACCAAAGGGGAAGGGATGGCGGAGGGGGAGGGCTGACCAGAACCTTATAAAGCAAGGACCCTCCCCTACAGTCCTCGGCGTTCACTTTCCAATGTCCCCTCTCAGGAAAGAGAGCTTTGCTACTACTCTTCCCTTCTGATCTTACACTTTTAATAAACTTCTGCCCGATGCTCATTCTGTGTCCCCCTCTTCCTTCTTCCAAGCAGCGAGACAACAAACCCCAGGTATTGTGGTGAAAAATCTTGCAACATTATCCTGGTGTGATCCTTACCAATATTTAGAATATAGGACACTTCATGGGCTGACTGGGGGGCTCAGTCGGTTATAAGCGTCCGACTTCGGCCCCAGTCATGATCTCACGGTTTGTGAGTTCGAGCCCCGCGTCGGGCTCTATGCTGACACCTCGGAGCCTGGAGCCTGTTTCCCATTCTGTGTCTCCCTCTGTCTCTGCCCTTCCCCTGTTCATGCTCTGTCTCTCTCAAAAATTAATAAACACTAAAAAAATGTTTCAGAATATAGGACACTTCGTTTTGTATGTGTGAAAAGCTGTTAGGCGGGAGGTCCCTTCTACTTGCTAGATGAGATGCTGGCTGAATCATTTCATAAAGCTAATTAGATCTTAATAAGTGAATAAATTAGGAAAGAAGGAAAGAAAGAAAAGAAAAAAGAAAAGGAAAGAAAAGAGAAAAGAAAAAAGAAAAGATGTTAGGCAAATTGTTTTGTTTTATCTAATTTTTTAGGGCACACTGGATTTATTGTTTTTTCGGTTTCTTTATTTATTTTGAGAGAGAGAGAAAGTGGAGAGGCAGAGTGAGGGAGAATCCAAAGCAGACCCCGCACCGTCAGCACAGAGCCTGACATGGGGCTCAAACCCACAAACCGTGAGAAATCAACCCGAGCTGAGATCAAGAGTCAGACACTTGAGCAACTGAGCCTCCCAGGCGCCCCCACACACTGTCTTTAAAGCTAATCACAAAGATGGGAACTGATGGGGTAGGAGGGAGGGGTGAGCCCTGTCTGCTGAAGCCACGGTTGATATCCTGTTATGACACTGTCCTGTCCATTGAGACGGGCCCAGGGGCTAGTTGTTGCAGAGAAGCAAACAACTACACTACCGAACAACCATATGCCTGGTAGGCAGCAGAACAACTTAATTTCTGTGTCTCCCTCTTCCCTCTCTATAAAACTGGCAATAACTTCTCACAAAGGCACACACGGGCGCACACACACTTCCACACGCACCCCAGGACCGCACGACCGAAAGCAGCACTTGGCGACGGAGCTGGCTTCTGGGGCTGCAGAGGCTTCTGTTCCTGGTTAGTCCTCTGCTGTCCCCATCTTGAAACTTGTCATACTTTTTGAACAAGGGGCCGTGCCTTCTCATTTTGCACTGGGCCCTGAAAATTCCGGAGGGGTCCTGCCTGGAGCTCGCGGAGAGGAGTACAGGGTGGTGAGTAAGGGCTCCTCTCGAGGGCAGTGCCCCTGGAGTTCAAGGCCCTTCTGGGCTGTTCCCTGGCTGGATTGTTTGGGATTCAGTACTGCTCAGGTGACCGAGTTGTTGCGAGAAATGAACATGTGAAAGAACAGAATGGTGCCTGGCATGTTATATGTGTTAAATGTTGTTGCTTAAAAGATACACACACACACACACACACACACACACACAGAAGAGGGGTTGTCATTGGAATTCAAAAGAAGTAAAGAGACACGCACTGTTTGGTTTTATAAATTAGCAGGAAATTGAAGAAATCTGGTTTTGTTGTTTGGTTTTAAGTTATCTTGAATAGACCAAAACTAAAAGAAGAAGAAGAGGAAGAGGAGGAAGAAGAAGGAGGAGGAGGAGGAGGAGAAGGGGGGAGGAGGAGGGAGGGGGAAGGAGGAGGGGAAGGAGTGGGGGAGGAGGAGGGGAAGGAGGGGAGGAGGAGGAGGAAGGGGAGAAGAAAGAAAGAAACAAGAAAGAGAGAACAGCCCTCTGCCCCCCCCTCCACCCCGGTTTGGGAACACCACTCTGTCCAGCCCTTCTTCAGGTCCCAGAAGAACACCTGTCCTTACCCAACAGTGAAAAACAGTTGTGACTACACCCTGCCCTGGACACTAAGCATTTCCAAGGTTCAGGGACAGGTGGGGCAAGAGCATCCGTAGGGACCCGAGGTCATCCTAAATGTAACCTGATAGGAGCGAAAGAACCAGGATTCAGGGGATCAGGTGCCAGTGGCAAGAAACTTGGAAAGGGGGTGGGGTTTGGTGAGAAAGAAAATGTCCTCAAAAAAGATTCTCCTGGGTCTGGGGACACCCATGCAAGACCAGCCTGCAGTGTGAGCAGACCAGGGGGCTCTGCCCACACCCCCTCAGGATCGCCCCGACTGCCTCCTTCCAAACCTGAGGAACAGCTGATCCCCGTGTGGGGTCTTGCTCATCAGGGAGGGAGCATCCCGTTGGGGTCCCCGGTCACTCACTGGACTAGAAGCCACCCTCGGTGTGAACAGGGTGGTGTGGGTAAAGCGTCACCTGGGAACGAAAAACAGCCACATTTTTATTCGCATTTCAGATAGGTCTACTGCATAACACGTGGCAATTTGACTCCCTTGGAAGATGAGACAAATGGATTCATTTTTAAAGGGTAAACCACAGAGTGGCCAGGGCTGCCAGATTAGAGTTCAAAAACCACAGCAAAAATGAACAAGATGCTTCTTTCTTTTTTTTATAACATTTATTTATTTTTGAGTCAGAGAGAGACAGAGCATGAGCAGGGGAGGGGCAGAGACAGAGGGAGACACAGAATCCGAAGCAGGCTCCAGGCTCCGAGCCGTCAGCCCAGAGCCTGACGCCGGGGCTCGAACCCACGAACCGCGAGATCGTGACCAGAGCTGAGGTCGGTCCCCCAGGCGCCCCTGTACAAGATGTTTCTAAGCAGCCTTGCCTGCTGAGGTTCCCTCTCCACCACCCTGGGAGCTGTCGTCCAGCCTCGGGGCAAACTCCTGCAGACGAGACAGGCTGCCTTCGTGTGGGCATCCGCATGTCCTGCAGGCCAGCGGGACCTGGTCTGTGCTCCCAGAGGCCCGTCTCCCCACATCCCAGGAGAGCAAGCCCGGTGGGAACACGCACAGGGGGTGGCTGCCTCCCCGGCGGGATCCGTCCAGCCACCTGTCCGCGTGGGGGTAATGCTCGTCTGTGAAACGCGAGACTAGCTGGAGTTCCGGCTGCTGGCTGGGCATCGTGTGGGGAGCGGGCACCACCCCAGTCTCATGAAAGCCCATCCTGCCTTTGCCTGTGCCGTGGAAGTCCCTGCATTCCCAGCATGACGCCTGACGTCAAAAGCACAGAAATTGTCAACGAATGAAGCATAAAAGAAAGAGAAAGAGAAAAGAAAAAGAAAATTTCGATACAAGAGGACAAGATTAAAAAGAAAGACCTCCCCCCGCCCCCAGAAACCCAAAACAAGAGAAGAAGAGGAAGAGGAAGGATGAAAAGAAGGAAGGGGGTGACGGGAAGAAGGAAGAAACATTTTCCATATTTAAAGGGCTAGGGAATCAAATTAGAATCAATGCATAGGCCTTACAGGATTGCTTTCTTTTAAAAAATTGTATTAAGGTACAAATTCCATCCTGTAAAATTTACTCAAGGTGCAAAACTCAATGGCTTTTTTAAATGAATTTGACGAGCTGTGCAGAAAGTTACATAATTTAATTAAAAACATTAGGAACTTGAAATTATATTGCCAGGAAGGAAGGGGAGGGGCTTTGAGAAAGATTTAAAAAAAATATTTTAAAGAAAATGTGTGGGGCACCTAGGTGGCTCAGTTAAGTGCCTGACTCTTGATTTTGGCTCAGGTCATGATCTCAGGGTGCGTGAGTTCGGGCCCCGCATCTGACTCTGCACAGTGTGGAGCCTGCTGGGGATTCTCTCTCTCCTTCTCTCTTTGCCCCTCCCCTGTTCACGCATGCTTTTGATCTCTCTCTCAAAATAAATAAAAACATTTAGAAAAAGGGAAAAGAAAATGTGTGAAGTATATAGATATTTTTTAAATTTTAAACTAGATTTAGGTTTATAGGAGGTTACAAAGGCAGCACAGAAAGTTCCAGATACACCTCACCCAGGCTCCCCTACTGTTAATGTCTTACATCCTCACAACCGAGAAACTAGACGGATTGGCTGAACTCCACACCTGGTTAGGATTTCCTTGGTATTCCCACTGCTGTCCTTTTTCTTTGCAGAATCCAATCCAGGCTGCCACACTGACCTCAGCTGTCCCGTCCCCTTTGTCTCCTCTGGTCTGTGATCGTTTCTCAGACTTCGCTTCGTTTCACGGCCCTCGAAGTTTGGGGGAGTGTGGGGCAGCTGCACTGCAGGATGTCCCTCGGTCTGTGTTTGCCTATTTTCCTCACGGTTGGAATGGGCTTAGTATGCCTCTGGGGGAAGAAGACTGAAGGGGTCAAGTACCCTTCACCTCTTATCAAACCAAAGATACAGGACCACCTGGCCTGGTAGTGTTTACTGAGTTCCCAAGAGACCGCTTTTAAAGTCACATGTTTCTCTAGTCGTGAGACTATTTCCCTGTATATGCTGCATTTGTTTGGAAAAAAACAAAACAAAACACAAAATGTTCTTTTGGGGCAACGGAACGGAGTCCTGCCTTTGCCTTGCTGAGATGTTATACCCACGTGCAACCACGAGAGGGAAGCACTAGAACAATGAACGTGAACCATCTGCCTTCTACTCCAGGGCAGTCAAAGGGAGAAATATTAAGAATGATAAAACCAGGAACTGGAGGAACGGTAAAAGGCAAACCAGACCCCATTAGTGTTTTCTCACGTCGTATTCAACTTTCAACGAACATTTGCAGTCTCACAATCTCTACTCTGTCCCTATGTGACGGCCATTGATTCCTGTTGAGTTGTACGAAATGGTTTGCGAAACTGGGAACCTTGGCAAGGGTATTATCCCCAAAAGTTGGGGGCAGAGGGAGAGATAATGGCAGGGAGACACTGGTGGAGGGAAGTTGAAAAGCAACTCTCTCTCCTAAGTTGGCCCAGGATTTGTAGAAACCTCTTCTCATCTCTGACTTCTTACTAGGAAGTGGTTAGCGATGTAGTCTGATGCCGACACGTGACGTACGACGTCTGTTAGATTTTTAAGCGGCTTGTATATTCACTGCACTGAACCAGTTTGCACTGGTTTCATTAATTTGAGTGAAAAAAATCAACAGACTATTTTTAGAGCAGTTTTAGGTTTACCGAAAATTAAGCAGGAAGTACAGAGTTCCCACACGCCCAATCACCACTGTCAATTCCCCCTACTGTTACCATTAGTATTGGTGTGGTAAATTCGCTACTATTATGAACCGACACTGATGCACGATTATTAACTGAAGTTCACAGGTTACGTCAGGGCTCACTCTTGGTGTTATACATTCCGTGGGCTTCGACAAATGCAGAAAGTCACGTGCCCACTGCTTCAGTGTCACACGGAATCTTTGGCTGCCCAGAAAGTCCTCTGTGCTTCACCTATTCATCCCTCCCCACTCCAACCCCCTGACAAGTCACTGATCTTTTTGTTGTCTGCCTAGTTTTTTTCTTTTCCAGAATATCATACAGTTTGGATCATACCGTATGTAGCTCTCTTCAGACCGGCTTCTTTCACCTGGTAATACGCATTTAAGGTTCTCCAATGCCTTTTTGTGGTTTGTTGGATTGTTTCTTTTTACTGCTGAATAATATTCCATCGTATGAATGGTCCAGGTTATGTATTTACCTCCTGAAGCACTGAGTTGTTTTCAAATTTGGGCCATTATGAATAAAGCTGCCATAAACATTTGTGTGCAGATTTTTGTGGGGACATACGTTTTCAACTCATTTAGGCAAGTACCAAGGAGCACGATTGCTGGAACATTATGGGTAAGAGCATGCTTAGCTCTGTAAGACAAGGCCACACTGCCTTCCAAATGGAGGCGCCATTTTGCATCCCCTACAGCCATGAATGAGAGTCCTGTCGCTCCACACCCTCCCCAGTATTTGGTGTTGGATTTGAGTCATTTCATAGGTGAATCCAGTCATCTCACTGTTTCCATTGCAATCCCCTCACCACACAGGATGTGGAGGAACTTTCACATGGTTATCTGACACCTGGTGGTCTTCTTTGGCGAGGTGTCTGTTCAGCTCTTTTGCCCACGTGTCCAGTTGGTAAGTTCTTTTTCTTACTGCCGAGCTCTAAAAGCTCTGTGTGTGTTTTTGCTACAAGTCCTTTGTCAGAGGTGTGTTTTGCTAAGATTTCCTTCTAGTCTGTGATTTCTCTTCATACTCTCTTATCTAATTTAGTGCATGCAACAATTCAGTGATACGGGGGTTATTATAACTAACAGAGGACATGGGATCCCGGAGAGGTTATGTGTCTCATCCAAGCTCTCAAACACTCTGAACTGTGAACCCTGACAGGGCAGTCTGTTGGGCGGGCGGCTTCTTTGCTCCCATAGTCTGTGCTCATTAGCTGGGCACCATGGGCTGTTTGTGCTTGACTGAGGTCAGTATAATGATGATGAGACCCTGATACTCATCCGTTTTCCATTCACATTACTCTAGATACTAATGCCTGTTTAGAAATGCAATAGGGGTGCTTGAAAATAGACCTTTAAGTACCATAAAATCAAATCCAGCCTCAAAAGAGTTACATTCAGACCAACAGTGGGGATTTTTCAATGTCAGGGAACGGAATGGTTTCTGGAAGGGTCGCATAAAATTCCAATGAAACTTAACCAAGGGGATTTTAGTTGTTTTCTTGGAGGAAATGGTAGTGGATATGCAGGAGTAGAAGCATGGGGTCAACCAGCATTGTTTTTCAGACACTTTGGCCTGGAAATTTCTAGGGAGAGAGCTGGAAAACTCAATCAAACACAGAAGGAAAGGTGAATGAACAGTGTTGTGAATGCATTGTCAACTCTACCAATTTTTCTAAAAACGAAATTGAAAAAAGGGGGGGGTGTTGGAAAGTAAAATGGGGGGATAGGGCAGCGTGGCGTTACCCTCAACTATCTGAAGTGCTTTCTTGAAGAAACAGCAGTAGTTTCTTTGTTCGGCCTCACTCCAAAGAGCACAACGGGGCTCAATCTGAGGCAAATTTTTCTTTCCACACAAGGAAACCTCTTTCTGGAAATGCAGCTGCCCCCACACCACCCGTCAGAGTCTGGGTTGGTGAGCCTGGCCCACACTCACTGTGGCACAGAGCTGACCGTCTAACCTGTGGGCTTCAATGCCGGCCACGAGGAGAGGGGAGGGGAGGAGGAGGCCCGGCCTCCACCAGGCGCCCAGGACGAGCAGAACATCTGAGAAAAGCGGACATTTGTGAGCGTGGAGTCTGAAGTCACTTGGCAGTGGGTCAAGTTACAGGTGGGAGTTGGGAAGAGCAGAGGGCAGGCGTATTGTCTCAAGCCGTCCTGATGACCAAAGAGAATCGTTTCCAAGCCGTCTGCAGATGAAAGGGAACGAGGACAGTCGCTGGAGGGAGGATCCCAGGCTCACACCAGGCCCTGGTCCTGGATCCCGAGGGGAGTCCGTGTGAAGACAGAGAAGAGGGAAGTGAAGCACGATGCTGGAGAGGGTGGCGTCCAGCATCCCAGCAAAGAGGTGGCTTCAGAGGTCGCTTTACTTGAGGCAGCAGGGACTAATCTGACCACGGAGCATGCAGGAGGCAGGGACAGAGAAGGAGCCAGGCTGGACAGAGAGCTCGCTCTGCTGGCTGGTGGGAGCTGAGTATCCTGATGGCACCGAGACAGAGGCTGCAGGGCTGGGGTGGAGGCTCTCACCTTCCTGGGCCCCTCTGCAGGGAGTCTGGGCTCAGGTGGCTGTGTCGCCCTCTGGGGAGAAGCGGCCTGTGCCCCCCAGTGCCCTTGGCTGCCTGCGAGATCTCCACCCTCCTCCTCCGGGCCCAGCCCCTGGCCCGGTCGACACCCCCGCTGTCCATCAGCGAGCCGCCCAGCACCCCCCAGCCTCATCACCTTCCCTTTGAATGGTGACAAAACAGTTCCTATAAATAGGATTCTTGCAAGTCTTGATGTGCAACACTCTATTCGAGTTGCGATGATCGTGCCCCCACGTTGTCTCTGGAACCGGGCTGGCGCGGGATGGAACACATCGACGGCCCTGTCTCTCTTCATTTCTAATTAGCTTTTCAGTTTAATAATGAATTAAGTTTAATAGACCCCGAGCCTTGAGACAGTCTCATTGAATTTCACTTACTTTAGCTTGAACTGGATGAGCCACACATCACCAGGAGTCAACAGATTCATCTATGTTGTGAACTGTATTAATGGTAGGCTGTAACGTATAAGAATTTTAATGGTTATGTTGTCAATATCTAGAAATATTATCACTTTAATGATTGTCTTATCCATATCTGTCTCGGAGTTCCAAACGATTGGTTTTCTTTTAAATTAACGCACTAGACCAAAACAATGAGACGACACAGGGCATATTTGATGTTTCAAATCAAACACGTTTTACTCCTGAACTAAAAAAAACCTTCTGTAAATCTTCACCCCCACGCTTGTCTTTGAAATTCCAAGCTATGAACAGTCTGTGTATGTCTCTAAAATGGCAGCTGGGATGGAATCACTTCCATTTTGCTGTGTTTAATTCAGAATCGAATACTAGTATTTCTGTGTGGCCAGGAACTCACTTTCTTTGCCATGAGGATTTTGCATCTCTCCCCATGTGGGTGTTTTGCTTAGAAAAGTTGCCGGTTTATGTTTTTCTTGATTGAGGACATTAATTATTAAAGGAAGGAAGTCCTTGTAAACTCTAACTTTGGAAAACCTGGGAAGCCACTTTCTCGTCCTGTATCAATTTCTTTCTATAGATGAGGTCAGTTTTTAAACAGGTAAGGTACTTTCACGTTGCATCATCTAAGGTCTTATTGGGAGGAATAAATTTTTTTTTTTTTTTTTTTTTTTTTTTTTACATTTCAAGTAAATAAAGGGAATTAAGATACGGGCAAAGAGTGTGTTAAGTGAGGTGTTGTTTCCTGTATCCACAATTCTCACGGGGTCAAGGAAGCACTTGTCAGGAAGCTAGTAATAACAATGGCTCCAGATGAGTCACCATTCAGGTAACAAAGATCTTAGGCAAAGATTTGTTCCTTATGGATAAGGTCTATGAGAGATTGTGACAACTACCTCTGTCATCTCTGTTCTTGGATTTAAATGTCCTAGAAACAGGCAAACTGGTAAAGTACTGTAATTATCTGCATGGTTCAATTAGGAAGCTTAGGGCGTAGGCCCTTGACTTACTCCCCCCTCTTCACTGCGCATACACTCTCTTTCCGCAGGTTCTGGTAATGATGGTAAGTATGGTCAGAAGTAATCGGGGGACTTCTGCTACAGGACCTCCATGATGTCCCCACTAAAAGACCAAGTCTCCACTAGACAAAACCCCCAGAAGAAAACAACTATAAAACCTGGATGTGCACAAAGCCGTTACCTGGAGGCTGTGGTGGGTGAGGAGAAGCATGGGGGTGGGGTGTGCATTTGCGGGGGGGACGGGAGATGGGAGTTCTACCAGGAACTTTCTCCAAGGGTTGTGCGGCACGTGTAGAAAAATCCAGTCTTGCGGCACCTGGGTGGCTCAGTCGGTTGAGTGTCGGACTTCAACTCGTGTCATGATCTCGCGGTTCTTGGGTTCGAGCCCCACATCGGGCTCTGTGCTAACAGCTCGGAGCCTGGAGCCTGCTTCAGATTCTGTGGCTCCCTCTTCTGCCCCTCCCCCGCTCATTCTCTCTGTCTCTGTCTCTCAAAAATAAATAGACATTAAAAATTTTTGAAAAATCCAGTCATATTCTCTAGGAAGTCAGAAAAGAGCTGGTAAAACGTAGCTGTTGAAGGATGTTGAAAGGACAGGGTCTTTCAAGTCCCACCCACCCACCTCTCTGTCTGACCCTTGACACAGGCATGCAAAGAACAGACTCAAAGCACAGAACTGAAAACAGAATATCTGAAATGAGACCAGACCTCTGACCAAGAAATAGAGTTTGCAGTTCGAGCTCAGCCAACACCATTTTGGGCAGTTCCTGAAATTCACCAGCCTACAGTTATGGATTGTAATTCATAAAATTACATCAACAATAAAATACCAAAATTATAAATGCTGTTTGCACGGAAGTATTTCCTGATACAAAATAAATAAGCATGGGGATAAATGAAGGTCAGAAAAGCCTGATTTGACAATAACTGAGAACTTTGCTTATTTTGTAGGCCCATCTGTTTTTAACTCATTCGATCTTTTTAAAAAAAATTTTAATGTTTATTTTTGAGAGAGAGACAGAGACAGAGACAGAGACAGAGTATGCATGAGGGAGGGGCAGAGCGAGAGGGAGACACAGAATCCAAAGCAGGCTCCAGGCTCTGAGCTGTCAGCACAGAGCCCGAAGCAGGGCTAGAACCCACAAACTGCAAGATCATGACCTTAGTGGAAGTCAGATGCTTAACAGTCTGAGCCACACAGGCGCCCCCCCCTTTTTTTAATAAGTGGCTCAAAAGACAAGTGCCCTACCAAATGATCTTTTAAGATTTAAAAAAATTTTTTTTAATGTTTATTTATTTTTGAGAGAGAGACAGAGCATGAGCAAGGGAGGGGCAGAGAGAGAGGGAGACACAGAATCCGAAGCAGGCTCCAGGCTCTGAGCTGTCCGCACAGAGCCCGACGCGGGGCTTGAACCCATGAGCTGCGAGATCACGACCTGAGCCCAAGTTGGACGCTCAACCAACTGAGCCACCCAGGCACCCCTTAAGATTATTATTGCAAGTTGTTGGTGGATTCAAAATTTGTGGAATCGCTTTTATTTCCCTTTACATAATTAAGTTTTCATTTATTTATTACTAGCGTGGGTTTTTTCTTTTCCAGAAAACAGTGAAGCTTTACTTATCCTCTCAGATTTTGGGTTCATTGCATTCAGTGTCTCCTATTGGCACATCCTATTGTTTCTGTCATTGCTTCATGAATTAAGTTTTTCCTGAGACAGATATACACCTGTTAAAATGTGACACAAGTCAGTTTGGCGATTCATACTCGCCATATCCTTTTCGAGCCTCAGTAGCTTTCTAACAGTTGGAGGTAGCCCCCACTGCCACACCCCCAGCAAAATGTCTACCAGGAGACAATACTAGAGAGAGAGACAGAGCGTATTGACTTCGGCCACACAAGCAGACAATCAGTTCTCTGTCTTTTTAAGTACTTCAATAAGTGGTTGGCATGAAAACTTTACTCAGTCACAAAATCCACCATGCTCTGACGGTAGATACACCAAAGTTTTGAAGCTGTTGGTCACAGGATCAACCAGAGGTTTAGACCTTTGGCGCCACTTGGAAGGTTAAGCTATTTACTCACCAGGTTGTTATACATGATCTCGTAAGAGCCGAGGTGCCTAACACTATTGTCAGCAACCATATAGCGTGAACATCGCTCATTTCTCCAGTGAAATATGCTAACTAATAGCCCTCCGGGGCAGATTGGATGGTGTTACTCGTGGAGCTTAATGTACTAGCCTCTGGAGTCCTGACCAGGGTCTTCAGTCACCCACCCTGAGGTTTGTTCTGTGCTTCCTCCATTGCCCTTCAATCCTCCAGCGCGAATTAAAGGCAACTTGCGCGCACACACACACACACACACACACACGCATCGCCACGTTTGTGCTGAAATATACAAAGAAATTACAGATCGTGTAACAGCATCAGCCAGTGAAGTTATCCATGATAGCTGTTATTTTAAAGCAGTCCGCAATTTTGCAGAGTGCTGGCAGCTTAGTCCCAGAGCAGTTGCGATAGAGGAGGCGAGGCAGCTGCGGGAACCACAGAAGGAGGGGTGACATTGGAAGGCAGGTTCCCCAAGGGCGGAGACGACCACCCAGAGGAGACGACCACCCAGAACTGCCCAGCTGGCATGCAAGGACAGCAGGGCAGCACAGGCAGTGGGTCTGCTGTGCGATCTAACGGGAGCAGAAGCTGTAGGGAAAATAAAAGTACACTCAGAGTTTAATCCTGCCTGTTAAAAATAAGGAGAGACACATCTCTCCTCTTTTTCCTTAGAGCATTTTTTTTTTCTTTAGAAACCTTGCAGGTTCTTTCTCTGTCTCCTTGAATGCATGTCAATCTTTTTCAAAGCTAAACTTGCCAGTTTCCCAGCCCGGAAAAGTCTTTCTCCAAGGACCGGGAGCCTTCTCTATGAGACGTGACATCAAGAAAGATGGTCGCCGCATCTCCTGGCACAGAGGTAGCTTATATCCCTCTGTATAAAGGGAAACTAACACAGATGGTCACCTGATTAGCAGGTGGATGTAGGATGAACCATGTGGGACAAGAAGGGCTGTCGAGTCCTGTCACTTGAGGACTAGTTGCTGTCTATCTTGAGAGCACGAATGTACTAGGTTGCACCTGTTCCGCTGCACAAGAGGGTGAGATTTCGTTCTCACCTTGCAGATCACCTGTTATGTGCACCGCCTTCTGATTTAATGCTGCTTCAGCAATACAGCACTTTTCTTTCCGTACTGATGTCTGAGTTGGAAGAAGATTTTGAGCTCTATTTCCCAAGGAAAGGCTAAAGTTAGAGGGACTCTTTGATCCTTTTGTTATTTTTACTGCAGCAGGAAGATGGCAAGACAAGCTCTCCAAACATTTTCTCTTTATAGAAATATGGTTTCTTTTCCGGGGGTAAGTGTATTGGCCTTCTCGCCCCTGAGTGACCATCATGACTTAGTTCCCCTTCCAGTGCCTGCTGACATCTCCGATCAATCTAATTGTTCTCCCTGGCTGAGCCCTGTGGCTTTCGGCCCATCCTACCTGCCCATCGCTGATTTGATCAATATCGTTTGGCCAAGCATAAACTCAGCCCTGCGATAATTTAGTCAGAATAATAACGTTAGAGATAATAATCAACACACACAAACTCCTTGAATAGTGATACTTTTGCTGCATCACTGGAGTTTTGCATCTCATTCTGTCTTTGAATATTTTCATCAAATTCTCAGATCTTTGTCAATACCTTAGATTTCTTTGTCCTAATTTTTCTAATTGATTTAGCTCTATTTTAAATAGATTGAGGGAGAAACATAAAATCATCCCCCCTCCAGAGACCGCATCGTAATATTAACGACCCAGAGATAGTCATTTTAAAGATGTCACAATTTTCAGTGTGTGGGTATCTGGGGTTTTCCACACTTCTGCTACTGCAAAGAGAGCAAAGCAGGAATAAAAGAATATAGATTTTTAAAAAGTAAATTACAAAAGAATACAGTAGAAATCCCCCCCCCCCCATTTCTTAATAGCACCTAGATATTTTCAGAAGCACTGTACTTAAAAGACAAACACATCACTGGAAGACTATTCATTTTCAATTGCGCTTTTATGTCAAACATCGTACTTTTGGTCCTGCCACCATAATCCAAACTGCTTTGGCTAAATTGCCTTCCACCTAATCATACGCCATTTCTTAACACAGTGCCGTGTGCGGCTGCTACCAGGTAATTGAAGTGATCTTAAAGGATTCTTTTTCATTAGAGAGATGGTCTTTAGGGATAAATCAATCATTTGCTTGGAGTTTGTAGGAAAAAATTCAGGGTTGAGAAACAGTTTTGAAATTACAAGGCATTCCCAATATCCGTTATTGTCTAATAAAGTGTAAGCCTTTAACAAAATCACCTGCACAAAAGTGGGTCACTTAGTACGGACACTAACAGCGAAAGGGTACTGACCAGAAATCTAACTTCCCTCATGAGAAAATTATATTGAAGATACCTGCTTCTGGGGTGCTTGGGTGGTTCAGTTGGTGAAGCATCCGACTCTTGATTTCAGCTCAGGTGATGGTCTCATGGTTGAGGGGTTCGAGCCCCATGTCGGGCTCTGTGCTGACAGGACTGAGCCTGCTTGGGATTCTTTCCTCTCTCTCTCTCTGTCTCTCTGCCTTTCCCCCGCTCATGCTTTCTGTCTCTCAAAATAAATACACTTTAAAAAAAAGACACCTTCTTCTGGGAAGAGGGAAGGAGCACAATAAAAGGAAAACGGTGATTTCTTGAAGCTAACTGTGGGCTAGAAAGACCTTTGAAAATTATCACATTTAATTCAGGTATTTGAAGACATACTTTTCTTCATTAAGCACCAGTCTTAAGTTTCACTGGCTAATACTCTAATGGATTAAAAAAAATTAATCTACTTTTCCAGGTGGTTTGATTTCTGACAGGGAGCACTTGAAGGCATGAGAAAACTTGGCTTCGGTCCCAGCTGTGTCCTCACTTGTGAGGACAAAAGGCTGCTTCTGTCTCTGGTGTTGACCCACTAAATGGGGTGCAATGACAGGGCCACTTCTCCAACTCTTTGGTAGCTAATAACAGAACGCTCTTCTCAGGAACTGCGAAAACTGTAAACTCAACTATCCATACAGTTTGTGAATCGTTTTTTTACAATGAGAACTCAGAGGTTTAATTGCCATTGAACCGATCTCATGTCTTACTGGGGCCATGTTTTTTGGAGAGCCCTCTGCACTGTCCTTGGTGCCTCCATGCCTTCTGGTTCTTTCTGAGAAACTGCAACAAATGCGTACAATGCTGAGGTCACCAGTGATGACAGAGCAGGGGACGACATGTGAGCGTGGGCAATTTGGGGACCCGAGAATAGGTGAGCACGTAATAATAATATCCTAATATTTTTTCTAAAAGAACAAAGAAGGGAGACCTGAGCCTTAAACTCTCCAAAGCTGTGATTAGCCGTAACGTCAATTCTTTGCTGTCAGGGACAGAAAAGGAAAACTCGGAATGGAAGGCGCTTACATTGTGCGAGAGCAGAAGTGGACACTTTGCTCACAGGCAAGAACTTCACGTGCCCCACTGTCAGAAAGGAGCAAACACCAGACCGGTATAAACTCTGCACCTTGGGAAAAACCCAAAGTAACAGGTTGCCCTGTGGAGTTCTGGTACCCAAAATGATCAATCCCTGACTATGTCGCATAAATCTGAACTTCTACGCCTGATAAAGTATGAAGGACAATGGCTTTGGGCTTCAGGAGGTCAGGAATGGCAGGATAGAAAATGACCTACAGGAGGGTCCCCGGAGCCTGTAGCGCCCTCAGCAGCTTCCTCCCCTGGTTCTTCAAGAGCACTCTCAGTGGTGACATCGAAGTTAAAATCCTGCAGGCAAGCTGGAAAATGTACTTTGCGGACTTCCAGCCCCCCATAGGACAGGGAGAATATGGACTTGGGTGGGAATATCCCTGGGCTGGACACAGAAACTCCAGCACAGACCTTATTATAACTATGACCCAACTCAACTTCCATATTATATCCACTCAAAAATTGAGTGATCTGTCCTTACCGCGAGTCCCTTGGGCAGTGTTTGTGGAGTGGAACCATAGAGTCAATCTCCAAAGTATGCTGCAAATTCTCACACTCCAAGGGCTTTGGAGGCAGCCACATTGGGGACTGCATCCCAGGTCCCGTGTTGCCCAGCTGTACCACGGGGGACCTCCCCTTGGGCTTTGTCATGGGGCCAATCATGTGATGCCACCATCAATCGTCTTGAGGCTTAGCAGAAATCAAATATGTAAAATGCCTTTCAGCTTGGCCATCACAGTGTTCAGTAAATGTTAGATTTTTTTTATTTACTTCATTTAATTCAATTTGACATTAGTTATTCACATCCAGGTGGGACTATTGAGACCCAGTGGTCAGGGGGTCTTATGTTTTCTATCTTACATCAGTGAGCAGCACAGAGTCTAACACCTAGTCAGGGCTTGTGAAATATCATCATTCTCCTCAAACAGCTTCGGTTTGAAAGGTTTTCAGGAGGTTTTTTTTTTTTTAATGTTTATTTATTTTTGAGAGAGAGAGAGAAACACAGTGTGAGCAAGGGAGGAGCAGAGAGAGAGAGAGAGAGAGGGAGATGCAGAATCAGAGGCAGGTTCCAGGCAACCCAGAGCCGGATGGGTTCGAACCCATGAACTGTGAGACCATGACCTGAGTGGAAGTCGGATGCTTAACTGACCGAGCCCCCCAGGCGCCCCTACGTTTTTAGGAGGTCTCAATTAACTCAACCAACAATTCATCCATCATTTTAAGGTTAAGCCTACAGATCTTCCAACATTCACATGAACACCTAAATTCCAGGAGTTTTATATCCCTATAGGCAAAGAGATTAACAGTACACACTGGGGAGACATTCTCAAAGGGCTCAAGTGTTGGGGTCGTGGTTGGAGGCAGGCATCACATAACGGAGGGTTTCCATCTGCCCAGGAAACCTAAGGACGTTGTTGGGGAGCACATCCCCTTGGGACATGTCAGGGAGTTTAACGTGCCCGTTGGGGACGATGGGAGTTAAGTGACTGGCTTGTTTTTGAAGGGGAAGCGATGTTCTTAGTTGTAAGATGATGTTGGTGGCGCTGCAGTAGTTGGCTCATCACGGTGGGAGAGGAAACAAGAGCATCGGGAAGTTCTGCACCCTGGCAGTCGCTCAGAGGAAAAGGCGTGGAACAGGTGGGCAGAGCGGGTAACTTGTGGGGTAGAGCCATTCCGATGACGCGCGCTGGCCGGCGCCGTGGCCCCCCCAGGCTCAGAAAGAGATAACTAAGGGAGGCGTGTGACCCGCACCGCGTGAAGGACCTTGGTGCAGTCCTGGCCTCCTCCCCAGCCTCGAATGGGAAAAGGCTGAGTCTGTGGTTGGGGGCCTCTCCGGCCCACGCAGACTACGTTGACCATGAACTCCTGCTGGCTTCCTAGAGCCCTGCGGGGTGAGAGGGCTCTGTGTCCACCTGAAGCCTTGGCCCAGTTTGTGTCGTCTGTGGCTTGCTCACTGGTTGGGTAGCTGATCAAGTGGCAACGACCTGATTCCGCTCCCTGCCCGGCGCCCCCGCTAGTCTCGTGGCGCACGTGCGTAACGACATCCATCGAGATAAGAACAGGCCTTGCCAACACATCTCAGCAACTAGGAGATCGTTTGTCAGTTGAAGTGTCCTTTACATTCAGTTACAGAGATGGCACTTTATTTTAAGGTTTTGCTATAAAAGAAGCCATTGATTACACGATTAAGTAGGAGAGGCCGGTAAAAATGGCCTTCCATTCTGTTCTTTCCCAAGTCACCGAAGTGCTCCCTCGTGGCCAAAAATCGTAAATCTGTTCTCCCCAACAGTAACAAGACATTTACTTAAGAGATGCCCTCACATGAGGCCAGCTTTTTTAAGCAAGTGAACACTTGCATGCTGTGCTCTGGGGGACCTGCTTCAAAATATGTCTCATCTTTCATCTATCACGGACCAAAAAAAAAAAAAAAAAAAAAATCCCCCGAACGCAAAACACCTGAGCGTACTTTGCTAGCAGGAATTCCTGAAAAATACCTCGGTGGAAACAGGAAAACACTATGTGGGCCCCTAAATCTGGTGGACTTTTTGAGAATGGTTCTAGCTTTACAGGCAAAAATGGGAAGCTAGTACAGAATTCTCATTTGGTCTGTACCATGCATCCCAATTAATGAACCAGTGCTGATACACAATTATGAACTATGACCCATGCTTTATTTATATTTTCTTGATTTTTACGTGATGTCCTTTTCTGGTTTCCTATTCCTATGTCCTATTTCTTACCTGATGGTCCCATCCAGGGTCCCACATCACACGTAGCTGCCCTGTTTCTTGCTTCTCTTGGCCGTGACCCCTTCTCACACCTCCCTTGTGTGTGAGGACCCTGATGGTTTTCAGGAGTGCTCCTCAGGCATTGTGCGGCATGCTTTTCTATTCGGATTTGCCTGATTTTTTTTTTCATGATGAGACAGGGGTTATGGATTCTTGAGAGGAAGACCATAGGCACAAAGAACCATTGTCATCCTGTCTTGATGAGTATACATGTTGTCGGCATGATTTATGACTAGATGTTGGCCCCAATTGCCTGGCTGAGGTAGTATGTCAGATTCCTCCACTTTCTACTTTGGAAGGAGGTCACCGTGTTCAGCCCACACCCGAATAGGAAGTTGCCTTCATTTGAGGGTAGAGTATGTGTTTAAATTATTTGAAATTCTTCTGCATGGCAGATTTGTTTCCTCTCCTGTATCTATTAATATATTCAATCATTTGTTTGTATCAGATGGACTTGTGGATGTTGTTTGATGCTTTGGGTTATAATCTAAGACCCCTTTTCTTGTTCTTCCTCTAACTGTTCCAGCTTTGGCGACTGGGGCTCTTTCAGTTGACCCCTTCGAAATGCCCCCATCCATCCCTGTGATATTTCCCTACCTCCTGCTCATGATGTTTTTTTTTTTTTTTTTCATCATAGGTAGAAACAGCGTCTGGCAATGGGGAAACTTACCTAGAATTACACTTGGGGTCATTAACATTCTTCCATATTTTTTGTTCACTGGATCTCTCTGCACCAAGAGTGTGTTACTATTTAGCCTCCACCTTCCATAGTTTCTGTCTCATGGAGGAGTAAATGTGTGATTTAGTGTCTACGTATTCATGCCTTCTGGGTCTTAATATAAAATATTTAAAGTAATGAAATGGTATTTAATTTGTTTCACTGAAGGCTTTTGATTCAAATTCTACTTTGTCTCTATCAGGATCGATGTTCCAACATTTTCGTTATTTCCACGGGCCTTGTGTGCTTTGTACCTCCTCTCGTGTTAGCCGTGCTGAATCACCGTTCGGCGTGTCTCTCGTGTGTGTATGGCATGTAACCTGCTCTTGCTATTGATGGCACTGATATGATTGGCGTCAGCTCTGTCGTGTTATTTTTGTTGAAACTGTTGCTTTTTCCTTGATGTAGTTTTGCTAAAGGCATGATGCTTTGTGGGTCTATTTGTCCCTCTTGGTGATCTGCATAGAGTTTGGGAAGATATGCAAAGTGACGCAGATTTAAGTGACTGTCATTACCTTAGTCACCCAGAAGTTCCCCACCACCAACACTTCCTTTTAATACATATCTTTCCTTCTGTCTTCTCAAAAAAACCTATAAAAAGCCTAAATACCTTTTGAATGTCCAAAACTGCTACTTTCATTTGCCCTGTGTTTTTTGGTAAAAAAAAAATAATAAGGCCTTTTATAAAGAAATTAAAATGTATCTGACATTTTCAAAAAGCCAAGCATAATAAAGAGCATTATTTATACCAGGAAAGTCAATTCTGTCAATATTAATATGTAAATTTGCTAAAATTTACAACAACAATTACTAGAGTTTATCCAATTTGCAATTGGATGAAATGATCTTCAAATTCGTATGAAAATGCAAATGTTCCAGAATAGCCAACAAAACTTTTTGAAAAGTCTATTTGTCAGGCTGTCAGCAGATATTACAAAGCTAGTGGAATCGGCTCAATGTGGTGTTGGCATAGGGATAGATAAATAGATCTGTTTAACCCAAGAGCAAACCAAATAATTTTAGCCATATGAAATCCAGGAATTACACCCAATATACATGAGATAAAGTACCGGACAAAAATGGTATTTGAGTTCCGTGGAGCAAGGGTGGCTTATCTGACAAGTGGTACTGACCCAGCTGCCCATCCACATGGAAAAGAGAATCTTAGACCACGGAGCCATGGGTCCCAGCAGAGGTCAGAGGGAATGGAGGTGGTCAGGCCAGCAAGCGACATGGCTTTTAGACTGTGGAAGTCTTCCCATGTCACAGAGGGAGTAAAATTGAACCTTGTAGGAAAACAGGGACTGTTTTTCCTATTAGGCAGAAAGAAGACAATCGCATGTGTTTTAGGACAGAGTTGGCAGACATGTGAAGAATCTGTTGGAGGGGAGAGACTTCCTGTGGCAAGAAACTGCGCAAGAGGGTTTGGGGAGACAAGGCGTGGGGATGTAGTGTCTCAAGACTCAGGTGCCGAGCTCTGCCAACTGGGAAAAAACCCCTGAGACAGAATTTACCTGCTGTGTCATTTTGCCAAGAGACTCATTCTCTTCCCCTGCCATATACCTTTCAAGAAAATTCCTGGTCCCGAGTTCTTTCTCTCCTGTTTGACAGCTGCATTGACCCAAAAGATGCAGAACGTGTTCTTAGCCACCAAAGGTCTCTTTCCAAGCATAAGGGAAGGTGAGAGCCCCAGTGCTGCTTCACGTCAATGAGTGATGACACCGACTGGCAGGACTACATTTCTATCCACAACTTGTAGTCAGCAGCTGGTTGTCTGAGGGAGCAGGTGAAACCCAGTCGGACACAACAGACCTCCAGCTGTTTGACTGGGATGGCTGAGGTGTAAATCTTTCCAATAATAAAGCCCAGATTAGGCTCGAAATCCAGTAACATTTCATGATGCCAAAGGCCTTCGTAAAAACATGGAACATAGAACCGAATGCAATGTTGAAAATAAATGTCTTCGTGTCTTCGGGCTATTATGAGGATTTCTGTTTTATGTTTTGCAAACCATACTATGACTATCTTGAAAGATCTAAAGAGCAATGCCTTCTCTTTCCTCTTAGGCTTCCTATTATGATTCTCTTTATTATCATTATTATTGTTACATTAATTTTTCGATAAATACTTTGTGCCAGGGATTTTAATGGGAGTATTTATTCTCATTATATTCTTCATTTCAAGTCATTTTATTCCCGGAACGGTATTTATTTAGTAGCAAGATTAGTCATTTTTCTATAGTCACACGGCTAAGAAGTGAAAACTTTGCCATTTAACGCAAGTGTACGTAACCCAAGGAACACACTCTACCACGTTATATTTCCTCCCAGTCAGGCCAAAGCAACTAGTTCAAATAGAGAAAAGTCAGAGTAATTTTGGTCAGGCATTTTCCCTTTATTGCAAATTGCTTTTGTGCCTGTAATCTTAATTCAGTTGGGTGAGTCGTCTAGTCATGTTGATGTGAGCACTGAATCAGAAGAGGGTGACACCATCTCCAGCTTTTTTCCTTATACCCATGCTTACTGGCCAAATTTAGAATGCAGCAGTCATGACACTATTATTTAGGACAAGCCATTACATTTTTGAAACGTTGTTTACTCATCAATGGTTGCTGTAGACATTGAACAGGAATAGATGTAGGGACACCTGGGTGCTGTCCTTTTCACCACCAGTCATTTTCACATCCGCCTTTGGCTCAGGTCATGATCTCATGGTCCGTGAGTTCGAGCCCTGAGTCAGGCTCTGTGCTGACAGCTCGGAGCCTGGAACCTGCTTCAGATTCTGTGTCTCCCTCTCTCTCTGCCCCTTCCCTGTTCACTCTCTCTCTCTCTCTCTCTCTCTCTCTTAAAAATAAATAAACATTAAAAAAAATTAAGAAAAAAGAATAGATGTAAACAAATCTAGAGAATAATACCCACTAAGAAAGCAACAATCTCCTTCCTCTCCATCATACTTACCCCCTCAGATCTAGAGTGTTCTTAGACCCCTAAAAGTTTATTCTTAACATTTTAAATAATGCTTTTGTGGTGAGTGATGAAGTTTTGGGGTGATGGCGGGGTGGTCTGGAGCCGACGGCCAAGAAAGAATTCTTGAAGAGGTCTTTGGTGCAAAAAAGGTGATGTTATTAAAGCACGGGGACAAGACCCGTGGCCAGGTAGAGCTGCGCTGGTTCCTGATGGGTTAACTCATTATTATCCACCCTTGGGTTGGGAGGGCGTTAGGGATAGAGTAAGTGTTTAAGGTATTTTAGAAGCAAGGTTTCCAGGACCTTGAGGGGCTAGCTGTTGCCAGGGAAATGCCACTTACTACCGTTTAATAAAACCTCAGTTATGAGACCCTTCAGATGCATATTGGGGGGTCATAAGCTTATAGCATGATCGCCAGCATGTATCTTGGGGCAGTTGAGATAAAGGAAGTAGGCTTACACGGTCATTGAGGTTGGGATCGTGTGAAGCCAAGATTCTCTTTTGTCCCCAGAAAAGTGTCATCATCGAGGCAGCTGAGGGAGGTCACTCTACCGGTCTCAAGGACTTGTCAGTGAGCTGTAGGCAGTAAGGGAATTTACATTTTCATTTGCCTTAGTTTCCCACATCACCATGGCAAGCACTTAAACCCCTTACATCTTAATGAGGGTGATATCAGGGCTTCAGGAGACAGAGTGTATAGGTTTCCAGAGATTGGGGTCTGGATAAATTGCCTTTTTCTTGCAGTTTAGTAAGTTACCAGTAAACTGAAGGGGACCCCTGTCCTGAATGACTGTGATCGCTATCAGTCAACCATCTGCTTTCTTTCCTTTTTTCTTTCCCCTGTTCTTGGGCGGCCAGGAGTGTCTGAGGAGTGTCACACAGATCCCACCTGGCAGGGGTGGGGGGAGGGTAAGGTTAGCCTGTACTCTGCCTTCAATTTGCCCCATGCTCCCTCATCAGTGAGGATGGCATTTAACCCCCCAAATGAACATTTTATAGTGGAATCTCAGTACTAGAGTAAACAGAGGGAGAAACTGATAGGTTGTAAGATACTCTTGGAACATTTTCAGATCTCAGTCACCTGGCATCTGTTTCTTTAAAAGTCCAGCGAAATGGAAGTTCGGGCTAGCGGTCATTGACGCAGTCTGGCATTTTAAAGAAGGGACAGAGCAAGACAAGTGCATAGAGAGCTGAAGGCAAAATTTTTCTAAATGCAAACGTACAAAGCTTGGCAAGAAAACGGTGAGGACATAATGAGAAAGAAACCATTCTGATAGGCAGCTTTGAACTTGTTAGTGTTTAATATTGTCATTTTTATCTCTTGAGGTCATAGTGTTAATAATAATTTTTAAATCCATTCGGACTGATATAAATCAATTAGTCATTCTGGATTGTCTCAGCTCGACAAGCAGGGGCTGGGGTGGAAATAAAGGGTGCCCTTAAATGCCAAGGGGCAGAAGCCCCACATGACCCAGAACAAGAAGAGATCCAGAGAATTCAGTATTCAGGTTCGATTTTTCCGGAAAGTGGCAGATGTGCATTGTAGTGGTCTGTGGATGGAAATCGTGCGATTCTCTCGCTAAAGACTTCGGTGTGGTTCCTCCAGAAAACAATTCACTGCCTCCCCCCACTATAGCTTATCTTTTCGTCCTTTGGGGATACCATTCTTTATTCAAAGAGACCAAGTTTCATTTGGCTGTGTTTCAAAGAACCTGGAATTCTATGAGGACCGGAGGAGAAAGGACGCCATTGTGCCTCGGCAATTTGTTAGCCTGAAAATAGAGCTCAAAGTCTCTGTCAAGTGCAGTGCTTTCTTGGGTAATCCTCTGAGAGCCATTCTATTTAAAGTCAAAACAGAGCCAGGGATGCATTTAACCTCTCCCCGGTGGCTGTGAGAGGTCTCTCCACTGAGTAAGGCACTTATGTCCAAAGTGATATACACAAATGTTCAAAACTACCTAACGTCAAAGAAGACAGATTGTGGGAAGCATCTGACATATTTTGAAATTTGATGTACAGGAAATAGGCTAGTAGAAAGTGTCCTGTCGTTGAGTCTAGGTAATTGAAGATTCAGTGAGTTTAAGCCTGAAGAGAAAAAAAAGACAGGAAGATGAATTCAGCTTTTCTTTTCATCAATATACTATTGACAGGATGACTAACAACACAGCCCCTGGATGAAAAATCGTGAGTAAGGTTAACAGATTCGCTGGTGAGCACTGCCCACTGGCTTTGCTCTAACGGGCTTACCTTGGGGGCACATCAGCTTTTACTGAACATATTAAATGGAGAGTTGGTATAGAATGCTTTATTCTGAAAGCTTCCCATGAGTCGTTCCATTAGCAATCATTTGTTAGTACACGCAACGTGTATGTTAGACTCACGGCATTAGAAATAGAAAAGACACGGGCGCTCTTCCCAACGAACACTCAGCGGCGGGGGGGGGGGGGGGGGGCGGGGGGCGCTAGATTCCCTCCCCCACAGAATGGACCTGGGGAGACCTTTGTTACCTGATACCCTAGCTCTGCACTTGTGAGCCATCAGCAGCTGGGCAGGAATCCTGCAGCATTATCTGATGACTCCCTGACACGGTCGTGTTGGGCTCTGTTCCTCTGCAGGTGAAACCCGAGGAGGCATCCCGTACAAGGGACTAGTCATCCAGGAGGGTGTCATGACCTCTAGCGCAGGTGGCCAACTGCTCGCTGTTAGTGTTTAACACCCCTCCTGAGTTACAGGCAGCAGATACACTTAGGGTCAGCAAGCACTTTAGCCATTTGAGGAATGGTTACAGCTTAGAGCTCTTGGCAGTGATGAGCTCCGTTATGCTTTTTTATTTTATAAGGATGTTGGGCCAGGCATAAGATGTCGCAAGATATTAAAAAAATTTTTTTTATGTTTGTTTATTTTTGAAAGAAAGACAGAGCATGAGCAGGGAAGGGGCGGAGAGAGAGGGAGACAGAATCCAAAGCAGGCTCCAGGCTCTGAGCTGTCAGCACAGAGCCCAACGCGGGGCTCGGACCCATGAACTTCAAGATCACTACCTGAGCTGAAGTCGGGCCCTTAACCGACGGAACCACCCAGACACCCCCTGTGGCTATATATTCTTATGCCCCATCTCTACCTGAGAGAAGGGGGTGTTTTCACTTCTCTGACCAACCAAATAATTTTTGAGAAACTCTCATTGATGGGAAGGTGTTTCCATGGTCTCAGGAGACAAATCCATATAATACTCTCCCCCAGATACAGTTTGCCTTTACTGTGGTAAGAACAGAGAACGTGAGATCTACCCTCCTAACAAATCTTTGTGTACAATACAGTATTGGTAACTATAGGCCCGTGTGGCACCCCAGGTCTCTGGAACTCATTTGGCGTCTTGCAGAGCTGGAATCTCCTGTCCCTTGAACAACTCCTCCTCATTCCCTCCCCACCCCCCAACCCCTGGAAACATCCATTCCACCTTCTGCTTATTTATTTTTTAATTAATTAATTAATTAATTTTGAGAGAGAGAGAGAGAGAGAGAGAGAGAGAATCACAAGCAGGCTCTGCACTCAGTGTGGAGCCCGACATGGGGCTCAATGCCATGACCCTGGGGTCATGATCTGAGCAGAAATCAAGTCGGGTGCTCAACCAAATGAGCCACCCAAGCGAACCCCGCTTTCTACACATGAGAAGTATCTAAATAGTCAAACTCATGGAAGCTCCTGATACATTTGAAACCCGGCCATTCATGCCTCCCACAGGAAAAGGGATATATAGTCTATGTCTCCACAGGCTCTTGAGTTAACTGATCACATGAGTGGATTCCAATGTGAGGCAACTCTGTTTCTTTGTTCACTTGTTTAGCTGAACACCATCCCTTGATTTTCTGTTTTGGTGTTGCTTGTGTAAAACCACAGTCCCATGCCTTGCTTTCTGGACCACAACTCTTGAAGACTCATCCTCCAAGCCACGTGGGGGATCGTGAGACAGATTTTAATTGGCAGCCTGTTATGTGTCATCCTGTTTTAGTTTTTGGGAGATGTAGTATGGAACAAGACAAAACCTCTGCTTGGCGATTTCACTTATATTCCAGGGAGGGCGACAGAAAACAAGTGGGTTGAACGCATAAAGCACACATTATACATAATAGTAATATGTGCTTGGGAAAAGATATAGAAGAGGGAGGAGGCTTATGAAATGTCTGAGTCCAAAGCAGGAATGAGCTCGGAGTCTCTGATAGTTCAGTAGTACAGAGACAGCGAGCCTCACAGAGCGAGTGACTTCTGAGTTAAAACTGATCGATGAGTAGGGCCGGTCATGTGGCAAATAATGGACCAGTTGCTGGTGGACAGCCTGGCATGTTTGGGGAACGGAACACTGGGGTGGAGGGGATGTGGGGAGAGGTCAGGAGGTGAGGTCAGGAGGGCCAGAGCAGCCCGTAGGGAGAGGGCCTTATGGGGATGGAAAGAAATTTGGCTTTTTCTCTGAGATGGGAATCAGTTGTTGAGTCGTGCACAGAGCAATGCCAACATATATTTTAACAGGTTTATACTGATGGTTGTGTGGAGAATATACCATAGAGAAGCCGTGGCAGAGGCAGGCAGGAAGTTAGAAGTCAGGGCAAGATTAAACCCAGGGTGAGTGATGGCCTTGACCAAAGAGTTGGCCGTGGGGATGGCGGGAAAGACAACAGGACTTACAGCTGGGGGGAAATGCAGGTGTGAGAGTGGTGGGGAGGCTCAAGAGTGAGGGTTTTGCTGGACCGGGTTGCCTCTGCCTGAGGCTGGGAAAAGTCATGGGGTGATATCCTGTTGGCAGGAATATAGAAGTCTGCGTTAGGGCGGAAGTTTCCGAAGATTCCCAATGGAAGGGCCAGGAGACAAGTGGACATATGGTTTCTGGAGTTTGGGGGAAAGCCTAGACTATAGATACACAGTCGGGACTCATCCTCTAACACTGTGAAACCGGGTGATACCAGCTAGAGCATGAATAAGATTCAAAAAAAAAAATTGTTTTTAAGTTGATTTTTGAGAGGGGGGAGGGGAAGGGGCAGAGAGAGAAGGGGACGGAGGATCCGAAGCAGGCTCTGTGCTGATAGCGGACAGCCCCACGCAGAGCTAGAACTCACGAACCGCGAGATCGTGACCGGAGCTGACGTTGGACACTTCGCCGACTGAGCCACCCAGGCGCCCCTGATTTTTTTTTTTTTTTTTTTAATCTTCATCAGGAAAGACAAAGAGGCAGAGATGGCAGCAGAGGCTTGGCCACCCTGGAATGTTCGGAGCCGGCCCTGGGGCGGCTACAGGAATGTCAGAGGAATCCAAGCACCAGCCTTGGAAGCAGCTTCTACTCCAGCCTCACAGTGGATCACCTGGCCCGGTTAAAGGTGGATCTTGGGTGTGACTATCTCAGACCTACAGGCTCCAAGTCCTCCTTGTCTGCAGAGGAGGGGACTGAGGCAGCAGAGGTGAAGTGTGCACTCACCAGCAGTTCCGCCGACGCAAAGATCCGGTCACAAAGGTCACTGACTGTATTCGCCCGTGGAAACACTCTGCTGCAAAACTGAGCATTTTACTCTGTTCGCCATTCTCTCATTTATACCCCGGGGTTAACAGCTAGACAGTCGGGTGTGGCGGTGTTTGTTTGGGTTTGTTTTTGACAGATAAGGGATATTTCTTTTCACAATTCACAGGAAGGTAAGACTACCTGGTAAGCGACGAATCCGTCCCGTGAAGAGATAGGAAGTGTATAGTCACGTGTTTTTCTTTCACCGGAAGCGAGCGTGGTCCCGGTTTGCGCTAGTGTCGCAGACGAGCGTCCGGAAGGTGTGTGCGTGATCTCCGTTTGCACCAGTGTATTCTGGTGGTTACTTATTGACCAGCCGATGAGGAATTATTTTCACCCCTATCGGGGTTTACTTATTTGCAGCAAACACAAATTAAAAAAAAAAAAAAAAAAAAAAAGGAGAAAAAACCCAATTCCCTTCCTGGAGCCTCCATAATGATATTCTTTTTAAACTATATTTTGACTCATGCCTCCCGCATTTAGAGAGTATGCTGCTAAAAATACCATCTGGGACAGCTGGGGGTGGATGGCAGGAGTTACAGCTGTTCTGGGGTAAACTTTTGATCCTTGTCACCAGAGGACCAGTTGCTAATCACTGCCATAACAAAGGTTTTCTTTTTCGTTAAAAACACGGAACCGGTAACAACAGAATTAGGCCTTTTGCGCCTCACGGACTCCTTTAAAAACCCCTCACGATCCCATGCCTTGCTCTAATGAGGTGCATAAATGATGCGTCTGCAGAGTTGCAGTGGAGGGACTGACAGTGAAAGCTAAAGAAAGCTAAAGAAAGATACAGAGCACAATTGCATAAACTGCTAGTGAGAGACATAATCGGGAAGCCAGGCCAAAAATCTTAAGTAGATTTGCAGACTCGTTTACAAAGGGGTAAAATACAGATGGCAAGCACGAATGCTGGTCATCCCAAATCAGCCTTAGTGACTTGGTCTGGGCCATAACTGAGTGCTTTCAAATAACATTTACCGAGCACCCACGGCCACCCAGGCATTTCGCCAGGGCCTTTGACATCCATGCTTTCATGTGGTCTATGCGACAAGGTTTGGAACGTGGGTTACTTTCCACTTCTTATAGGTGTGGGGAACATATCCTCACCTAGGGTAAAGTACTGAGCCCAAGCCACAACCTCAGTTTTTACAGGTGCACAATATAAAATCGAGAGTTACAATCTAAGCATGTAAAATTAATATACAGAAATCTGTTGCATTTCTATACACTAATAATGAAGTAGCAGAAAGATAAATGAAGGAAACCATCCATTTAAAATGGAACCAAAAAAAAGAACCTAGAAATAAACTTAACCAAGGAAGTGAAAGACTTGTACTCTGAAAACCGTAAAACACTGATGCAAGACATTGAACGTGACACGAGCAAGTGGAAAGGTATTCCGTGCTCAAGGATTGGAAGAAGCAACGTTGTTAAAACGTCTATAAAACCCAAAGAAATCCATAGACAATGCACCCACTATCAAAATACCAACAACAGGGGTGCCAGGGTGGCTCAGTTGGTGAAGCATCTGACTCTTGATTTCAACTCAGGTCATGATCTCACTGTTGTGGGATCGAGCCCTGCCATAGGGCTCTGCTCTGGGTGTGGACCCTGCATAAGAGTCTCTCTCCCTCTGCCCCTCCCCCATTCATCCTCTCTCTCTCTCTCTCTCTCTCTGTCTCTCTTTCAAAAAAAAACACCAACAACATTTTCACAGAACCAGAATAAATAATCTTAAAATTCGTATTAATCCAAAAAAGACCCAAAGTAGCCAAAGCAGTCTTGAAAAAGAACAAAGTGAGACGTATCACCATCCCAGACTTCCAGATATACTACCAAGCTATAACAATCAAAATAGTATTGTACTGGCACCAAAACAGACATATAGCTCAATGGAACAGGCTAGAAAACCCAGAAATAAACCTACACTTACATGGTCAATTAATTTATGACAAAGGAGGCAAGAATATACAACGGGGACAAACACAGTCATTTTCACAAATGGTGCTGGGGAAACTGGACAGTTACATGCAAAAGAATGAAACTGGGCCACTTTCTTACACCACACATGAAAATAAACTCAAAATGGATTAAAAGCCTAAAAGTGAAAGACAAAACCATGAAACTCCTAAAAGAAAGCACAGACACTAATTCGTGACATGGGCTATGGCAACATTTTCCTAGATATGTCCCCTGAGGAGAGGGAAACAAAAGCAAAAATAAACTATTGGGCCTACACCAAAATAAAAAGCTTTTGCACAAAGGAAACGATCAACACAAGGACAAAGCAAGGTCTTCTCCCAAGGAATGGAAGAAGATATTTGCGAATGATATATCTGATAAGGGGTTAGTATCCAAAATATATAAACAACACATACAGCTCAACACCAAAACAGAAACAAATAATGTGATTAAAAATGGGCAGAGGACTTAAATAGACATTTCTCCAAAGAAGATATACAAATAGCCAACAGGCACATGAAAAAAATGCTCAAAATCACTCATCATCAGGGAAATGCAAGTCAAAACCACAATGAGATACCACCTCACACCTGTCAGAACAGCTAAAATAAAGCAGACAAGAAACAACAAGTGTTGGTGAGGACGTGGAGAAAGGGGAACGGTCCTGCACAGTTGGTGGGAATGCAAACTGGTGCAGCCACTGTGGAAAACAGTATGGCCATTCCTCAAAAAATTAAAAATTGAAATACCATGTGATCCAGTAATTCCACTGCTGGGTATTTATCCAAAGAAAATGAAAAAACTAATGGGAAAAGATACATTCACCCCTAGTTTATCGCAGCATTATTTACAATAGCCAAATTATGGAAGCAGCCCGAGTCCACTGATAGACGAATGGATAAAGAAGATGTGATACACACACACACACACACACACACACACACACACACATGCACGCAATGGAATAGCACTCAGCCATAACAAGAAGAATGCCATCTTGCTGTTTGCAACAGCATGGATGGACCTACAGGGTGTATATTGTTGAGTGAAAGAAGTCATAGAAAGTCAAACGCCATATGATTTCATTCGTAATTGGACTTGAAACAACAAAACAAATGACCAACAAAAAAGAGACAAACAAAATATGTACTCTTAAATACAGAAAACAAACTGGTGGTTGCTGGAGGCGGGTCAGGGAACAGGATGAAACAGACAAAGGGGATTGAGAGCACACTTACCATGACGAGCACTAAGAAATGTCTAGAACTGCTGAACCATTATACTGCATACCTGAAGCTAGCATAACGCTGTATGTCAATTACACTTTAACTAAAATAAAGTTTCAATTTAAAAACAGAATTATAAGCAGTCCAAACTAAGGACGAAAGAAGTGAAGGGAATTCACATGGTGTGGCCCCCAAATCCATGCACGGTATGGGGGAGACTCCCAGGGCATACCCTCCAACAGCAGGGCACAGATATCACCTATATACCAGAAAGAGGGCACACTGAAATGAACAGGTTGTGATTTTTGAATCACAAAAGCACTGGCAGTACTGTTTTTACCTCTAAAAGGAGGTGACAATGACATTCCGTGTGGCACATTATTAGACAAACTGTATAACTATAAAAATGTATACTTAGCAGGCATTTCAACAATAGCCAAAAATTAAGAATAATAGCGCTCTTTGTAGAGCGCCCATATATTTGCTCTGAATTAATATCTGCTAATGCCGTTTTGCTGGAACGCTAATGTATTCGGCTAGGGCAGAGGTGTGACAGTGAATCACGCGGCAAGGATTTTCTCTGAGAGCTCCTCGCTTCTCTTGCATTACCCCTGGCTTTAATGGCCTTGGTGTCAGTGATGACAACCATGTAGAAAAGCAAAAACAGAAATCACAAAAATGGGCCTTAAAGGGCAAAATGAAGTTTATCTCCCTGTGTAGTGGATGGTTGACCTGTGATCAGGGCTGGAGATGATACCTCCTACGTTGTGGGCCCTCACACCTGTGATGACCTTGAGTCCTACGATTTGACCCCCAGACTCTGCTTTGTGCCTATTAGGACACAACCCAGAGTCTCTATGGCCAGATTTCCCACTCTGTTGAAATGAAGAAAACATGGTTTGTCTTGACTGTCCAGGGGACTCTCCTGTGGAGCCAAGATTGAGGCTCACAGGGTTGGGGGATTTCCAGAGGACATCTACTGCACAATGTGCTGTCTCCTGACATGACTCCAAGGTCACTGAGGAAGGCTATTCTCCCCAGAAGACCTCGGTTTTAGACATATCAATACCCGTACCCAACACTGTGGCCCTCCCTCTGGTGGATCTGCACAGATTACAGGATAGCATGGACCTGCTGACAACTTGAAGCCTAAAGAAAGGACTTACAAAGGAGGGATGGCATGATGTCTAGGAGACAAACACATGTTACACATTTTTCCCCAAGAGCCAGTTCAAAATACAACGTGTCTAAATAATGAAATGTTTCTGACCCATGGGAGAAGGAGCCATTTATTTAATTTCTGTGCATACTTCAAGATTCAATTTAAAAAAAAATTATTTGTGTGTTTATTTTGAGAGAGAGAGAGAGAGAGAGGGTGAGCTGTGGAGGGGCAGAGAGAGGGAGAGAATCCTAAACAGGTGCTACACTGTGAGGAGCCTGAAGCAGGGCTCAAACTCACAAACCGTGAGATCACGACCTGAGCCAAAACCAAGAGTAGGATGCTCAACCGACTGAGCCACCCAGGAGCCCCTCAAGATTCAATTTTTAAAAATTTTCATTTCTTTATTGAGCTGCACTTGACATGCAACATTATATTAGTTTCAGGTGCACAATGTAATGATTTGATATTTGTGTACATATTGTGAAATGGTCACCCCCATAAACCTAGTTAACATCACCACACTTGGAAGATGGTTTTTAAAGATTATCCCAAATTTAGGGAGTGGAGACAGTTAAGGCATAAATGAAGAATTTAGAATCAGTGTGAACTTACTGACTGTATCTTGATGAGGTGACTCAGTTATTCTTTGGATGGGTATGGTAGGCTACCCGGATGGCGTTAGAAGTTTTAAATATTTATTTCCTGCACAAAAATGTTTACCCACTCAATCCTTGAGAGTCCACAGGATCCAAGGAGATTTTAAAGACGTCCTTGAAAGACAGCAATTCATTTTTGTGGAGGCAGCCGGCAGCTACCTATTCATCGACGGAGCAATTAGCAGTTAGCAGTCCCATTTACAAGACGGGAGTGTCAACGATACTATTTCACAGTCGGTCTGAAGCACCAGGAAAAGCAATTTCTGCGTGGACTTTGCCTTCCCTCTGTCACGGTTCATCAAGTTCAGCAACAATATTCATGTAATGGATACATCCCGCATAAATACGGACAGAGAGGGCTGTCAATGCTAGGATATAAATCTGGCAGGGGTCTGCCTTTAACCTCTGTATTTTGTTTTGGGGATGAGCAAACGACACAGGAATCGGAGTAGCAGGTGCTGAGTGCCTGGGACTTATTGTCTGCACAGGTCCCGTAAGAAAGGCAGGGCAGGTGTATGAGCTGTAATAAACCCGTCTTATATCCTATGCCTTCTTGTCATCCACACACCTGAAAACTCCTCTTTGCCTGAATGAATGTGACAAGCAAATACCTGAAAATTATTTAGATCATCCAGGTTCCCATAATTGAGTCCTGAGGTTTATTACTTATCAATGTCACTTTGAGTTCTCAGGTCCCTTTCACACCATCGAGCTGATAACTCTTGGGCAAGCACAGGAAATGGATGTATTAGAAGTCCCAGCTCTTGGGCATCCTAAAAGGGCCCAGAGGGGTGGGGGACTGAGGGCATTGCGGCTTTCTGTTGGAGGAAGGGGGTTGAGCATTCTGTGTTTCTATTCTGAAAATATACACAGAATCGATGCAGTTTTTGTTCAAGAGCAAAGTGGTCAGCCACCTTCCTTAGGCAGAAAATAAGCTCGGGGAATGTGAGGGTGAAACGGATTCCAAACAGGAGCAGAGCCAGTGGCGATGTGGAGGGGGCAGGTGGGAAGACCAGCTGAGGACACACGAGGGCCAAGTGTTGGAGCGACAGGTGAGGGCGCTGGCCGTGGTTCGAGCATCTTGCACCTGCCGGTCTCAGTGCAGGGCGGCCACACCAGTTGTTCACGTGATGGGTGGGAAAGAGCAGGTGGTGGGAGATTACACAGCCGGGACTGTCATGACGGGGCCGTGACAAATGAGCGCCCAGTTGTCTGAGCGGCCCCGCGGCCTCCAGTATTCGGGTGTGGAATGTAGAGCCCGGCAAGGAGTAGGTTTATTCTTGTTTGCCTCTGTGTCCCCTGTACTAACGTACAACAGAGAACGGACGGGAGTGTATACATCCACACGTACTTTCATCTACACAGTGTGCTGATTCAATGCCACACGCCTGCATTCAGCATGTGGGTCTGAACGCTTGTCGCACCGCCGCCTCCCAGATGTGTGACAATCACATACCCTTTCTGTGTCTCCGCTCCCGCGTGTGGGCACCTGGATTATGATGGCAACAATTCATGAGGTCGTTGTGAGGGTCAAACACATGCATTTCGGAGAAAAACGCGAAACCAGAAAACGATAGCAGCTACTACTTTCTCAAAAGCCTTTTAAGCAAGTAGACGAATACATACCATCATGAAGCCACTGAATCTGTACAGCTCCTCCAGCCCGGCCGCTTCATCAAGTGAATTAGCTCAGGGGCAGAGGTTCGGTACTCAGACTAAGCTTCAATTTCATGGATGGCATTCATCTCATTACCAGGAATGCGGCAAACAAACAAACAAAATGTGAAAAGTTTTCTTTAAATATAAAATTAAGGGAATGTCCCACAAGTTCCACGTATGCTTAGGAAAGCAAATGATGCTGGAGGACTTATGATAAAAGGACGTTGTCCTCTGATCCAGGGTTTCTCACTCTCAGCCTTTACTCCAAAGCAGTGAGTTCTTTTTTAAGTTGTAGAATCACGTGTATGTACAGGAAAAGGCACAAATTATCAGTATCCAGGTGGATTTTTGCAGAGTGAGCACAGCCAAGTAACAGGCACGCAGGCTGAGCTATAGAACAGCTTTGTCCATGCAGTCTCTCAAGCACACCAAGCGGCCACTGGGCATTTGCACTGGCCTTGCTCACAAAAACTGGTAATTGGCTCAGTTATTGGACAACATTTAAGTACACTGGGAACAGCCTGAGTGTGTGACTCTACTTTTCTATGTACAAAATGCAAGTATAGGTCAAGAATTCCTGTTGAAAAATTAGCATCTGAATTGAGGAGGGCCATAAACATTAAAAAAACAAAAACTGATTGCAAAGACTTGGTACAAAAAATCTAAAATATCTCAGTAGTAGCTATAGTGATTTCATGTTGGGTTAAATAAAGTGTATAAAAATAGTTTTATCTGTTTCTTTGTACTTTTTAAAAATGCTGGGGCGCCTGGGTGGCTCAGTCAGTTGGGTGTCCAACTTCAGCTCAGGTCATGACCTCATGGTTTGTGGGTTCTAGTCCCGCGTCAGGCTCTGTGCTGACAGCTTGGAGCCTGTAGCCAGCTTCAGATTCTGTGTCTCCTTTTTTCTCTGCCCCTCCCCTACTCATGCTCTGTCTCTCTCTCAAAAATAAATAAATATTAAACAAAAATAAAAAATGTGGCTACCATTTTTTAATTTTTTTTGTTTTTATTATATTGCTTTTATTTTTTTATTTTATTTAAATTTTTTTTTTTGAAAGAGAGAGAGCATGAGCAGGGGAGAGGCAGAGAGAGAGAGAGAGAGAGAGAGAGAGAGAAAGAGAATCCCAAATAGGCCCTGCATGGTCAGCACAGAACCTGATGTGGGGCTTGATCTCACAACTGTGAGATTGTGACCCGAGCGGAAATCAAGAGTCCGACGCTTAACTGACTGAGCCACCCAGGCGCCCTCCCAGGGATTTTAAATCAGGCCTAGCTCACGGTCTGCTGTCTTCATGGTTCTTCAATATTCCATTGTTTTAAAACCCCGTAACTTATTTATGCATTCTACTGAGAATGGCCCTTTGCATTCTGTGCCCCCCACCCCGCATTTTTTTTGTCTTCCTGATTACTATGTTCTAGAAACTAGACTTCTATAACCTTTCAAGGATCCAGTTTTCATGGAATTTCCCTATTCCAAGAGTTTCTGTATGCCTATTGTTCTCCAGTTGTCTCTGGAGCCCATTTGTTTCTCGTACTACGTGGCTAAATGCAGTTTACCTTTTACCCAGATCCACGGGTTTCACCAAACATGTGGTTTCACCAAATGTTTGCATTTCCTGTGACCAACCTGCAGAAGTGTTGCCCGACTACCCCCACATCACTGCAATGCTTGGGCCACATAATTTAGGTTTTTGTTACAGAACCCACCCAGGTCAACATACCAATTTCTATTTTAGTCAGCATGTCTGAACTGCTGAAAAAAAAGCCCCCAAATCTCAGCTTAACATAACAACGGTTGTGTCTTGCTCCCTCACAGCGTTGGCTCGGCAGCGGGTGGCTGCGTGATGCCTGCCTCTGAGCTCAGTGGTATGTCCCAGGAGAATAGGAATGACACGGGTAGTAATGACCCTGACATTTTCTGCTGCAAAGTCCTGGGAAATTCCCTGTGGCGTTTTCCTATTGAATTCCTCTGCCCTTCAACTTTGGAAATGATCGTGCTTCGCTCTGATAATTTATTGCCCTCGTTTTTTTTGGAAATTGCTATAAACTGTAGATCGTGCCCCCTGTAAAGACAGTCTATGTCACTTCTCTTTTGCTCTCGTCATTTTTTCCACTTTCATTTCTTGAATTTGTATGTGCTGCCCTATTAAAGTTTGCTTTCTTGGTGTTCTTGTTTTTATTTTCTGTTCCTCGAGTTGTCCTCCTGGGCATTTTGTCTTTTGTCTTGGATTTCCCCTGTCATATTAGAGGGGTTCTTAAAATAACTGCTTTCTCTACTGTTCACATCAAAGAAAACGGTGACAAAAATGCTGAATGGAAACCGTATTTGTCGGTGGGCTTGTTCACTAGACAGACTTCAGTCTCTGGTGACTGGAAAAGTGCCAGGACCCTTAAATATGAAAAACGGATCATCTTTATGCTGGGATTCTAAAATCATCTCCTTTTTCCTTATTCTACCCTCAAAATGTCTTCAGAGAAAAACTGTAGCATTTATCATTTTGTCTCATTTATGCTTTTGGTGTTATCCCAAGACACGCGTTCTGTGTGCCGTTTTCAGAGAGAGCCTGTAGACCACGTCCCCCCAAATCTGCCTCTTCTCACACCTAAAACCTCTCGTGGGCTCTGTGCAGAAGGTTGGCTGCCCCCTCTGATCCTGAGACCACTCCACAGGCCACTTCATCATCCGGATCTCCTCTGTCCACTTTCTGCCTTTGGCTACTGGGTCAAATGACTTGTCCTCTGATGGCTCATACCTCTATCTCTTCCGCTTAACGTGCCTGTGGATTCCCCACCGCCCCCAACCCTTTATTTTAACTTACATCAGATTTGGGAAAAGAGAATATTCTTAATCTGTCACTTGAACAGACGTTCCAAGTTGTTACACGTAAATTGATCCAACAGGGGGTACATCTCCTGGTGGCCAACTGAGTGGTGAGACAGAGTGAAGAGTCAGACGGTTGTAGAACATGAGGCAGAATATTGATTTCATCGGGCTATTCAAGAAAAGTCAGGTGTGCTGACAGTTTCCCACTATCTTTTGATGTTTTGAGGGCTCATTACAGTCTACTTGAACCAAATGCCAGGAACTTCTCATGTTTTCATAGAGCTCAGGTATTAGTGTCCTTTTAAATGTGTGGTTTGCATTACGTTTTATTTGGAGGCTAGTGATAGATGTTCTGTGTGTGTGTGTGTGTGTGTGTGTGTGTGTGTGTGTGTGTTCTCAGAGCACTATGCCATTTACTTTTGATATATTGACTGTATGGAAAAATTCTCAGCTACTCCCAAATCTGAATACTTAAAATATGGTCCATAGTATGAACTGATGGTGGTTTAATATGAATTGTTGCCAAGTAGCTAATAGACAGGGGTGTTTGCTTAACAAGAGAGCAAATCTTGTTGTGCGTATTCTACGCTGGAGAAGATGTTTTGTGATGAGCTCTTCTGGTGAGCACTTATTAGATGCCAGATATTTGACTAAGGGTTTCTCATTCGAGGTCTTGTTTAACCCTTTCTTTGTCTTGTAAGGTGAAATGTATGATTAACTCCAATCTAGATATGGCAAAGTTGAGTACTAGAGGATTTATTTGCTTGGGATTCCAAGGATGGTAAATAGTAAACACGGGATTTAAGAAGAGGAATTCTGAGCCAGAGTCCACACTGTGCTGTCCTGTGGGCGTTTCTCCAACATCAGTCACTGGGAGCCGCCATTAGGATTTCTGCCACGCCCATTCCATCAAGTGCCATCTTCAAGGTCTTCAGTTATATTTATGCACCACCGGTTCTGCTGTTTACTTAACACTTGTATTTTGATGCAAGTGTTTTCTATTTGACTTAAATCCATTTATTTTACAAAGAAACCTTATATCTATCTCTAACCCAAAAGGGAAACGGTCATTGTTTTGTGTTGTTACCAGGGTGACAGTAGAATGATTGAAGGAAAGCCACAGGTAATCAAAGGACTAGAATTTTATTTGGCCAACGATGGGAAATTAGTGTATGACATGAAACAGAAGACAATTCAGCATATTCACAAATGGAGATAAAAATACGGCTTTACTGGGTCTCACAACTTCCCAGTGCTTGTGAGAATTCTCTTACATGTCAGAAGCTTACTTTTCCCATTCTGAAGTTTTTTTGCTTTTTGTTTTTTAATGCCATCCTGGTTAGAACAAATGATAGCTTGGATCGCTCTGGAGACCCCAATTACATAAGTCTCTGCATGTCGACTACAGGTAACTGGTGCAAGAAACCCCCAATGTGTTCTCAAGTTTCACTGCAGAGGTATGGTTCTCCCAGCAAACTTCAGTTAATAGATTGGATCCAAGGTCAGTCCCCAGGTGCAGCATCTCGTGGCAAACCTGAGCTTCAGGGCCACCTGAGGTCCGTCCCTGCACAGGCGATGAACTGAAGGTGTCATATAAAATAGTTTTACTCAATTTTAGGTGGATGCTATCATCAATCAGCACTCTAAGCCTAAATCTGCTCTCTCTTCTCTAGAAAGGTAGATTAGTGTTCTAACACATCCTAACATTCAATTTAGACTTATTCCTTGACATTATCTCATGATTTTAAAGAGAAGTGAAATTGGAAGAAGAGTTTTCACTTTGTGATGAAGTGATATTGAATGACCCATGGAGGTATCACCTAAATTAGTGGGGGCACACCCTGTCTTTCCTGTCTGGGACTTTGGGAACCTCCATTCAGCTGTTACTGCTGCTAAATCAACCAAACTGTTAGCCAGTATGGTGAGACGGTTTAGCAAACTATCCAGTTAACCAGTTGGTTACCAAACATTTTCATTTTCTAGAAATTTACGTAAAGTTGTTAAGTTGTGTACGTTCTATGAGCCTTAACACGTATGTATTTTTGTGTAACCACCACAATCGGGATGCAGAACAATTCCATCACCCCCCAAAACTCACTCATGATGCTTCTTTGTAGACAGATTTCCTCCCCACCCAATTGCCTGGCAACCACTAATCTGTTCTTTCCCTAGAGTTTTTCCTCTACCGGAATGTTGTGGAAATAAAATCATATCAGATGTCACCTTTTGAGATGGACTTCTTACACGAAGTGTATGCTTTTGAGATTCATCTACCTTTTTGAAGGTAACAGTGGTCCATTCTTTCTTGTTCTGGGATTGCATAGATGGACCACAGTCTGTCCATTTAGGCCCTGATTAGAGGACATTCGTGCTGTCTTTGTTTTTTGACCACTATGAATAGAAACGTTGTAAACATTCAGGTACACGTTTTGTGTGAAGCTAATTTTATTCCTAGGAGTGGTATTGTTGGTCATAGGACAGGTGTATGTTTGGTCTTAGAAGAGATTGCTGAACTGTTTTCCAGAGTGGCCGTGACTTTCTGCATCCCCAGAGGGGGTGAGAATCCCAGGTACTTCACATCCTCATCAGCTTTGGGCATTGTCAATTCTTCATGCACTCATCCGTTCATTTGTTGAAAGTTGTAGCAATTCTAATTGATGTGTCATGCTCTCTTGTGATTTTAACTAGCTTTTACCTATAGCTAGATATGTTGAACTTCTGCACACAGCTTGTATATTCACTGATAAGGCACGTATTCAAATTTTTGCCATTTCTTTTATTGGATTGTTTGTTTTCTTACTGTGGAGTTTAGAGAGTTCTTTAAATGTTTGGATTGGAATGCAAGTCTTTTGTCACATATGTAATTGGCAAATATTTTCTCTTCATCTGTTTGTCTTTTCATTTTTTTTAAGTTCACTTATTTATTTTGAGAGAGAGAGTGCCTGTGAGGTGGGGAGAGGGGCAGAGGGAGAGAGAGAGAGAGAGAGAGAGAAGCAGGCTCCATACCCAGCAAGATCCTGATGCGGGGCTCAATCCCACGATTCTGGGCTCATGACCTGAGCCAAAATCAAGAGTCGGACGCTCAACTGACTGAGCCACTCAGGCACCCCTCCTTATCATTTCCTTAACCGTGTCTCTCTCAGAGCAAATATTTTTAATTTTGATGAATTCTAATTTATTTTCCTTTCATCAGTTTTGCTTTTGGTGTTGTATTTAAGCATCCCCTGCCTAACACAAGGTCACAAATCTATCTGTTTTCTTCCCAGAGGTGAGTTTTATTTTTTTATTTTCATTACACCATCCGGTGAATGTTTTTTTGTAACACGTGAGGTTCATTTTGCAGTTTGGTGTTTGTTTGTTCGCATAGCGATACCCAGCTGTTGTATCTCCATTTGTTGAAGAGATCATCTTCCCTCCATTGCTTGTCCCCACAGAACTGCTTGCTCTGTACTCCGTTTCATGGATCTACATGTCTGTTCCTTGGCCAGCACCATACTGTCTTGATTACAGCAGCCTTACGGTACGAGCTAAAATTGAATAATTTTGCCTATTCCAGTTACTTTGTCTTTTGCAATAAGTGTTAGAATCGGCTTGTCTGTACCTACAACCTTACCCAAGAACTTAGATCTTCCTTCCTTGTTTTGATTTGCGGGGACCTTTCCTCAACACCAACTACCTCACTGTCCTAAGACTCGAACTGGAGAGTCCAGGTCCAATTAGTGCCCTGCGTTGGCCTGGGCTATATCTTGTATTGAAAGTTGTCTCATGTTTTTCTAAAAAAAAGATCTCAATGACGATTAGCTAGCCAGTTCTCTCAGAGAAGGAGGAAATTGTCCAAGAGCTGCCCAGTGTTTGACACCCAAGTATTTAAGCTCTTGATTGTTAAATCGGTTTCTTTTCTAAAAAGGTTTGAAACTATTCATATAAATCAAGTCTTAAATTTACTGTGGATTTTAGTTATCCCGGATATGAATGTTAATTTTAGCAATTGTTAAAGAATAATTTCTTAATTAATCAATTTATTAAGTGAGAAAGATCAGTATTGAGGGTCTTGTTTTTGTTATTTTGGGGGGTTTGTTTCGTTTTTTGTTTTTGTTATTCTGGGTTTTCTTTTGTCTTTGTTATTTTTTAAAAGTACCTATTAAAGACACACATTCCCTAGGCGAGTGGATATTTTGACCATGAATTCCATGTTTGTGGGTGTGGGAGACAGAAGTCAACAACCAATCCAACTTTCATTAAAGAAATGAAATATGTTTCTTAAATGTAATTTCAATTTTCTAGGTGATGCTTTTATGGGGAGTAGTTGTCAATGAGTTAAGTCTTACCGTGTTTCAGTTTAAGTACCTGCTCTGTATATTCACAGCGCATGCACTAAGGAAAAGAAAGTATCGACTGATAACAAAAGTTTGAAAATACATCGTATCCACACACTCTAAAGTTGGCTTGGGACAAGTCAGACCTCCATTTGCAGCTAAACACATTGGTGCACCGAAGGCTCTAGGGTGTTAACGCTCAGTATTTCTGAGATGCTCCACCTTCTAGAACATCCACATCACAGTTGTCTTACTACTCAAGCTTGGATAAAGTGCTAGGTTTGCTTCAGAGGAAGAAAAGCCAGCACAGGAATCATTTAAGAAGCACACGGGCTGTGAGACATGGATTTCCTCTGAAACCCAGGGGCTCGGGCAGGGCACTTCCTGGGTGGAGTTGCTAAGGCTAAGAACAGAGGTGCCCTTTTACATTGCTTGATGGCATTGTGTCCACAGTAATTAATGGGAAGACAATTTCACTCTCTGTGAGTACAGTGGCTAGATCATAGGAGTCAGAAAATTGGGTATCAAAAGCATCCAGTTTTATTTACTCAATTATCACATCCTCCTCTAAAACCTTTTTCTCCCTTAAAAGCTTTACCGTCTAGGGATTCCTGGGTGGCTCAGTTGGTTAAGTGTCCGACTTCAGCCTTGGTCATGATCTCGCTGTTCCCGAATTTGAGCCCCACGTCAGGTTCTGTGCCGACAGCTCAGAGCCTGGAGCCTGCTTCTGATTCTGTGTCTCCCTGTCTCTCTGCCCCTCCCCTGCTCATGCTCCGTGTCTTCTCTCTCAAAAGTAAGTAAACTCTAAAAAACAACAGAAAAAAATTTAAAAAAAAACACAACTTTTACAGTCTAATACTGCAAAGTGTGTTTTGAGGGTATCTTAAGTAAGTGGTGGCCTATTCACTGACTAGAGAACTAGCTTATATTTTAAGAATTTGAAAGGTTTTACATACTTCCATTCAGATTTGTAAACCAGTTAAATCGGGTTTTCTCAACTGTGACACTATTGACATTCTGGATTGTTGGGAGCTGTCCTGTGCACAGTAAGATCTCTAGCATCACCCCTGGTCTTCCCCCACGAGATGCCAGAGGCACTCCCACTCGCCACCCCCCACCATCATGACCATTGAGAAATGTCCCCAGACATTGCTAGTTGCCCTTGAGGGATGGGGAGCACATGTGTCCCCAGCTGAGACTGCGTTAGACAAGAGCAGCATTGCGTGGCAACCTATGTTTGTACAGACTTTGTGACTTCGGTTTGGCAGCGAGGTTTGTTACACCAAAGGCGAAAAAAATCATGTCTCAGGAAAATCATGTTAAAATCAGCACATTTATATCAAGTGATATATTGAAATTTCCCAATGCCGTATCATTTTCCAAATGTTCCAATCTCTCTTTGCAAGCGTGGATTACGTAAAAATCATGTGTTACCCACACGTGCCAAATTTATTTATTTCTGTGATTTATTTTTGCTATAAAATGTATATTTTTCTGCATAGACGAGTATATTTTTCTGGCTGCTGGTATTTCTATTTCATGCTGATCTCAATGGGCTATTATAGGGCAGCTGTTTGTGGAATCGTATGAAAACATTCAAGTCATCTTATTTTAGAATCCCACATCTTCATATTCAGTGGTGTGATTTTATGCAATTCACTTATGAAATGATTCTATTCTGGTTATTTGGAACTCATTTACATCCCTGTAAGTACCCAGCAGGAAGTCTTTAATCACTGGGATGTGCGACCGGTCTCTTTTACTTTGTTCATCTTCCTACAGGAGACCGGTGACTACGAATCTGACTCTATCTCGTTCCCTCTCTATCATGTTGCAGGCGAAGTTACACTGATTTTTGTTAAACCTTAAATGGAGAACGTAACTGTTTGCTTGAGATAGTGACAGAAAACCTTTCATTCATATTAGAACTAGTTAAGTTCTAAGGGCCCGATCAACAAACAAACCAACAACAACGAAAAACAGAATAATAAATATAGAGAACAGTGTGGAGCGTGGGTGAAATGGGTGAAGGGGATGAAGAGGTCCAATCTCCCAGTTATAAAATAAATAAGTCATGGAGATGGGAGCACAGTGTAAGGGATACAGTCAGTTATATTGTAATAACACGGTACGGTGACAGATGGTGGTTGCAAGTCATAGTGAGCGTGTTGCACAACGTATTGAATTGTAGAATCACACTTGTGCACCTGAAACTAACATAACGTTGTATGTCAACTGTACTTCAATAACAAAAATAAGCAAACAAATAAAAAGTTAAAGAACAGATTCAGGAGTGCGATTGAAATGCAATGGCGTCTGTTGTTCTAGGATCGTTTTTGTTTGTTCATTTATCTATTTGAGAGAAAGAGAGTGTGCAAGTGGAGGATGGGCAGAGAGAGAGAGGGAGAATCCCCAGCAGGCTCCGCACTGTCAGCGCAGAGCCCGATGTTGGGCTCGATCTCATGAAGTGAGAGATCGGGACCTGACCCAAAATCAAGTTGGACACTTAACGGACTGAGCCACCTAAGGCACCCCTCTATGATCATTTTTTATTGGAAAGCAATGCCTTGTAAATTATATAGCTTAACATTCTCACTCTTAAAAATGCCACATAATTTAAGCAATACCCTGTAAATTACATATCTGAACATTTTCACTCTTAGCCTCAGGCAACTCAGCAGTAATAAGAAATATTTTCATAATTTCAAAAAGTATGCACCATGGCAGTGCAATTTAAATGTTATTTAAAAATACAAAATTTTAAATCCTTCTTTTTTTTCTTTAAATTGCTTGTGAAAATGGTACGGGAGAAGTGGTGTTAAAACAAACCACTTTTGTGGAAATCATTGTTAAGAGAATTGTAAATAATATGTTGACCTGCACACTAGCTTTTGTCATAGGAGCGTGATCCATCTTTCCTTATCTCAGGGAAGGTGACTTTCACCGTTGTATTTAGACACAGGGACTTGCCAGTGACTGCAAGAAATTGTACTTAAAAGCTCCAGATTTCTAAAACAAAAACAAACACGCCCAAGTAAAGAATGTAATTGTAATGCCTCCTTAGCTCAAAAGTCTACCATTAATTTCATTGCTACTTTTTGCTTACAAAGCCCAAGAGAGGAGTCTGTTAGTGGTTGAGGAGGAGACTCGCTGTGAAGAAGCTCCTCAACTTTGCAGCCAGGGGCGCAGAGAAGGTACAGAACCACAGGTGGGTTATGAGGAGAAGGGTTTGGGGAAAGCACTACAGACCCAGGGACACAGCTTATGCCTGCAAGTGGGAGGCTTGTGTGTAGGGGGGCGCCCACTTTCAAATCCTACAATTGTTGCTGGAACATCCAAAGAGATTAGCAGACTTGAACAAAGCTGGACTAGTCCTCGGGATGAACTCAAACACATTTACATTACGTAAGTTCTTTCAGTACTGAGACAAAGCGCCTGCAAATAGATCATTCTCTCATTTGCCTCTCTGCACTGGCTGGCTGTGGACGAAGACGTTAATTGCCTTGACCTTGCTCTTTCATATCTGCCCACAGCAGAATTCAGAAATGTCCCAGGAAAGGGGGAATCTGTCTTGGTGGTCTGCTGGGCACTGAGCACTGCCTCCCTCCCCATGAGCTCCTGGTCACGTGTGCCAGTTCTGCACTGCCCCTTGACATTTACTCAGGGAAATGCTCTGGCTGAGGTGGTTCTGCAATCAGTGTAGCAAATGCAAGCTACATTTTGATTGTGTTTGGCAGCAGGTTGAGGAGGGAGGTCTGGAATGTGGGCTAGTGAACAGGGCTGGCATCCCTCCTGCACCCCCGGAACTTGCAGACATTACCAATCAATCACCGCTCCAGCCTCAGTGAGGGTGGGGTTCTTTGATCACACAGCCTCAGGGCAGCCGATTCTTTGCAAATTTATCAAGCTGGGACTAGAGGTGAAGCCTCTGTGTCATCCTGACTTTAATTCTCTCCAGGCCCCTGACTTGACCATGCTTCTTGGTCTTGACTTTTTCATGTATGAAATAAAAGGAGACTCATTTTTCAAATTTATCATCATTAGGCTGGCTGGAAGAGGGAATGTGGAATATATAAAATTGAGGCTTCTTCCAACTCGTAATGTAGTCATAAAAACGTACAATATTAGATCGCTTCGGAGGATTCGAGTATTTTAATTGCTTACTACGACTTATCTATGGGAAGATTACATTAATCCAGAGTATTATCACTCTTGAAACACATTTATAACAATTCTACTTATAAACCAAAGCTAGATTATTACCCCGAAGTTATTTCCTGGTGCTGATCAGGAATTCTGTCAGTTAAGACCAACTAACAATACAGCAATGTCCTTTTTTTTCCAGCCTTCCTTTCTAAAAAGTTTCAAGTCTTGGTAATTAACTCTAGCTTCCGATTACACTGTTTTAGCACTCAGTGTTCACATGAGAGCAATCCGAACAAAATTCACTTCACATAAGGAGGTGCAGCTGTTACAGGAAAATGAGCCGAAGAAGCCTCTGATGTTGGCCCCCTAAGTCCCAGGTATGGTGACTCAAACAGGAAAGAAAGGTTGCAATCAGTTTCCAGTTGTGCAGACCCATTAGCAATTTGATTATGTAAGCTGCATTCCCTTTAGAAATGGCTAGGCTTTTGCAGGGAGGGGCAGAGATGTACTTAGGAGGCATGAGGTCATGATGCCCAAAACTACGGACTCGAGAGACAGCTGTCTTGGTGCAGGGCACTTGTGTGTGTAACCTTGTGTGACCTTGGGAAGCTTTGAGATATCTATGTGCCTTGTTTCCTTCCACGTGGGCGAAAAGGAGACAGCATCTATCAGCCAGCGTACTTGCACGGCTAACTGGGGTAACATCCGCCCAGTTCTCCCGGCACTGTTTATCAGCTAACAATGGTCCAACAAATTTTAACTGTTAATATGTGAAATCATGAAAACTGCATCTTCCTTAGAGTTACCACTTTTTATTTATCTTGAAGATTGTCTTTCAGGGCAACAAGCTACAAACCAACATATTTGTGGCCGTACAAGAACGGATGACAAGAATGTTGCAAATTAAACACAAGAATAAATAATACCTCAAGAACGCCTACGCACATTACCTGCAACACCATTTGAGGCACTTAAAGTATTAAGATATTTAAGTATCCAAGCTGTTCACAGTGGATGAGAAAAGACGTGGCCCATGAACCTAAACATCTGGTTAGTGACATCGAAGTAACACAAGACTGCATGATGCGGTCTTTTATCACAACATGGTGGCCAAAGTCATTCAACGGACTGCTCTTGCCACAATTTGGCTTCCGTGATGTCCTATGTATGGGGCAAGGGTGATCATTGGAGTACCCAATACCCCATCCAGTTGGTAGAGATTTTTTATGTCAGTTTGAGTTTCAGTGATGTCTGAGTGCTGGAAGGTGGTACACCAGCAATCCAATGTGTAAGCCCACAGAAATGGGCACCAGCCCTGGAATTGCGTGACTATACCCAGTTAGCACCTCTTGAAGGATGCTCTCTGTCTGGGTGACCAGAAAAGCTATCTCTGGTGAAGCTTGATTTCTCCCCCCAGAACTTTTGTTTTAAGCAGGAACAACTTTGGTGGGCAGATAAGTACTGCAAAGCTTTTATTGGGCAATCGGAATAATGAAAGTGAACTTGAGCAACATAAACTAAATCAAAATTTCCCCATCAGTTTAATTCATGACCGTATGTCCACATACCAGGATATTAGATTACAGTTGTCTTCTTCTTCTTTTTAACTTGGATATTAAGAGTAAACTACATCATGTGTTAAATTGGTGTTTTACAATTGAAAATTTTGGCTTTTTAGAAAAGGCTATTCAACTCAAATTAGTTTATATAGGACATTGGTTTTCTTTAAATTAATGAAATCCTTATATGTGTTTTTAACATAATGTAAAACCATACATAATAAACCTAATGTGTCAGGATATCATAATCAATCATTGAAAATGAATATAAATATAACATGTACTCTTTTAAAAACATGGTAAATAATTCTTCACAGGGTGTATCTAAGTGGAAAACAATTTTTGCTGAATTTTGTATTTATATGAGAATAATTTCATATAGACTATTAAAATTATTGGTGAGTGTTATTTGCAAAAATGAATTAATTTCTTTCGAGGAGAGTGGTATACATATATCATTGAAAGATGGCTGGTTGACAAGACTCTGTGATGTCTTGTGTAATGGAAGAATTTACTTATTAAAGATTATTTTCTTATTTTGAGAGAGAGAGAGAAAGCACAAGTTGAGGAGGACAGACAGAGGGAGAGAAAGAACCTCAAGGAGGCCCCACACTGTCAGGGCAGAGCCCAACGTAGGGTTCAAACCCACAAACTGTAAGATCATGGCCTGAGCTGAAATAAAAGTTGGACGCTTAACCAACTGAGCCACCCAGGCATCCCTCGAGAATTTAATTATTAAATGTACACACTATATCCCTCATACACACACACACACACACACACACACACACACACACAGTCACAGGATTTTAGGTGTTTTGAAGGAAGGAAAAAATTCTTATTGTATTTTCTACATTAAGTAAGTCAACTTCATATGTTTTTGATATTATTTGCAATTAAATGAAAAGTATTCACTTCTTAGAGAGGTTAAATAAAATCCTTCATGTCAATGTAGTGAATGATGCTTGACATAATTTGGTGTTCAGTAAAGTGTGATGTTTCTATTTTAGTTTACAAATGGCAACCAAATCCCAGCTCCACAAGATTTCATGGTAAGCTAAGTTCAGCAAGTGAAATTAAAATAGAGGCATCATGAGCATAAAATGTGAACTTCATGAATGTGCAAGAGAATTGAAATGAAGCCTTGGATCCCACGGGAGATTCTGGGTATGTTAAGATTTGGGATAGAGCTTGTCACAGAGTAAGTGTCAGTTGACATTATGAACATCATCACCACCCTCATCATCTCTGCCCTTGTCTGGTCTATAACCACTCTTAGCTTACCAATAAATACCTATGATCAACTAAAAACCTTTCATCACCGTTGAGAACTGAGGCCCAGTGTCAACTCAATGACAGAATATGGGAAGAATTCATTCTATCAATAAGGTGGGTGTGGAGGGTTGAGGGCAACCTAGTCAGCTCATGAAAGATCTTGCTTTCTCTTCAGAAAACAGACAACACCTGAGAAAAGGAAAGACAGTATTTTCTGTCAGTTGTGACATCTTGCCTGTGATTCAGAGACCTGGCGAGGAAATAACTCAGGATTGGCAATGGTGTGAGTGACACTGTTACGAAACAAACGTACACAACCCAGGGCCAAGCTGGCAGTGGTGTGGTGCATTCTGAGGGATACAGAACCCCAAAAGAAACAATACCCAGAATAGGTAGATGGGCACAAGCCTGGTACCAGAGGCAGCTATAAATCTCGGCTCCCTTGTGCTCAGATCTCTTCCCTGCACGGAAGGTGGTGGGTGGAGGCTGGGGGGCTGCCTTGGCTGTGTGGCTGGGGGAGCTAGAAGACACTGACAGAGGAAATTAGCCTACTGCATGTTGGACCTGGGAATTGGAGTTGGGTGCTTGCATCTCCATCTGGTTTTCAACAGTAAATCTGAGAAGGTTCAACCATGAGTGGTCAAAAAATCAGGACCCAAAATTCATTTTTCATCTCAACAAGTGTCAAATATTGGTCTTCGTCCAAAGCCAAGGGTAGAAATCAAGACACACACACACACACACACACACACAGAAAATAGAATCCATAAGGAAGTAATGCAAACCATGTAAGAACAGACAAAATGGAGTCATAAATGTGCAATGAACATATAAATATTCTCACCTTAACTCCAGAGATTACAAGCTCACATCCATCCAAGCAATAGGAAGGCAACATCAGTGACTGAATGACAACTGTGCCGATGATGATAGCAATCTGGAGCCCACACACCCTATCCCAAAGGGAGACTAGGAACCAACCCCTGCTGATTTCTGCTGAGATGAGCTCAGGTCACCCACTGAGGGTTCTCAAATAACATGAAATCTCCACATTTTTATGGGAGCTGACTCAATGTTTTTAATATCGTGTGTGCCAAACAAAACATGTCTGTGGGCCACATGTGGTCCGGAGCCAAGATATAACCCTATTCATGCACCACATAGGATTACATTAGATATTTATATCTAAAAATGTTAGAAATGCAAGGTTTTAGTTAACATAAAGGTAATATTTTACCTTCAGACTTTGGCAGAACAAGGGGGCAAAACACAAACAAACAAAACCCGATGCATATTACTCATGTATACAATTATCATCAATCAGGTCATCATCAATTAGGTTCATCTTAGAAATGTAAGTTCAGTCCAACATTAGGACATCATAAGTGATATAAAATAAGCTTTTGACAGCAAAAGAGCAGGTACGAAAATTCACTATCTGTTCCCATTACAAAATAGCCCTCTGTGAGGCTTAACGCATAAGGACTGGTTACCATAAAGTCTGCTTTTAGGTCAGTTGACACTGTCCCCCCATATCTTGCCCCAGCACCTAGATGCCTAACCACCAGACAAAACATTACAAAGGTCTGTTTTATAGAAACTTTGGCCCCAAATACTCACATCACAGCCTTCCAATTTACTCTCCCGCTTCCTGAATAATTACCAAAGATAAGGCTGCTGACTGATAAAACTTGCCCATACAAAGACAGCTTCCAAGTAGCTTTTATTGTTTCCATCTCAAATATAAGTAAGCCATTGGATTACTTAATGAAAATCCTTGTGATAACAAAGGCTCCAAGATTAACTAGAACGGCTGATTACAGGAGCAATTGCCACTCCAGGAAATAGATAAGAGCCAAAGAGGAAAAAAAAAATGTCTATGGAAAGATTCAAGAACTCAAGTTTCAAAAAGAAGGCTCATCCATAAAATAAGAAAAAGATGCTATAAGAAATTGAAAACCAAACAACACTAGGAAAATAAACTAAATTGAAGAGATTTTAAAATATTCAATAATAGTAGTAGGAGTATGAAATAAAGGACCTATCCTAGAAAGTGGAATAAAAATCAAAAGCATGGAAAATATGAGTGAAAAGATAAACAATATGAAAAATCACCCCCCAAAATTGCACTCAGTTTGCACTCAATTCCAAGAATTGCACTCAAGAAAAGAACAGAAAAAAATAGATGGGGAAATGATAAAAATTCGAACACAAAATAACTTCCGAGAGCCAGTGATCAGGAGTCAGAGGTAAAAGATGACCAACAAATGCCCAACAAAATGAATGATGAGATAATCACATTAAGTATATCATCATGGGGGGAGGCACCTGGGTGGCTCAGTCGGTTGGGCATCCGACTTTGGCTCAGGTCACAATCTCATGGTTTGTGAGTTTGAGCCTTGCGTCTGGCTCTGTGCTGACAGCTCAGAGCCTGGAGCCTGCTTCAGATTCTGTGTCTCCCTCTCTCTGTGTACCTCTCTTCTTTCCCTCTTTCTTTCTCTCTCTCTCTCTCTCTCTCTCTCAAAAATAAACATTAAAAAAGGTATATCATCACAATAATTGAGAAGGCGAGTTTAAAAATAAGTTTCTAAAATTTCTAAAATAAAAATCACCACAAGAAGATAGGAAGTAGAAAACTATCAAATTTTCTCATTACTAACAACAAAACTTCAATTAAAAGGATTGATGTCTCCATAACTGTACATAAGAAAGAATTTTAACTTAGAATTTTGCTGCAGCAAGACTTTCCATGAAATACATTTTTAAAACACAGACACTTTCCAATTACAAGGATTGAAAATTTATTCTTGCTCATCTTCACTTTCGAATGTGCTCTTTGGAAATAAGGGATAGTTCCCCAAATGGAGTTAATAATTGGATACCAGTAGTAGTAATCACTCTTAGAATAACAGTAAGGGAACATAAAACAATAGTAGGCAGATAGTAGACACAAAGAATTTAGAAAGTCAAGGAGAAGAGAGGACTCCAAGAGATAGTTATATTGAAAAGAGGACATATAAGATTTTTGATGCTCTATTTTAGAACTTGTAACATATAATAAAACAATAAAGACAAATGATACAAGGAAGAAAAGGTAATCACGAATGATGTAGTATTTACAGTAATTAGAGGCAGTTCTGGAGAAACAAACAAATGCATACACACCAGCAGAAGATGAAAACTATCTCTCTGGTTAATAGATGATAGATTGATGGCTAGATAGAGACATGGATGTCTAGATAGATGATGGATGGATGGATGATGGATGAATGGGTAAAGACAGGATGGATGGATGGGTGATGGATGGATGGATAAAGACAGATAGTGGTATAACTCAGAATAAGAGAAGCTATTGACTTACAGCAGCATTATTTCCAACAGCCAAGATGTGGAAAGAGCCAAATGTCCATGGACTGATGAATGGATAAGGAAGATGTAGTATATATACAAGGGAATATTACTAAGCCATAAAAAGAATGACATCTTGCCATTTGCAATGACATGGATAGAGCTAGAGAGAATTATGCTAAGTGAAATAAGGCAGTCAGAGAAAGACACATACCAAATGATTTCACTCATGGGTGGAATTTAAGAAACAACACAAACAACAGGGAGAAAAGAGAGAGAGAGGGACAAACCAAGAAACAGACTTTTGACGATAGATTTCACACTGATGGTTACCAGAGGGGAGGTAGGTGGGGAATGTGTAACATAGGGGGTGAGGATTAAGGGGAGCCCTTGTCATGACGGGCACCTGGTGATTTATGGAAGTGTTGAATCTTTATATTGTAAGCCTGAAAGTAATATAACACTGTATGCTAACTAACTGGTTTAAAACTTAAAAAAAAAAGAGAAGCTTTTGAAAAAAGGACAAGCCTATCAATTGTTTAACCATGGGAATAAGACTGTATACCTGTGAGAACTTTAGTTTTTAATCAGAAAAAAACTGTTATAAACCCAATAGAGCAATAAAATCATGAAAGTAAGTGTAGCTTCATGGTGGGGCATAGAAAGAAATAAATGTATATTAATTTCATTATCTTTCTACCAGGAAATCAATCAATATTGTCTGATATTGAAATACAGCTTCAAAAAGCCTAGAGTAGTGGGGCACCTGGGTGGCTCAGTCAGTTGAACGTCTGACATCAGCTCAGGTCATGATCTCACTGTTTGTGAGTTCCAGGCTCACATCAGGCTCTCTGCGGTCAGCACAGAGCCCACATCAGACCCTCTCTCCCCCTCTCTCTGTCCTTTCCCAACTTGCTCCCTCTTTCTCTCTCTCAAAAATAAATAAGCAACATTAAAAACAAAAGCCAAGCCCAGGACTGCAAATATTTGAAAAAAAAAAATGTTGGTTTTTTTGTTTTCTTTTGTTTTGTTTTTGCTTTTTTGCTTATCCTTAATAATATAGATTTACTTCTCTTGCAGTAAAGGAACATTTCCCTGAAGTTCAAAAATGTCTTTAGTTTCACTTTTTCTTTCTTCTGTTAAATTCAACTTATATTAAATTGTACACCATTAACTTAAAAGCAGCATGTTTGTTGGTGAATTTATGAGTAAACATTCCTGGCTTAATAATTGTTTCATTTGTAATCGCACAACTGAGGGATTGTTATGTGGGGACATCATTTCCAACTACACAATGTCATCTACTCACTGAACCCTTTCATCTCACACAGCATATCACTAAAGAAAATTCAAGCCTGAGCCTTCAGTCAAAGGTAGGAGAATCAAACTGCATACTGTCAGTGGTAAAGTGTTTTGAGTGAAGACAAACTGATTTGTCTTTGGAGGTCTTATATCCTTTGGGTGTTACTTTACTCACCTGTCAAGATGATGAAAACCTTGGTCCTTCACATTCTTGTTCGATTTCTATGACATTGCCATATTCTTTCCTTAAGAGACCAGTTAATGGATGTAACAAGGCAAAAACCTAATGTTTGATTTTAAAGTATTCATAGAACTATGGCTGTGGGTGCTCAGCCATACAGAATTTTAGATGAATTTGGCTTTACATTCAGGGTATGTTGAGACTACATTTGCATATACATCTTCTGTGGTGAAGAGTTATAATACTTCAGAGATTTTCAGTGTAAATTTAAATAGATGAGGAGTTGGGTTTTCAGTAATCAAAAATGTTCCGGATGAAATTTGTCTAAACGGTACACATTTGTTTATACGCACAAAAAATTAGAGATATAAACTGACATGCATTTGAGCTGAGACAAAATTATAGCCATGCATATACTGATGCCATTTTAATAAAGTTATTTTATAGTTTCTTATGAGTCCCTCCAACTAGAAAGTTACACACACACACACACACACACACACACACACACATTTGGGTGTTTAGGTGCTTTTTGAGGCTAAGTCATACACATGACTCTGTAATTTTAGGTAAATGCAGCACCAACAAAAGTCCCAAAGTCCTAAAGACAAGGAAGGGTTCCATAAGTCCTGTCTAATTCTAGACTCATAGGATTTCATATAGGCCAACAGAAGTGTCACCAGTTGTAACCCTTACTATCAAATGTAAGACTGAAAAATCTGACTGCATAAAAATTTACAGCTTGTGTACAGAAGGTAACATCAGAAGCCAAGTAAAAAGACAAAGTCTCCATTTACGGCACTATGGCCAACCATAAAAGCTAAACAACATCCCCACCACAAAATACTGAAAAGATGCCGGATCATACATTCAGACTTTCTAATGCATGGCTTCGCCCCAAGTAAATACAAAGAGTTCTCAGTTTTCAAAAGTTCCAGAACCAAGTCTCCAGAAAGGTAAACCAGCACCTTGTCCCTCCGTTGCTATGGGGCCTGGATTCACACCACCTGTGTGCTTTTTTTTCCCTTTTCTTTCTTTTTCTTTTGCTATAATATAAATTGAGCTAACCTTATGGAGGTGGAATTGGCAGAAGCAATACAAATTAAACTATAGATGTGTGTTCTCAGCCAAAGATTTCACTTCTAGATTTATCTACTCATACGGGTGCACACAAAAATACCTACAAGGATGTTTTGCAAGGTAAAACACACAAAAAAGAAATAAATGGATGCCATCAATAAGGGTGTGGAACTATATAAATTAAAGAATATTCATTTTATACAATAAAAATACTGGGCGGCTAATAAATAAAAGAATGCGTCTGGGGTGCTGTCATGACATATGGCCGGTGAGAATTAAGTAAATTTAGCGTGAGCTCATTAATAAGTGTGTACATGTTCCTATAAAAATAAATAAATTTAAAACATACATAGCATTGTTAAAAGTGGTTACTTCTTAGAAAGAGTAGATGCCGGGTGCCTAAGGTTAAGCATCTTTGACTTAGGCTCAGGTCATGATTTCATGGTACATGAGATCAAGCCCTGCATCGAGCTCTCTGCTGTCAGCCAGAGCCCACTTTGGATCCTCTGTCCCCCTCTCTCTCCCTGTCCCCTACCCCCCCTTCAAAAATAAATCAACATTTAAAAAAGGGTGGAGACCATTTTGTAATATAATTGCAATGATCATTGTAACAAGTTTAAGAAAAATCGACATTCTTTTTTTATTTGCTTTTTTATGTGGACTCAAACGAATCAAGATCAGGGTATAAAAGGCTATGCCCTGTGTCCTTCCTTCTGTTTCCTGTTATCTGAGACAGTGACAGGGCCCTGAACAGTAAACCCCATTCAAGAAAAAAGCTCTGGGGGAAATATGCCTGTAGCTTTAAGAAGTGGAAGTTTGGAGTAATATAGTGTATATATAGTAGAATGTTGAGCACAGAAATCAACAAAATTCAAAGCTTTTTTTTTTTTTTTTTTAAGTAGGTTTTACGTCCAATGCAGAGCTTGGCACAGAGCCCAGTGTGGAGCCTGAATTCACAATCCTGAGATCAAGACATGAGTTGAGATCAAGTGTCAGACTGAGCCACCAGGTGCCCCTCAAGGCTTTTTATAAATGTAGCTGGTATGGCTCTCAATCCATCCACTCATGTCAGTCAGATATATGTAGATTTCAGTTCTTTTCAGGCCATGAAGCAGTGTGCATATCTCATGTCTTATGAAACATCAAGGCAATGAGTAGCATGTCTACTTTCTACCCATCAGTCTACCTGAATCACCCCAACCACATGTCTTCTTGGCCCTCATGGGCCCTGTGGGCATGATGCAGGGGGTGCCGGGGTCCTACACGCTCACCCTTCCAGGTACGCAGACATGATTTCCATCTGAGTCTTACTACCTTCAAGGGTAAGGAGGCATCAACGCAGCCAAGCCGCTGGCCAGGAGACTCTGCTCTCATAACCCGTTGATCTCCCCCCACCTCCAGGTGTGCTGGGACTCCCCTTACCCCATTTTCTGTCTTTCAAGCCTGTCCTCCTGCCCAGACCCCTCCAGAAAAACCAGGGTAATATCTCCAATCGGTTTAGGTTTTACAGTAGATGAGGAGAGACAGATTGCCTCTGCTTTCATCCCAGCCCAAATCCCCAGAGGAGGGACGTATAAAAGAATTACCCGGTTTGGCTACTTGCTCAAAATGAGGAGAAAGAGAAAATTAGAGGAAGGATCAAAACAATATCCTATTTCAATAACTTATTTTGGCCACATAAAGAAAGCAGATTGAAGCAAGTCAAACTTGGACCACAGTGAAAATGCTGACGGCAAGAAAGCATCAGAGAAAACAAAGATTGGTTGTCTAATTTAAAATCAAAGTTTAAATAAAACCATAGCATCAAGTTAAAAGAGAAGGACAAACAAGCCTCTGAAGCCAACAAAACAACTAAAAGATGGTTTAAAACCTGCAGTCCAGCAAGGCTTCCTGTATACAGGAGGTGCTCAGCATGTGGTCCCTGTCCTGGGGGGTCACAGAGAAGCAAGAAAGAACCTGGGGAGGGGGAGGGGGTAGCTAGAGGTGTCCTGGCTCCCAGAGTGAGCCTCATGCCCACAAAGGTCAAGTCCACCAAGCTGCCACAGTGCTCTCCTGAGTTCTGTTACAGAGCGGGCAAATGTTTCCAGCCAACACCTTCTAAGTCAAGATCATTTTATTGTGTTCTTTAAGGTTGATATATTTTTTGAGAGAGAGAGAGACAGAGTGCCAGCAGGGGAGGAGCAAGAAGCAGTTCTGCGGAGACCAACGCCTCCCATTTTCTGGGGTCCCTTGACCCTAAACACTCCTCTCTCGGTCCATTGCCCCTCTTCTGCAGAAACACATGTTTGAGCAGCTCCCACTTTATTTATTTATTTATTTTTTTAATCTTTTCGACATTTATTTATTATTGAGAGACAGAGAGACACGGAGCATGAGCAGGGGAGGGGCAGAGAAAGAGGGAGACACAGAATCCAAAGCAGGCTCCAGGCTCCGAGCTGTCAGCACAGAGCCCTCTGTGGGGCTCGAACTCACAAACCACGAGATCATGACCTGAGCTGAAGTCGGACGCTCAACCGACTGAGCCACCCAGGCGCCCCAAGCAGCTCCCACTTTAAACAACAAAAACAATCCTCCAAATTTTAAGCGCTCCAGCCCCTGCTAAACTCCAAGCTAATAATTTGAAAATTGGACGAAATGATGATTATCTAGGATAAATGAAATGTTTAACATTGACCTCAGAAAACGTGTGAAATGTAAAAAAGAAATTACCAAAGGAAAAATTTAGAAAATCAGCAAATAGCTTCCTCTTATAAATAAGGTGATATATTATAAAAGCAACATCTTGATCGAGTTTGAAAATCTAACTGATAAAATTCTACACTATTCCTGATAAAATGACTTCTGTCATAGGTTGTAATGCTTTTCTCTACAAATCAATCCAATGGATCTCTTCGGCCTTGTAGAAAATCAACAAACCCCTTTTATTATCATACTCACAAAAAAATCCCTTAATGAACTAGCCCTTGCCTGTCTCTTTATTTCCTACTTTGTACATTTGATTATGCTGCCAGCATGCCGAGTAATTTGCGTTTTTCTGACCTTGACCTTGTCTGTCCATTACGCTGTAAGTAATTTCTTCTGTAGAATGTCCTTCACTTTCTCATTTTGCTAAATGCTGATTCATGCTTCAAGACTCAGGTCTGGTGTCCATATGCACAGGAACTTAAAGCGATCCTCTTAATGTTTTGTATTCGCCTCTATTTTAAATTTTATGCTGCCTTTAGAGATAATGATCACCATTCAGTAGACTGGGTTCTTTGAAGCAATGGTTTTGTCTTCATCATCCCTGTGTGCCCAGAGCAAAGCAGGATCCGGGAGCTTGTCAGCTATGTGCGAAACAGTAAATCTGTCCTTATTCCTCAGTGTCTCCACTCTTGGAGCCATCCTTTTTTCCTAGGTGTCCAGGGTTCTCATATGGAACTTAGCAAGAAAACGTCCCATAGAAGTCTGTGTTGGCTGATGTACTTGGCTTGTAGAGACCCTATGTTAATATAATAATAATCAAAACCCTAAGGATTGCAATGAGAGCGTGCCACTAGAATGATGTCTTGTGGTTGATAGAATCAAGCCCATAACTCAGGCCATTAACTTAAATCTGTTAGGTCAGACTTGACCAGGGGGAAAGTGAGTGGGTGATAGAAAAGGCAAAGAGAAAGGGGTGGCTTGGGGCAGGAGAAAGGGCTTCTCTGTTTCTGCTGTTTATTTTTATTGCTTTATATTTCTTTTTGTTAGTTTAGAGACAGAGAAAGAAAGAGAGTGCGAGTAGGGGAGAAGGGATGAGAGAGAGAGAGAGAGAGAGAGAGAGAGAGAGAGAATCTCAAACAGGCTCCATGCTCAGGGTAGAGCTGGACATGGGGCTCAATCCCATGACCCTGGGCTCATGACCTGAGCCTAAACCACGAGTTGGAATCTCAAGCAACTGAGGCACCCTCTTAATATTTCTGATGGAAATACTGCCTTTGTATTCTCTCTGTTCACATCAGTAAATCCTAGTCGGAAGAGTGTGCTTTCCTGGTGGGAAGACAGCTCCATAAAGGAGACATTTCCCTCTCACCCCACCCGCCATGGTCAGTGAGGGTTACAGCTGCATGGGTCTGCCTTTTACCAATTGCCTTTTAAGCCTGCCACACTTACTACGGTCGTATCCATTTCGCTTCCAGCGTAAGGAGAGTAACCACACCATCCTGTAGTAACTCTTCTGCTACAGTCATTTTCTTTCCATTGCATTGAGAGGCTTGCATGGTTCCCATACATGATTTCCCCCTCTGTCCCAGGCAGAAGGAATGGCTCTCTTGCAATAGTTGGTCCCAGTAAAGGCAGAGTAAATGCATTCTTTAATCAGAATATGTTGCAGCCTAATATCTATTACGAATTTGTTTTGGGGCCCTTAAACAACCAGGCAGGCGAATGAATTTGACCGCTTAAATTAGTTAACTTGATGGTTTGTCCTTGATCCACTGGAGTTACCATTGGATGGCTTTGGAATATTTGGTTTTAAGAGAAAGGGACGAAATAAGGTCAATCAATGATTAGGTGTCTTTTCTTTATATGAAATGTAAAAGACTGTCCTCATTCTAATGTATGCTTTTAGCCAGTTGACCCAAGGATCTCCTACTCATGCACTAACTTATAACACAACTTTTTAAAAGAAAATAAGGCTGTGGCCATGAACGAAGGTGCAAAGACACATCTCTATTCAAGAAGAAGTCCGTCTGAGAGTGTAAAATTTGTATTTTATAATTTCATTTGTATAAAATGTTCTGAGTAGGCAAACCTAGAGAGACAGAAAGGAGATTATTGTTTGTCAGGGGCTAAGGGGAGAAGGAAGTGGGGGGTTACTGTTAATTGAGAGGGTGTGTCTTCCTGGGGTGTGAGACTGTTCTGGAATTAGACGGTGGTAATGATTGCACCTCTCTGAATACACTAAAACCACTGCATTGTACTCACCGAAAGGGTAAATTCTATGATATGTGAATTACATCTCAATAAAAAATGGCATGGACAGATTATATCTGTGCTGTATTTCAGTTTGCCTCAGTATTTAAAACACAGCATTTCTTTCCTTCAACTACGCTCATTGTTTTTAAGGCCAGAAACATTGTTTAGTGGCTCATATTATTCTCATATTAATTATAACTTATTCAGATATTCTTATAACTTTTGGCTACCTTCACCTACTTTTGCCCACCCCTCACCCCCCACCTCTGGCAACCATCAGTCTATTCTCTATATCTATGACTTTGGGCTTTTTAGATTTCACCGATAGGTGAGATCATACAGTATTCGTCTTTCTCCAACTTATTTCCCTTGGCATTAAGACCCTTGGTTTTCACGGCTGAGTAACGTTCCATTGTATATATACCACGATTTCCTTACCCAGGCATCTGTGGACAGACAAGTAGGTTATTGCCATAACTTGACTGTTCTAAATAATGCTTTGAGAGAGTGATTTTGTTTCCTTCAGTTAGAAACTCAGAAGTGGGATTGCTGGATCATAGGATAGTTCTATTTTTTATTGTTTTGAGGAACCTCCGGACTATTTTCCACAGAGGCTGCACCAGTTTGCATGCCCACCCGCACTGCACAAGGATTGCCTTTTCGGGGCTCCGGGGAGGCTTAGTTGGTTAAGCGTCCGACTCCTGATTTTGGCTCAGGTCATGATCTCCCAGTTCATGAGATCGAGCCCCACGTGGGGCTCCGAGCTGACAGCAGGTGGCCTGCTTGGGATTCTCTTTCTCCCTCTCTCTCTGCCCTTCCCCTTCTCACGCTTGCTCTCTCCCTCTCTCAAAATAAATAAACTTGAAAAAAAAAAAAGACCGAAAAAGTTTAAGAAAAAAACAAGGTTTGCCTTTTCTCCACATCTTTGTCAATACTTGTTACTTCTTGTCTTTTTAATGACAGTCTTTCTAACAGGTGTGAGGTGATATCTTATTGTGGGTTTTTTTTAAGTTTATTTATTCTGAGAGAGAGACAGAGGGAGTACAAGTGGAAAAGGGGCAGAGAGGGAGAAAGGGAGAATCCCAAGCAGACTCTGCAGTGTCAGCACAGAGCCCGACGCAAGGCTCGATCTCACAAACCACGAGATCGTGACCTGAGCTGAAATCAGAGCCACACGCTTAATGGACTGAGCCACCCAGGCGCCCCTCTCATTGTGGTTTTGGTCTGCATTTTCCTCATTGTTAGTTACGCTGAGCACCTTTTCACGTACCTGCTGGCCATTGTTTTATATCTTCTTTACAAATTACGTATTATGTCCATGGTTTAATTGGATTATTTGGGTTTTTGTCATTGGGTTGTGCGTGCTCTTTATATATTTTGGATATTAACTCCCTATCAGATACAGTATTTGCAAATACCTTCTACCTTTCCGTAGGTTCCCTTTTCATTTTGTCGATGGTTTCCTTTGCTGTGCAACTAACGCTTTAATCCCTAGTTTTCCGTAAGGAAATTTGTCCTTCAATAAATTTGCTAAGAGTCTAACCCACAGCTTGCCTGTTCTTCCTGCAGCTAGACCTTCAGTCCTGGTTGCGTGTAGGGCCGAGGCACAGGGGTCTGACCAGACAGCCTGCATGGGACCCCTTCCATCACTATTTCACCTCACCTCTGGAATCCGTACAAAGTACATCTGATTCATTCCCAGAAGGGCTGGTCTCTGAGTCTTTTTGCCCACAAGAAACACCTACTTTGCATTTCTTGGGGCACCCATTAGGAAACACCGCTGCCCCTAGCCCGTGCTCTGTATCATTGTCTTTCTGTGGATACCTTTGCTCTATTATGAGAAGTTGACTCGTGTTCAGCCTCAATAAATAAATAACAGGAAATGATGATTGTGCCTCTGTTGAATATTGTTTCTTTTAATTCGGAGAAAACTGTAAGCAACGAGGAAGAGTAAATCCAGACAAAAATAAGAATATTCAAATATTGACCAAGAGCATCATTTGGTATTAACACACAAGTAAGTCTAATCTTTCCTTGATTAAAGAGGGAGGGAGTATAATGTAGGATTTTTGCTCATCTAAGAAGCTGTGTCTGGGCCTTTTCTTTGAGAATTTAGCTAAAATTAGTTTCTTCTCCATGCAGAATTTGAATACATTATAAAAATAAAAGAGCAATCGTCTTTCATACAATAAATTGTATTTGCATTTCTTTTCTTATCTCTTCTGCTTTTATTTTTTCATCTGAGGAGAAAGTAGCTGCTGGGTCCAGGTTTACCAAAAGCTAACAGTTAAAGCTGGTACAGATTATGATAAAATCTGTTTTTTCTGCAGCTTATAAAGAGGGCTGAATTCAAATATATTTTACCTAAGACAGCAGGTACAGCCAATGTTGCAAGGCTTTATCAGTCTGTGTATGAAAAGAGGCTGATTATTTTGCTGTAGCTGGACTTTGATGTGCGAATGTTTCGTATATACTTTAAAATCCTTGTTTAGGGGCGCCTGGGTGGCTCAGTCGGTTGGGCGTCCAACTTCGGCTCGGGTCCGGATCTCACAGTTCGTGGGTTCGAGCCCCGCGTCGGGCTCTGAGCTGACAGCTCGGAGCCTGGAGCCTGCTTCGGATTCTGTGTCTCCCTCTCTCTCTCTGCCCCTCCCCCTTTCGCGCTCTGTCTCTCTCCCTCTCAAAAATAAACAACAAAAAACAAATAAATAAATAAAAAGAAAATCTTTGTTTCAATTCAAGTGAACAGGAAAGCAGAAGTATCTTACCTAGCAGTAGGAACATTCTAGCTTTTAAAGTGTTCCTTTTTTACCTTTTCCCCTTTATCTTTAAAAAAAAAATCTTTTGTAATTAATATTTCAAATGCCTGGCTTGTTAAAAGTCTTACATATGAGAATTTAGCAATGATGAGTGGAAAGCATTGTAAATAACCTGAAATCAAGATATTTATCGATAATAGTCACACCAGACTCATTGAATCTTTTATCATGTCTCGTTGGTCTCCAAGAGAAAGACTTCATTTTTGGCTCTTTCCCACCTGAGTCCCTGAGTACATACCCGGGAGCTGGCACATCACTGGACAGAGGTTACAAGACCTTCCCCATACCTTTTAATAAACTGGTTCAAAAATAGTTTATCAGCGTCGAAAAATCCCTGCTACAGAGTACTTTGAGGACGACGTCTAAGTGATAATTTGACAGAAGACTATTGATTCGAAAAATGCTAAAAATAAGTGAGTGGCATCATTCATTTGGGCTTGAAAGTCTTTTCATTGCCTAAAAATCATCACTGTTTCTAGTAAGAAGGCTTGATTGATGCCAGAGTCGCCTGCTCACATTATGTGAGCAGACATAATACTCACATAATTTACCTGGTGGCAAATCATGCAAAAACAGCATAATACAAAGAGGGTCTGGGGAGATTTGTTGGTTGGTTGGTTGGTTAGCATAATATTCATTTACTATTGCGAAGGCTGAGGGAAGTCATTCAAGAGCTGAGGTAGAAACTGGGCAGAGTCCTTCTCTGGGAGTCGGCCTGGCATCAGCAGTGAATGGAGTAGTGTGGGGACACGTCCGCTTTAAGGCAACACATGTCCGCCCAGACCCTCTTCCAAGACAACGTAAGATTTTGGGGAAAAGACGTCGTCTGTCTTGTTCACCACTGCATCCCCCGTGCCTAGAATACTGTCAGCAGCCTCGTGGTTGCTCAGAAAATATTTTTGAACGTAATAACATCTACTTTGAACAATTTGATTTTTTTTTAAATTAAAACTACTTTTGGTTTTCTGTTTTTTGAATACACTGTGGAAGCGTTTCATGGAGAAGTGCTCTGCATGTTCCTTCTGCTGCAAATGTTGACCAGAGTATGACTTTCTTCTGCTCTCTGGCCTCGTACTTATTTAATGGCTTTTGGTATGGTTTCAAGATGGCTGGGGTCACGTAAAACATCAGTTGCCTGCGCTTACCCTCATTTGTCTTGGGTTTGGAGCTAACATTACTAAAAACTGTGTTGTTTTGAGATGTTTTCAACGTACTCGTTTTTTCCTTTAATTTTTTTTTTTTTTAACGTTTATTTATTTTTGAGACAGCGAGAGACAGAGCATGAACGGGGGAGGGGCAGAGAGAGAGGGAGAAACAGAATCCGAAACAGGCTCCAGGCTCTGAGCGGTCGGCACAGAGCCCAACGCGGGGCTCGAACTCACAGACCGCGAGCTCATGACCTGAGCCGAAGTCGGCCGCTTAACCGACTGAGCCACCCAGGCGCCCCTCAACTTACTCGTTTTTAAAGATGCTTCTCCTCTCTCTCTCTCTCTCTCTCTCTCTCTCTCTCCCTCCTCCCGCCCCCCCCCCCCCCCCCCCCCCGCTTTCTTTCTCTGTGAAGCACAATTGTCTCCAGTTCTGCTTGTGTCCCTGGAAAATCAACAGAGAATCAAAACTCTTTGGGGCCATTTTGCCTTTTCACCTTTTAGAGCTATTAAATAAAGCAATTTTCTGTTCATTTCAAAATAAACGGAGAGTTAAGCCTCATGAAGATAATTCTAGTTGCAGAACTGTTAAAGCTGTGTATCGTTCCTAAGATTTAGCGCTGCTTCGATTCAAAGGGCCGTCTCATTTGGGGCCCCTTATGTATGGTCTGTTGGTTCTGTTGATGCTAACTTGTAACATTTCCTAAGTCAGAATTAGTGCAATCACTTAAATACAGCCAGTTGGTAGATGTAACCTTTGCCCGTAGGACTTAGGGGCAAGCAATTCTGCAAAATATGGTTTCATCCCTTCTAACCTTTCCAAACAGAACTCTGAAATGGTGTTGTGGCGAACAGATAGATCCAGGCACCAAACATGTTGGCCAACTGTTGAGTGAAAGATGGCGGCCTCCACCTTCAGGCGTCGCCTCTGTGTCCAAGGCAAGATGAAAAGGGCAAGCCCAGTCAAGCCCTCTCTGTCCCTTAACCACAGAAACAAAATATTTCCCAATATCGGACACCCCTTCCTGAGAGTACACTGCTAACGTGTTGTTGCTCAGAAAGGTCTCCTGGGCCACACGGAGCGGCAAAGGCAGGCAGGGAGAATTCTGAAATACTTCAGTTGGTCCGTGTATACCGGCTGCTACCTGAGCTGAAGTGCCTTTCAGGAGTAAAAGTAATAAACGATACTTTCAACTATTCATGCTTCGGGGACAAGTCGCTCTTCCTGCAAGGCCACCTGGAGTTGGAAGGGAGACAGGAGGGTGTAGCTGGGCTCCCATATTCTTATCCTTCATGCTGGAGAGGCAATGGAGTTACCCAAATCTCACAACTTAATTAATAGAAGCTTAAGATCATACATAAGTCCTTTAGAAACACAAATTATAGGGGCGCCTGGGGGGCTCAGTTGGTTAAGTGTCCGACTTCAGCTCAGGTCAAGATCTCATGGGTCCAGGGTTCGAGCCTCACATTGGGTCCCACGCTGCCAGTGCAGAGCCTGGTTCGGATCCCCTGGCTCCCGTTCTCTCTGCCCCTCCCCCACATGCACTCTCTCTCTCAAAAATAAACATTAAACACACACACACCCACACACACACACAAATTCTAGTAACATAGTCAATTCTAATAGTTACCTTAATTGCTTTAGTTTTCGCATCTGGAAATTAGAGGAAAGCAGAGGTGAATGTATCATTATTTCTTATCATCGCTTGCCAGGATCCACTGCCCAAGCTTCCCTTAAAAAATGGCACACGTATTATTAAAATTTTTTTAATTTTTATTTAATTATTTATGTATGTGTTTGTTTTTTTCAGAGAGGCAGAGCATACGCGGACCAGGTGCAGAGAGAGAGAGAGAGAGAGAGAATCCCAAGCGGGCCCAATGTTCTTGATCTCATGAACCAGTACATCATGACGTGAGCCGAAATCAAGAGTTGGACGTTTAAACAACCGAGCTACCCAGACACCCCTATTATTAAAATTTTTAAAGGAACTTTCAGGACAAAATAAACACAGACCCAAATCCTGCGAAACGCGCAAAAGAGAGATACACACATTCAAACACACTAAGTTACAAACACAGATACCATGAGGTAAAAAAAGAAAAAAAAAAAAGAATAGAGGAATCACTCAGAAGGAAATGGGAAAGAGAATTTAAGAAAGATGAGAAAACTGAGGTCAGACCTTCCCGTCACATCAATAAATGTCAGTGAAAATGAGACACACTAATTAAATGAAAATGTTTGTTTTGATCAAAAACCTAAGCCCAACCTTGTGCTCAAAGCAATACAGTCTAGAGTATTCGACTTACAAAGAGTCATTGGGCTTAAAGGAAAGGAGAAGAAGTAACTGACGAATGTATACAAAAGGAACTCAGGGATCACGAGATTGTGTTTGAAGGCAAGACAAAACTACCAAAGGACAAACAAAAGTCACTTTATGGCGATTACTGTTCAATCCAGGATGAAGTTCTAGAACCGCCATGAATCCAATGGCACCGGTAAACTGTGTTCCAAGTGTTGTACCCTGGACCCTGCAATATATGATGCATGTGCCCTGGACATAGCTTTATTGTGATGGCTGCATAGGGCAAAGGAGACCGAGGTCAGGAGAGGGAGCCTAGGGCCATCTGAGGTCAGAAAGTCCAGTAGGAATCCCTGAACAGAGCCATCCCTAAAGGGTTAGCACATATTCTACGAAGGAAAACAAATAAATCTGCCACGCCAAAGGGGACAGGAAGGAAACTTAACCTGCATGACTTCTGCCTTGAGTGACCATATAACGTATCTTCCAAAGAGGGACACTTTTGAGGGGAAGAGACACATAATTATGTTCTAACAGGCCGGAATGTATAGTCACTCTAGATGGAAAGGGAAGGAAATATTCTGACCATTTGAAACCACAGACTCATTGTTCAGCCAGTTTTCAGCATGAATTAACACTACCTATAAATCTGCAAAAACACAAAAACAAAAACAGAAACAAAAACCAACAACAACAACAACAGCAACAACAACAAAAACACCAAAAATACACCAAACCCAGGAATTTAACTTAAAGTCATCCCAGGATGGTAGTGACCCCAGAAGGCTGACATAACAAATGCCATCTGTCTTTGGAGGAATGTAGCCTTAAAATAGGCCCCAAAGAATTTTCACAGACAAAGTGGAAAATGAACTTAAGGCAAATATCAGAAAATGCACAGGAATGAAATATATGTTGAGTGAAAACAGAAGGAAAAACTCAACTGTAGAGAGAGATTCTTACCGAAGCAATTAAAATAATTCTATAGGGGCTCCTGGGTGGCTCAGTCGGTTAAGCGTCCAACTTCAGCTCAGGTCATGATCTCACGGTTCGTGAGTTTGAGCCTCGCATCGGGCTTTACTGACAGCTCAGAGCCCACTTCAGATCCTCTGTCCCCCTCTCTCTGCACCTCCCCAGCTTGTTCTCTCTCTCTCTCTCTCTCTCACTCTCAAAGTAAATAAACTTTAAAAAAATAAAGTAATTCTATAGAAAGAGAGACAAAGAGATGAATATACATGCTTTCGTCAATTACCAGTCCAGAAATTCTATAACTACTCCACGAATTCAAGAATTGGTCATTTATACAGCAGCCATGAAGTAATTAGCTTAATGAAGATGAAAAGTACAAAATAAAATAAAGTAACAATAAAAAGATAAAAAATCGATACATGTGATCACTCGGCATTGGAACACAGCCACACTGGAGTGTTTGGGGGTTTCTTACAAAACTGGTCCTATTCTTACCATCATCATGCTCCTGGGTGTTTAACCCAAAGGAGTTGGAGAATTTCCATCCACAAAACACCTGCACACACAAGCTTACGGCAGCTTTATTCATCATCACCAAAACTTGGAAGCAAGCAAGATGTCCGTCAGTAAGTGAACGGACATATAAACTAGTCCATCCCGACAATGGAATATCATTCAGCACTTGAGAGAAATAAAGTATCAAGCCATGAAGAGACATCGAGGGATCCTAAATGCATATTACTAAGTGAAAGAAGCCAAGTCTGAAAAGACTATGTAAGAAAGACTATGAAAAGACTATGATTCCAACTATCAGACACCTTTGGAAAACACAAAACCACGGACACGGTAAAAAGATGAGTGGTTGCTAGAAACAAACAAACAAATGCCATAGAAACTTCTAAGAACACAAGGAAGCTGCCAGAGGGGTTGGTACTGGCCAAATCTAGGAGTCGACCCTTTAGTAAAGGACAAACAAAAGAGAACGGAACCAAAAGAATCTTCGAAGAACATTACCGAGACATCTGACAGATTTGGAATGTACGTGGCAGATTAAAGTGTCATATGAAGGTTAGATCTTCCGAATTTGATGACCGTGCTGTGGTTGCGTAAAAGAAGAGAAGGCCCTGTTGTCAGGAAACATGCTTTGAAACGGTTAAGGATCAAGGAGCGCCATAGCCAGACAAAACCAAAATAAAAATTGGGAAAAATAAAAACCCCTCGTCTCCACTGCCCGCGTTATGGGAAGCACAGCACAGAACCGTCCCCGGTGGAGCTGAGGTCACGGTTTGCTGGTCAATGTGTGAGTTTCACCGACGCGACATGTCTGCTCTTGCTCAGAACGAGGTGCTGGGAAGCCAGCTCGTGCCGCAGGCGTGGCGCCCAGACGTCTTGTGTTTCGTGTGCTACGGGGATGCTGTCCCACTGACACACACAGCCTACACACAGCCTTTCTCTAGCCCTTGCGTGTCCAGTGAAACGGGTCTGAAAGCCTTTAGTGTTTAGTGTGTAGTGTTTAGGGAAGGAGGTAAGAAAGTACAGAGCCCAGTGAACAAAGTGTGTGAGTGAGTGCGTGTGTTTAATGCTATTTTCTGTGTCCTGACTTACCCATGCTGGTTAGCTATCACCTTAACCTAGTAAGCAGCCAGTGATGACCTGATGGCAGCTGACCAGAGAGGAAGACAGAATGTTCCAGGGAACTTAGTCTTTCTGGGACTCCTGGATGAATGCCAACCTTCAGCTGTCACGGATACATCACCGTGATCTCTCAGAGTCACACATTTTCCTGGAGTCGTTAGCCCCCACGTCGACATTTCTAGCCCGGGTCAGTGCACTTGAAAGAGGATGTTGCAGGGTCTTGGCAGAGGCCCTAAACTCCGAGCATGATACGAGACCAACAGTTGCCAAGAACATGCATATGCGAACAGGAACCCTTTGAGTTTGTGAAGTGTTTCTGCCAGCCCACCTTCCACCTTGTAGATAAAAAGGAGGTGAAATCGAAGACACCGGAAAGTGAGAAAAATGTTGCATTCTGGTGGCAGTTCTCTCCTTACCTGTGTGAGGGCGGGGGCGGGGGGACTCCCCTCACCCAACACCAAATGAGAGGGACACCAAGAGCATCTTTGGGGGCTTGGCTGGTGCCCCCGGGGTGCGAGAGGCACGACCCCTGGTATTTGGTTCATACCTAAAAGGTCTAAAGGGAAGAGGGTAGAGGCGGAGCTGCCGACTGAATGTTTGAAAAGCAAAGCCAGGTGGCTGTGCAGACACCAGCTGGTGCTTCCCCAGTGCGAGGAAATGCCTGAGCTTCCGGGGCAACCATGAACCCTGCAGATGGCGGCTGGCTTGCAGTTAACCCAAAGGGATCCCACTCAAGAGAGGAGGCCCCCGGGGGTGGAAAAAGGCCCGCCGGAGGGATGGGCCTCAGAAATCCAGGGTGAAGACACCTCTTAAGCCATTAGTGAAGGAGGCTTGTGCCGAAGAAATCGCACCTGAAGGTCCCCAGCTGGAGATACTCCCAAAAGCTAGGAAAGCGAGGTTTGCACCCATCCACCGCACCTGCGGGGCGCCAACGCCAGGTCATAACTGGGGAATGTACGACGGTGTCATTCCCCTCACCTGCTCCACACTGTGGGCGTCATCCTGGGAAAGTCAAGTGTGGGAACCAGGAGATGAGGGAAGAGAGGCTAAGGAAAGAAGCCGGGCAGATGCCTTTTCTGCTTTGTGGACTTCCTAGCCTCAGGCGGGCCTGGCCGGGGACAGGGAGAAACTCAAATGGGATGAGAGCTTGGGACTCTGGCTGCACCCTGGCAAGGACAGCTCGGCGTCTGTGATTCAGAGACCGGGGAAGCCCCCTGAGTTCCTTTCTGGGGGGCAGGAGCCATGGCCGTGCTAACTGGAGCCGACGGGCAGTGCTCTGTCTGCACCTTGGCAATCCAGCGTGTGCTCAGCCCCCATGCGGGGCTCGAACTCACAAGCCGCGAGATCACGACCTGAGCCGAAGTCTGACGCTCAACCGACTGAGCCACCCAGGCGCCCCTCACCTGTTTTAGTTCAGAAGCGGGTGTCCTCTGGGTGACGTTCGTATACACCTGTCTCGCGTACACACTTCTCCTGCCCCCTCCCAGAGGCACCAGTCACTCCGGGACCTCCTGCACCTCCTGGGGTCCCCGATTATGTCGTGTTTCATGACTCTCAGACGTCATCCATCGAGTGGGCTCACTCCCTTTCTTTAGCTGTATCTTATCCTACCCAACTCCATCTAAGCATCGTGGTTTGATGAGCCTTTTCCTGATGCTACGTTGTGATTTCTGGGCTCCACCCGCCTCCCTCCCCAGGTGCGACTTGCAGTTTACTTCATTACAGCCCATGTCACACCTGCCGGGAGCGGGGACTTAATCCTCTCCCTTCACTGCACCTCATGCTCCTGTACGTCTTGTTCGAGGTCGCATTTCTCCACCCAGCAAGATGCTTGACACCAATTATATGTCTGCTAGGTGCTGAATAACTGAATGAAGGCAAGATGGACGAATGGTTTTGTTAACACAATGTATTATCATTACTCTTATGACGATGACGATTTGTAGCAATAACTTAACGCCCACAGTCTTTGCAGTCTGCAGTGTTTTGATATGCATTCTCCTATCCTATTTTTTCTTCACCCGTATAAAAGAAGAGACCAAAGGTAAGGGAGATCAAAGAACTTACCCAGTATAAACAAGTACAGTAAAACCTTGGATTGTGAGTGACTTGTTCTGCGAGTGTTCTGCAAGATGAGTAAACATTTTTAACAAATTTTAACTTGATAAACAGATGATGCCTTGCAGTACGAATAGGTTGTGCTGCTGAGTGTCACATGATCACAACTGAGCCAGTGGTTCTCCTCTCTCTCTCTCTCTCTCTCTCTCTGCAGGATTGTGGGTGATCGTCTCTCATGCTCGGATGCTCGGTCCCAGGCCACAGCATTTGGCAGGAATCAGTGATTTTTCAGGACGTTGGAAGGTGCCCACAACTGGCACTGGTGTATTTTTTGTCACTTCAGAGCACCTAGGGACAGTCCTTTGCTTTTCCGTACAAGAGTGAGCTTAGGAATGCTTTGCTCCATTCTAGGTCAGGCTGCCCTTTCCTCTGCTGCCTTATTGCCACTTACATTCAATACAGTCTATGACAAGAGTGTATTAATACCGTACCGCAGTCAACATCCATGACAGCGTATACAATGGCCGCCATGCAGAAAAAGGTTGAAAAGAAAGGAGGTAAGAAGAAAGAGATAATTACGGTGGATGTTAAGAAGGAATCACCAAGAAGTATGAACGAGGTATGCAAGTGGCTGAAATTGCAAGATTTTATAACAAGTCTACATCGACCATTTGCACACAACTAAAGAAGAAGAAATAAGGGGGCTAGATGCAGCAAAGGAGTCAGGAAAATATCAAAGCAATGGCCACGTGTTCTGGAAGATGGAGAAAAGTTGCCATGAAGGTTTTCAAAGGTAAGTGCAGGTTAATTTGGTTTTTTTCCTTATATTTTGTATTTTCCTTATTATTTTGTATTATATTACAGTATCGTGATCATGTTTATACAAATATTTTGGGGTTGTGGAAGGAATCATCCGAGTTTCCATTATTTCTCTTGGGGAAATTCACTTTGATATACAAGTGCTTCGGATGACAAACATGTTTCCGGAATGAATTACGCTCGTAAACCAAGGTTTTACTGTATTTCTTTTTTTCTTTGAAACAATCACAGCTTTACTGAAAAGTTGGATTAAGGTACAAAATTTTTTTTTCCAGTGCCACTTAAGAGTAAGGAGGCAAGTCATCATTCCATCCACCCTTGAATACTGTGGTGTCAAGGGAAACACAAAGTAAAACACAGCATCGAGCTCGGGAAAGTAACCCTGCCTTAAAATCCTCAGGCATGTCATATAGGCGCTGCCAGCTGTACCCATAATGTCTTTTATATCAACGGATCAGAAGCAGACATTGTCACAAGAAGCTGTCACATCTTCTTCAGCCTGGAAAAAGTCCTCACTCAGTCTTCTCTCGAATTCATGATCTCCATGCTTTGGAAGCTCACGGAACAGTTCTTTAGCGGGACAGTCTTCCACACGAATCTGCTACTTAGTCATGACTTGATTCAGGGTATAGGTCTTTGGCTAGAGAACTACAGAAGCAACACTGTGTTCTTCACATTCAGGTGACGCGAGATGTCGATCTGTCCACCCTGACGATGTTCACTTTGATTATGAAATAAGGTGGTGTCTTCCAGGTTTTCCACTGCTAGGCTACTCTTTTCTCCTTTATAACCAGCACATACTCTGCAAGCATATACTTTGAAAATATGCAAATAGTCTGTTATTCATCATACTTTCAAACTATTAACTTGGTTTTGGCTATAGATCTCCAGGGTTGTAGGCGCTAAGAGTCCTTGTTTTTATTCAGTAGATTGCACATTATTACACTCATTCTGTATTTTGATGCTTCACTCGTCCTCGAGCTGACCAGTGCTGAACCTTCAAACCGGTTTTTGGGTCCTCGAGACATTTCTTCCATACTTGGAGCTTTTCTTCTGGCAACGCAAGATTTTGTGGGTTCATTAAGTAATGTTTTTGGTTCAACCCTGAAGCCAACCATTTCTCCGAAGACTCTTTGTTCTTTGTAGTGAAAAACTCTCACGGGAGTGTGGCTGCTCTCAGTTTCCCTCGGTGGACAGAGCTAGGGCAACACCCACTGCATGCACATTTATATTTATTTCTGTAACTAGATACAGGTATCGAGAACAGTGAGTTCACGCCAACGCGTCCAACAAAATCACCATCGAGAGTTTCATTCTAGTGGCTTCCTTTTGTTTTTGTTTTTGTTTTTCTGTAACTCCTCGTCTGATGAGTAAAAAACAAAACAACAACACCAAACTAGTTCTAATCGTCCTTAAGATACCCACCGTTTGGGTCACTCTCCCTGTAGATTACCAACTTCCTGTCACCCCTGCTACTCTCTTCCCTCGTCAACCTGCTTGGGCTGCAACCTCCAGGCTGGGCCACGTCTCAGGGGAGACCACTTCTTCCCACTGCCGGGGCCCTGGCATCCCATGACAGACAGCTCCCTCCCCGAGGGGTCCTACTACCGCACTCCAGCAGGGAGCCCCTCTCTGAGCCCCCGTGCCTGTTCACCCTCCACTCTCTAAGCAAGAAATGACCTGGCTTTTAGCCCACGCAATGGCACTAGGCTTGAGCTGCTCAACACAGGAAGGGAAGGGAGGAGAAAGAGGGAGGTCTGGTGAGTGAGTTTAGTGGCAGAAGGAATAAGAAATTCAGGGCTTTCAATTCTAATTTTCTTGCCCTTCAAACAACTCCCTGGTATTTCTATACTTATAGAGGCTGAAGGGCCTCAGTTGGCTCAATCCTAGTGAAGCATGAAATAACCATATGCCTTAACGGGTTTAATGGCTAATTTCAGGAACAGCAAAATGCGACTTGGGTTTTCCTTCAAGGGGTGTTCAAATTGAAGGGGCTCACTGAAAGCATTAGTTACTTATTTCCTTTTTTTGTTTTCTTGATGAGTAATGCTTCAACAGATACTCTTGTAAGAAAAATCTGATAATTTCCCTAGGATAAATTCTTGGGTTGAAATAAATTGTTCATTCAAAGAATGAATATTTTTGAAGACACATATTCATACATGAATGAATATATATATGTATATGTATAATTCATTCTTATATATCTATTTTATGCCTAAAATATACTAGGTTTACTATAAAATATGGAAAAAAGCAAAGCAAGTAAAAAAAAGAACCGGTCTATAACACAGAGACAATTATATACCTCTCTATATATCACACACATTGTTCAGAACACCTAGAACTGTGCCTCATACAGAGTAGGTGCCCAATAAATTTATTGAGCAAATAGTGTTTTCACATATGCCACATGATATATGAATGTATGTGTATGTACATACGTATATGTACACATGGCATTTCACATATACTACATATGAAATATATGTGAATATACATGAAATCTATATTTGAGTATACATATGAAACATATATATTATGCTTTACAGACTCTCAATGTTTGGCCATATATCTTTGGATGAACCATATAGACAAGTTCTAGACATTCTTCTAACTTTATAGACTATGGGAACTTGAACAAGTTTGACTGTTTGAGAAGACCCCAGAGAGCCCAGGCAACAGAAGCACAGAAGTATCATAAAGCCAACAAATGAGCCTCAGAGAGCCTGAACTTCCACCGGGGAAAACCAAAGGGCATTTAATGAGATGAGATGCACGTCAATTCTAACGATACAACATTGGATTGGTTGCAATGTGTTTTCCACTGGTAGATGAAGCCTTGAGAGACAGGAGAGAAAAGAAGTTTAATTACAAAGAAATAACCCTTAAAAACTAGGGATGCTTAATAATGGAACCGGTTGCTGCCTGAACCAGAAACACCCCAAACCTTGAGCCTGGAATAGCTCAAGCCAAAGCTTCAGAGGAAATGCTGCACCTTGGTCACCTCCATGAATCAGGAAACTGAACGCTCTTCAGCCGGTATGGCCCTGCTTCTTAAAATGTTATTCCATAAGGTCCAAAATAGCATTTGGTTAATTTCATACATGACTAAATACAAACATTACATGTATAAGAACACAAAACAGGCATCTTCATCCACGTAACTGTGACATAAGACAGGAAATTGGGTTCAGATGTAGACCGATCATACCACACACACGCCTATGAGCCACCTCGATGGGCCTAATACTAAAATGTGTGTTTACATTTTTGCCGTTATTCAAACTGAAAACTGGACTCAGTCAAAGGTGAGCTGCCATGATGTTTTTCTTACAACAATAAAAAGCAGGGCTTATGATTTAAACTTTGTACGCTCTGTCTAAGCAGCTCTTAAAACCTCCCTGCTCCTGGAATCACACTCCCATTTCTGCCTTATTTGCAATGGCCTCCTCGACCCCTGCCTCGTGTAGTTTCTCAAAACAAGGAAACGTCCACATCTGACTTATCGGTAAAACTCTTGTTTCTATTCTGTTTTCATTTAAAGTGGGACAGCCACATGAGATTGAAGAATATAATCCGAGGAAGAGAATAAATAACAACGCCACCAGGTCCTAGCAAGAATTTAGAGAAGCTAAGAATGTAAGCATCCTGGAAAAAAAATTAATAAGCATTTATCTCAACTAGGCTGTTTTGCGATTGGAAATGAGCTATCACTCAACTTGAACTTCTGCCATTGGTAGAGACGACTGGAATCTTTTGAGATGGAATTATGTTGGCTCCGGCCTAAATTGCCACTGAATAAATTGTGAGTGCCTTCACTTCTCATCTCCATCCTGAAGCTTCAACGGACTACATGATTTGTCAACGACACACTGTTGGTTCTACTTGACTTTCAAGTACATCACACATTTCTTTGCCTGGCTCGGAAATGCTAGCTACTCTCTATTTTAGTCAAGTTTCTGCATTTTTTTTTATACCTAGGGCATTTTAGTTTGTAAATACAACAGTGTATTGTTGCAGATGTCATTCGTTATTAATTTCTGTCTCTCTGGTATTTTGAATCGTTGATGGAAATAGAAGCCATGGCCCTTGGAAAAAGGTGTCTTTCAGCACAGCCAGCTCCTGGCTGAAATTCCTATTATAACCGAATGAGATTAAGCCCACATTGAATCTGTATTTAGATAACCTTGTCACCTTCCATTACCTACTTGTAAACACTTATGAATAAGTGAAAGCCCCTACTGTCCTTCCCGGATTATGCCAATGTCAGAGAAATCAGCAGTGTCCACACAGAATTGTGTCATTATCCTACTGCCTTCAGCAGTTAGCAGATTCTACTGAAACAAGACTGATAAACTATTCTTAGAGTTTTCTATGGGATCACAATATCATCGAGGCTTCTTTGTTGTCATATGGGTAGAGTCCACTTCTCCGATTAATTTGGACTTCATAAATTTAAAATTTCCGTTCTCCCAAATGAAACTCTGCTTTTCTTGCTACACTGCTACATGGCAGTCTCCAGGAGCCAGCCAGGGTGGTTGTGCAACAGACACGTAAGCTGCGAGAGACAGGCTAACACTTATAGGGCTGTCCCAGAGCTGACTACCCAACAGCAGTTTCAACAGCCCATCACGGCACTGCTCAATATGCTCTGCGGACATGCTTTGGAAATGCCCCTTTCCGGCAGCACACTCAATGGCTATCCTAATCACTACAATTATTCTCTGGATATTGACAATGTCCAGATCATATCCAAAAACTATTTTATTTTTTTAATGCTTGTTTATTTTTGAGGGGGGGGTGTGGAGAGGGAGGGGCAGAGAGAGAGGGAGACACAGAATCCGAAGCAGGCTCCGGGCTCTGAGCTGTCAGCACAGAGCCCAACTTGGGGCTCGAACTCACGAACCGTGAGATCACGACCTGAGCCAAAGTTGGATGCTCAAGGGACTGAGCCACCCAGGCGCCTCCCCACCCCCACCCCATAAACTATTTTATTATTTTTTTTTTTTAATTTTTTTTCAACGGTTTTATTTATTTTTGGGACAGAGACAGAGCATGAACGGGGGAGGGGCAGAGAGAGAGGGAGACACAGAATCGGAAACAGGCTCCAGGCTCCGAGCCATCAGCCCAGAGCCTGACGCGGGGCTCGAACTCCCGGACCGCGAGATCGTGACCTGGCTGAAGTCGGACGCTTAACCGACTGCGCACCCAGGCGCCCCCCATAAACTATTTTAAAATAAGGCAGTAGGTTTTGTTTCTTTTTTTAACATGCTACAACAGGAGTCAGAAAACTATAGCCTGCGAACCAAATCCCATTTTTTTGTACGGCCCCTAAGCGATGAGTGGTTTATATATTTGTAAATGGTTGGAAAATATCAAAAGAAAAGGAATATTTCATGAAACGTGATGTTTATATGAAATCCAAATTTCAACGTCCATAACTAAAGTTTTATTGGCACACAGCCACGCTCTTTGGCTTGCATTGCCTATGTCTGCTTTCAGGCTGCAAATGCCAGGGGCTCTGGCCAGTGACTGAATCAGTCTAGATACAGAACAAACTCTCTGAGATTGTCCCTATCCGAGCTCTGCCAACAGGCATGTCTGATCGTCATTGTTTGTATCTTCACGATGAGTCGAACTACGGGTTCATGCCAGCTGGGCAGCTAATTAATTAGAGGGGTCTCTTTGTGTTCTGACAACTCAGAAAATGTCGTCAGGGGCCGTCACCTACGTGACCCACATGTCCTTCCCTCAGAGGGAATTGTACCAGCGGCGGGGAAAGAGTTACTGGTGCTTGTTATCACCAGAAACGGTCGTTAAGCTTTTATTCTTATAACCAAATCGCTTTTTTAAACTAATTGGATGGGTAATATATAAGGTCAAAATCCACATCTGCATCTTTGTTTTAGAAAGAAGTTACGTCTAATTCCCTAATCATTCCTCAGAGTTGCAATACGTCATAAACACACAACTCCCTGTGGTGTACAATTTGATAGGAGCTGTCCATCCTGATGCTGTGTTCATCCCACTGATGTGTTCAACTAGTTTTGGGTACCTTCTCCAACTCAGCTAAAACCATGGGCTGGTTTAAGGGGAGGCAGAGATAAGGACGTGTCTGGGCTATGACACACTGTGATTATACACGTGGGTTATAATAAGAACTATATATTTGGTCACCATCCCCATTTCTAGCACAAAGCTCCTAAAACTCTTGGAATTTCCCAGGCCAAGAAGTAATAAAGTGTCTTTTGTTACATTAATGAGGTGACTTTTGGAAAGCACCTAGGGATGGGGGCTTGCTGCCAGCAGGGCCACTATGAATAGAGAACTTTCAGTCTTGCCTCCTGATTTCTGGGAAGGAGAGGGGGACTGGAGGTTGAATCAATCACCAACAGCCAATGATTCAATCAATCATGCCTCTGCAATGAAGCTTCCATTAAAAATGGGGTTTAAAGAGCTTCTCTGCTGGTGAACACCTGGAGATTTGGGGAGACTGTTGTACTGCTAGTGGGCATGCAAGCTTTGTACCCTTTCCCCATACCTTGTCCTAAGCCTCTCTTCCGTCTGGCTGTTCCTGAGCTGTATCCTTTCATAATAAACCAATGATCTCATGAGTAAAATGTTTGAGTCCTGTGAGCCACTCTAACAAGTTTACTGAACCCAAGGCGGAGGTCATTGGGATGTCCAATATATAGTTGGTCGGTCAGAAGCACAGGTGACAGCCTGGGCTTGCAATGGGCATCTGAAGTAGGGAGTCTTGTGGGACTGAGCCCTTAACCTGCAGAATTTGATCCTATCTCTAGGCAGATAGTGTCAAGATTGAGTTGAATTGTAGGACACTGAGCTGGTATTACTGAGAATTCCTTGCTGGTTTGGTGAACAGCTCTCCCCATCGCCACCCACATTGGAATTTGGCGATCAGAACCACCTTTAATATGCACTAATCCCTGAGAAAGGACATCTAAGGTTTCCCCACCTGAGGTTTGGATACCAAGAGCACCACATACGATAATTCATGGGGAAAACTCAAAATAAGGCATTCCAATCCAACAGGATATTCTGTTGATTATCAATTTCTTGTCACTGTAGGTGTTCCTATTTTGATGGATTCCATGTCTTTTATAATTTTCTAAACTTCAGATAAGAGACAAAATAATAGAGAATCATCCCAGAGATACCACCCCCCCCCCCCCCCCGCACACACACACACACCTACACCCATCTTACCAACCTAGTGCAAGAACAAGCTGGGTACAGCATCCACAACCTCTGCTCAATTTTTCATGGTAGAGAGATCAAGACCTTGCAAGGAAATGTACTCCAGTTTTGTCATCTTTAGTTATTAGATCTCCTCCCTACTCTTGCACCCTGGGAGGGCCCTCTCCTGTGCACTGAAATAACACTATTAAGCACAATCCAGTTTCGCCAGCCTGTCATGTTAACCCATACCAGCCGATTTACTCCTACTACACGAAAGCATGGTGCAAAGTGGCGTTCAAGGTAAAAACTAATCTCTGCAGCTACTTCATCATATGCGGTACATGTTACGTAAGTAAGAAGATAGACTGAAGAACTGAAATTAGCTCACAATTACTTAGAAGGGAAGAGCCAAACACTGACAAATTCAGCTGAATTATGATGGACTGATTTCAAGAGAAGTTACTGTCGAAAGATTAACACTACTCCGAATTGATTATACGTCTTTATTTTTGGCAGGGAAAATGGGGACAAACAGCCATTGCTTTGTTTTTTCTGAACCCATCCCAACTTGGAAAGCTTTGTAATCACCACCAAAGGAAAGAACCTAATATTTAAATGGGACAAGAAAAGTGAACAATTCTCACGGGAAATAACAAGGTAATGTTTAGCCTGGGTAATTCGCGTTAATAGATCCAGGGACCAGCAACCCAGACCCCAGTTGATCAGCAGGGGATACACTTAGAAAGTCATGAGCCACAGTGCTGAAAAAGGCATTTATGCAAAATAGTTTGCAATTGGAGAGTGAGCAAATCCAGTGTGACTTCAGCTATCACCAAGAAATCATCATACCCTGAGGTATGTACAATCCTTCCGTCCGCCATACCAATGAAGTTGGAAGATTCTAAGTAGACAGAATGAACTATATGACATTCAGGGTACCTCCATGGCATAAAGATGTGATAAGGTTTGAGGGATATAAGAACATGAATATCAAAGGAAGAAAACAATTGGCTTAGAAAATATTTTCAGAGAACGGAGTCTACGTGAATACTCAAGCCTATTATGTTATGTGTGGTGGAAAAAATAATGAAGATATTTTTCAGGGGATGTTTTTTCAAAAGCACAATATTATGTGAATCATTTAATTGCGTGCAAATGATAGATTCAGACTCAGAGCATAAGCCATTTGCATTCCAATCTCTACATGTGAGGTTTCCACTTGAAAATATCGGAGAGATGTAAACAGGAAGGAGGAAAATGGGTTGATTCGTTTAGGCAGAATTAGGGTTTCAAGCACAGAAATGGCACATATTGAGGATGCATGTGTTTGAAGATAAGTGGTTTAAGCATTCTGCCTTATTTCAAATATATAGCAGCTTGTACCCGTTTTCACTAATATCACTAGGCGCATTGTGCAAGACAGATGGCCTTAGTGCCCAGCAACGCCAATATTTGAAATTCCCTGCCCAACTGTAACAATAATGTCCTTTCAAATTTTAATAACACCTGTCACCCAGGGGACTCATGACCCTCTCGAGTTTCATTACATGCAACATTTCCATTAGGTTGGCTGTCTGTTTTGTTATTCTCTGCCAGGGAAGAAGCACATTGGGGTGTGCAAATTGGCTGACATTATGATTCAAATTAGTTAATTTAAGGGAAAAAAAGTGTATAATAATTGAACTCGTAATTCCCTACACATTGGTTCATCGTGTATCTAATTACTATATTAATTTTTACGGAACTGCACTTTGACAATTAATGTATTTAAAGAAGGTGAACTCTAAATGTGCTTTCCCTTCAAACATAAGCAAAAAGTAATGTCTTCCTGTGCCTTCACATCGGACATGAAACGTTTTTTGATCAGCTCTTTGTGAATTTACAGAGGACTCTGTACGGACTTTGAACTTACTCTTTCACTATTTCACAGAAACAGGGTCCTGTCTATGGAATGCTATCTCCTTGGACTTGAAAGTCAAAGGAAATGGGGCCATCTAGGTTATTCCCGTGGGGACACTTAACGGGATAGTGGGTCCATGGATTCACTGAACACAAATGTTAGTTATTAGTACTGAAGGACTCAGAGGACAATCTCTTGTTCATGTCCTCCCCACGCCACACCTTTTATCAGGTGTGCTCTTCCTGTCCTTGTCACCACCTGCTGCCTACCTCGCCCTTCCTCCAAAGACCCCAGTGCTTGCCCCTTCTTATTTTCAAGATGGCGCGCAACTGGATAATGAGAATATTACTAATGGTTAGTATTTGTTTTGAGCGGAACAAACACCTATCTATATTCCACTGATAGGGCTAATTTTAAGTCCTCACAGCTGTAACTGTTCTCTTGTACGTATCTGATGTATCTAGAAGGTATATAACCAACCGGTCAAATCAATTATTTCATTAAAAGTGTACAAAGTGACCTTGAGTCTTTGATCATTCTTGTCACTTTTACACACGCAACTTGGGGAGTTGAGTGCTGGTTGGGCAGGGCTTTTGCCAGTCTGGACTGGATTTTTTTCCCTTAACTGTTTCACACTAACAGCAACAAAACAAACAAACAAAAAAACAATCAAAAGGGCAGCTGACACGTTCATGCCATTACCGGTGACAGGGATAGCAATGAGCTCTGTGCCCATAGTGGTTTGGGGATTATGAAGTAGGTCCTATCACAACCCCAGTTTAGAGGTGAGTAGACAGAGGCCAGAGAACTTAAGGATCTTACCCAAGGCATATAGGCAGTAGGTAGAGCCAGCGGCCCTCTTAACACCTTGACCCCTCTCCCAACCATGGAAAGAACATTAACCCAGGTTCCTGGAATGGCTGCATCATTGACAGGGCCCAGTGCAAAATGAAATCAGGGGCCCCTTGTTCAAATCTGTGAACCATTTCACAGCAGTGACTGCAGAGCATTGAACCAAGCACCGGTCCTCTTAAGCATGTGGCCCCTGGGCAACTAAGTCTTCCCACCATGCGCCAGCTCCGCTCATGACCTTCAGCTTCCTCAGCTAGCAACGGAAGTGCTTACCTGAAGGAAGACAGCTCTCCTTTTAGTGAGTCCAACATGGCAGCACTTCCTTGCCGGGTCTCCATTTCTGTCCTTAGGAGAAGAGAAAGGTGCCTGTGTATTCCCGAATGGACTAGTTTCCTTGACTAGTTTTACACATTTGGGGAAAATTTGGCTTCACGGTTATATTATATCCTGTATCCCTAGTCAACCCCGAAATTGACGTGGTTGGTCTTTTCACTACACGCACACGCGCGCATTTTTCTCATATAATATTGCCACCGTCCAAATGAACCTGATGCTTCTTGCCTTCCCTAAGTATGAAGAACTTTACACCTTTCTACAGGCGATGAGACTCATGAGTCTCCGATGGTCGATCATCCACAGAAGCTAACGCATCATGTATTCCAGAGCGTCTCATGTTTACCTTTTTTTCAGAAACACTAGTGATGGAGAACTCAATGTTTTACGTTCATCTGTATTTCTTAATCTTCGCCAGTCAAGAAACTTCAGATTTATTCCTTCCTCATTTTGTATATTTTAAGAAATGCAATGTATAATTTTTCTCATTAAAAAATGTTTAGTTTATTTATATTGGATAGCAGTGTTTGTGACTGACATCCAATTCAGATCTCATATCCAAGAACTTAAAAGTGACAATTGCTCCAGATTCTTCCCTTTCTACTTCATTTCATGAAATCATGAATTCTCCATCTGTCCCCTGAACCAACATTTCAGGATGCCTCCTACCAATATAATCCAAACCCTTATTACCCAGCTTCATTGCCCCTTAACATAATAAACATCACTTGCACTACAAGGACTGTGGTTCTGTGCTTACATTTTGTAGATATCTTAATGTGTACACTAAATAGCCCTTTAAAATGCTTTATATCTTATAGTTTTTAAGTAAAAAATTATTGAATATTTTACCAACCTTTTCTTCCTCTGCTAATGAACTGGTAGGAGTGAGTTCTTCCCCGTGTATACTTTTAATCCTCACAACTATGTGAATCCATAGTTCATTCTGTAACCAACGTTTCACCTACGGAATTACAAAAGCAGTTACTTTTGGTTGATACACTTGAAGATAATGCAAACCCTCAACTTAGAATTAATTCCACAAAGGAAGGTATTTGAACAGCAAACAAAACTCCCAAATGATTTTAACCTTGAGCTATTTTCATAATGAAAAGAAACAGGTGAAAACTCATTTCACCTTGATAATGTAAAGAACAAATTTCTGTGTAATATTGAAAAAAGCTAACATTTTTTGAAGCCACAGGACGTCCTTATTATTGGATGGGACAGTCAGCTTCTAAGATGGCTTCCAAATGGTCCCCAGAACATACTTCATACTTCTTTTTTTGTCTCTCTTCTTGTCTTCTCTCTCTGTCTCTCTCTCTTACACGTACATTCTACCACACACACGCACACACTCTTTTTCTCTCACACACAATTGTCTCTTATACATACTCTCTTACACACACACACAAATTCTCTCACAGTATCTCTCACACACATACTCGTTCTCACACATACTATGTCTCACACACACGCACACACTCTTTTTCTCTCACACATACTCTCACACAATTGCCTCTTACACATACTCTCTTACACAAACATACACATGTACCCTCTCCCACACACACTCTCACACATACACAAATTCTCTCACACACATTCTCTCTCACACACATACTGGTTCTCACACAATACTGTCACACACATACACACATACTCTTTCAGACATACTTTCACACTCTGTCACGCACATACACATACTCTCTTTCTCTCAGACCACCAGATCAGGTGGAGGTCAGCCGCCATGTTGTAAGTATGCTCTGGAAGCCCATGATGAGACTTGCATGTCAATAAACACAGATCTGTGGCCAAAAATGAAGAACCAAGGCCTCCTCACAACATGAGTGAGCCTGGAGGTGGATCCCTAAGCACCAGACGACATGTATGATGGCACCACCTAAGCTGGCAGCTTGACTACAACCTCCTGAGAGACCTCGAGCCACGATCACATGGTTAAGGGACACTGGGTCCATGACCCCAGAAACTATGTGAGATCATATATATTGTTTTAAACCACGAAGATTTAGGAGTAATTTGCATCACAGCAATAGATACCTTATACACTGGCCCAATATTATTGTGAACAGAAAGCAAAAGGAATAAAATCATATCCAGATAATACCATCACACTGAAGAGTTTTATTTTGTGTTCTTTATTTAGGGGTGTCTATTTTTATTAGCAGGCAATGGTTCAATCAAGAATGAACACAATGATGTAAAAATAATTATATCTATGGTGTCAACATAATTTTCTTCATTATCCCCCAAGTCCTCTGCCTGACTTTAAAGTCTTTTTTTTAAATCTGGCCCTGTCTTACCTATTTAATTTTAGTTCTACCATTTCTCAGTAGAGAGTAGGGTCTAGTTAGACCTCATTCTCTACCAAGAAGAAGAAGTCTTCAGTGATCTCATGTTCTTATTTTATTTTACTTTATTTTATTTTATTTTATTTTATTTTATTTTATTTTAGAGAGAGGAGAGAGAGACAGAATCTTAAGCAGTCTCCACACTCAGTGTGGAGCCTGATGTAGGGCTCTATCCCACAACCCTGGGATCATGACCTGAGCCGAAATCGAGAGTTGGACGCTCAACCATCTGAGCCACCCAGGCATCCCCGTTGTTCTGACTTCTTCATCCCACCATTTAAGATCCCAACTCTCCTTCAAAATCCTGTTTGATGCCACTCTGCTCACTTACGGGGAGAGCTCCCTTCTGTGGGCTGGGTTACTCCAGTTTGTACCTATTACACATCTGGCTGGTTTATATGCCTTTCATTGAGTATGTGTTAATTATGATGCTCTTTAATATGATGAATTCTTAAAATACAATTCCACATGCAGCCGGCTCAGCACTGAATAGAGTTGATTCGCATAATTAAATTCTGGTGGATTAAAAAATGCATTATGACCAAACAATAAACATATTCTGTAAAGTGTTTACAGCCACTTTTGTAGATGTTATCTCATTCAGCTGGGACGGGGTTATGAGCTAAATTGCATCATCCCCCTGTAAGATGCCTATGCGGAAGCCTAAGCCCCAGTTGCTCAGAATGTGGCTGCATTTGGAGACCAAGCCTTTAAAGAGGTCATTAAGGTAAAATGAGGTCATGTGGGGCAGCCCCAATCCAATCTGATTGGTCTCCTTTTAAGAAGAGATCAGGAGGAGAGCCTGGGTGACTCATTGGTTAAGCATCCAACTTTGGCTCAGGTCACGATCTTGTGGTTTGTGAGTTCGAGACCCACGTCAGGCTCTGTGCTGACAGCTCGGGGCCTAGGACCTCCTTCGGATTCTGTGTCTCCCTCTCTCTCTGACTCATGCTCTGTTTCTCTCTCAAAAATAAGTAAAGATTTTTTAAAAAGACAGACATCAGGATACAGACACACACAGAGGCAACACCATGTGAGCTCCTGGGGAGAAGGTGACCGGCTGCAAGTCAAGGAGAGAGACCTCAAAGGAACAAGCTGATTTCAGACTTGGGTCCTCTAGTAACGTGAGAAAACCGGCTTCTGTTGTTCAGGTTGCCCTGAATAGGGCACTCTGTTATAGCCTTGCAGACTAATACTGGCACTGCACCGAGGTCAGGTAATGAGGTCAATGTCAGCTTACTGAGCAGGCTAGGACTTGAATCTAAGCCCTCTGACTCTACACAGGCCTCAGGCCACGTATTTTGACACCTGGAAATAGATGTTTACTGAGTATGTTTGTTTGGCTTTTATTTTATGGTCTTGACTTTATGGAAACAGGTTCACCTTATATGTCTTTTCAAATAGAGTTTATCAAGTTGGTTAGGGCCAAGCATAAAACCTTACCAACTGCTTTGTTCATAATGAAATGGATGAAGATTTGGGGTGCTTCAGTTATTTTGAGGACATTAGAGGTAGGAGAAAAATCCACTGTATTTGTGTTTGATTGTTTTTGGAAAAATATAGGTAACATTATGAACCTAACCTCTTACACTCTGATCCTTACTTGTACTCATTACTCCAATTCAGATTTATAAAAAAACAATCTATTTGGAACATTAAGAAGGTGGCAGGGCACCTGGGTGGCTCAGCCGGTTAAGCTTCTGACTTCAGCTCAGGTCACCATCTCACCGTTTGTGAGTTCAAGCCCCACATCGGGCTCTGTGCTGACAGCTCGGATTCTGTGTGTCCGCCTCTCTTTACCCCTCCCCCACTTGCACTCTGTCTCTCTCTCTCAAAAATTAATAAACATTAAAAAATTTTTTGATTAAAAAATGTAAAAAATAAAAAAGAAGGTGGCAAGTTTATCAGAGATTAAGTGGCCTTATGTCTGGTATTTGCTTTCAATGTTGGGAGGGACATGAGACAAGACTGGGAAAATGTTAATGAAAGTTCAAATTGGATGATAAACACATGAAATTTGTTTTAATGTGGTGAATTATTTTCAGTAAGTTTGACATTTTTTTTCTAATGGAAAAGTAAAGGAAAACCTCTCCAAAACTTGTTCATGGATTGACAACTTTAACATTTGGCGAGTGTCATTGCCAATTTCCTGATGGATGCAAATACAGAGAAATGATTCAGGTCTTGGTCTGAGGCAAGAAGGGAATCTTGAGGCTTTTCCCTGGGAGCTGAGTAGAGCTCACCTACTACCTGGTCTGTTTCATACACTCTTTCCTCAACAGTACAGCGTTTTTCTTGGAAGGACCTAGAGTCATTCTCAGAGAATTAAACTCTTAGCTGCAACTTAAACTCAGACTATGAAGTATGATGAGTTGACTGGAAGCAAGACAGGCCAAGGAAGAAACAAATCACTTGGTGAAGGGATTTCAGAAGTAGGGCAGCTGAACTGGCCAGAGAAGAAGAGTGGAAAGAAGTCAAAGACAATACCCACCTAGATTGCCAGAATAAAAACAGAGGTATGGAGAGACACAGATACAGAGATGGAGACGGGCAGAAACAGATATAGAGGGTTAAACAGAGAGCACAGGGTTTGCAGTCAGGGGCTCACTGTTAAATAGCAAAGTAGCCTTGGGACTTGAGGCGGGGCCAACCTCTGATGCTCATTCTCCAGTCGTCATGGGGTCTCAAGTCACAGGAAGCATTTCTTTTGTATAAAAGGCCAGAAATGGGACAGACAACTCCATTCTACTTGACCCACAACTGAAGGAGGATCCAACAGTTCCCTTCCTACTGCCAGCTTGCAAAGAACACCATGTCTCTAGGTCATTCACGAATTCACTTACCCATCAAAAACGTATTACACGGCTAGTGTGTGCCAGGCCCTGGGGGCACAAGAGTGAACTGGATGCAATCCGTGCCTTTGAGGAACGTCCCATGTACTGAGATGCTCAAGAAAATATACCATTTCCCTGCCAAGTAATTTATGAAGAAAGCACTCTGCGCTGAACTTGAGATGAACCGATGAGAAGAAATCTGTGCACCAAAGGCATTCTCAGTGAAAGTGGTGATCTTAGCCATAGCCACGCCGAGTAACAAGTGATTCTGAAAGCTAATAAGTGCAATCATTCCTGTACCTTCACCTCATGAGTTTGGTAATATCGGCTGGTCTCAGTTGGCCTTGCTCCTGTCTGGAGCCAGACGTCTGTGGCTGATGGAGGATGGCCTCAGCCGGGTTGACTCCTTTCTGCTCCCCATGTCTTTTTTCTCCCAGTGGGCAATGGGCTCACCTGGGCACGTGCTCACGGCTGTGACAGAAGTCAGCAAGACCCAACACACCGATGGCTCAAGGCCACCAGCAAAGCAAGTCATGTGGCCAAACTGGAGACACTGCAAGGTGTGGAGAATCAAGCCACTGAGGTGTCCAAGCTAACACGTCGCCCCAGGGCACAGCAAACTGGCGCCATCTTGGTTCTGTCACCAGCATCCAGAGTGAAGAAAGGAATCCAACCATGTTATCAATGAATAGGGTCTTTAAAGGGATCTCAGTGAAGCAAATGCAGCCCCAAGGAGCTGGGTGGTCATACTTTCTTCAGAGCAGCTTAGGTTGCATCATTTTAGCCGTAACACCTCCCTGGGAGGTTCGGACACCCTGTTGTTTTGTGCTGACTTCCCCTTTGCCACACAGCCCTTCCCAACACCGGGCTCAGCCGCACGTGGATCCAGGGAGCAAACAGCTCCACTGTGTGGGAGAGGGGGACGTGGGGGGCAGGGGGCAGAAAAGGCCAGGCTCTCAACGCTCCATCACTGACTCTTCCTGCCATGTCTTCGATCAGGCAGGGGCAGCACTGAGAAATAGATCCCTGCCAACCTGGAGGAATTAGGCACGGGGAGACCACTTCTCTGGAGCCCGGAAAAGAACATTGCCATGACAACACCGAACTAATGGGTGTCCTAGAACGCAGGGGGCCCTTTATTGTCTGTAGATCCCATAATTAGGACTTGCTAGGGTTTCTTCAGAGTAGCGAGCAGGTCCTTTGTTACTTGGGGAGAGGCTAATCCGATTAATCATCTGTAAAGAGAAAGCAAAGGTAGCTAACTGCCTGATCGCCCCTAGAATCCAAACCACATCAGCCAAAGGGAACAAACATCTCAAAGAGTTACTATAACTCAGTAGATGTAATTTCACGTCTAAGCATCCTGATGCATTTTGGATCCTTGCAATAAATTTGGTTTATTTCACACTTACTTATCCATTATAGATTTTATGTGTGTGTGTGTATAAAACTTAAAATATTTTACATAATGTCTATTTATATCTTATATGTGTACATATATACATGTATATTTACATACACACAGCCATATTTTATATATATCTGTGAAAACTCAATCAAATTAACAAAGTTCTCAAAAAGATATCTTTTAATATTTGGATAAAATCAACTGAACTGAATTACCTAAAGGGAAACATCTCCCTCCCTGCCCCAATCTCTCCCCCTCTCAACAGGGAAAAAATTCAACTGCTGCTATATAACTACTCTAAGTATATAGCATAGTGGATAGGCTTACACAACTTATCAGTTGTGCACACTTTGGCAACTCTTTGTTATCTCTGTAATTTACAAAATGGTGATGTTAATTATACTCACACACAAGGCTATTGTGGGAATTCAGAATGTGAAAAACTCTGGGGCACCTGGGTGGCTCAGTCTGTTAAGCATCCGACTTGGGCTCAGGTCATGATCTCACCATTCATGGGTTTGAGCTCTGTGTTGGGCTCTGTGCTGACAGTTCAGAGACTGGAGCCTGCTTTGGAATCTGTGACTCCCTCTTTCTCTGCCCCATTCCCGCTTACGCTATGTCTCTCTCTGTCTCTCAGAAAAAAAAAATGTTAAAAAAAATTAAAAAAAAAAAGAATGTGAAAAACTCTTAGCACTGTTCCTGAAGCATTGCACTGGACGGCCTTGGCATAGTCAAGAATCTCCTACTACCTTGGTGATTCTGATGTTGAAATCCCTAACATTAAATTTACATAACATTTGTTAAGTGCCTACGCTGTGCACAGTTCTACCAGTCTGCGTATGGATATAAAAAGGAAAGTGATATTCACCCTGCTCTGAAAGAACGTACAAGCCAGTTGGAGGGTGCCTTCAATATATGAAAACAATATATCTTAATGAAATGATAGAAAAAAGAAACAAAAGCCAAGGGCACCAGAAAGAGCTGTGGGCACTGATGCTAGAGAAATAGGGGTGGGCATCTAAGAGGGGGGTGAGCCTTAGGGGCTCCTTGCAGGGAAGGGAGGGGTTTTGAGTAGCGACAAGGCAGAGAGCACTCCGGGCAAAGGAGTAACTTGAGAAAATTAGGGAAGTTGGAAAAAATTAAGCGGCATTTTATCTCAGTCACCTCACTAAAGGTCAGAGCGCCCTGACATTGTGATTCATATCATACAATTCACATACGTCATACATGAACTCACGTATATAATCCACATAGAACCATGCTTAACCAGTTCTGCTTATTTGCAGAGTCAACACATACTTTTATGAGCACATATCATCTTCAGTAATATCAAATACCATAGTAAGTGAATGCAAACATCACTCGTTTATTAATTCGGTGATCACTTCTGTTGCACCGGGTACCAGGCACCACAGGAGGGACTCAGAACACAAAGACACACAGTTTGTTCTGGAGAAGTGTGCAATAGGGCTTGGTGGGAGAGACACGTGTCAACAGGCCATTCCGAGGTTGTGGGATGGTCCTAGGGAGGCGAGGAGAGGACAAGGGGTTGGACAGAGGGGTTTCTGGAAAAGGTGACACGTGGACCCCAGCAGGCAGGATAAAGAGGAATCAGAGAGTCAGGAGAGAGGGCTCGTTCACAGCAGAGACTAACTATGCACAAGGCTGGAGGCCTGAGGTAAAAAAACTGGAGGTATTCCAAGCTGTTCAAGACTGCGTAAGTGTAGAAAGAGAAAGAGGGCTGGTGAGATTGAAGGATGAAAAGATAAGCAAGGAACACATAATGAAGGGCCTTATAAGCTCTGCTAAGGAGTTAGCCTTTTATCCTGTAGGGACAGGAAATGAAGGAAGTGTTTCAGATAAGGCAGAATGAAATTTGCATTTAGAAAGGGCACTTTGGCTGCAGTGTGGAACCTGATTGGTGGGGTCAACTCTAAAGGTGGGGTCAACTCTAAAGGTGGGGCTAACGGGGGACGGGGGGGGGGGGGGCTTCAGACCAAGGAAAATGGTGGCTCTACGGGGAAGCCTGTTCCCTGGATGAAGGCAGGAGAGGACCCCACAGTGACTGAATCTCATGGTGGGGGGAGAAGTTACAGATGCTGCTCATGTTTTCAACCTGGTGTTTGTATTAAGGGAGTGAACCAACCTTCTGTAACAAAGCCTAATGCTTCAGGGGCTCAACACCATGTGGTTTTATTTCATTTAGCACCCAGAGGGCAGTCTGATGCAAGTGGGGTGACTCTTCGCCAAGCATCATCTTTTTGGGGGCCACGTGAGAAGTATGTGAGATAATGGGGAAGACCTCAGGACCAGGCTTGTAAGGAGCCCACAAAACTGCTGCCCGTGGTCCTCTGCCAGAACTCGGTCACAGCATCCCCCTAGGTGTGGGGAGGGCTGGAGAACATGGTCTTTCTTTGCATCGGGTTGGACAAGAAACCAGGGTGGCACAGCACTGTCTGTGCCAATGTATCCCTTTTTTGAGACAGGAAACACTGGAGGAAGAACACAGTTCAATTTTGAACTTAACTGAGTTTGAATGACCTACAGAACAAGACGGGTCTATAGATGGAGACATGGAAAATCAACTCTAAGTGTCAGAGCTCAGAGGACAATCCTGCAGTGACGTTAGCCATTTAGGAATCATCAGGTTGTGGTTGGTAGAGACAGCAGGTGTATGCATGGGAGCACACAAGGAGAGCAGCCAGGGGAGAAAAGTAACTTCCAAGGGAAGCATAGAAACATAGAGAATGGAAGTCACTTGAGACTGTGCTGTCCCAGAAGCAGATCCACAGATTAAGTGATTAAAGGAGAAGCAGGATGTCCTGTTCTTTACTATCACAGAGAAGTCAAGAAGTTAAAACGGTAAAGTCCTTTGGCTACCCCAAGCGTGTCCATCAATATCCACAGAGAGAACAGTGTCAGTCAAGTGTTAGGGGAAGTTGCTAGATATCAGTAAATGGGAGACTGCAAGGTAGAGGGATAGAGCCAGTGAGAGTGGATGTATGTTTCCAGTTTACCTGTTGTGTAGCTTGGGAAGCAGAAAGGCTCAAGAGCACATTCTGCCATCTGCCCTGCCCTTTTTTAAAGAAGGGAGAGACTTTAATCATTATCAATACTGATGAGACAAGAAATGGAAATGCAGAGCAGAGTGGGAGAACTGATGGACTGAGGACTTTGAAGGGCCCAAAGAGAAAGGATCCTGAAGGTCAGTGGGCCAATTTGCAGAAGAGAGAGGCCATCTGCTCCTTTGCAAGGGGAGGTGCCTGCTGGAGGCCACGACGGGTGCCAAGGTGCACTCTTCTGCGGGTAGGGGAGTAGTGGCCCAGCCCGCAGGAGTCAGACCCTTTTGCATGGGTTGGTTATCGGGGTCAATGCCCATTCTGTTTGGTTTTGCACAGGGGAGTGCAGGATTTAATGAGGAAAACTAGGGGTCCAGCCACTTTCCCAAAAGCAGTGATAGGCCTGTGTGCACGGAAGACAAGGTTCTCTGTTGGCCAACTCCTCCAAGCAAGCTGGTTGTGAAATGCCCCCGGGTGCGAACATTTGGTGGGTGCCTTGTTGGTCAGGCGTGTTTGACTTCTTTTTTTTTGAAGATTTTATTTTTTAAGTAATCTCTACACCCAACATGGGGCTCAAGCTCACAACCCCAAGGTATCATGCATGTTTGACATTTTTAAGGTGAAGATTGTGTCAAAGGTTATAATTGCAACTTATGCTGTGTATACTTTAAAAATTTGGTAGATGCTTTTTTCAAGCTCTCTCAGTTTTGGGGGGACTTTTACACTCGCGGCAACAATATTGCTAAGGCCGGCAGTAAGTAGCAGGGATATGAGTTCCTGTGTCTCCACATTGTCAATCTGGGATTGGATTTCATTTAATTTTTTTTTTCCCATTGTGAAACCTCGTATCTCATTATTACATTTTAAAATTTTTCTTACCATTAGTAAAGGTAAGCATCTTTCCGTAGATTATTGGGCATTTTACTTTCTTTTTCTGTGTATTATTTGGAATATCCCTTGCTACTTTTGTGGAAGGTAATTCGTTACTTTTTTGTCAATTTTTAACTGTTCTTTTAATTTAAAACATGTCATTTCCTCTCATAGGAATGCTATATGCTTTTAGGTATACTTTTAAAATTCTCCCCAACATGTACTGAGTATTTCTTGCTATATTTAACCTCCCTTTCAGGGGAAGGGGGATTATTGTGAACCTGATATTTGCTTTTCAATTAAAGATAAAAACCGTAAACAGTGTTTTTGTGTAGGTGTTTTAATGAACCAACCGCTTTCTGGCTTGCATTTAATGGTTTTTAATGTTTTTATTGTATCTGTATTTAATAGTTTATTTCTTTTTCATTTAATTCTGCTGTGTTCAGGTGTAGAGTTATCACGCCTGTAAATGACAGCTTCGCCGCCTTCTTCCGAGTTTCACGTTTTTTCCGCAGAGGTCTTCTCGCCATGACCCTGCCACGCCCCCCCTCCTCCCCCCCCCCCCCCCCCCGACTGCTCTTGGCTCTTGTCCTTTAAGCAGGACACGGAGCTTGACTTCACGTGTGCTCTCATCCAGTGAGGAATATTTAACTGCTTCTATTTCATAAAAATGCTGTTCTTTAATCAGGCATGGTGTCACAATTTTCCTCCTGTCATGCTTGCGTCAACGGCAATGACAAGGGAATGTTTTCATTGTGATTTATGTTAATATTTTGCCTCGTACTTAAGGACAATTGCCTCGCAGGAATGAAGCCCTTTGCGTGGGGCCATTTCTTCTTGCAGGTGTTGGAGTCTAGTTACTCTGCAAGGTACCCACACGTGCTTTACTTCTCTTTCTCTGCCACCGAAGCTTCTTCTGATCGCTTATCCCAGCAACTCCCCGGAGGTAATAACAATGCTTTTCTCTGTGTTTTTCCCTGGCCTTTCAAATCGACAGTGACACACTCTTACAGGTGGGCTCAAAAGTCTCATGGGAAGGGGCATACTGAGAAATGTGGCCCCTAGATTCTCCTGGACAAAGGAGGTGAGACTAGAATGTGTTTGTGGTTCTCCTGGAGTACATAAGAGGTACCATCACGGTTACAGTCAAAGAATAAACTTTCATCTCTCCTTCGCTGTTTCACTTCTAACTTTTAAATTCCCAGCTCATTGCTTTTTAACAAAAACATATCGTTAGTTCTTATCTTCTCCTTTGTTTTGTTTTGCCATGCTTTTAGCTAAAATTCCCAGGAAATGCCTTATTTAATTTAATTGTTTCTTTTAAAAAAAATTGTTTTCTCATTGTGTTCATTTAATTAGTTAAATAATTAATTTTTTTTTTTTAAAAAAGGCAGACTCCATGGGGCGCCTGGGTGGCTCAGTTAAGCGTCTGACTTTGGCTGGGGTCATGATCTCACAGTTCGTGAGTTCGAGCCCTGCGTTGGGCTCTGTGCTGATGGCTCGGAGCCTGGAGCCTGCTTCCAATTCTGTGTCTCCCTCTCTCTGCCCCTCCCCTGCTCATGCTCAGTCTCTCTCTATCTCTCAAAAATAAATAAACGTTAAAAAAAAACAACAACTTTAAAAAGGCAGACTCTACTCAGGGCTTAAACTCATGACCCTGGGATCAAGAGTCACATTCTCTATAAGAGTCACATGCTCTACAGACTGAACCAGCCAGGCATCCCTTTAACCTCTTCTTTTTTTATTTAATCCATTGTTATTTAATGCAATTAATGGTTTAGGTCAATGAATCTTATCTGAGTCCTGCATTACCCACATCTTAAATTTCTGTTACTTAGGGAAACATGTATTTTCTTCTCCTGAAAATACTACATGTCTATCAAATTTCAGCAAAGTCAAGCCAGACCCTGTAAAAAGGATGGGGGTAAGCGCTCCCATCCAGGGCCAGTGGGAGTGTGAATTCAGACATGTTTTAAAAATTGGGGCACGTGTAGAATATACAGTGTAAACTTATGTCTTTTAATTCACTAATGACACTCCTAATTTATCCAGAAAAAGGTGATTAGAAATACTTCAACATCTTTATATAAGAAGGGTGTCAATCCCAGTTCTATTTACAAACTTTGGAAACTGCAAAAAAAAATGTCAAACACTGGAACCATGGTTAAATATAAGGTGTGGTACATTATATGATGGAATATTCTGCAGCCAGAATTTTTTTTATTCTAAAAATGTTCACTAAGACATTAAAAGTTACCTTCTTGAAGAATATTTAAAGATATAGGAAAATTCTTTTTCTTTCTACTTTTTAAAAACTGTTTACTGGGGCGCCTGGGTGGCTCAGTCGGTTGAGCGTCCGACTTCGGCTCAGGTCATGATCTCGGGGTCCGTGAGTTCGAGCCCCGCGTCAGGCTCTGTGCTGACTGCTCAGAGCCTGGAGCCTGTTTCAGATTCTGTGTCTCCCTCTCTCTCTGACCCTCCCACGTTCAAGCTCTGTCTCTCTCTGTCTCAAAAATAAATAAACGTTAAAAAAAATTAAAAAAAAATAAAAACTGTTTATTTATTAATTTGGGGGGGGGATGGGCACACACACCTACAAGTGGGGGAGGGGCAGAGAGAGAATCCCAAGCAGGCTCTGAGCTGTCAGTGCAAAGCCCAATGCTGAGCTCCGTCTCATGAACCCATGAGATCGTGATCTGAGCCAAAATCAACAGTCAGAGGTGCGCCTGGTTGGCTCATTTGGTTAAGCCACCAGCTTTGACTTTGGCTCAGGTCATGATCTCACGGTTCGTGGGTCGAGCCCTGCAATGGGCCCTGTGCTGACAGCTCAGAGCCTGGAGCCTGGGAGCTCTGGGTGTCAGAGATATAAATACATTATATTTTTGATATTTTTCTCAATTTCTCCACATTATTCATTCATTGCTTTTATGGTAGCAGAGGAAAAAAATAAAGATTTTTCATAACAAGTGGGAAACAAACAGGCCCAGTTAGGAAGCAGCCTGGGCATACAACTCACTGAATAAAAATGTCTGGTAAACAGCCTGGTGCTGCCCTTTTTCCAGAGCATGAAATCTGTACATCTTCTGGGTCTCCTGCAGTGATCAAATACTTGACTTTCAAAAGTATTCCTCGGCACGCACATTTAATCGTTCGTTGAAACGATACACCAAGTAAATAGATTTTAGCTGGAGTATTTACTCCAAGTAGAGAGGAGATATCTGGGCTTGTGTTTTATAAGAAAGAAAACAGATACATATATTTTGGAACAGGAGAGAAGAAACTACTATTTCTTCTTCTTCTTAGCTGTGCACATCTCTAAAATATTCACAGGTATTATTCCAGAGCCTGGGTGATTGATAGGGAAGGTGGTCACCGTGGGCGGATGTCAGGTGGGAGATCTTCATCAGATAGAAAACTGTGAGACCAGTTGCAGGTTAGAAGTCTTGATTTGTCAAAACTCAGTCTTAAATTAAAAAAAAAATTATTGAAACAAACAAAAAAACAGAAAAGGAGTTAATGTTGAAAGCTGTTCTTGTGAATACTATTTGCAACATACACTGAAAATGAGTAAGTCAGTGCCTTTCTAGGATGTACGTGGGTGCAGGGGGTTTCTTTCTTAGATCTTGGAATGAGCCTTTCTCCGTAGAACAGGCAAAAAAAAAAAAGTGGGGGGATTATTTTAAAGTATGTTTGGATCATGTCGCAGGGGGCCTATCTGGAAATTACTGACATTTAAAACCTATTTCTGCGAATGAAAACTAGACTACGTGAGTAGAATTTGTCTTTCTCATCATTGAGAAATAGATGTTGTTTTACAATCTGATTCGCAAATACAGGTGGTGTTCTCTAATCAACCTTCCCAAAGTAGCTGTGTGCCGATCACCTCCAGGAGAATGGGCGTCTTCTTTCTCACCCAGTCGTAACAAAAATTTTAATATTCTTCTTTTTGTCTCTATAATTTCTCTCCCCTACTAAGATGTTTATTTGGTGAAGGCGGCCGGTCTGCTTCCTAGGGGTACTTGTGTACTCATTCCATACCTTCTGTATCTGTTTAGCGGAAGACGAAATGAATGGTTTTGCCATGCAGTCAGTGACATTGAAAATCTGTTCAGATAATCACAAGCGTAACTGGGTTATTATAAGCCTTTTCGTGGAAAAGTAAATTCAATGACAAGAAAAACAAAACCGGGTTTTAAAGTATATGATTGGAACAGTATAAAATGTATTTTCGCCACAACAAAAACAGTCAATCTGAGACAAAAGACCTTGCATTTGTCTGTGAGGGGGAATTACGAAGTCCTGGGGAAGAATTGCTTCTTATCCCGAAGCAAACAGCTTCTCTTAGACCACTGAGAGCCTTAGTGATTTTCGTAATGTGTTTTAAGAGTGATAATGATGGGGGCGCCTGGGTGGCTCAGTCGGTTAAGCGTCCGACTTCGGCTCAGGTCATGATCTCGCGGTCCGTGAGTTCGAGCCCCGCGTCGGGCTCTGTGCTGACAGCTCAGAGCCTGGAGCCTGCTTCCGATTCTGTGTCTCCCTCTCTCTGACCCTCCCCTCTGTCTCTCTCTGTCTCAAAAAAATAAATAAACGTTAAAAATTTTTTTTTAAAAATAAAAGAGTGATAATGATGAAGACAGAGGAGCAATTGTATTATTCTTACTTTTGAACATAACATGTACACTTCTCTAATAGTTACTTTTGTTTCTCTTCATGTGAACACTAAAGCTTACACTAAGCTTACTAACACAAAGCTTAACAGTGAAATCGTTGCTTCTGAAGAAGGCGAAATGCATTTTCAAATTACCCCTTCTTGGAAGGCTGGGCCATGCATCTTCAGAAGCACAACACTTGAGTTTTTTCCTCAATGACTCTGGGATTTCTAACAAAATTCCTGCTGTGTCTCTCAATTTCAGGTAATCATTGGGAGGCAGTTTGGGGTATTATCTAAGAAGGTGGTCTTGATGTCTGACGACCCGATCGGAAGCTGTGTGACGTTGAGCAAGTTATTTCTTTCTGTCAGATTCTACTCTAAAGTGAGAATTAGCAACGGGGCACTAGCATTGGGATTGAATGTGGGCACGTGTGTGGGTAGAGCTGGAACAGTCCCGGTGCCCGACAGTGCAGCTGCTTCTGCGGCTGCTCTTATGATATTATCATAGCTGTTATTTCATTCTTCAGGAACCTTGAGAACTGCCTAGAGGATCAAGGATCACATGCGCCGAGGGACCTTTATGGCCCCTTTTTCATTTCCTTTCAGAACTCCCCATCTCACTTCTGTTTTCCTTTCTCTCGCTCCAGGAAGTTTCCAGACGTGCACCCGCCCCCTGGCTTTGCCGCTTCCACCAGGAAGGACCATGGCGGCAAGGCTCAACAGCGAGGGGACTAAGTGGTCTTTTTCACCCAACATGTATTTCAAAAAGGAAGAGCTAAGAAAAGCAGGACCGTCACAGTGAAAATGAACATTTTTGGTCGTGGATAGATAGATGGCAGTGGAGTTCACCCTGGATTTAGAGAGGTTAAAGATCACTTCGTACAGTCCAGGCATCTTGCATTAGTCGTGATACTAATTTACATAGTTGCACCAGGCCTTCAGGGCTTTACATGCATTAATTCATTTGCTCCCTTAACAAACTTAAAAGGCTGTTGCTATTATTATGCCCATTTTATGGATATGCAAACTGAGGCTCAGAGTATTTAAGCTCCTTGCACCAGGACACTCTGATTTTCAGTGGCAGAACTGTGGAACCGTAGCGCATGCCCAAGGCCAGTACACGGTAGCCCCAGCCACATGTTTACAGACCCGCACATTACACACGTTAACCCAGGACACGCACCTGCTCCAGGCACCTCAGGCGTATCATGACGGTCAGCGGACCCTTGTGCCACCTTACTTTCCTTCTGAAGGAAAGCAGGAAATCTCGTGTCACGGCTTTCCTACACCCCACAGTTTATTCGGAAGAGTGTCTGTCCTCTTGGTATATTATCCTGGCTGCTTCCTGACCAGTAGTGTCACCTATTTCCCAGTTTAAAATTAATAGTGGTTTGAAGTGTTTCTCAGTGCCAGGCTATGCCCAGACCTTTTCTCTGACAAGGATAGCAGGCCTGAAGACACAGTAGGACCTGAGATACACAAGTATCCGGGTTGTACACATGCACCAGGGAGTGTCCACTGAGGGCTGCTGGACTGGCCGCCACCTTGCGCTACCTTCAGCCACGGCAGTGGAAAAGGCAGCTCTGCCTGCAAATCCCAGTTCATCTTGGCCCCCGGGTTAAAGAATTGGGGGACTCCCCCCTTTCTGTGAACTCCGGGCACTATCTCCCAGCAGGTAAGAGTTCACGAGCCAGGAACGCGCGACCAAAGACTCCCGCACCCCTTGTGCTCGGGGTCTCCGGGGGTCCTCTGCCCTGCGTGTTAACCAGTCTGGTGACAATACTCAGGGAAAGACACTAGAGCCAAGTTCCTTGTTCTAGTTGTTCTTGAAATCAGCCCTTGTGGCTTGATGGTCATTTCTTCTTATTTCTGCTCTGAATTGAATACAATCAAGTGTTCTGAAACCCCAAGCACACATTATTATGCATTATTGATGATCTTTTAAAAATGATACTCTAGTCCATTTGTTTTCATCTGCAAGTAAAACAAACTTCAAATTCCCCAAATGTTTTTTTTACCTATAAAGGTAGAAGGGTGGGCTCTATCATTGTGAAATTAACTTCAGAGTCATTGCATCACCAAAGCTATTGACAATTGTTCCACACTTATTTTTTTAATGTTTATTTATTAGATTTGAGACAGAGAGAGAGAGAGAGAGTGAGCAGGGGCCGAGAGAGAGGGAGACACAGAATCCAAAACAAGTTCCAGGCCCCGAGCTGTCAGCACAGAGCCCGACCCCATGAATGGTGAGGTCATGACCCGAGCCGAAGTCAGACCCTTCACCGACTGAGCCCCCCCGGCGCCCCACCATTGTTCCACATTAAAAATGAAATGATCAGCAAGCCACGAGGTGGCTGGGACTGCATCAGTCAGAGAGAAGGCTGACAACTCGAGCAAGTTAATTATTACTTTAGAAGAGTCATTACATTTTGGGGGAGATGTGGGTAGGTCCAACACATAACTGCATGAATCCTTTTTTGAAACTTACTGTTTTGTGACTGATGCCCTCGTTCCTGACAAAACATTTTGAATTGGCCGATTTTACACTAAATAAATGTCTAAAGGCAAAAAGTCACTGCGAGGTCCCCTCTCAACAGCAATATCCATCTCGATGGGGGTAGGGGCAAGGGTGCTTGGAGTAGTCATTCACTGATGGTTTCCTCAGTCTGTGTCCTTCACTGAACCATTAGCTGAAGTGTGGCAAGGAAGCAAGACTGTGTTCCCCCAGTTTCGAATAATCCCAAGTCCAGAGTGGTCTGTCGACAGAGTGACTTCCAGCCCACCCAGGTCTGATGCCAGTGTCCTTCTGATGCCCTTCTGATGCCAATGTCACATGTTAGCAGCTACTACGGGCAGCAGTGATGGCATATCAACGTTCTGGTCCTCTTCCTGAAGGCCCAGCATGTGGCCTGCAACGTGCAAAACTTGCCTTCCACCTGTTCCAAAGGTCACAGAGCTAGAAATTCCTGCCAGAGCCGGGATTTGGGAAGTTTTATGCACAGAAATCATATGAGAGCTTGTTTAATGCATGGCTAAAACCAAGATCCGCTATGAGGTTTTGGTCTGCACTATCAGTATAAAACAGTGTGAAGAGGGGAGATATGTTGGTGTAGCATACTTCTTTTTTTTTTTTTAATTTTTTTTTTAACATTTTATTTATTTTTGAGACAGAGAGAGACAGAGCATGAACGGGGGAGGGGCAGAGAGAGAGGGAGACACAGAATCAGAAGCAGGCTCCAGGCTCTGAGCCATCAGCCCAGAGCCCGACGCGGGGCTCGAACTCACGGACTGTGAGATCGTGACCTGAGCTGAAGTCGGACGCTTAACCGACTGAGCCACCCAGGCGCCCCAAGCATACTTCATTTTTAGAAAAACTAGAGAGGGCGGCAGCGTGATAAAACGTTGTACTAGAAAAGACCAATATAATTAACGACAAGAAAAGTACTTTCTAAGTGACTAGGAGGGTAAGAAACTGCTTATTTTGTGGGGACAGTGGAGTCGAGTTCTTGTACAGGACTTTCACTCTGGTGTTTGGTTTCCAAACCCTGTGAACCTGTCGAAAATATGGGTTCCAAGAAATAAAGACTGAAACAAAACAAAACAAAACAAAACAAAGCCCCCAAACAACTGGGCTCTGAAAATGAGTGTTAACGCTTTTGTACATCTGCCAAGATCCTCAATACAACTGCCAAAGTTTTGATGTTCAGAAAAACAGCGGAATTGCTAACACGCATGCCCCATAAATGACTATTCACTGAATGAATGCTGTAGCTTATATGTGACTGCTTTCCCGGGCTGACTAATATATCAAGCATGGTGCTTGTTTTGTGCTCTGAAAAACTTTCCCCATTACCATAGTAACCCCCACATGTTGGCGGAAGCTGATGTCATCCAAGGTATTATTCATTCCTAGTGGATTGATACTCCGTGTGCTAATAAGTCCCAGGGAGATAAAAGGAACTGAGTATACACACTGGTTAAACAGTACTTAACCCTTTTACCTCGCACGGTCCTCACAGGCCCGTGGAAGGGATTACTGTGGAAAATAAAATGCTGCTTGTACTCGGGATGATTCCATAGCAAGGGTCACTGTCAAATTATAGCTCACTTTGCTCAGTAGGTTGTATCATTGTGTCAGTCTGCTTAGGCGGTCCCCACTAAGTATCACACATTGGGTGGTTTAAACAGCGGAAATCGTTTTTTGTTTTGTTTTGTTTTTTGTTTTTACAATGCCAGTGCTGGAAATTTTGGTTTCTGGTGACACTCTTCGTGTCTTGGAGTTAGCTGCTTTCTGGCTGTGTTCTTTTGTGACAGGGAGAAGGGTTCTGCTCTCTCTTCCTCTTCTTACAGGACATGAGTGCCATTGGACTGGATTCCCACCCCGAAGCCCTCATTTATCCTTAATTTCTCTCTGAAAGCCCTATCTCTGAATACCATCACCCTGGGTGTTAGGGCTGGAACGTATGAATGAGGGGGAGTGGGACACAACTCGTTCCATAGTAATCATCCTTCCTCTTTTATATTCAAGAACAAAAACCTAAACAGTACATTTCCAGTGGATGTATGGTTTTCATTATTCTATTTGAACAGAAAGACAAGACCGGGTTAACGGATAATGAAGACCAAAATAATCGTGACCTGAACCTGAACACCAGCTTAGTATCACTGTAAACATACCTCTGTGTCTTTATGTTGTAATGGGGTGTATACTTACATTAGAACTATTAAAAGTTCATTGCCACTTAAGTACAAGAGCAAAAGGAAAGAACTGCTACGTTACATTTTCTTTTGCCCATTAATAGAAATTTGAACATTCTCCTCCATGAGTCCCAACTTTAATTTACTTTTACACTTGGATTCGCCTTCACGTTGGAAATATTTGCTGTAGTTGTTCACAGGAACTCTAGGAGCCAGAAACCGGATTAACTTTTCCACTAAGAATGTGCACAGACCCCATCACGAGTATATTCCAGGTAATGAAGACCTGGTTTAAAGTATGCTGTAGACAGGGCACGGACAACTTGTGAGGGGCTCCCACCTCCCCAAGTCATTCAGTGTTTACCCATTCGGTAGGTGGGCAATAACTTTCTAGAAAGGGAAGGACGATGTGTGAGAAATGGAGGTGATAACTAGAGGTGAATTTCAGGAACGAGCGTTGCCGAGGTCTGAAAGAAAGAACAAACAATAGAGCTTGCTATGGTCTGAGTGTTTGTGTCCCCCCCCCCCACCCAAATCCATCTGTTGGAGACCTAGTGACCAATGTGATGGTAGTAGGAGGTGGGTTGGGAGATAATTATTGAGGGCAAGGCTTTCAGGAATGAGATTAATGCCCTTATAAAAGAGATCCCACAGAGCTACATAAGGACATGGTGAGAAGAGGGCCCTCATCCGACCACGCTGGCATCCTGATCTCAGACTCCTAGCCTCCAGAAATAGGAGAAATACACCTCTGCCATTTCTAAGTCCCCCAGTCTGGGATAGTTTGTTCTAGAAGCAAGAGTAGACTAAGATTGAGACTAATGAGGCTACAGAGGCTGGAGGAGCCATGTCTACAGGGACTTACTTCATGTGCTAAGATAAGGAGCTGATCTGGATTCTACCAGAAGCCAAACAGGGAAGAGGTGTGTGTTGAGGGATGTGGCCTGACAAAATTTCATTTTGGAAAAATAACTCTGATAGAAAATTAAAGGACCCTGGCCCTCCCTCTTCATGGCTGAGCCCTTCATGCTACTTAGATCATATCTTAAATACTGTCTCTTTAGAGATGTTTCCGTCTCCATACAACCTTAAGTTCTTGGCATAGAATTTGCCGCTAAGTGATATTTGACTTGTTGGTTGTTAGTTTCTTTGTTTTGTTTGTTTGGGGGACTCCAGTCTCCCCATGTAAAATGAAAGCTCCACAGGAGGAGGTCCGCGTCTGCCTGACCATTGCTGAGAATAGAGTTTGGCACATACCAGGCAGTCAATAAGTATCTGTTGAACGAAGGAATGAGTGAACATGGACAGGACTGCGGACAGGAAGGCCACGAAAAACCAATGGCAGTAATCTAAGCAAAGAGTAAGAAAATCTTGAATGAAGCTCATAGTATGGAGGGTGAATGGGAATATATAGATTTGAGAAACATTTAAGACGCAGACTCAACCGGATTTATTGACTCATCAAATATGGACAACGGCTCTGGATTTTGGCATGAGAATGGTGCCTTCTTGGGGATAGAGGACCACTTGGGGTCGATGGGACAGAAATGGCAGAGGTTGATGACACAATTTCTGTTTGGGGCAATCTGCTTGTTTCGAGCGACGGTATCTAAGGGAAAATGACTCTCTGACTTTGGAAACAGTGAGACAGCACAAGGAATAAATTCAATAGAAGGCTAAGAGTGGACCCTGCCAAACTGGCATCCTTTGGGTTGAACAGGAAGAGAGAAGCCTGTGAATATGGGAGGAAGACAGAGAAGCAGAAGGTGAACTAAGTGAGGGGATGGTTACCAAGACCCAGGAGGAAGACTCTTTCAGGAAGGAAGAAGGGATCTAGTCACAGGGGCAATTGGGGATCACACAGAATAAACAGAAAAGTGCCGTCTTGGATTTGACAATGTACAGATTATTGGTGACCATGGAAAGTGTGGCTCTAACCAAGTGTTGGAGATGGGAACCATATTTCAATGGTGTGAGGAGAGGACAGAAAATGAGATGGGGAGATACACAGAGTTACACCATGAAGAGGAAAAATGGCAGGGAGTAATAACAACTCAGTAGTGTTGGCCAGTGATTGGAGGACAGTTTCCTGGGACAGATTTGAGTGTATTCAAAACCAGTGGAGGAAAGAAGTAAAAGCTACAGGAGACAGAGACCGTTGTGGAGTTCAGTCCCAGAGAAGGCAGAGAGTCTTGGTGGAGAAGCAGGTGTTGGTCTTGGAAAGACACAGGAAGGCATGATAGGAACACACACAAGAGACATCCGTCAGACCTCACCCTCTGGACTCCCTGTCAGTTGCACATAGGCTGAAATTATATATGGGGGGTGGTGGTGAAATTCTGGTTACAGTTAAGAAAGAGTGACAAGGACTGGGTCTACCTTCTCACATGAGACAACTAGCAACAGGATGAAATATTTGAAACAATAGTTTTCAAGAATCTGAGCATCAGACAATGAAGGAGAGTGATCCCGGCGAGACAGGAATGAGGGGAGCCCTGGGAATACTGCGGTGCAGGCAGAGGACAAAGAGGCACGACGCAGAGCCTGGCAGACTCTTTGGCTAGATAAGATGGAAGGGAAGAGTCAAGGTTGAGAGTGAGGGCAAATTTCCCATGGGAGACTGCTGGAGAAGGGAACACGTGGAGAGCTGTGTTCGGCAAACACGTGTCAGGTGCCCACTGATGGTCGTGAAGAGCACTGAAGACCACATGGTCACTGTCAGGGAATTGTCGGGCAGGGAAAGGAGTACTTGAAAGAATCAGAGGGAACTCTACTCGAAGCTGACGCAAGCTGGGGCTGGTGGCTGTGTCCACAGGGCAAACTGAAGCATTGGGTCTCACGAGTGGAGAATAGTTAGACTAAACACTGCTCTGCCTCCCCTACCAAATCTTAAAAGCAAGACCTAAGAAGATCAAACTGGCTCTAAGTAACAAAACCGCGTGTCGGAACAAATACGAAAATATTTAGAGGAACGAAGCGATGTCCAACATGCAGAAGGTAACATTCATGATATGTGGCATTCAATAAAAAATGATCAGGCTTGCAAAGAAGCAGGGAAATTCTATCTATAATGAGGAGAAAAGTGAAGCCAGAACTGAAAGGGATGTCAAATCAGAAAGCAGTGCCATTAAACAGGTATTATAACGGTATTCCGTGTATTCCAGAGCTATGGGGAAGATGCACCAATATAAAAATATTTGAATTTAACTCTCAGAAATAAAAACTAACAGTGTCTGATGTGGAAAATATATTGGGTGACTTTAATGACAGATTAAAAAAACTGCAGAAGGAAGGGGGCTCCTGGGTGGCTCAGTCAGTTAAGTGTCCGATTTCAGCTCAGGTCATGATCTCACAGTTCGTGGGTTCGCGCCCCACATCGGGCTCTGTGCTGAGTCAGTTAAGTGTCCGATTTCAGCTCAGGTCATGATCTCACAGTTCGTGGGTTCGAGCCCCACATCGGGCTCTGTGCTGACAGCTCGGAGCCTGGAGCCTGCTTCAGATTCTGTGTCTCCCTCTCTCTGCCTCTCCCCTGCTCATGCTCTCTCTCTCTCTCTCTCTCTCTCTCAAAAATAAATAAACATTAAAAAAAAACCTGCAGAAGGAAAGATCATTGAACTTGTAGACATAACAATGGAAACTACTGAAAATAAAACATGGCGATAGAGCGTAAAGGCCCCAGATGCTGAGAGCGTCAGTGAGCTGTGACACATGGTCACTTGGCCTAATAATATGTAAGTTACTAGGATCCTTTGTTACTCGGAGCCAGTCAGCTCCTGTGACTTTTTTTTCAGTATCATATCGGAGGTTCCAGCCCATTGAAGAAGGAATAAAAGAGAAATGTAACGCATCTAGGTTAGAAACAAGTTAAGTTTGATGTTCCTAAGTCTTCCTTCTGAGATTCGGCGCAAAAGGGCAGAGCAGCGTTTACTCTAGGGCTAACTATTCTCCAGTCCCGAGATTTCCAGATGACATGATCGTCTATATCAACGATCACCTGGGAATACACAATAAACGTTTAAATGTGTGGTCGCTATAATCAATTATACTTCAATAAGGCTGTGGAAAATGTCAGTCGTTGGAATGTTTTCCCCTTCATTAAGGCTTAGGTTTTGATCTTTACTCTTATTCCTTCCCAAAAAACCTGTTTAAGTATAGAGAATAGGTCTTTCCCATATTCCCAGGGACCGGTGAGGCAGGATTAGGAAATGTTTCTGGAGTTCTAGGCATGGAGAAAAGGAGTCCTTAATTTTCAAGGACAGAAGCTGCTTCAGGACCATGGAGTAAATGGGAGGAAATGTCTGTAGGTTGTCAACACATGTGTTCATTCAAAAAATAACGAACCTACAACAATGAGCACTAGTCACAGAGGACACAGAAATGAACAAGAGACCATGTTCCTGCTTCCGGGGAGCTTCCTTTCCATTTCAGGGGGCAGAATTCCAAGTTAAAATGAAATACGCCAGGGAGGACACTCACCTTGAGAAAATAAAGGAGGAAAGAGGGGAAAGGTTGGCGAGTGGGGCATGGGAAGGGCTCTCTGGCGAGGTGGCATTTGGAAAGAGACCCAAGGAACTGAACAGATGAACCACATGCCTACGGGGGAGGCAGAAGGAAGAACTTGCAGACTTTGTGGAGCCCAGAAAAGGAGGGGAGGTGTGGGAGGTGAGGATAAGGGCAAAGACCATTCAGTTCTTGGAAATGGATAGGAAGCCTTGGAGGGATTTCAGGAAAGGGGAAACGAGACCCAACTTGGATTTTAAAAGGATCGTTCTAGCTGCTATGTGAAAATGGACTGTGATGGGGGTAAGAGTAGCAGAGATGGTAATGTGGAGGTCACCCAAGGTAAGACCAGAGGATGACATAAAACGGCAATGAACAAATGGGTCGTAAGGAGATGTTTTGAGGCTCTCACCACCAAACAAAGGTAGAATCGTATATTGGTATTTTCATTCTCATGGGGGACAACATTATTCTGATTAAACCTGGTATCAGATTACCCAAGGCACTTACTTTGCAGCGTCAGAGGACAGGCAATGGCGAACAGAGCAGTCTTGAGGGATTAGCTCCCTACGTGTCACCAGTTAAGTCTCTAAATGACCATTCACAGAAAACAACAAATCCACACAGCTTGCACCAAACATGAGCACGTATTCATTTTGTGAAATAAATCCTCTGCGTGTGGAGTTTAACAGCCACGTAAGAATCGGTTTTAAAGGAAAAATAGGAATATCGTTGCATGCCTGAGATACCTTAAGCTTCTTCCTTACTGTTCCCACCTGCCCTGCCCTGCTTCTCCCCTAGGAGCTGTGAGTCCCTTGAGCAAGGATCCTTCCTTCAGGCTCTACTTCTTGAGAGCCTGTCCTGAGACAGTAAACACACAGCCAGCCTTACCAGGGGCTTAGAGATCTGATCGCCTAAGAAAGCAAGCACTGCTTTTTATTGTTTGGCATACGGATGAACAAAGAAGACGAAAATCGTGTCAGCCCCGGCACCCGCACGTAGGCATATTGACGTGTTTTAGACACGCCATTTCCACGTGTCACAACGCGTATGTTACGAAATTCAACACCAGCTTTGCTATTCCGCACTTGGTTATCCGCGGAACAACAAGGCTCAGACGCCCTCGTCTGCCATCACGCTTTCTTCTAAAGCTTCGTTGATGAGGGCTGCATAGAATTCTATGATTTGGGTGATGGAAGTAACAATTGGGGTCACCCTACTTTCTGAGCTGTAGGTAAGATTGGCTCCGCATCCCCATATATCTATGGTAGAAAGTTCACTGCCCTCAGCGGGATTTCTGTAAATGACGAGCGGTGTCATTTTCTCACCATTAATCCTGACTCTATGTGCAGGCTTCCATTCAATTATTTTCTCTCTGCAACCTCCTCACTGTCTCTCCTAAGGTCTCCTTGTCGGCACCACATTGACCCAAATTTGAATTCCAGGTATTCTCCTTAATAGAAACATGGCAGAAGGCGTTTGTGTGTGTGTGACTGAAGATTTGGGGGGGGGGGAGGTGGGGGTTCCCCCTTGCTGCAGTGAAGACACCCTGATGCTCCCTGAAGACATCATTGTTCTTCAGACATGTCTGGGTTGAGGAAGTTTCAGTTGATACTTAATTTCTCCGCAAATTTCTCTTCCTTCCCCCTCTCCTCCATTTCTGCCTCTTTTCTCTCCAGAGCAAACCTGAGTTTCTCCTTTTTATTTCGGGACACATTTCATCTTGTGGCAGTGCCTTTGCTGCTGAGCTGAGCTGAGCTGAGCCACTTTCTTTGAACATTCTCTGACTTAGAAGAGAATCCTTCCACTTTCCCTTCTCATTTAGCAGAGGGGGTGGTTTTTCCATTTACATAATTCTTCCAATGTCGAATGTTTAAACTGCATCCACTTTTTTTTTTCTTTTGCCAATACAAGTAACTCTATGATAAACATCTTTGTGGCTAAATCTGCGTCTACATTTTGTGTCTTCTTATTCTAGACACCGAGAATGAGAAATTCTATATAAAATGTATGAACACACACTTGTTGGCAGCCTGCTTTCTAGAAAAGTTATACCGCTTTGTACCTCCACTAGGAGCCTACGTGAAGAAACCTGTCTTCTTCTGGATGTTCTAATTCGATTTAATTTCTACGTCTCTGATATTTGAAAGCATAATCTCTTTCTAATTGGTGTTCCTTTTTTGTTTGCCTGTTGTTTTTTTTAATGTTTGTTTATTTTTGAGAGAGAGACAGCATGAGAGGGGAGGGGCAGGGAGAGATGGAGACACAGAATCCGAAGCAGGCTCCAGGCTCCAAGCTGTCAGCACAGAGCCCGATGCGGGGCTCGAACCCACGAACCGCGAGATCATGACCTGAGCCGAAGTCAGACGCCTGACCAACTGAGCCACCCAGGCGCCCCAACTGGTGTTTCTTTAACTGCGGCGATGCTTGAATACTTTCCCCCCATATGTTTGGTGGAAATATGCATTTCTTCTTTTCTGAACTGCCCTTCTGTCTCCTGGGAGCTCAGCTGTTGAATTTAATTATTTTCTTTTTCATTTTTAAGGGTTCTTTGCATATTTAGGCCACTAACAAGCTGTCCGTGAACTGTTCTATTTTTTCCATCTGTTATGCGTCCTTCAGTGTCTGAGCCTGCAGATGTGTAAGGTTTAAGGGCTAGCGTGAGGACTCATAGTTTCCTTCATGCCTCCTGACTTCGTGGTGTGGTCTGTGGTCTCCGAGGCGGCCCACGTTCCCCACCCCTTGGCCCCTGTGTGAGGCCCTCCTGTTGCGTGCGGGCTGGACGTACTGCCTTGCCTGTGATGTCATTTCCAGGATTTCATGACAAAAGGGCTGTGGCTTCTGTCCTCAGCGCTCGCTCTGTCTCTCTCTCCCCCTCCCTCCCTCTCTCTCTCGGGAGAACCCAGGAGAGAGCTCTGTGGAGATGTCCACGTGAGCGAGCTGGAAGTAATCCTTCCCAAAGGACCGTGGTGATGCCTGGAATTCGGCTGACATTCTGAGTGAACAGGAGTCAGAACCACCCGACTAAGCCACCGGGGCTCCCACAGAAACTGAGACGACCCGTGTCTGTTGTTTCAAGCTGCCAGTTTGGAGTAACTGGCTGTGTATCAGTAGATAAAAACTGGTTGCCTGACAAATCCATAGGCTCAACCTGTTTTGGAACCCACCCATAATTCAGCCTAGTTCTCTTCTACTCCAGAGCATAGGGGGATTATTCGCACCAGTGGGTCCTAAATCTCCTTACCCTGCCCATTCTGCTCCTTCCGGCAGGAATCACAATACAGGCGCCAGCCTATGTTTTCCCCTCATTGCTTCTGCCTTCTGGCCGACCCTGGTGCTTCCCCATGGGGCCCTGTGTGCATTGCACGGCCTGGTATGCCCCCTCCTCCTGGGCTCTGAGAGTATAATAACCCATCTCTTCAGTGAGTCATCTCCAGACCTATTGGCCACACGATGCCTGAATAATAGCAACACCTGTGTTTTAAAACTCACATATGTGTATGTAAGTATGCATCTGTATATATAGTTACTCTGCTACCTATATGTGCATATGTATGCATGTGTATATATGTACACACATATGCATATATACATCTATGCAGTCACATATCCATAGTGCCCGTATGCATATATACATCTATGCAGTCACATATCCATAGTGCGCGTATGCATATATACATCTATGAGTCACGTATCCATAGTGCCCGTATGCATATATACATCTATGCAGTCACATATCCACAGTGCGCGTATTCATATATACATCTATGCAGTCACATATCCACAGTGCCCGTATGCATATATACATATATGCAGTCACATATCCACAGTGCCCGTATGCATATATACATATATGCATTCACATATCCACAGTGCACGTATGCATATATACATTCATACAGTCACGTATCCACAGTGCCCGTATGCATATATACATCTATGCAGTCACATATCCACAGTGCACTCATGCATATATACGTATATGCAGTCACATATCCACAGTGCGCGTATGCATAGATACATATGTGCATTCACATATCTACAGTGCACGTATGCATATATACATTCATACAGTCATATATCCACAGTGCCCGTATGCATATATACATATATGCAGTCACATATCCAGTGCCTGTATGCATATTTACATATATGCAGTCACATATCCGCAGTGCCTGTATGCATATTTACATACATGCAGTCACATATCCACAGTGCGTATATAAAATGGATATAGTTGATCTTTCTTTTAATAAAATTATTCTGTTAAGGTTATTTTGGACAAGGAATTATACTATCCTTTTTTGTATCCTCAGTGTCTGTTATGCTAACTAATTGGATGAACTGGGGGAAGAAAAGACAGTTCGGCAGTATGTGGCATTCCTTTCTCTTTTTTTAAAGTTTAAAAAAAATTTTAATGTTTATTTATTTTTGACACACAGAGAGAAGCAGCATGAGCAGGGCAGGGGCAGAGAGAGAGGGAGACATAGAATCCGAAACAGGATCCAGCCTCTGAGCCTTCAGCACAGAGCCCGACGCGGGGCTCGAACCCACCAACTGCAAGATCATGACCTGAGCCAAAGTTGGATGCTCAACTGACTGAGCCACCAGGCACCCCATCTTTTGTTTTTTAATTTTTTTTCAACGTTTATTTATTTTTGGGACAGAGAGAGACAGAGCATGAACGGGGGAGGGGCAGAGAGAAAGGGAGACACAGAATCGGAAACAGGCTCCAGGCTCTGAGCCATCAGCCCAGAGCCTGATGCGGGGCTCGAACTCACGGACCGCGAGATCGTGACCTGGCTGAAGTTGGACGCTTAACTGACTGCGCCACCCAGGCGCCCCTGTTTTTTAATTTTTTTAATGTTTATTTATTTTGAGACAGGGAGAGAGAGAGGGAGGGGGGCTGCAGAGACAGAAAGAGAGACAGAACCCAAAGCAGACCCTAGGCTCTGAGCTGTCAGCACAGAGCCTGATGTGGGGCTTAAACTCACGGACCGGACCACAAGATCATGACCTGACCTGAAGTCTGACGCTCAACCGACTGAGCCACCCAGGCGCCCCTGTAGTGTTCCTTTCTAAATCTCCTTCAGTGATGACAGACCTCATCTGCAAGCTGTATTCCTTTAACTACATGAGCCACGGACATCACGAGGCTCTCACCAGGTTCACAGTGTGGGTTTCCATGAGAGCCTCACTGGATGCAGGTGTCACCTTGCCGTCGTTGTATATCATTGTAGTTTTTTCACTGGAATTTATAGTGTTTCTCTTACGGGCAGTTGCCAGTCACACCTTGTGCGCTTACCATGAAATGATACTGCAGGCATCATTTCCATCATTCAACATTTATGGGCCGTGCAGTGTGGGGATGGGACCCTGAGGTACAGCTCGCAGCTGAGATCAGTCAGCCAAATGCAATGTATTCTCCTGACCGTGATGAAGGCAATCTTCTAAGAAAATCACATAGGAGGTAAAACTCAAAATAGGAGATTAAAGAGCAAAAACGTAGAAAATCAACCCTGACGTATTGCATTTTCCCACAAGAAAAACTAAGCACCTAAGAATGTATTTCCAACCACTTTGCTAATCATACAGGAAACTCTCCTCTTCTGTAGCTTTAATAGAGAGAAGGGAGGCAAAGCTGAATTAGAGACTAGGAAAGACCGTGATGATCACTAAGGGGCAGCGAGGGAAGTGATGGGGTTGAAAAAAAGCTAAATGAAGAGTCAGGGCAGAGAGAAGTGACCAGGGGAAGCATCGGCCTGGGCCAAGACTGAAGTGGGCACAGAAGGGCCAATTGGGTAGATTCAGCACAGGTGGGACCCGAGGTACCAGGGGAGAGCATGATCCGGAAAGCAGCACCTGGCACGTGGGGCGTGTGACAGGTGTCTTGTAAGGGGATGAACAGAGCCTCCTGCAGTAGAGACGCTGGGTCTCCCCAGCCAGCCTGGCCTGACCGCCCACCCCTGCATTTGCCAACCCACTGCGGCCCGCACCACCTCCCACGGGAGAGTGTCACAGTACTTCCTCTGCGGGGGTGGTGACAGGGTGGAGAGAACTTTGGGATCAGAAAACCAGACCTTTAAAAGTGCTTCTCTAGCCAGCCGAATGGTTTTGAGCACCCGTTGACCTCCTTGAAAGATCCATTTCATTGGTAAAAAAAAGATCAATAACAACAATTCAAAGCTTACACATTAAAGGAAGTTGCTGGGAAATTCTCAAAGGAGACACGTTATCCTACGATCTGTAAATGGAGGGACATTTGGGTGGCTCAGCCGGTTAAACCTCGGACTCTTGATTTTGGCTGGGGTCATGATCTCACGGTTGGTGAGATCAAACTCAGCATGGGGCTGTGGGCTCATAGCTCAGAGCCTGCTTGGGATTCTGTCTCCCCTTCTTTCTGCCCTTCCCCTGCACTCGCCTGTGCACTGTCTCAAAAAACAATAAGGAAATAAGTACATAGTTAAAAGAAAATTGTAAATGGAAAAGAGCCTACACGAGCCAAGAGTGAGGGAGCTCCAGAGATCCACACGGCATGTTGGAAAATTCCACGATGTCAGCCAGGCCTTGCCATCTCCTGAATCTGAATCTGTATTTTCACAAGATTCCTGGGTGATTCACAGGCAGGCTGGGAGAAAGAGTTTTTTAAATCACCTTGGGAGACAGGAGACTCCTTGCTTTCCACACTTGAGAATTTCTTGAGCTCATGTGCTCCTGAAATTCTTCTCGACGCATTGAGAAGACCAAAATTCAGAAGAAAACCTTTCTAATGTAAATGAAAAATGGAAGTGATAAGTTTAGAATAAAAGTTTATGCCTCAAATTCACGAGTGGTAAATGTGAAGCTGGTACATTGTGGGAGCTGAAGTCTCTCGATCTTTCCTTCATCCAATCACTCACCAGCTGCAAGCCTAGCGATCTCACACATCACATGGGACAGACAATAACCCTACTTTTCCACGGTAAGATGAAAAGTCCTGTTGTATATAAGAGTGATTTGTAGGCTATCTAGTAATGGGCATTGTTACTTTTGAGTTTCCAACCTTGAAATGCTTGACACTTTCTAAAACTGTGTGCGGTAACAGGCAAAATTAGCTACAATCATTCTCCAAAATCTGCCTCCTAGACTGCTCTGTTATGTGTGTCTCTAAATAAAATGCCCCATGGAAGGTATTTTCCCAGGCCAAAATAACAAGAATGTGTGGCTTCTCCACAACAAGCAGTACACGTGAAAAATGCAAATGTTAACAGAGTATATATACATTCACTTTTATTATATTATGTTATATTATATATGCATTCATAAATTATATTGTATTATATATTATATTATATTATATTATATTTGCATTATTATATTATATATGCAATCACTATATTATATTAATATTATATATGTCTTCAGTATTCTATTATATATTAATGTTATATATGCATTCACTTTTATATATGATATAATATAATAATTGATTATATTATATTATGTCACATATAATATAATAACTGATTATATTATATTATATTATATTATATTATATTATATTATATATACATTCACTTATTTATCTTAACTTATAATTATATATACACTCATTTTTATGGCTTACGGTGGAACAACTGTAAGGTCCAGTTCTAGTGGCCACTCATGCTCACAATATTATTAACCTCTTATTTATTATAGATGCCATTCTGGATGACAGTGCTGTGTGCCAATTCCTTCTCTCATTTTATGGTTTTGCCTCAATTTCTCTTTTGCCTTTATTTTGTGCATCTCTTTAATCCTGTGCATCTCTTCCTACTTTATACTCTTTCTCCTTATAAGCGATCTTACGTCCTTTCAGAAACAGAAGAAAAAATAAAAATAACTAAATAGATATATCAGAATACCATTCATAAGCAAGTTATGTTTGCAATACATGTGTACTATGTATCTGCATTATAGATATGCATATTATGTAGGTTTTTAAATACATTTTATGGTGGAAGCAAATGGAGAATGTTGAGTAATGTAATAATCACATATCACGACTGTACTTGGTATTATTAAAAACATGAGATAGAGGGGTGCCTGGGTGGCTCAGTCGGTTAAGCGTCTGACTTCGGCTCAGGTCATGATCTCAACATTCATGAGTTCAAGCCCCACGTCGGGCTCTGTGCGTCAGAGCCTGGAGCCTGCTTCGGATTCTGATTCCCTTTCTCTGCCCCTTCTCCACTCAGGCTCTGTCTCTGTCTCTGTCTCTCTCTCAAAAATAAATAAACATTAAAAACAAATAAAAAAAACCATTTAAACAAAACCCATGAGATGTAATTGCTAAAAGTCAAGTTGTGAACATTGTGTTTTCAGAGATCAATAATAATGTTTTTCCTTTTACTCTTAGCAATTTTCTAATAAAATAGGAATAAAGAATAACCACATGAAAATCTAGTGGCTAAAACAAACCCCTTCGGTCTCTAGAGGTTTGTTTGAAGCGATGCCTCATTTTCTCTGGCAAGCGTAGTCTAGTACAAAGATATTCCTGAAATGCCCAGAGGTGATGGCAGGTACACCATGGATTTGAAACAAAGCAAAAATGCCTGATGACAGAGGTTCTCACACTGGGACAAATGGGGTCTCGGTTGCACACTGGCACCTCTGGTTAAAGTAGGAGCACAGGTACCAGAGGGGCCTGACCTTGGTTGAGACCCCATCAGGCCTCCAGCACATCGGCCCCAGGGTAGGGGATGGTTTTCCGAGAGCCAAGTGGATGTGAAATGCTTTCAGGAGGAACCTCCATCTGCCACAAACTCCTTATTATGAATGAACGGAAACCTTATAGAATCAGAAACAAGGCTTTGGGATTTCCAGCCTTTTCTGGGCTCTCTCCCATCTTCCAGGGGCACCTTGTGTATTGTACTTCCCCTGCAGCGTACCTCAGGACTTTGTAGCAAGTGGAAGAGACATTGTATCTTTACTTCTTCCCATTAGCAGGGAATTTCCTGGTCTTATGTTAGTTCCCAGTCTCTCCAACATTTCTGTTGTTAAATGTGTTCTTTCTATTTTTGGAAGAAAAGAGTTTGTTGCTAAGAAATGGCAGCTAGCATGAAAGTAAGAGTTTATTTTTTTTAATGTTTATTTTTATTTTTGAAAGACAGACACAGAGAGAGAGACAGAGAAAGAGAGAGACAGAGTGCAAGTGGGGGATGGGCAGAGAGAAGGAGACACAGAATCCGAAGCAGGTTCCAGGCTCCGAGCTGTCAGCACAGAGCTGGATGTGGGGCCCGAACTCACAGACCTGGAGATCATGACCTGAGCTGAAGTCGAAAGCTCAATGGACTGAGCCATCCAGGTGTCCCCAATGTTGTTGTTGTTGTTGTTGTTGTTGTTGTTGTTGTTGTTGTTTTAATAGGAGGACGATGCTCTTACCTAAGATGGTATCCTAGTTACAAGCAGCAGGACAGTGAACCTGCTTGCTTGTTTTCAGGGTTGCCTGAGAAAGAAGACGGCAGAACCCAGAAGGTGAGCTGGCTGCTGACTCTGAGACAGCTCTTCTGTGTCCCTTTACTTTTCCTTCTGGGCAGCTTTTCTAACAGGGCCCTTCCCTGCAGGTTCCCTGACCCCCCTTAGAACCACCTCCCAGGATGGCCTCTCCTCCACCAGCTGCTTTTGCTTCCCATTCGTGTCCCAAGCAAGCATGCTGTCGCTTCCCCGCATTCATTCCATTTTTACCATCTCAGATTCTACAGTTTCTTACAGTTCTGACCTGACCACAGAGCGCAGGAAGAGTAATTTTAAATGCCTTGTCTGATAGGTGTTTGGAGGATCTGGAAGATTGGATAGACTCTCATGGATGAACTTGTAAGGTCATCTAAGACCCAAGATCATGGTGGAGATGGGATAGGGACGGGGAGAACTCAAGATATCTAAGAGTAAGTATCAAAAATGTTTCTAGAAGAAAAATATTTAACGTTTATTTATTTTTGAGAGAGAGATACAGAGTGCCAGCGGAGGAGGGGCAGAGAGAAATGAGAGACACAGAATCCAAAGCAGGCTCCAGGCTCTGAGCTGTCAGCATAGAGTCCAACTCGGGGCTTGAACTCACGAACCATGAGATCATGACCCAAGCCGAAATCAGACGCTTAACTGACTAAGCCTCCCAGGTGCCCCGTAGAAGAAAAAAATGAACTATAAAATGGTAGGGCGCCTTGGTGGCTCAGGTCATGATCTCACGGTTCATGGGTTTGAGCCCCGTGTCGGGCTCTGTGCTGACAGCTCGGAACCTGGAACCTGCTTCGGATTCTGTGTCTCCCTCTCTCTCTGCCCCTCCCCTGCTCATGCTGTCTCTCTCTCTCTCAGAAATGAACAAACATTAAAAATGTTTTAAAAATACATAAGATGGTAATGATCACAAAGAATATATTCTATTGAACTAAGTTATAAGTGTAAGATTAAAAAAAAACCCACAAGAAGAAACTGAAAGCTGTTGTGGCTACTAGAAAATAATGTTAACTACAACAGTTTAAATGAACGTCTTACCTTGTCTGATTAGCTTGAAGTGCCTACCATAGCAATTACATAAATCCCTAGGTCTGTCGGATTCAGCTGCTTGAAACTGTTTATTGCAATAATAAAATATTAAGAACTGTTGGAATTGTAATAAGGTTTCATGATCACTTATCCTGGTTATTTAATCATATCTTTCAAAATAGGTAGATAACACTACTGAGAAATGGCAGAGAATCTTGCTGTCCTGTGTCGATTAGCAACAACAGGTAAAATACCAGTGTCAGAACAGAATGAACCACAGAGTTATAGCTTAAGCAGACTTCATGAAGTTGGAGACAGAATCGGGTCGCCTGGGGGGGAGTCAGTTGGTTAAACGTCTTGACTTTTGGTTTCAGCTCAGGTCATGATCTCACCATTTGTGGGTTCGAACCCCCCAACAGCTCTGCGCTGGCAGCACAGAGCCTGCTTCGGATTCTCTGTCTCTGTCCCTCCTCCACTCACACTGTCTCTGTCTCTCTCAAAATAAATAAATAAGCTTAAAAAAAAAAGTGGAGACAGAATCCACTTCAGCATGATGGTGCTGCTCTGGGAAGAAAGTGTTACTAGGAATGAAAACAAGCCTCAGAGTCTTGGTTCAGGAAATGCATCCCATTTTAGGTCAGTGTATAAAAAGTCTATCTGAACAGAGAGGGGTAACTGAGGGAGTAATTAAGCTGGAATCAGAGTCTGTGTGACCAGAAAGCCTGGAAGGGGCTAAGCCTGAGGCAGTAAGACCCAAGAGACGAGTAAGCAGGACGGAAGGAGGGCCCCTGGAGGAAGGGAGCTGGCGTGTGGCTTTAGGTGATGAATCTGGACTGCAGAGCTCACAGGATAAACACATCCATGGGGTCACAGCTTGAAGCTTGAAGCTCACTCTAGGAAAGCAATCTGCCCTTTGTTTGATAAAGTGAAACATATCTGAGTGTTAGACCCTTGGATGTCCTTGAAATAGTTTTAATGTAAATTGCACTCATGTAGCAATGCGGAACATTCGCTTAACAAGAGAATTTAGCAGAAACACATTTTCTTTACCCCAGGGGCTTTTAGTACCACTGATCTTTGCCTTATGCCGATTGCTCGAATCCAAAAGGAATGAGAAGAAAACATAATGCGTAATTATACATTAATGGGGAAATATATTTAAATTATAAAATTGTGCTCTAAAGTAAGAATATTTTAAAAGGAAAAATGTTTCCGGACGGACTTGTGATAAATGTGGCGTAACGTATAAACTTGTCAAAATCACTAAGTTGTACACCTTCACTAACGTAACACTGTGTGTCCGCTAGGCTCAAATTTAAGAAAATAAATGTTTCCAGGTCAATGTTATCTTTATAAGATTGTAAACCCTTTCATAACAGCTCCTAGATTTACAAGTAGATTTCACAATGCATACGTGGTCTCAGTAGCCACGAGGTCATGTCTGAAGTTGTCTGTAAAAGTCATCTTTTCGTCAAGAAGTTGTGCATATACAAATGACATTAGTGTCTCCCTGGTAACTAATGCATGTTAATGTTGGTTTGCAACCTGAGGGTAGGGAGGGTGAAATTTGAAACTGGGCTGCCCTTTACAGAAGGGTAATAGGGACCAAAGAAAGAAGCAGAGCCCACCCCCCCACCAGATTGGTGGTGGTAGGCGTAAGGGGCCAGGGAAGCGGTAAGAGGCTTGTTTTGGGGTAGACGCAACACAAGCAGATTTCTGCACCAGCCCTCCAGAGAGAGGCTTTAACAGGGTTCAGTCACGTACCCACCCCTGTGATCTCAGCAACGCATTACTCTCTCAACGCTTGTCCTAGAAAATGTCTCCTCTCCTCCTGTAGGAATGGTGAGTGCCATGTATGTTCCAAGGACAGAAGAGAGGACTGGACATTCCAAGTGCCCGGAGCCAGCTCACAGGGCATCCAGTGCTCACCTCCTTCAGCAGAGAATGGGTACATTTAAGAAGAAAAGATGAGAGTGAGATGAACATGGTAGGACATGTTCACTTGGCTAGAAAGCCTGAAAAGTAGCCCCCAGTACTTTTCTGGAGAAACCAAATTCTTACAGTTTAGGGGAGAATGGGAACCTCACAAATCCTGTATCTCAGGGCAACTCAGGGTTCAGAGAATCTGAATGTGTCTTTATCTCTTACTCATTGACAGCACAGTATCCTCTTTGAAAAGACTGGTGAAAGATTGTCTACTATTTTTTTTAAATGTTTATTTACTTATTTTGAGAGAGAGAGAGTGTGTATGGGCATGCTTGAGAATGGGGGAGGGTCAGAGAGAGAGAGGGAGAGAGAGAGAGAAACCCAAGCCAGCGCGGAGCCCGACTTGGGGCTCGATCTCACGAACCGTGGAGATCATGACCTGAGCTGAAATCAGGAGTCAGACGCTCAACCAATGCACGCAGGTGCCCCAAGACTGTCTACTATGGAGTAGGAATATTAATAGTTAGAAGAACTTGAACTAAAATTTGGATTACAATGACAGGATAATTGCTGGAATCTTTTTTTTTAATGTTTATTTATTTTTGAGGGGGGGGGGAGGGGGAGGGGCAGAGAGAGAGGGAGACACAGAATCCAAAGCAGGCTCCAGGCTCCGAGCTGTCAGTCCAATTGCTGGAATTCTTATAATTTGTTCTGGGTATTTTGCTATGAGGTACACTGGAGGTATTTTATTTTTCAGCTGGTTCATTCAAAATGTATGAAATATACAGACAAGTGAGGTTTTCGGTTAGTTTGCATTTTTAGAAGTTTTTATATTTGAATCGATTTTCTTCATTTCCCTAAACTGATTTTCTTCATTTCCCTTCACCACAGGTACTGATTGTTCAAGAAAATTCTTCCGAGAGGTCTGACAACACATAAGCAAAGATTTCTACTTCTGACCAGGAAGGACTCATACAAGCCAAATTTACCCTCCAGCCTAAAACAACTAAACAGTAAGACAAAAGACATGAATGCACGAATAATACTTTTCAAGATTACAATAAAGGACAGTGACCACTGAGCTTACTGCCCTGAGAAGATGTCGGGTGCCGGAGGGGGAACCCAGGTGGAGCCCTGTCGTTTCCTGTGCCGAGAAAACAGGCTGAGAGTCTGAGGACACCACGTTGACTGAAGTTCACAGACAGCACGCCAGAGGTGAGAGGACCCCAGAAATCCGTAGGTGGCCCTCCTCAGTTATTCACATGATATTGATCTGTTCACACATGAAGAAAATGCCGGAGGCTGCAAAGTAACTACTCAAAAAATTATAGGGGGCAATCAATGGAGCTCACACTGGACAAGGAATAATTTCTATTTCCAATAGTCACAGTGGGAAACCCCTTAATTTGAGGAGCACGAGGTAGAGAGCTTCACGTGGATACTCATACAGCTCAAATGCAGGGGACAGTCAGACCTAGACTGAACCTTTCTTTTGTCTTGTGTCCAAAATGACAGCTTAAAAGTAACATCCAAAAGGACCCAACAATTTTCAAGTAACGTAACCGTATCACAGAACAAAGTTCCAGAATATTTGTAAGAATACAAACTATCCAGCAACCGAAAAGGAAAATTGCATGCGATCAAAAATAACCAGGCATGCAAAGAAATACGAAAATGTGTCCCATAATAGTAAGAAAAAATAATCAGTGGAAACCAAACCAGATGACAGAAGGAGTAGACAGGGACATTCAGACAGTTCCTAGAGGCCAATCCTCCGTGCTTGGCAAGACCACAGTGCTGTGGTCCTCTGGTTGCTCATCTTCAGAATGGGGGAATGGGCATTGTGGATGAGCCTTGAGTGTCTACAACACTGTTATAAGTCAAGGACTTCCACCAACTGTCAGAGGAAACATCATCCAGGTGATGCTCCCTATGGATTTTTGTGTGTGTGATTTTACGGAATGTTTATATTTGACATTAGGTTGAAGGTGGAAGGTACGGTAATATGTTAGTTACAACCAAGTTGTTGGTTATGACAGAAATGGGAAACTCAGTCCCCATCTTCTTATTTTCTTGTCCTAATTAGACATACCTTTTCTTTCTTTCCTTTTTTAATGTTTATTTATTTTTGAGATACAGAGACAGAGCGCGAGCAGGGGAGGGACAGAGAGAGAGAGAGGGAGACATGAATCGGAAGCAGGCTGCAGGCTCTGAGCTGTCAGCACAGAGCCCGATGCGGGGCTCAAATTCATGAACCATGAGATCATGACCTGAGCCAAAGCTGGACACTTAACCGACTGAGCCATCCAGGCACCCCCCCAGACATACCTTTTACTTAAATGATTACAAAAGCCATTTGTTTCACAGCTTGGCAAATAAAGGTGAAGATTTGAACAACCAGGCTCCCAAATATTTAAATAATTTCCATGAATTGGAGCCACAGAATGGTTCTGTGGTCGTGGGCTGTACCCTTCCCAGGGCTCAAGGGAGCGTGCCTTCTCTGAGAGCCACGCAGATGTCATCTACTACAAGAACGATTCTGGAAGTCTTGAAAAACTTGTTATTAGGGAAATACACAGTGCTTGCCACGATGTCATTGTCAAAAGTGGAATCTGAAGCAACAACGCCATTTTGGAGCCACTGAAGTTTCTACACAGCCTCCTTGTAGGAAACAATATATACATTTTTGGTCGAATGGGTTCTTCACACAGAGGAAAACATCAAGACCTTGCGTCACGATTGTGAATGGCAATGTGTCAGTTCATTATCTTACCCGAATCTGAATACAGCAAGGTGGACTACCCTCGTATCAGATTCTTGGGAAGATTAAAAACTACCATCAAGTCAGAACAAGAGCTCAACACAAGCCATTCCAATCGTGACTCAGTTGTACTTCGGGGATGGCACAGCTGGTCATGAGAAAGCACTGAACGGTCAGGCACGCAGCAAAGATCTTTGCTACCTTGATACCCAGAAACCGCAGGCCCCATCCCAAGTTCAACAGGTTACGTACGGCCTCTGCTAATCCGTGCTGGGCAAGTGGAATGAAGTACCTACAGGTGAGGATAGCTTTCGCAGAGGAGTATGGACACGCGGTAGTAAGGTGCACTGTTACATTCTCCAGCAGCCCCAGACATGAGAGGATTCAGAGTGGGTGCTCACGGACAGGACAGCAGGAACACTGTTCCCAACAGCATTCTAGTTTTTCTGTCTAAATAACTGCTTTTATTCTCTGATAAAGTAGCCCGGAAAAAAACAAAACAAAACAAAACAAAACAAAACAAAACAAAACAAAACAAAACAATATATACCCACGAGAGGGACTTCAGCGGAAAATAAACCAGATTCTAAGTATGGAATGCCATTTTCTCTGTCATTTTGCCGGCTAAATGTTTCTCATTTCTCATCATAATAGTTACGGGGTGGATATGCTAAGGAAAAATGAAAATCCTCGCACTTCAACAGATGGGGATGGACCAGGTAATTGCCTCGGTTGAGCATCTTCCGTATTCAGCCCTCTTTTGCGTGCGCACATTGTGGAAATCCAGCAAGTAACTGGCTATCCTGCACTGTTGTGTCTAACGTAGTAAGTGTCTTCTTGTGGACACTTCCTCTAACCTTCCTTTGTAAAAACAGTGGTCTCCAAAAACTGTCTTTTATTGGTTAGTACTGAGATACTGGTTATACCAGATACCTGACTTGATTACTTTTGACCATTTAGAGTTAGCGCAGGGCTTACGTAATTATTAAAAAGATGCAAATTCAGAAATTCTGCCATTGACGTTTCATGATTTTCTGAAGATCATGATTAAGATACAAACTGAGTGATGGGTTTTCTTGATCCTTTTCAGATCGATATATTTGAATAAATTTGGGGCCGATGCATCTCACTTATTGCAGACTTTAGTCTCTTCATCAATAACATAACTTACCTTTAAGATCTTTTTCAGGACCATCATTCTGTCTTTTCATGAAATATCCATACTTTTTTGAGGGATGTAATTGAAACTGTCATAGTTTAAAAGTTCGAAGTTAAAGTCCATGCGGGGCACCTGGGTGGCTTAGTTGGTTAAGCGTCCGACTTCGGCTCAGGTCATGATCTCACGGTTCGTGGGTTTGAGCCCCATCTTGGGCTCTGTGCTGACAACTCAGAGCCTGGAGCCTGCTTCAGATTCTGTGTCTCCCTCTCCCTCTGCCTTTTCCCCACTTGCTCTCTGTCTCCCTCTCTCTCAAAAATAAATAAACTTAACAATTTTTTTTTTGTAAAAGAAAAGTTATAGCAGGTGTATGTCTCCAGGATGTTTTAACAAACGACTTTCATTAATTTTTAAAAAACTAGATTTTAACCCCTTGTGTTCAATATTAATTAGGGATTTGTTTCTTGAAGAACATCTCTTAATGGCAAGGCCTTCTTTGATTTTAAGCAAAACATAGACTATTTGAACAGGAGGTGAATATGAACCCGTGGCTGTAACAAATGACTTAACTCGTCAGAGAGGAGAGTGGCATTTCTATACCAAGGGACTTGGTAAGCTACATAAATGTTTCCACTTTGAGAATTAGCAAATTGCTGTTATTTTCTGGCATTTGTTCATTAATCACTGTTCACATTCATCTCTTGAATAAATGACGGGTAACTTAAAGATATCATTGAGACACCTCTGTGGCTTTAATATCATTTGATAGATGGTCTGGCATAAAAAAGTAGATGTCAATTGGCCTCTTCTGATTTGCATTTTTTAACTTTTCTTTTCTTTTTTTTTAAATTAATTTATTTTGAGGGAGAGAGAGAGAGAGCGAGCATGGGAGAGGCAGAGAGAGAGAGAATCCCAAGCAGGCTCCACACTGTCAGCCCAGAGCCCGATTCAGGGGCTCATGAACTGGGAGATCATGACCTGAGCAGAAATCAAGAGTCAGTCGCTTAACTGACTGAGCTATCCAGGCACCCCTGATTTGCATATGTTTCTAGGTAAAGATCCTTTTGTGTAGCAATGCACATATTATACAGACAGACTTTTCCACAAGAGATTTACACTGAGTGAAATTACTGTCTTTACACCTCCTAATTGAATGGGCAAATCAGATGTAGGCAGGCTTTAAGCCATAGCCCTATTCCTGTGCCCTGAGACTTTAGTCCATATATGGACTATGTGGAAGAATCCTGATGTGAAATTCTCATACTTTATGTCCACCTGAGATCAATGTGAATTGTGCCAACTGTCTGATTAAAAAGCGGAGATTGTAACATTGGATTGAAAAAAAAACAACAAAAAACTAAGACCTAATGATATGGTTTTTACAAGAATCTGTTGGTTTACAAACACGGAAGCCTCTCTGGTAAAATCTGGAACTGGCTCCCATACCCAGAGGGCAAGGAAAGACAGAAGGAAGAGGCCGGCTGTTCCAGATGGGAAGGTAGAAGTTTTAATGCGTGAAACTTTACCTTGGAGGCTTGTCTTGGGCTGTGGCAAAATCAGTAGGTTTCTCCATCTCCCTACCAGGATCTTAAAGTTTATATAGAGACTTACCTGGCATGCAGGCACGGGGACCATCCCGATGATCTTAACAGCACAATGCTGCTCAGGGGCTGTGTCCCTGAAGACAGAACGTACATTCCAAGAACGGGGGGGGGGGGGGGGGGGGGGGGGAGGGGGGGGGGCCCGGCTCTGATCGCCCCGGGGCCAACTCACAGGTCAACTGGCGGTCACATCCTCTTGACGCCCACCTCCAACAGGATCACTTTACATATAAAGTTACAAATAGTTTAAAGGTGAAAAGATGAAATGAGATATGGCGCTGACACTAATCAAAAGAAAGCTGGGGGGCTGTATCATTATAACGAAAAGTAAATTTCATCTCAAGGAATATTCCGAGGGATAAAGCAGATTGTTTCCAAATGATAAAGGGGTCAGTTCCTTAGGAGTACGTGACAATTCAACACATTATGCACTGAAAACAGAAATTCTAAATACGCGACATGAAAACCGACAGGGTCTGCATGAAGAAATATGGAGGTTCATGGTTATGCCTGGGGATTGTGACCCCCCCCCAATAATGGATAAGACGGTGTCTTAGTTTGGGTCGCTATGACAAATGACCACAGGCTGGGTGGCTCATCAACAACACAAACTTATGGAAGCTGGCGGTCTGACATCAGGGTCTGGCATGAGGGTTCCTGGGGAAGACCCTCCTCTGGGTTGCAGGGGACTGTCTTCTCATTGTGTCCCCATGGGGCAGAGAGCTGACAAGCAAGCTCACTGTGTCTTCTCATAAGGACACCAATCCCCTTGAAGGGGGCTCCATCTCGTAACTTGATCACCTCCTGAAGTCCCCCTCCTTCTAACGCCATCACGCTGGGGTTAGGATTTCAACATACAAATGTTGGGAGTACACAAACATTCAGTCCATAGCAAATAGATAGAGGAACCAGACTTTCATACAAATTGTAAAGCAGGGTAATCCCTGCAGTGTGTGACTGTGCAGTGACTTAGAAAACGCTGTTTCCAGGTAATACACATGACATTCTCCATTTGTTGACTCCTACCAATGCTTGTAGGGACATGACTAATGTGGACGTGTTGTTTTTTTGGGAATGCGTGTCTCTGTGCCCCAAACAACTAAGAATTAGCAAATTATTTCTGTGCTTAAATTTCCAGTTTGAGAACGGTCTATTAGAGGACAGATTAGGAGTGTAGTAAAGTACAAAGAAGTCACTGCACACACTTTTCCATGGGATGAGACTCAGTAATTGATGTTCTGAAAAGTGACAAAAACTTTAAGTCAAGACGTGCTCGTAGCCAGGTTCTCTGGGGTTTCTATTTAAGACATTCTTCTTTTACTAGCCTGTCCCTCAGGGGGTTGCCGAGCTGGATCATGCCCGTTTCTGCAAGAGAGAAATAATTACTATTTCAGAATCCGATGTCTCCATGTAAACAGAGGGCTCGCCAACGGCAGACCAGCATTTGTATCTCACTTTACAGAGGAAAATTACCTTCGGGAACTGAACCAATATTGACGTTCTTAATAATATATTGCCTTTATGCTTGGATAGCAGAATCATTTTTTAAAACCTTATCAAAGTCAGTTGTGTATTTGAAGCCACTGTGGTGACTGATGAGGCAGAGTGTGATGGGAATAGTTAGAATACAAATACGATATTGTTTGTGATCAATGGGTTTTCTTTATATATTTCTCTCACAATTTTTTCTCATAAGGTACTAACATAGAAACTTAGATATATAACAGATATAAACACTTATCAAATATATAACCTATATTTGAGAAGGATAAGCACCTTAGTGTTATAAAACATAAACTGTCCTGTTGAATCCACTTTAGTATATTAACTGGCATCTCTTGTTTGGTATTATAGTCTTGGGTGCTGGCTACCAGAACTAACTTTTGATAAATTTGTGCAAGTTTCTCCTACTGTAGAAATCCTGCAATATAGGGGCCCCTGGGTGGCTCAGTGGTTAAGGGACCAACTCTTGGTTTCAGCTCAGGTCATGACCTCACAGTTCCTGGGATTGAGTCCCGATTTGGGCTTTTCACTGACATTGAGAGCCTGCTTGGGATTCTTTCTCTCTGTCCCTCCACACCCCCTCAAAATAAATAAACTTAAAAAAAAAAAAGAAACTTAACAATATAGAAACAGAATGGTTTCAGATAAAATGCCACACAATAAGTATGGAAATGGGTAATACTCCTCACAGCACATTTGCTATTTCTTGGTGCCAGTGTATAGAATGCCAAGAAAACCATTATGTGCTGAAGTATTTATTTTACTTTTAATTCAGAATCATTCTTACTAGTCCATATTATCCTTAGTGCCATGGTTGAATTGCTTTCATAAATTCACTGATTCTGTAAATTATTTTTGTGAGAATGAAATCTGAGTTGGGACTACATTCTTGTCACATTACGTGTGGAAAACACCTTCATATACGTCATGTCATAGCATAGAGGGTAACTCAGTCGATCCTTAAGACCCCTTAAAATTCACAAAATTTATCTCAGTGCATGGAAAAATATGAAATCTAAGTGAACATCACGACGGTGTCTCAGAATCGTCCTTTAATCCACTCCCGAACATGCAGGGGCTAACACCACATAAGTAGGAAATTTTCTGAACGCCACATTGTTTTTTACATATTCATGTATCACGTATTTTTGATAAGAATATTCTAAATAATTAATATGATTATAAAGTCATTTGAATAAAGTTATGTGTTATATACAAGACCCTTTGCGACTATATACTATAGTGTGTGTGTGTGTGTGTGTGCGTGTTTGTGTGCAGGCGCATGCACCACATTAACTTCAGAATTAAGACAGCCTAGAGTTCTCTTGGCGAAATGAGGACTGTTTACAGGGCCAAGCAGGAACAAAATTTGGGGGTGGGGGTGGGTGGGCACGTCTTCTACTCTGTCATGAAAATTATAACAGAGACCAGATGCCCAGAGAGAGCCTTGACCTTGCCCATGATTATCTTGTCCCACCTGAAATTCCTATTTTCAAGAATTCAGGGCAATCTCAAGGCTCCGTATGGCCTCTGAATCATCTCATCTCATCTACTGACAACTGCCACAGTCCCCGCGATGGCCTTTGTTCTGGTCGGACTGTCCGGGGGGGGGGGGTGGGGAGGGGGATGCCCGCCCAGGTCACAACTCTGGGTCACGGCACAGGAGACCCACGCCGGGGCCACCTCCTTCCCCTCCAGCGCCCAGTCCTCTTGCTGGAGTCGGGAAGGAAAAGTTGGACGCGGGAGCCCCATTCTTAGCCTGTCAGCAAAACGAGGGGAGGGAGAAGCCGGAGGGGGGGATCGGAGGAGCGGAGAGAGGCGCGGTCTCGGCGCGGGAGAGCGTGGGCAGCAGGGCGGCCGGAGCCCCGGGCGACCACCCCGGCGGGAGCGGAGGGCTGCGGGAGCCAAGGGGCCGCGGCGGGAGCGGGGCAGGCGGCGCCCCCCCGGGGCCTGGAGCCGAGCCCCGCGGCCGGCGGGGCGCGCGGGGAGGGGCGAGGGCGGCCGCGGGTCCCGGAGGCGGGCTCCGAGCGGCCGCGGCCAGCCTCCCGTCGGCCTGGCTGCGCGCACCGCGCCCGCCCCGAGCGCGCCGCGGCCCTGGGCGCAGGGGCCCCGCGCACCCGCCGCACGCGCGCCCGGCGCACACGCGCAGCGCCGCGCCCGGAGCGGATCCTCGCGTTCGCGCCGCGCCCGGAGCGGATCCCGCGTTCGCGCCCCCGGCTGCACGCGTCTCTCGCGGACCTTTCTCGGCAGGTAGGGCGGCGGCGGGGCGGCGGGGCGGCGGGGCGGCGGGGCTCGGGGCGCGGGGCGCGGTCCCCGCCGCGGGGCGGTTGGCCGAGCAGCCTCGTCCGGGTCTGGAGGCCGGCGGGGCGCAGAGGCACCCCTGCCCCGCGGCGCTGGTGGCGACTCCGGGAGGGCGCGGGGGTGCTCGCGCCGAGGTCGCGGGGTGCCCGGCCCGAGAGCCGGCGTGGAGAGGGGGGCGTGGAGAGGAGGTTGGCGGTCCTTTCCGGGGAAGGGGACGCGGGGAGGTGTGTGACCGCGGAAGCCTCCCAACTCTGGACGTAGCCCAGGAGAGGAGGCGAAACTGGCAGTTTGCAGGGACCTGGAAGCCTGTGGTTGCGGCGGGAGGTGAGGGCAGCGGCGCGGGCACCTAGGGGACCCCCACTCCTCCCCGGAAGGCAGCAGGGGGCCGTCCTCCTCTTCTCTTTGGGGATGAGAAGGGGCCACTACTTGAGAGAACAAAGATGTAGGGGTGAAGGAGGGCTCCCTGGCCGTCGCCTCTCCCACTGATCCCACTGACCCCTGGCCGCGACCCCCGCCGGACAGCGTCCGCCCCATTGTCTGGGAGGGCCCGGGCCAAGTGGCGGGGCAGCGGTGGTACCCATCCGGGGCTCTTCTCGGCCCCCGCTCCCGCGGGCGCCGCCCACCTCCCCGGGGCTGGGGAGGACCCACCGGCTGGGTGCAAGTGCTGGGTTTGGCCGGTGCCTTGTACGCCCCCGACAGGTAATGAGGGTGATCTTCATCAAGTTCTCCAGGCGTATCTGTGTCACACTGAAAAGCTGGAGCCACTCGCTCGGCTCAGCTCTCTGTTTGGGGAGTGAGCCAATACGTGTAAATTGTGTGTCCATCCTTTGCCACCTGGTAGAATTATTTCGCCCCTGGAGGAGAAGGGGTTGGCTTTTGCTAAGCAGGGTCCAGTAAAACTTAGCGGCTCTGAACCGGCGGGAGGAGAGTCCTTGAGCAGCAAGGCTGGAGAACAGGCGGTCTCCATCCTGCCTAGCGCAGAAGCTCCCGGGGCGCGCTCTCCTGTTTCAGTCCTGGCTTGCTTTGAAGATCTGGTGAAATGTTTGGGGTCTCTGTTCCGATGAGGGTTAACATGCCTCGCGCAAGTTTGCCCTGGGTTCTTGGGGATGCGGTCCATCCATGCATCTCCTGGTGACTTCCACTTCGAAGGGAGACTAACAACAAGAGACCCCAGAGTCACCGCGGAGCTCCCCAAACCGAAGCCACATGACTGAGGCCAGGGAAAGGGCAGACCTCTTGGGCCATCAGGTTTCCTATCTAGGGGATCACTGCATAGCTGCCAGAATAAATTACATTTCGCTCTTGGTATTTTAAAAGGCTTTGAAGGTAATTTGGCAACCGTGGGTTAAGGGTCCTCCAGAACAATTTGTCTGTTTGAAGTTGTTTAGTTTATTGAAATTACGCAAGCCTGTGTAGTGTAGCTAACAGCTATGGCCCCTTGCCCCGTGTAACCAACCTGTGTGAGCAGAGGAGGTTTATGTGTGATAGACTTTTTGGAAACCAGAATATATGGCATTGCTTTCGCGATAGTGTTAATACGCCCCCTGTGATATGTTACTTGCTGTAAAAATCATCCAGAGTGTGATATTTACTTACCAAAGGAGAAATAAGTTTAATCAATACGATTTCATCTAGAGGGCATAAAGCTATATTTCTGTTTATCTGTGTCCTTTGAGAACTGGGGGAATGAAATTTGTTCAGTGCATACTAAAAAAACTAAAGTGTCTTATTTTGCATGTGAAATAATACTTTAAATATGCCCCGCTCCCCCCCCCCCCCCCATACCCTCTGATCTGAGAATGCTTCAACATACAAGCTCCAGGCCATTAATAGGATCTGTGGATAAGTCAGTACTCCTGCAGATAAAGAAGATTGCCCGGCAAATGTGAGCTCACTGCAGATCATGAACGTTCTTGAAGAAAAGAAGCATTTCCTCCCCGTTAAGCAATCAGGAGATAAAATGTGTGGAGTCAAATCATGATATACACTGCGTTTGCGATCCTAATATATATGTGTATGTGTGTACATAACTTGCGGGTCGTGTAATGTGTTAAAACATTTGCCTAAGTGAGAAAATATATTTCACTGGAACCAGGATGTTTGAAAATGATACTTGTTTATATTTGACCTGTGGTGAGTTGAACACCTCAAACATGTACCTGCCTTTTTGGGATCTTCTCACCAGGGCACAGGACTCAGAGGACTTAGGTCATTTTTTCAAGGTCAGAGAGCTAGGTCTTGGCAAGGTTACTGGGACTTCGTCTTTCTACCAAACAGCAGCGTCCAGTGATGTTAACATTTCTTCATGTGTCTATTAGCCATCTGGATGTCTTCTTTGGAGAAGTGTCTATTCATGTCTTTTGCCCATTTCTTCACTGGACTGTCTTTTTGGGTGTTGAGCTTGATAAGTTCTTTATAGATTTTGGATACTAACCCTTCATCTGATATGTCGTTGGCAAATATCTTCTCCCATTCTGTCAGTTGCTTTTGGTTTTGCCGATTGTTTCCTTCGCAGTGCAGAAGCTTTTTATCTTGACGAGGTCCTGAGATGCTGCATTTTAATAGCAGTAACTGATCTCTTCTATCCTCACCCTTTTCTCCTGTTGTTCCCTTTTCTCCAAGCCTTCTGGCCATTCCGCTGTTCTGTTCCTTTCTGTACTAGGAATAACACATCACTCTGGAAGAGTTTTGCAGAGCAAAGGGTGAGGCTGTCAAGGGAACAGAAGACCTTTAAATGAAAATTACTTATTTCATTTAGAAATGCATATGTAATTTACCTTTATGGATTAAAAAAAAAGGCCAGGTCATAAAAAAAAGATGCCTTTCACACAAGGTGCACTGAGGTGAGGAAGCAGTCATAGGAAGTCAAGCGTCTTTACCGTTAGAACTTGAGAAGCAACACCGGGGCCATTTCTAAGTTGTTTTCCCACCTGGGTTCTCTTCCAATCCTCTCAGCCGCCCCTGGAAGGTGAGAGTGGACATGGTCACTCATTCCACATTCCCAGTTTCCCGTCACTGAATTCTGTTCCTTCTCCTTCTGTAGACCCACCTGGGCAAAATTCAGGGCTCTTCCAGAACTTCCCTGCGGTGGGTGATTATCACATTCTGTTCTGTCTCAAGTCTGTTTCCAGCCATGCTCTTGCAATCTCCAGCCTGGGATGGGACCCTCAGTATGGATTCAGGCTATGCTTCTAGAATATGAAACTAATGCATTCACTGAAATCAGGCACTTGGACTCACTGGCCTCTTTCTTGAAGCAGCGACTTTCTTTTTTCAGGGAAATATGCTGATGAGTTTTAGCCCATGGAAAGTGATACAAATTCATTAACATTTTTGTTGTGATATTTCCTGAGAATGGGCAGTCACTCAAGTACACAGGCACTTGACCTAGGAAAGAAGGTCGCACATCTCCAGGGACTAAGTATGTGCTGCCTGGGCTGCCTGATCTAGGTCCCCCGGAGGAGCCTGGTAAGAGTGGGTTTCCTGAACCCACGAGAATCTGGGTGGGACACAGGACCGTCCCTTCAGCCAGCCCTGAGTGATTTCCGTGAGCACTGCATTTTAGAAGGTCTGTGCAGAGGGTGCTCGGGAGTTCACATTTTGCCAGCTCCCACCAGCTAGAATTACCTGGCTTTCCCAACACAGATAGTAGTCTGCACAGATAACTTGGTTATTCTCCCGTTTGATTATAGTAACTGGGAAGACCTGACAGTAAATCAGGAGGGTCTCAGGAAGTTTCGCTTCACATTATCCGCCTGTAACTAAACGCGCGCGTAGACAAAGGGTTGCTGTTTTCTAATAGATGGTAAATTTCAAGTGGCACCGTCACATCAAGCTGATTTGTATTCTCTGCTGGGTTGCAATTCTTTCTGTATGATCGTGTTAACAAGAACGATTTTAAATGACCCAGTCGTTATAATTCCTGCAGTGCACTTGTGTCCCTGGATATGGAGGAAGCCGGGATAGAGTCGTCTAGACCACCCTCCTTCATTAGGGTTGCTCAGCCCCTTGCAGTGCGGCTTCCTCTCAGACCCTGCTAGAGAGACGGTCCCCCGCCCTCATCCTTGCTGGTGAACAGCGTGGACAGCAGACCTCTCACCCCTTAGCAGCTCCTGGCTCCTTTGTCTCCTTCCGTGGCTTTTCTTCCCTTGAATCTCCTCCAGCTGGCTCTCCCCGTGGGCCCTGTTTCTCCTCTCCTCCCTGTCACGTTCTCCGCTTGCATGTGGCCCAGCCCCAGCTCCAGACCTGCACCTCCACGGCTTCCTCCTTGGGTGCTTCTAAGGCCCAAATCTGCCTGCAGGGCCCCTTACCTGGAGGCCCCACGCCTGCCTGTCTGACTTCAAGCAGAGCTCGGAATGTCTCTTCCTCTCTCCAGGTCACCTCCCTTATTCCTGCCCCTCTCTCCCCTGCCCCAGCATCGGAAGCCGTCTCTGCAGCACTCTTTAAAAAAATTTTTTTTTTCAACGTTTATTTATTTTTGGGACAGAGAGAGATGGAGCATGAACGGGGGAGGGGCAGAGAGAGAGGGAGACACAGAATCGGAAACAGGCTCCAGGCTCCGAGCCATCAGCCCAGAGCCTGACGCGGGGCTCAAACTCCCGGACCGCAAGATCATGACCTGGCTGAAGTCGGACGCTTAACCGACTGCGCCACCCAGGCGCCCCAGTCTGCAGCACTCTTCACCCGCCCTTCCCACCCCCTCTACCCCTGCTTCCTGCTTCTCTTGGTCCCCAGGTCCTCAAGGTTGATCTTGCAAACACTGCTGAGAGGAGCCTTCTTTGTTCTGACCTTTACCGGCTATGCCTGGTCAAGTCTTCATCTCCTTGTGGGGCTGAGGGCCGAGTTCCTAATTCAGCTTGCTGGGCTAGGCTGTGCCCTCAGATCCGATCACAGATGCCAGAGTGATTTATCTGAAATGCCAATTTGGCCAGGAGGCCTGTGGCTGAAAAGGCTTCAGTGATTTCCCATTACCCACGGCACCGAGCCCGTGCCGCTCTGCACACAGCCTGTGTGGCTCCTGACCCCGTCCCGTCCACCCTCTGGCCTCCCCACGGTCCCGACTCACGTCTGCTACCTTGGACGGCACGGAGTTGCCTGTCGGCCCCCACCCAGAATTCAGCAGTTCCGAATGCGAAGACTTTATTCATTCTGTGTGCCGCAAACCTGCTTCTCACTCTGTCCAGCTGGGGTCAGATCCAGAGCATCTTCCCGGAACACCCACACCCCATAGATGTCCCTTCCGACTCCACGCACAGCTTGTGCCTGTCCTTAGTGCTGCCTGCTGTGTTTGAATGCCTGACTTCCGCTCTCCATCCTCGAGTGTCTCTGTGTTCACGTGTGGCTTGGTAGGTGTTACATGAATGCATAGAATCCCTGCAAAAGGCAGGTGACTCAGAGCCCTGGAAATGCCTTTTGGAGACTCCAGCAGTGACCGCTGTGTGTGTTTCATCCACGTGGAGTCCGTCTCACTTCACCGTGCCTCTCCTCTCTGCCACCAGCCCAGACCCTACCCCACGGATCTCTTCCACTGTGTCCTTCTCCCTCCAGTGAAAATCATCCCCTTATGTTACAGATAAGGAAAAGAAACCTAGAGAGATGACGGAGTAATGTATTCAGAATCACACCTGCTAGCTCAGGATAGATCAGGACTTGCATAAAGGTCTGGTTATTAATTCTGTGCTCTTATCACTAGGCAAAAATCTGGCTCTTTCTTTTTAAGAGAAAAACATTTTTTTGTTTTTGGCTTCTTTGACAAGTGCCCCACGGAAAACCGTCAGCAGCCAGTGGCAACACACTGGAGGCTGGGGGCAGGAGTGACCTGTGACTTCTTTGTGTTGTGTTGTAGCCTGGAAGCTACATGTGGTGTTTACATTTTTAAAGGACAGGAGAAGCCACGCAGCACAGCACAGCACGGCAGAGCATGTGTGACCCACTGGGACCCCGTGGTCCTCGTAGCCTCAAATACTTGCTATCTTGCCCCTTCCGGAAGATGTCTGCTGAGTCGATGAGGAGAAACGGTGGGGCCTGAAGGTCACGTTCAGTGTAATTTACGTGGAACCTGAGTTTGGTAGATCATCATCATCCCCCCAAAAAGGACATGTAAAAAATAAGTTGTAGCTTATTTTTAAGTTGTAATTCAGTTGTAGCTGAATTTTAAGAGGAAAAAACATGAAGGCAGAGCCCCTATTTCATTCAAATGCTTGATACCTTATATTCATTTCTTAAGTTTTTTTATGCTTCTCCTTTACCCACACGCGATTCCTATGATAGACAGCATCACTATTAAAGTAATGTAAGTAAAGTAAGTCAGTTGTGTCCCTCAAAATCGCGGAGGACGTTTTTGGTTACAAAAAATAACGTTTGAAGGTAGGTATAAAGGTGAGTTTGATGTTCAAATTCTCATAAGCTAAATTGAATTACACATAAAAATAGGCATTTGAATATATTCCTTTTCTACAACTGAAGTGTTGAATGCCTTCTTTTGTACTATTACTAGAATTAGTGTTTTAAAAATGAACTTGGTGGGTTACAGCCGCTAGCATGTGGCACTGTATGCCTTTAATGAACACATTTGAAATATTAAATAATTCGTTTAAGAATGATAAAGTCTTCTCTGGGTGTACTCATTTTCTTTTTAATTTAGATTCGTGGTTATAAGCAGTTCAGTTATACGTGGTTCGAGAGTCCCTGGGTAGAAATCATTCCATGAGCTCTCAAATCTTCTTTTAAAAAGTCTATTAATATGCCTTTTATCTTTATGATTTGGGACAGTGAGTCATTAACTTTACATTCATTTCAGTGATTTAAAACTAAATGCAAGAGCAAGACAAAAGAACTTTGGCATAAGAAACAGAGGAATTTAGTAGAATGGAATACTGTGAAAGGCATTTTATATAGGTTTGAGCTTACTGCGTTCATTTTCTAGTGTGTAGAAAGGAGCAAGTCACCGTTTTCTGGAGTGGAATGAAGCATGCTATTTGCTGAAGCTGTACACGCATGAGAATTCACATAAGGATGATGAGTAGAATTTTCCTAATGTAGGTGATAAAAGGGGCATTGGGGCAAGAAATTACAGTGCGGTGTAAATGTGCGACACGGCGAGTGTGCAGGACAGCATAGGTGTGCCATACGGTGAGTAGGCAGGACAGTATAAGTGTGCGACACGGTGAGCACCAGCGCGGCATAGGTGTGCGACGTGGTGAGTGTGCGGTGCAGTGTAAGTGAGCAGTACGGTGAGTGTGTGGCACGCTGAGTGTGCGATACAGCGTACATGTGAAATGAAGCATGAATGCTTAGTGCACTGTAAATGGTCAGTGAGGAGGTGAACTTGAAGTGGACAGTGGATGCTGAAATTCCAGGTCTGCTTCTCACTTCTCCGGCACCACGAATACGAGGAAAAACCTTTCTAGACCTCTTCTGTGACACGGAGTCCACAAAGTGGCCGCCTCCTGGGGTCAAATGTGGGGTTCAGGGAGATAAACCTGCTTGGACCCGCTTAGCTTGGGACTTGTCACTGCACAGGAGCTCTTTGAAGGTCAGGTCGTGTTATCCTGCCTGGAGGAGACGTCGGTGTGCTAAGACTTCCGTTGAAGTGTTGTTCTGCGCACGTCTGGGTTCCTTGAACAGGTTGGGGTGCTTATTAAGAAGCTCTTCCTGAGCGGCAGGACCCTGGGAGGAAGCGCTGTGAGGGATCTGAGCCTGCTCGTTGGTGACAGAAACTTGGTGAAACCATTGGAAGAAAATGATCCCACCATCCCGTACTACGTTGAGACAGTCGGGTGCATAGTGGACCCAAGGGCAGGGGGTTTGAGATGCCGGGAGGAAAGAGCCCCGGGGACAGAGACAGGAAGATCAGGTGAGGTGTAGATGGCGTGGGGGACACAAAGCAGCCTCGCGGCTCTGCAGTCACACTGTCATTACGGGGAAGCCAAAGAAGTCGCGTAGAAACGGCACATCGCTCTCTAAGGCCCGCCCGTGAGGTGACATTTGGTGAGCACGTGCCGACGAGGTGGAGAAGGAGCAAATGTCCACCCAAATCGACAAAGAGTAACGTGAACCCACATGAAGAATGTCAGGGCTAACTCTCATCACCAGTGCAGGTTTGAAAAAAAATGCTGGAGATCATAAACAGGCTTATTTTCGCAGTGTGTAGGGCAAGAAGGCCAAGGCCATGGTCGCCTCTGCTAGGGACTGATGATGTAAAAAGTAAAGGTCATGTAAAGATGGGTCTCCTCATTGTACTTTTGGTCCCCATCTTGTTCATCAAAGACAATGAGCTTACACGAGGAAAACAAACCAGAATCTTGGGTGAAAGCCCAGGATAGGTGAGGAAATTAAAACAAAAATTTATGTATGTATTTCTTTTATTGAAGATTTGTTTTTAATTTTGAGAGAGAGAGACAGCATGAGCAGGGGAGGTGCAGAGAGAGAGGGAGATAAAGAATCCGAAGCCGGCTCCAGGTTCTGAGCTGTCAGCACAGAGCCCGATGCAGGGCTCGAACCCACGAACTGTGAGATCATGACCTGAGCTGAAGTTGGACGCTTAACTGACTGGCCACCCAGGGGCCCCTATGTATTTCTTTTAAATAAACTCAGGTGAGGCTCAGGTGAGTCACATGCCAGGTTACTGAAAGGACATCAGGTGTGATTGGGGGTGCTCTTGGCAATCCTGGAACATGATGGAGAATGACAGAGACCCCAGAGAACTGGGCAGGTCCGATGTCCCAAGCTTCATAAAGTATCCTAGAGACTATAAATTGGTATAGAGGTTCCAATCCGAAATAGTACATTATATGTATTAGGTACACACCCTCATCACAGATAATTTTTAAGCCATTAGAGAAACACAAGGAACCAGAATAGTTCACAAAAGTAAGTCATTACAAACTAACCTGACTGCTTAGTTGAAAAGCAAATTACAATTAATCCTCATTTAGCCCATGTATAAAATTAGGTGAATTAATTTCTAACATTCCTATTTATAAGAATTTATGGTAGAGTTTAGTTTGATTTTTTTTTGTTATCAGCTTTTTTTTTTTTTTCTCATTGTGGCAAAACGCACCTAACAGAAAGTTTACCGTCACAATCATTTTTAAGCATACAGGTCTCTAGTTTTTCCCTTTGCACAACTGGAATCTTATATTCCTTGAATGACAGTTTCCAGTTTCCCTCCCTTGCCGGCAACCCCTGCAACCACACCCCACTTCCATCTCAGAGTTTGGCTGCTTTAGATTCCTCATATAAACAGAAGCATGCTGTATTTATTCATCTTTTTGTTTTGCCTTTCTCACTTAGCGTAGTGTCCGTTTTGTAGCGTATGACGGGACTTGCTTTTTTTCCCCCAACGCTGAATAATATTCCATTGTGTGTATGCACTGTCTTTTCCTTATCTAGTCATCCATCAACGGACAGTTCGCTTTCTTTCTCCTTTTAGCAACTGTGAATAATGCTGTGATGAATATGGGTATACAAATATCCCTTTGACATCCCGTTTTCGGTTCCTTTTTGACATATATCTCAAAGTGGGATTACTAAATTGTCTGATAATCCTATTTTAAATTTTTTTCCAGCTTTATGGAGATGTAATTGACATAACTGTAAATGTAAGGTGCCCAAGGAAGGGACTCTATACAAGTATATATTGCAAAATGATTACCGCAGTATAGTTAACACATCTGTCACCTTACATAGTTACAGTTTCGCATGTGCCTGTGTGGTGAGCACTTTAAATATCCACCTCTTGCTTATATATTACAGTTTATACTTATTAATTACATATAACATAACATGGTTAACCATAGTCGCCATGCTGTATGTTACATCATAGAACTTATTCACTTTACAATTTTTAAAAATGTTTTGATGTTTAATGTTTTGAGAGAAAGAGAGAGAGAGAGAGAGAGAGAGAGAGAGAGAGAGCGAGCCAGGGAGGGGCAGAGTGGAAGGGAGACACAGAATCTGAAGCAGGCTCCAAGCTGTCAGCACAGAGCCTGACATGGGGCTCGAACCCACGAACCATGAGATCATGACCTGAGCCGATGTCAGCCATTTAACAGATTGAGCCACCCAGGCATCCCAGAACTTATTCATTTTATAATTGGAAGTTGACCTTTGCCCACCACTAGTCATCTCCCTACTTCCCAGCTCCCATTTGTTCTCTGTTTCTACAAGATTGTTTTAAAATTTTGTTTTAACTTATAAGTGAGACCATACAGTATTTGTCTTCTTCTGTCTGACTTGTTTCACTTAGCCTAAAGACCTCAAGATTCATCCATTTGTCATATACATGCCATATATACATATACATGACATATACATGTCATATACATCCGTTTGTGTGTATATATATATGTATATATATATAATGGAATATTATTATAATGGAATATGATTTTTTTTGAGAATCTCCATACTATCATCCATAATGGCTGCACCATTTTACATTCCTACCAACAGTTCATAAGGGTTCCAATTTCTCCACATCCTTGCCAAAGCCTGTTAGTTTTTGTTTTCTTGATAGTGGCCATCATAACTCAGGTGAAGTGATACCTCGTTGTGGTTTTGATTTGTGTTAGTGATGTTGAGCATCCTTCCATATACTTGTTGGTCGTATATCATCTTTGGAAATGATCATTGCTCATTTTAAATAATATTGTTTTTCTTGTTGAGTTGTAGGAGATTTTTAAATATTTTGGATGTTAACCCCTTACCATATATAGGTTTTGCAAATATTTTCTCTTATTCTCTAGATTGCCTTTTCACCCTGATGATTGCTTCCTTTGCTGTACAGGCATTTTAAAGTTTGCTTTAGTCTCATTTGTTTATTTTTGCTTTCTGGTGTCTGTGTTTTTGGTAGAATAGGCAAAATACCACTGCTCAGTTCAGTGCCATGAAGCTGATCTCCTATATTTTCTTCTGGGAGCTTTATAGTTTCAAGGCTTATGCTTAGGTCTTCAGTCTATTTTGAGTTGGTTTTTGTATGTGGTATAAAGTAAGGATCCAACTTCATTCTTTTGTATGTGGGCATTCAGTTTTCCCAGCATCTTTGCTCAAGAGACTACCCTTCCCCTCTTAGGTAGTCTTGGCACCCTCGTGGAAGATCATTTGGCCACATACAGGAGGATTTATTCCTGTGCTCTGTATTCTGTTCCATTGGTCTACACATCTGTCTTTGGGCCAATACTATGCTGTTTTGATCATGACAGCTTTGTGATATGTTCTGAAATCAGAAAGCATGAAACTTCCAGTTTGTCCTTTGTCAGGATTGTTTTCACTATATGGGGTCCTTTGGCATTACGTAAATTTTAGGATAGACTTTTTTATTTGTGCAAAAAATGCCATTGAGATTTCAATAGAGATTGAATTACACCTATAGATCACTTTGGGAAGTATGGGCATTTTATAATACTAAGTCTTCCAATCCATCAACGTGGGTTGTCTTTCTATTTATTTGTGTCTTTTTATTTTATTTCATTTTATTTTATTTCATTTTATTTTTAATTTTTTAAAATTTTTATTTAATTTTGAGAGAGAGAGAGAGAGAAAGAGAAAGAGAGCGAGCATGAGTGGGGGAGGAACAGAGTGAGAGGGAAACACAGAATCCAAAGCAGGCTCCAGGCTCTGAGCTGGCAGCACAAAGCCTGACGCGGGGCTTGAACCCACAAACTGTGAGATCTTGACCTGAGCCGAAGTCAGATGCCCAATTGACTGAGCTGCCCAGGCGCCCCTATTTATGTCTTTTTAAAAATTTTCAACAATATTTTATAGTTTCCGGAGTACAAATCTTTCACTCCCTTGGTAAAGTTTATTCCTGAGTATTTTATTCTTTTTGATGCTATTGTAAATGGGATCGTTTTCTTAATTTTCTTTTAAAACTGTTCACTCAAAAAAATTTGTCATTCCTGGTATACAGAAACACAACTGATTTTTGTGTGTTGATTTTGCATCCTGAAAATTCACTGTATTTGCTTATTCTAATAGTTATTTAGGTGGAGTTTTTTAGGATTTTCTACATATAAGGGCATGTTGTCTGTGAACAGAGATAATTTTACTTCTTCCTTTCCAGTTTGGATGTTTTTGATTTCTTTTTCTTGTCTGATTGCTTTGGCTAGGACTTCCAGTATGTTGTTGAATAAGAGTGGTAAGAATGGGTATCCTTTCCTTCTTCCTGGTCTTACAGGAAAAGCTTTCAGTTTTTCACCATTGAGTATGATGTTAGCCATGGCTAACATTTCATATATGGCTTTTAAAAAAATATTATGATAATTTCCTCCTATTTCTACCTGGTTGAACATTTTTATTATGGAAGGATATTGTGTTGAGTTTTGTCAGATGCTTTTTCTGTGTCATTTGAGATGGTCATGTAAATTTTGCCCTTTGTTCTATTAAATTTGTTTTTTTTAATGTTTATTTTTGAGAGAGAGAGAGAGAGAGAGAGAGAGCATGAGGAGGGGAGGGGCAGAGAGAGAGACAGAGACACAGAATCTGAAGCAGGCTCCAGGCTCTAAGGTATCAGCCAGATCCCGATGTGGGGCTCAAACTCACGGACCGTGAGATCATGACCTGAGCTGAAGTTGGATGCTTAATGGACTGAGCTACCCAGGTGTCACTGCCCTTTGTTCTATTAATGGGATGTATTGTATTAATAGATTTTCAAATACTGAAATATTCCTGCTTCTCAGGAGTAAATCCCACTTGGTCATGGTATATATTGATTTTAATGTGCTTTGAATTTGGTTTGCTACTATTTTGTTGAGGATTTTTCATCAATATTTACCATGGATATTGGTCTGTAATGTTCTTTTCATGTAGTATCTTTGTCTCGGTATCAGGTTAATACTAGGATCATAAAATGAGATTGGAAGTGTTTCTTCTTCAACTTTTTGGAAGAATTTGAGAAGGATTAGCATTAATTCTTCTTTAAATGTTTGGTAGAATTCTCCAGTGATGCCATCTGGTTCTGGGCTTTCCTTTGTTGGGACGTTATGATTACTAATTAGATCTCCTTACTGGGTATAGTTCAGCTCAGATTTTTTGATGTATTTTTGGTATATTTTGGTGTATTTGGTATATTTGAGGAATGTATCCATTTCTACTAGGTTATCCAATGTTGGCATACAGTTGTTCATACTAGTCTCATATAAATCTTTTTATTTCTTTGGCTTCAGTTGTCATATATCTTCTTCATTTCTGACTTATTTGAGTCATTTTTCTCTTAGTCTAGCTAAGGATTTCTCAGTTTTGTCTATCTTTTCAAAGCTCCCCTCTTAGTTTCATGACTGTATTTTTTTCTATTCTCCATTTTATCTATTTCTGTTCTAATCTTTACTATTTCCTTCTTTCTAATTTTGGGCTCACTTTCTTTTCCAGTTCCTTCATGTGTAAAGTTAGGTTATTAATTTCGGGTCTTTCTTCTTTTTGAATGTCAGTGTTTACTGCTCTAAACTTCCTTCTTGCTACTGATTTACTGTGTCTCATAGATTTGCTATGTTGCGTTCTCATTTTTACTTGTCTCAAGATATTTTCTAGTTTCCTTTGTGATGTTTTCTTAGACTCATTGTTTTTTAGGAGTGTGTTTTTTCCACATACCTACGAATGTTCCACTTTATTCTCCTGTTCCTGATATTTAGTTTCTTTCTGTTGTGGTAAAAAAAAAAAGATACCTGGTATGATCGCCTACCAATATTCTTAATTGTTTTTCAATATTCTCAAATTTTTACATCTTGTTTTGTGGCTAATATGTCCTAATATGTCATCTACCCTGGAGAATGTCTGCATACACTTGGAGAACGGTGTGTATGTTGTCGTTGTTGGGTAGAGTGTTCCGTGTATGTCTGCTAGGATGAATTGGTCAGTCGTGTTCAAGTCCTCTCTTCATTTATTGATCTTCTGTCTGGCTGTTCTCGTCATTATTGAAAATGGGCTATGTTAGTCAGGGTTAAGGAAAGAAAAGGAAATTTTTTGTCAGGAATTGGATCATGTGATTTTAGAAGCTGAGAAGTCCCATGGTATGCTTTCTGCGAACCAGAGGCCTAGGAAAGAAAGCTTGTGATGTAATTCATTCTGAGTCCTGTAGCCTGAGAAGCAGGAGAACTATGGTATCAATCCTACTCCAAGGGCAGAAGATGAAGTGAAATGTTCCAGCTCCATGAGGCATGGATAAAGGGACAGATTCCTTCTCCTTCTGCCTTTTGTTTTCTTCAGGATCTCAGTGGATTGGATGATGCCCAACCACACTGGGTAGGGCAATCTACTTTCTGAGTTCACCACTTAAAATTCTCATCTTATCTGGAAACACTTTGATAGACACAACCGGAAACCATGTTTAATCTGGGAAGCCCATGGCCCACCCAAATGAACACAGAATGAACCATCACATGAGCTTTTGAAATCTCCTGCCACTGTTGTATTACGATCTATTTCTGCTTTAAATTATGGCAGTTTTTTCAAGTACTTGGGCTCTGACATGAGGTGTATACATATTTATAATTGTTATGTATTTCTGATGAATTGACCCTTTTGTCATCATATAATGTCTTCTCCGTCTTTTTTGACAGTGTTTGACTTCACATGCATTTTATCTGCTATAAATATATCTATTTCTGCTCTCTTTTGGTGACTCTTTAGATGGAATATGTTTTCCTATGTTTTCACCTTCAGCCTGTGTGTGCCATTACATCTAAAGTGAGTCTCTTTTTGGGGTGCCTGGGTGGCTCAGTCGGTTGAGTGTCCGACTTTGATTCAGGTCATGATTTCGCTGTTTGTGAGTTCGGCCCCGGGTTTGGCTCTGTGCTGACAGCTTGGAGCCTGGAACCTGCTTCAGATTCTGTGTCTCCCTCTCTCTCTGTTCCTCCCCTGCTCATGCTCTGTCTGTCTGTCTTTCTCAAAGATAAAGATTTAAAAAAAAAAAAAGGGAGTCTCTTTTTTTTACTTCCATTCAACTACTTTATGTTTTTTGTTTGGAAAGTTTAAACCATTTACATATAAAGTAATTACTGACAGGGAAGGACTTACTAATGACATTTTGTTCATTGTTTCCTGTTTATCTTATAGTTGTTTTGTTCTTTTTTTCCCCTTCTTGCTGCCTCCCTTTACGTTTTGTCAATCTTTTGTAGTGACATACTTAGCTTCCTTATTTTTTTTGTAGATCTTCTGTTGTTGTTTTTCTTTGTGGTTTCCATGGGGATTACATAAAATGTCTTATAGTTATATAAGAAAGAATCAATCAGAGATGAAGAACATAATAAATGAAATTAAAAATATACTTGATGGAATAAATAGGAGGCTGTAAGAAGCAGAGGAACAAATTAATGAACTAGAAATCAGAATAATGGAAAGTAATCAAGCTGAACAAATGAGAGGAAAAAGAATTATGCAAAATGAGAATAGACTTAGGGAACTCTGTGACTTCATCGAGTATAATCACATTTGCATTATAGGGATCCCAGAAGGAGGAGAGAGAGCAAATGGGGCAGACAATTTAGTTGAATAAATAGTAGCTGAAAACTTCCTTAACCCAGGGAATGAAATAGATATCCAGATCCAGAAGGCACAGAGATCTCCTAAAAATCAACCTAAGGAGGGGGTGCCTGGGTGACTCAGTCGGTTAAATGCCTGACTGTTCATTTCAGCTCAGATCATGATCTCACAGTCATGAGATTGAGCCCCTTGTCAGGCTCCACGTTGGGCATGGAGCCTGCTTAAGATCCTCTCTCTCCCTCTCCCTCTGCCCCTCCACTACTTGCATGTGCACTCTCTCGAAAAAATGAAACAGAACAAAAATCAACCCAAGGGGGTTCCCATAAAGACACATAGTAATCAAAATGGTAAACAAAGTAGTGATAAATAAAAAAAAAAATTAAAAGCAGCAAGAGAAAAGAAGGCAGTTACATACCAGGGAAATCCCCATAAGGCTATCAGTGGATTTTTCAGCAGAAACTGTGCAGGACAGAAGGCAGTGGCATGATATATTCAAGGTGTAAAGGGAAACATCTCCAGCCAAGAATACCCTATTTAGCTGTCATTCAGAATAGAAGGGGAGATAAGGGGCACCTGACTGGTTTAGTTGATAAAGAATATGACTCTTGATTTTGGGGTTGTGAGTTTGAACCCCACATTGAGTGTAACAATTACTTAAAAATAAAGTCTTAAACAAAGAAGAGATAAGTTTCCCAGACAAACAAAAACTAAAGGAGTTCATGACCACTAAACCAGCCCTATAAGAAATATTAAAGGGGACTCTGAGTGGAAAGAAAAGACTATAAGTGACAGTATGAAAGGTAGAAGACACAAAAACAGTTTAAATAAGTATTTCTATAAAAAATAGTCAAGGGATTCACAAGATAAAAGGATATAAAGTATGACACCATATATCTAAAATGTTGGGGAGGGAGGAGTAAAGAATGTGTTTGAACTTAAGTGACTATCAACTTAATATAGACCGCTGTAGAAGATGTCATACACAATCCTAATGGTAAAAAAAAAAAAAAGCCACTAATCAAAAATCAAAAGCCACTAACATACAAAGAATAAAGAAAGGAATCCAAGTGTATCACTAAAGAAAACCAGCAAACCATGAGAGACAGTAAGAGAAGAAAGGATCAGAGAAAAACTACAAAAACAACCCCAAAGCAAGTAAGAAAATGGTAATACCTATCTATCAGTAGTTACTTTGAGGGTAAATGCACTAAGTGCTCCAATCAAAAGACATGGGGTGACAGAGTGGATAAAAAAAATAAGACCTATCCGTATGCTGCCTACAAGAGACTAATTTGAGACCTAAACACATCTCTAGATTGAAAGTGATGGAATGAAGAAACATTATCATGCAAAGGGATATATCAAAAGAAGTAGCAATACTTATATCAGATAAAATAGACTTTAAAACAAAGGCTATACAAGAGACAGAGAGGGACGCCATATAATAATAAATGGGACAATCCAACAAGAAATAACAATTGTAAATATTTTTGTATCCAACATGGGAACACCCAAATACATAAAACAATAACAGACATAAAGGAACTGAATTGATAGTAATACAACTATCAAGGAGACTAACAAATCAAGTACATCAATGGAAAGATCATCCAAACAGAAAATCAACAAGGAAACGGTGGCTTTGAATGACACCCTGGGCCAGATGGATTTAGCAGATATATTCAGGACATTCCATCCTAAAACAGCAGAGTACACATTTTTTTTCAAGTGCACACAGAACTTACTCCAGGATAAATCACTTATTAGGCCACAAAACAAGCCTCAAGAAATTAAAAAAGATTGAAGTCATATGTATCTTTTCTGACCACAATGCTAGGAGACTAAGAATCAACAACAACAACAACAAAATCTGGAAGGAAAACAAATGCTTGGGTATTAAACAGCATGCTACTAAAGAATGAATGGGTCAACCAAGAAATCAAATAAAAAAGAACATGGAAGCAAACAAATATGAAAACACAACTGTCCAAAACTGTTGTGATGCAGCAAAAGCAGTTCTGAGAGGAAAGTTTATAGCAACACAAGTCTCCCTCAAGAAGAAAGAAAAACCTCAAATAAACAACTGAGTGTTCCCCCTAAGGGAGCAAGAAAAGCAAACAGAAGCCAACACTAGCAGAAGGAAGCGAACAATAAATATTACAGCAGAAATAAATGACATAGAAGATAACCAATAGAACAGATCGGTGAAACCAGGGCCTGTTTCTTTGAAAAGATCAACAAAATTGATAAAGCTCTCTAGGCAGACTCATAAAAAGCAGGAAAGACTTAAAAAATCACAAATGAAAGAGGAAAAATAACAAAAGAGTACCATGAAATACAATTTTAAGAGAATATTTTGAAAAACTCTATGCCAACAAATTAGACAGCCCAGAAGAAATGGATAAATTCCTGCAAATGTATAACCTACCAAAACTGAAGCAGGAAGAAATAGAACATTTGAACAGATTGATTACCAGCAGAGGAGATTGAATCAGTAATCAAGAAACTCCCAACAAACAAAAGTCCAGGACCCAAAGGCTTCACAGGTGAATTCTACCAAACATTTTAAGAAGAGTTAATACCTATTCTTCTCAAACTATTCCAATAAATATAAGAGGAAGGAAAACTTCCAAATTTATTTTATGAGGCCAGTATCATCCTGATACCAAACTAGATAAAGATACCACACACACACACACACACACACACACACACACACACACACCCATAAAGAAAACTACAGAACAACATCCCTAATGAACATAGATAAAAAAATCCTCAACAGAATACCAGCAAGTCAAATCCAACAATACATTAAACAAACAAACAAACAAACAAACCAAACAAACAAAAAACCCCCACCATAATCAAGTGGAATTTATTCCTGGGATGCAGGAGTCTTTCAATATTTGCAAATCAGTCAATGTGATGCATGACATCAACAACAGAAAGGATAAAAAGCATATGATCATTGAAATAGATGCAGGAAAACCACTTGACAAAGTACATTAATTCATAATAAAAGCCTCAACAAAGTAGGTTCAGAGGGAACATACCTCAACATAATAAAGGCTGTTTGTGAAAAACCCATGCCAACATCATAGTCAGTGGTGGAAAAACTGAAAGATTTCTCTCTAAGATCAGGAACAAGACCAGGATGTCCACTCTCATCACTCTTGTTTAACATAGAACTGGAAGTCCTACCCACAGCAGTCAAACAGAAATAAAAGGCATTCAAATTGGTAAGGAAGAAGTAATATTTTCACATGACATGGATACTATATGTAGAAAACCTGAAAGAGTCCACCAAAAAAGTACTAGAACTGATAAGTAAATTCAGTAAAGTTGAAGAACACAAAACCAATGTACAGATATCTGTTGCATTTCTACACTCTAATAAGGAAGCTGCAGAAAGAGAAATTAAGAAAATGATCTCATTTACAATTGCACCAAAAATAATACGCTACCTAAGAATAAACCTAGCCAAAGAGGATAAAGACCTATACTAGGAAAACTATTAAACATTGATCAAAGAAATTGAAGAGGGCACAAAGAAAATGGAAAGACAGTCCATTCTCATGGATTAGAAGAAAAATTTGTTCACATCTATACTATCAAAGCGATCTAAAAAGTTAATGTCATCCCTATCAAAATATCGACAGCATTTTCTACAGAACTATAACAAATAATCCTAAAATTTATAGGGAACCACAAAAAACCCTGCATAACCAAAGCAATCTTGAGAAAGAAAAGCAAAGCTGGAGGTATCACAATTCTAGACATCAAGTTCTATTACAAAACTGTAGTTGAAACAGTAGATAGTGGCACAAAAATAGACACACAGATCAATGGAACATAACAGAAAACCTAGAAACAAACCCATAATTAAATGGTGAATTAATCTTTGATAAAGCAGGAAAGGCTAATGGGAAAAAGACTGTCTCTTCAACAAATGGTATTGGAAAAACTTGTCAGCTACATGCAAAACAATGAAATTGGACCACTTTCTTAAACCATACACAAAAATAAACTCAAAATGGATGAAAGACCTAAATGTGAGACCTGAAACCATAAAAATCCTAGAAGAGAGCACAGGCAGTAATTTCTGTGACACTAGCCATAGCAACATCTGTCTAGATATGTCTCCTGAGATAAGGGAAATGAGAGCAGAATAAACTATTGGGACTACAGCAAACTAAAAAAGTTCTGCACTGTGAAGGGAACAATCAATAAAACTAAAAGGCAGCATATGGAATGGGAGAAGACATTTGCAAATGATGTTATCTGATAAAGGATTAGTACTCAAAATATATAAAGAACTTATACAACTCAGTACTCAGAAAACAAATAGTCCAATTAAAAATGGGCAGAAGACATGAACAGACATTTCTCCAATGAAGACATACAGATGACCAACAGACACATGAAAAGATGCTCAACATCACTCATCATCAGGAGAATGCAAATCAAAACTGTAGTAGATATCACCTCACATCTGTCAGAATGGCTAAAATTAAAAACAACAACACCACCAACACACAGGAAATAGCCACGTTTTGGAAAGGGTGTGGAGACAAAGGAGCTCTCTTGCATTGTTGTTGGGGATGCCCACTGGTGTATCCACTGTGGAAAACAGTATGAAGTTTCCTCAAAAAAATTAAAAAAAAATTAATTACCTTTGGATCCAGTAATCACACTACTGATTTACCTCCACCCCAAAAACACAAAGTTCAAAGGGATACATGCACCCCTAGGTTTATTGTGACATTATTTACAACAGCTAAATATGGAAGCAGCCCAAGTGTCCATTAATAGAAGGATGACTAAAGAAGAGGTAGAATATTCAGCCATAAAAAGAATGAAATTTTGCTCTTTGCAAGGACATGGATGGAACTAGAGAGTACAGTGCTAAGCAAAACAAATTAATCAAAGAAAGATAAACACCATATGATTTCACTCGTATGTGGAAATTAAGAAACAATACAAATGAGCAATGGAAAAAAAGGGGGGGGGTGCCTGTGCTGACCGTGCAGAGTCTGCTTGGGATTCTGTCTCTGCCCCTCCCTTGCTCTTGCTCTCTCTCTCTCTCTCTCTCTCAATAAATAAAATTAAAAAGATTAGAGAGAGAGAGAAGGGCAAACCAAGAAACAGACTTTTAACTACAGAGAACACACTGAGAATTACCAGAAGGAAGGTGAGCAGGGAAATGGTGGAATTAGGGGATGGGGATTAAGGAGTGCACCTGTTGTGATGAGCCCCGGGTGATGTATGGAAGTGCTGAATCACTATATTGTACACCTGAAACTAACATAACATGGTATGTTAACTATGTGGGGATTAAAAAAATCATATAAAGATCTATTTTAAGCTGATAATAACTTTATAGAAAATCTCTACTCCTTTACACCCCCCGCCATTTTATGTTCTTGATGTCACGTATTACATTTTTATACTGTGTATCCATTAGCATAACTTTATAGTTATTTCTTACGCTTTGGTCTTTTGAATTTTATACTGTAATTAAAAGTGATGTAAGCACTATCATTACAGTATTATAGGATTCTGTGTTTGAGTACATACTTGCCTTTACCAGAGAGTTTTACATTTTTGCATGCTTTCTTTTTTCTGTGAGCATTTTCCACTTCAGTTTGAAGGACTCTGATTAGCATTTCTTGTAATGCAGTTCTCTTGGTACTGTGTCTCTCAACTTCTGCTTATCTGGGAAAGTCTATTTCTCTTTCATATTTGCAGGACAGTTGGGTATATTCTGTTTTTTAAAATGTTTTATTTTATTCATTTTGAGCGAGGATTAGAGACAGAAAGAGAGGGGAAGAGAGAATCCCAAGCAGGATCCCTGACATCACTGCAGAGCCCCATGCAGGTCTTGATCTTATGAACCGAGAGATCATGACATGAGACAAAATGAAGAGTCAAATGCTTAACCGACTGAGCCACCAGGTGCCGGGTATATTCTCAATTGGCAAGTTTTTTTTTTCTTTTAGTACTTTGAATATATTAGCCCACTCCTTTCAGACCTGAAAGATTTATCCTGGGAAATCTGCTGATAACATTATGAGAGCTCCCTAGTACATGATGAGTCACTTTTCTTTTGCCATTCTCAGGATTCTCTTTTCATCTTTGACTTTTGACAGTTTGATCATGTGTCTCAATGTGGGTCTTCTGGGTTCATCCTAATAGGAATACATTGAGATTCTTAAATATGATGTCCATTTCCTTCCTTAGACATGGAAAATTTTTAGCCAGTATGTATTCAAAGAAACTCTCTTTTTTTGTCTTTCTTCTAGGAATCCCATTTGAGTATATTGATTTCCTTTTAATGTCTTATTTAATGGGGCTATTCTGAATTTGTTGTCAGATATTTCATTGATTTTTCATTTCTTTAAGATTGATTTTGGAGACTTGGTTTTCCTTTGATTGTGTCATGTTTTTCTTTTTCCCCTTCCTTCCCTCTTTCCTTCCTTCCCTCCTCTCTTCCTTCCTTTCTTCCTTCCTTCCTTCCTTCCTTCCTTCCTTTCTTTCTTTCTTTTTCCTTCCTTCCTTCCTTCCTTCCTTCCTTCCTTCCTTCCTTCCTGGGACTTGGGATTATGAAATAACAGCCACCTACCCTACTTTTCATAGTCTGGCTATGTACAGGGTCAAACCTTCACCGATCAACCTAGTTAGAGACTCTGGGAGTCCCCTAAACCTTTATGGGGATACATCTTCTCTGTGTGATCTTCCAGTTGGACAGGTTTACCAGTTTCTTTCTCAGGAGCTTGTAACCTCCCCCTCCCTCTGGTGTCTGTGATGCGGCAGGCTCTCTGGTGCTGGAGGAAGTCACGGAGCTCTCTTCCATTCTCAGTGGTTCCCAGGCATCCAGGGTGTGCTGGTTCAGTCAGTGCCCCGCGTCAGGCTAGACAGAAACTAGTCCCCCAGGCAGCCTACAAAAGCTGGAATGTTCCATGCATGTTCCTCTCTTCTTTTTTCCTTCCTGAGGTTGAAGGTATGGGTTGGGAATTTTCTCCCAATCATGAGGGGCTGTGCCAACTTGGGGGTAGGGCAGTTGTGGATAGAAACCAAAGGCTTTTCTTATTCATTTCAACGCAGCTATTCTTGGCATTGGGCCTGCCTGGGCTACAGTAACTACTGTGGGGCATTTTGGCCTATTTATTATTTTTGTCAAGTCAGTGGATCTGTGGGAGAACCAGAGATGGGGCTTCTCATTCCATCATCTTGCTGATGCCACTCCATAGGCTGGAGTTTAGTTTGATTTTAACAAGGAAGTCTTCCAACTTTTTTGGATTTGACCGACGGCATCATTGCCTTGATCAGCTGTGACCCACGTCTGTGGATAGGAGACTCTGGGTGAGGTGAGAGAGGTTAATTGAGCCAAGTTGCCTTTAGGGCAAAGTATTTAATTGACTGGTGTCAGTCTTGGGCAATCAAAGATCAACTTTAATGAGACATAGCTGAAAGAATAGGCAGAGAGGTGTGACAATTATAGGAAGAAATGTAAGTAGAGGATTGATCAAGGCCAAAACATTGAGGAACAGAAGACTGAAAAGGGATTCCAAGTGATATTCAAGACCAGTAAGATACATGTACAACATGAAGGCACTTCATGAGTGGAAGTTGCACACACACACACACACACACACACACACACACTAGAGATGGAGTATTGACTGTTATAGAAACATTGCAAAGTACATATGAACCAAAACAGAAAGTGAAATAGTTCACATTTCCACTACTCTGTGGGAATATACCTTTTACACCTTGGTGTATATTCCTTCATAACAGTATCTGTATGTATGGATGTGTAACATTATGCATGATTATGTATATGGGTATTCGTGTGAATGTGTATCAGTCACCATTCATTTTCCTGTTTTCCCCATTACTTAGTACCCAAATGGTTTGGGTGCAATTGAACCAAATCAGACTTGGGAAGTAGACCATGATTTAGCTCAGGTTTATCAGCATACCAGTAATCTGTTGCTCTGGTGATTTTTCAGGGTTAAGGACTGATCCAACCAAATGGTTCTTCCATTATTGAGTCTGTATCCATCTATCTATCTGTCTATATGTCTGTCTGTCTATCCCTCCCTCCCTCTCTCCCCCTTTTCTCCCTCTTTACATTGTTCTGCTGCAGCCATGTTGCTGTCATGACAAAAACTGGCCTCTGAATAAAACTACCATGAGACACGGTAGAAGGCGAATGAGAAAAGAAAGGTGCTAACATGGTAATCAGATCACACCTACACACTCCCCCATGCAAACTACTTCTGATTCTAATTTAGTGGGTTGTAGAAGGACAGTCATTCTCATTAATTCTCTTAAGTTAATTTTAGTCTTTTTTATTGACAACTATGACACTCAAAAGAGAAAAAATGCATGTAACATACACAGCAACTTTAACGAATTATTATAAGGTAAACTCATGTATCAAGAAATAAACCCCTGTAAGCAGCTCCACTAGTCACTGTCTTTACTTTTATAGTATTTATTTCTTTTTATTGTCTGTATAGTGTTATTATTTTTGCATCCCTGCACACGCAGGGATGGAGTTTTGTTCAGACTGGTCGTGAACTTTGTGTGAATGGAATCGCTGAATATTTGTTGCATGAGATGTAGGTTATTCAGTTTCATTGATGGATATTTCTTCTTCTGAGTATACCAGAATGTGGTTATCCATTCTGCTTTTGCTGGGCTTGGGGGTTTGCATTTGCAGTTTGAGTACAAATGATGCTACTCTGTGAAGTCCTGGGATGCATGTATACATATGTAGGTATGGTGTATACCTAGAAGGCAAGGGCTGGGTTATGAAAACGAATACTTTAGATGATTTGGATCAGCACTTTAAAGATCTTGGCAGGCTGATATCTGGGGTTAAGAATAACAGGGAAGGCTTTATTAGGGAGAATTTTAAGCCTTGTTGGCTGATTAAAAATATTAATGTTATGCACAAGTCCAGAAAATCAAGACCTATCTTGACAACAGAGCATTTGGAATAAATTTGTGGGTATTAGGTGATTAATGCTTAGCGTCATGAGCCATCATAAATGCAGATAGGCGATCAATATGGAAACCTAGTATCTAATACCCTAAGTGGATGAGTTCACATTTAGAGTACTGTATTCATTTGGAGGAGGTGTATATCTGGAGTATATACAGAGAAAATAAGCCAGAATGGTTAAAGTCTAGAAAGAGCAATGTGGAAAGTTTGTCCTGGGAGGGTCTACCCTAGAAAATGGTAGAGAGCATGTTGTACCTTTCATGTAGAAAATCATTACACCTATTTTGTTATCTCTGTATGGTCGGCCTTGGACCAGTGGGTGGGGTGGGAGAAGATTGTACAAGGAATGCTTCATTAGCCTCATATATTTTGTATTTTTTTAATTTAAATTTTAGTTAACATACAGCACGATACTCATTCAGGAGTAGAATTCAGTGATTCCTCACTTACATACAACAACCAAGGCTCATCACAAGTGCCCTCCTTAATACCCATTACCCATCTGGCCCACCTCCCACCCATGTCCCTCCATCAACCCATGGTTTGTTTTCTGTCATAAAGAGTCTCTTGTGGTTTGTTTCTCTCTCTTCTTGCCCTCCCCTTCCCATATATTCATCTGTTTTGTTTCTTAAATTCCACATCAGTGAAATCATATGATATTTGCCTTTCTCTGATTGACTTATTTCAATACGTTCTAGCTCCATCCACGTCATTGCAAATGACAAGATTTCACACTTTTTGATGGCTATATATATATATATATATATGCATATATATATATACATATATATAAATATATATACATATATATATAAATATATATACATATATAAATATATACATATATATATAAATATATATACATATATATATAAATATATATACATATATATATAAATATATATATATCACTCAAAAAGAGTGAAATCTTGTCAGTATGTGTGTGTGTATGTGTGTATGTGTGTGTACACACATACACTACATCTTCTTTATCCGTTCATCAGTTGATGGACATTTGGGCGCTCTCCATAATTTGGCTGTTGTTAATAATGCTGCTATAAACATTCGGGTGCATATACCCCTTTGAATATGTACTGTTGTATCCTTTGGATACAAAATAGTGCAATTGCTTGACCTTAGGGTAGTTCTATTTTTAGTTTCTTAAGGAACCTCCATACATTTCCCATTTGCAATTGCACCAAAAACAGTAAGAAACCTAGGAATAAGCCTAACTAAAGAGGTGAAAGATCTATACTTGGAAAACCATAGAACACTTAGGAAAGAAATTGAAAAGGACACAAAGAAATTCCTCATATTTTAATACAAATGTGGCTTCTAATAAAGGAAGGGATGATCTTAAAATATAGAGAGCTCATTATCAAAGATGTTTCAAACAGAAATGGGAAAACCATATTCCTGAGATGTCTAGATGTCCTGGGTCTAGGTGATAACTTTAGTCTTCTCAGTATATCTCCCTTGAAGGCAAGGCAGGAAAAATTCACAGCTCCAACCAGGGAAATGCTGGATAACCTTCAGTGTCCTGTGCAAAGCATTTCTCTGTGTCTTGAACAGAGAGGCATTTCTTAGTCCTAAAATTACAGCTTCCACTCGCCATATATAATGTGACTTAGACAACTGCACCTGTTTTCCATACCAGTAGTTATTACTTGAAAAAAGGGATAAAGTCAAAACAAAGGGACAATTAGTCCCTAAGGATAGATATGTAAAAGATATACAAAATCGCATTCCATAGTAAATAACCTCATATGGGTGTTCTTTGAGGTTCTGGCTTGCTTGTTTCAGAACAGTCTTGACCTATAGCAGCAGGAATTACGATGCAGGTATCTCTCAGTGAGAAAAGAGAATGTCAGAATTCAAGATGCTTTGGAAAAAAGTCAATGATGATTTTAACTTTCTAAAATGATGTAATAGAATTGAAAACCTCTACCAGGCTGAAGAAGAGACATAAATTCAGCGATGCGACCTACACTGATACACCTAAAAAAAAGAAAAAAAATCCCTAAGCATCTTGCAATAGGTGCTGTTTTTAAAGTGTTGAAGAAAATAGAAGAAAGAATTCCTGGTGCTTAGATGATTTTGCACATTCTCTACAGATCAGTAGCATAATAAATTTCTTAAATCTGCATCAAGATCGTCTTACCAGAGGCAAGAAGTCCAGATTTCACACAGGTGAGCACAGAATAGTTTCATCTTGCATAGCAGATGGCTCCAGGTCAGTGGCCAACAACAATTTGTAACACACCGATGATAATATAAGGCAGCCAACTCTTTCCTTGGAGTGCAACCTGCTTTATAAAAATAAAACCGGCTGGTGACTTTCTGTAGCAGAGAAATCTCTCCCCTTCCCGCTCTCCCTCTTTTCCTTTCTCTCTTTCTTCCAAAGTGTGGGTTGAACTCTACTCAGTCACTCTCCTGTTTGTGTAAAAGTACTGCAAATAGAAGCAAGTTGGATATTTAAATAGATATAAACAAATTTGAACAATGTAAATAAGAATGAGATTTACTTGACCACAGTAAGCCATATGCAAAATGTCACACACACACACACACACACACACACGCATACACGTATATCGGGGGGGGGGGGGAATACAACTTTCATCCAAAATCCTATGTTTTCTTAAGAGTTTACAGAAGTGGTCTCATAAAAGGACAGCATGTAAAAATGTGGGACGAGTAAATGTGCCAGGGAGTGGCTTTCCTGTCACCTCTTCCCCCGAAAAGAAGGACCTGAAGTTCCTGGCATTATATAAACGAATTCAAGATATGAGTTTTGAAAAGTTAAGCACGTGTGCACTTTCATACTGTATCTGTTTTAATGAGAAGTTTGATGTAACAAAGCCACATTGAAAGGAAGGCTACCTTTCGTCCTTGAGACTGTGACCCGAGACTGTGACCCTGGGACCAGCAGTTTCCAAGGTAGCAGCTTACCAGAATTTTAAGTGTATGGTCAGTGAGGAAATGAGCAAAATGAGGATAAAACTTCTCACATACTCGTTTTCTCTGACTTCTCATTTCTCTTGCCTTCTCCCTCGTCTTTCTTCCTTGTCCCCCTCCCTCCCCGTGATCTGTGGCAAGTCATTTAATACCACTGTCTGACAGTGTCTGCATTATACGGTGTGCATCATGAGATCTTTGGGTCACTTCAGCTTTAATGAGAATCAAATGAAATGATGTATGTGAAAGTCCTTTTCAAAACTATAGTATACACTCTGTAAACACGTAACTATCATCTATCTATCTATCTATCTATCTATCTATCTATCTATCACTTATCTATCTCTATCAATCAACTATCTAAACAGTTATATATGTGAGCAAACATTACAATCATAATGAAACCACAGGTCATTTTACATGAAAAAAAACCCCCGCAGTTTGTATGTGTGAATAGATCTAGTCAGACTCTATCTGTTATTTGGATATTAGAAATTAGTGTTTAGGTCAACGTTATGGAATTGAATTTCTTATTAAAAAACGCTTTGTAAATAACTACTTGTTTGGGGGAGTTACTGATCGTGATACCTTGAATTAGTAAAAATCTGACACGTGGAACAAAATTGGTACTTGTCAAGGGGAAAATTGGCTGGTAAAAATCTGTTGACGATCTGATATATTTTTACAGTTCTATCAAATGATAATATACATTGAAATTCTCTTCAGTCTCAGAGGCGTGTGAGTCCGTAAGCTTTTCCCATTCTTTGTAGCACAGATACAGGCAATTTAAATGCCTTCCTTGGGTGTGTGTCATCAGAAGCAAAGCTGTCGCAGTGGCTCTTAGCCTCGTTTCTCCCAGCAAAGCCTCCAGCAGGTGCCCTGACACCCGTCCTCCAGGAGCAGGGGAGTGTCATTTAAGCGGGTTCCCCAGAGAACTCAGATTACTCCCTGTGATGGGCAAGACCCATCTTCTCTGTGTCCTCTCCCTCCTAACCTCCTCCTCCTCCTTTCTTCTCCCCCAGCTCCCCTCCCCTCTCTCTCCATTCCTTTCCTCCAGTTTCTCTCTTTCCTTCCCTTTGTCCTTGAACTTGGCATCTGTAGCCCTGTTGTGCCAAGTGCGAGGCAGAAACAGCACAAGACATGTCCTCTGACCTAGCGAGGTCTGCCATCCAGGTGGAGAGAGGCAGGTGAGCACAGGAACGGAGGCAAAGTGAGAGCCAGTGTCTGTCTGTCCCTGCAAGAGGGGAGCAGAGAGACAGCGAGTGCCAGTGGCACTAGGGGAGAGGGTGGGTCAGTGAGATGGGGAACAGGTCGGGAGACCTCACGGACGATACATAGTGGGTCTTGTGCGATGCCTGCAGGACAAAAACTGTGATGTTCTGTGGATACTTAAGTCAAGGTTCCCTGATAAGATCTTGTCGTTTATGAATGATTTTCTGCGATTCAGTGCTAGGCGACAAGTAGGGCAAACCATATTGCTTTTAAAATGGAATCCAACTTAGTTTAATTATCTACAAAGACTTTTTCTCACACGGGTGTCTGTTACAGGAGGAGAGTCTTGCTTTTTGTTTTTTTTGTTTTTTTCTCAGACTTAATTTGCTGCAATATAAATGTATTAGGTGCCTGCTTTCTGCCTCACCTCTGTGCAGCTGCGTGGTAAATGGCACTATTCAAACTGATAACTGTTCTCCTTATGTCTGATAATCTGCCGCTGAGCCTGGTATTTGGGACCTTAAGTAGTCTTGCCTGTAAATGTAATTATATTTAATGATCTGTTTTGTAAATACAATGGTTTTTCCTTTTTGTGGGTCGTCAACTGAATCCTAATGTGGAAAAAAATAAGGAAATGTGAGCATTATACATTTCAGAAAATACTGCTCTTATTGTGCATATATTATACATTGTTCTAGATTTACATTAAGCACAATTCCATTACTATTAATTTCAAGCAACATAAATATGTTGCAGATTTATATAAATGCTCCTTTGCAATTTTTACACAGCTCTCCCCAGTATAATACAGCCGGTATCGTGTACGAAGGGTGCTAACTAGTTATCAGTTATTTTCCACATGTTGAAGCGGAATCAAAGTCAGAAAGGGAGGAAGAAAAGAAACTTAAGTACAGAGACTATTTTGCATAGGTACTGATGATGTACTAGAAAAGATCGTCTTTCTCATGTGCTCTGGAATTGTCCAGAATGGGGCCGGAAGTTCGGAGATACACAAATTCCTCCCTATTCAGAAAGTAATGAGTTCTATGACTTATGTGATCCAGTAATGTGCCAGAAAGCAAATCTCTGGCAAGTGTATTCCTGTTCGACTACTGAATGAATGAACAAATGAATAGAAGTAAATCCTATTTAGTATCTGTTCCTTCTTTTCCACAGGGATTTAAAATTGTATTTCAGGAGAATCTACTTATTGGATCCCATAATTCCTAAGAACATACCAGTATCTAATTTTTTCACACGTGAATCAGTTTTCTAGGGCTGACATAACAAGGGTACCACAGACTAGGAGGCTTCGACAGCAGACATTCATTGTCTCACAGTTCAGGGACTGGGAGGTCAAGGTCAAGGTATCTGCAGGGTCGGTTCCTTCTGGGGGGTGGGGTGGTAAGGACCGATCTATGCCACACTTCTCCCCTACCTCCTGGCGCTTAGCCTGCAGTCTTTGGCATTGTGGCTAATTACATCTGCAATGACCCTGTTTCCAAAGAAGATCAAATTCGGAGGTACTGGAGTTAGGGCTTCAGCATACGTTATTTCTGGGTTGGGTGAAGCGGTACAGAATTCAACCCAGAATAGAATGTCAAAGAAAGTCCCCAGTCCTTTCTATACCGGAGCTATCTGGACAGAGCATGAGATTAAATACAGACTGTGCGATATAACAGACTCAGTAAGGGGAACAGCGGGATGAGAAGAGGTCTCAAGGGCAGAGATAGTAGTGAAGACACCGCTGTCAACTCTAGTTGCGCTAAATCAGGGAAGGCTTCGCAGAGGAGTGGGGCTTGAGCATTGAAAGAGGTGTAGACATTTGGTGAACATGAACCTCCAATTTAATTTATCTTAAAGGGAACTCAATTTTTCTAACTAAACTTGTCCCTTCCCTTGAATCAGTTGAATCGAATTGGTTCTATTAACGGAACCAGCGGAATCGGAGTCTTCTGCCTCCCCCATCAGATCCGTTTAGATCGGGAATGTCCTCTCTTCTCTCCTCACAAAATTGCTGTATCCTTTCCCTCTGCTACATTTGGACCACTGCTGCCCCACGTCAGAGCTTCCTTCCAGAATGCCAAAGACACGGCTGACGGTTTTCTGTGATATCCCTGAATTTTTCATCCTTCCTTCGTCCTCCGTCCTGCATGTCACTACCCAGTTTACCTCCATAATGCCTCTGTGGTCACTGCTCTGCAGGTCCCAGGACTTCAGTATCTTCTGACCGCCCACCAATCCTAATCAAGCTCTCTACCCCAAATCTCCTCATAGCCTGTGTTTTCAACCTACGCGTCTCATGTCAACATTCGGTATAGTTAAAGAATCTCATCTTGAGGATGGACTTCAGAAGTCACCCAGTTGATGTCTCTACCAAATGCATGAATCCATCAGCCACATCTCAGCTAAGTGGTCACGTCTTATGTCTGCCCCAGGGTCCAGGAGCTTTCCCTGTCACACACATGACCTGTGGTCGCCACCATTTCAAGCTCGCCAGCGTGCTTTCTCACTTGTGCATCTTTGTCTGTGTTGCTATTATGTCATCTTCTTCTGAGACGTCTTCACCCTCGCCCACATCCTCCCCGCCACCCCCCCCCCCCCATCATTCAAGACCTGGCTTGCGTGCTACCACCTGTGCTATGGAAACTGTGGCTCTCAGATGAGAACACGTGAATGAAGGATTGTGCTGTGCTGACAGGGACAGGGACAAATATGAGTGAAATGATGAAATCCAGATTGAGGTGGTAGCAGAATATAAGAGAGAAAAAGATGTAAGTGGAACGTGGATGTAAAGGCTTCTGTCGAAGGGTGTGAGGAAGATGGGTATTTCATGTGAAATTAATTTTTGCAAATATGAAGATGACTTTAAAATCCGCTTGCCTAGTGGATATTATTTCTGATTTCAAGTTAAAATGATTGCTCTGTGGTGTATATATATATTTTAAATTTTTTAATGTTTAGTTTTGAGAGAGAGAGAGAGAGAGAGAGAGCGCGCGAGCATGAGTGGGGGAGGGGCAGAGAGACAGAGGGAGACACAGAATCCGAAGCAGGCTCCAGGCTCTGAGCTGTCAGCACAGAGCCCGACGCGGGGCTCAAACTCACGAACCGCAAGATCATGACCTGAGCCACAGTTGGACGCTCAACCGACTGAGCCACCCAGGCACCCCTATGTTTTTAAAACTTAAGAAAAAAACCCCAAACTACTGTGATATGGCTAGTCCATGTCCAGAGTGTGAGGACTGAGGGTCTACACATAACAGGCACAGAGATCCCCCTCCGGGTCCCAATGGGAGCAAGAGTCAAAATCACCCTAGTGCGCCGTTAGACAAGATGTGACCGAGTGCAGACGGCGCATGGGGGCCTCCCTCCCTTCGTCTGTTTCTCTCGCCGGTAGGTTTTACAGTGGAGCTTTACTGCCTCAAAAATAACCTTACTTAATACACGTATTCGGAAGCAAAAGCATAGCTAGATTATTTCGAGCTGCCACCTTTGAAATGGTCGTCTGGTGTTAGCCACTTGGAATCTACAATGGAAATAATCAAATTAATGAAATCACGGATACTGTTTACCAAATCTTGTGAAAGGTATGGTCTGTTCACAGTCTTGGACCATGGCGTGACAGTGCCTCGTTTTGTAATTTCATTTGTATGTGCGTTTGGATGGCCCTGTTTTGCAGTAGCCTTTTATGGTTTGTACTTCCCATGTGAAGAGGCAGGGTCCATATGAGAAGTGAGTTCTGAGCCCCCAGCCTCTGATACCGGCCATCGGGTGGCTGCTGTGTAACGTCTACGCATTTCCTGATCCAACTGGTATGTTCTGATTCTTTAGAAGCATCAATCTAGACATGGAAATGGTGGATTCATTAGCATATAGATGTCTAGATCAGGGTTTCCCAGCCTTGGCACTAGTGACCTTTTGGACCAGGTCGTTCTTTGTTTTGGATGCTGTCTTGTGCATGTGGGATGTTTAGCAGCATCCTTGGCCTCTACCCTATATGCTAGAAGCAGCGCCCCCTCATGGTTTTGACAACTAAAAACATCTCCAGACATTGCCAGAGTGTGTAGGGAGCAGAATCACCTCCAGGTGAAAACCAGTGATCTAGATATCAGCCCCAGTGCCATAATCGTATTTTTCATCACATCGAGGGGCCGTATATTTACCGGAGAACAACTACTCTGTGAGTCGCTGCGTCAGCCAGGTAGGCTTATTATCTTATTAATGGGGCTTTAGCGAAAATCCCGAAAGGAGAACCCATACATTTATGATTCCTTCAATCAGTGGATTGCACGTAACTGAAATGATATGAAATTAATTGCATTTTACTCATTTTATGCTGTAATGTGTATTGCTTGAGCAAATACTGCCAATTTTTTTTCTTCTTTTAAGTCTGGCAATAGATGCTGTTCTCCATCTTTCTACGTTTGGTTTGCTTATTTGGGGGGGCACCGGGGGGGGGGTAAGGGAGCAGGAATGATACCAGCTGGTGAATGCGGAATTAATTACAGATTGTTTCCCTCAAAAAAGGCACACGTGGGTCACCAACCTCTAATGATTTTGGCAGCTGTTTGGCTCTATTAAGATTACCAGTAACTGGACAGACACTTTATTCTTTTTCTTGGAAGCATATGTTGCAATTTTGGGGGGATTTGGACACTAGGAGCTTGGTTACAGATGCCACATCTGATGAGAATTTAAGACAGCACCAGCCATTGCCTCAGGCATTCGTTCCACAGTTTATTCAATCACTAACTTTCTGGTAATACTTGCTTTTCCGTTAAATACAAATGTGCAAATAAATACATTTCCAAAAAATACAGTCTCAGAATTAAAGCATATAGGTCTTAAAAGTAGAAAACTCTCAGATATGTGAAGAATGGTTTTTCTGCTTATATTGTTTTGGAAAAACAGTGATCTCAGCCTCATTTAAGTGATTCTTAAATTCTTGAAATGTGTGTGTTCTGTTCATGGCAACAATTCTGGGGGAGACACATCCTGCTCCCAAACCCCGATAAGTTAATGTTTAATTGCATCGAAACAGAGTCTTTAGAAGAACTTCAGGGTCACTACTGACCTAATTATTACTGCGTTAATAAATCTTATAAGTGACATACATTAATTTATATAAATCAATTTAAACTATATGGTTGGAAGGAAGGCTCTTAGTCTCACAAATAGAGTCTACACATTGTCTCGAATATCTTGCTTTGCATTTACTCCTCAACCCCTAAATGTGACTTTAGGTCACAGTGTTTCTTTAACTGGTCTGTTGGAACCTCCCATGAATTTTCTATCTCCTTTCTGCCTTTCTTTCCTAGACACCAGATGCTGTCACTGTTAATATTTCTGTCTGTCACTTCCTTTTGTGAAGAAGCACTACAATGTCAGGGTTAAAAGCACAAACTTACTGTCCAGCTGCTGAGGTTCGAATCTTTGTTCTGCAACCGTCTGACTTGGGAAAAGCCACTGTGAGGTGCTATCTTGTTATCTCCCTGTCAATTAAGGTCAAGTTATTAAATTTGGATGAAGTTGCAAAATACTGGGATCACAGATGGCGAGCTAATTGTCATGAGGTTGGTGGATCAAATCAACGTTCTATGACAAAATAGCTTGTACTGCTAGGTGAGCAAGCACAGTTTTCAAAGACAAACTTCCGGCAAATGTAGCTTCTTAAAACAAGCAGTCCTAAATATGGTCCTTGGAACATTTAAATTATTTAAACTTCTTTTGGTGTTTGTAGAAAAATTTTTTTTAGTTTACTAAGAAACTGCATTTCCATACAAATTAAAGTTTACAGTAAGTGACAGATCACGTGTAGAGCCAACCTAAGTTTGATGGTCGCTGGTAAGTGATTTTGACATACATTTTTTATTTATGAAGAAGATACAATAGATAAATGCACGCTTCAATTCATCAAATTACTTACATTAATAGTCTCTCAATTCTTTTCACGCTTCCTTATTAGACTCTTAATTAAAGCTTATAGCCTCTGGCTTCAGTGATAGTTTTGAGTCAAGACTGAAGCAAAGAGTGTTTCCATACACACTCATTGAAGAAATCATTTAGCACAGATGCCTGTAGGTGCTCAAAGCTGCGTGGCGATTTGAGCTTATTGTATATGAGTTTTTCTGCGTAGAGGGGACTTCAAGCTTCTCAGCAAACAGTATATGCCAATAAGAGGATTCTCTGAATGTGAGAGGGTAGGTTCCCAACTCACTTATTTCTTTTTTAAGGATCATGAATATGGGAATCTTAATTCAGTAATAATCCTGTTGTGTGTTGCCTGCTTTTTTCTTGTAAGTTCTTTTTAAATTAGCCTTTCTCACATCTCTGTGTTAACAGGTATGCTAATGAGGGAATTCTTTGAAACCCAGGGTGTTACAATACACCCTTACAAGAATTCTCCTACGATATTCCTAACGGCAGTGCCCTACAATCATTATGAATGGACTTCCAAAATATGCTCCGTGTTTTAGGATTCCCTCATGTTTCCTGTGTCTGGGGAGTAAACGCGTCTCCACGGTGTCAGTTCACTGCCTGGAACCTGATCCCATTAAGTTGAACACATGGGGTGTTGGTAACCGTAGGATACCCGAGCATCAGCTGAGACACGAGGAAGTAAGATTACAGTAAACAAGACGAGCGGAAAAAAAGTGACGAGCGTGTACAGACGTGGAGCTTTAAGCATTTACGGGGAACTGCTTCATGGAGCCAGATTAGCATCGGTATTTACCACATCGGACAGCTTTTTGTTTACGTGTTATTTTATTTTAAGTGAAAGCACTGTGAATGAGATGAAGGGCAAAATCCCATAAAGGGACAGGCCCTACAACAAATAGTTAACCTCTTGGCCAGATGGCACAACTTGAGGCTATTTATCAAGATCTGAGGGTAGAATTTGGGACAAGGAACATGAGGTCCAATGCCAAGAATAAGACAGGAAACTAACAGTGAGGAGACATGGCTTTATCCCGCTTGAATAAATACAGCAGTGTTTAAAGTGCAGCTTCTTGTATTAACTAGGAAATCAACCTAGTTCCTTAAATTGTATTCCACAGTCAGGAGGAGTTGGGACTGGGGATGGGAATTGGGCAAAAGTGAACATACGTTTTGGCGACAGTGTGGAGTCTTTTTTTTTTTTCATTTTATTTCCTCTTCTTTTTTTCTTTTCTCCCCTGTCTCTCTCTGTATTCTTCCTTCCTCTCTCCTTCCCTTCTTTCCTTCCTTCCTTTTCCTTCCTTCCTTTTCTTTCCTTGCCCTCCTCCCCCTCCCCCTCTCTCTCCCTCCCTCCCACCCTTCCTCTTTCTCTCTGCTGCCTGCCTGTCTTCCTTCCTTCCTTCCTTCCTTCCTTCCTTCCTTCCTTCCTTCCTTCTTCTCTACACTTTCTTCTAAGAAGATGTGGGCTGGAAAGAAATGACAGTGCCTTAACCAAATGATAAGAAAGTAAGGTAAAGAGGAAAGAAGACAGGTCAAGTGTTTAAACCAGTCTAGGGTGCCAGGTCACAACAGATAGTTTAATAGCAGTGTCTCAAGTCCAAGAAAACTCTGAGACCAAAGAGAAGATCAGCAGAGTGGAAGTAGAGACTTACCCTTGAGACGCTGGCCGGGCCAGGTCTTCACTGGAACACAGTGGCAGAACAGATACAGCTTCTGTCTAGGAAACAGGCTTTAAGTCCAGGGGTGTGCTAACCAGCTGTGGGAGGATGCACTTAACTAGTCTCAGTCTGTGTTTCCTTAACTTAAAACCCAAGGGATTGGATTTGCTTCACAGAACTCGTTGTTTCTTTGTCCCCAAGGAAGCCGCCATATTTAAAAAAAAATCTCTTTATGTTTTTCTTTTTACCTTTACAAATCTTTCAAAACTTAAACACTCAAATCCTTCAATTCGTCATAACTTAAATACAGTTTCTCCCAGAAAGCCTTCCTTACTAATTTGTCCCAATTTGCAATGATCTCCTCACTTCCAAACCCCAGGATCAGCCACCAATGATGCCTGCAGTTTAACTGTCAAGTAACTATGTGTTGCATTGTATTGATTTCACTGTTACCTATATCTCCTTGTGTATCTTGTTCTGTTCTTTAATTTTAGGTCATGAGGACTACGGAGGTATTTAGGGCAGGGAGAGTTTCATGGACTTTTTTTTTTCACTGAAGACCTCTACCATGACCTTTGGAGAGAATACATTCTTCATTAAATATGTTACTTTTTCATGTGTTGAACTGTCAATCTGGAAATCTCACATATTTCCACCTTAAGCCCATTTTTATAACTTAATAAAGTGCCCTCTTTTGGAAGCTCACAGATATTCTACTGGGGAAGAAACAAAAATCTCTGTTGTTTATTTTGGATTTGTATCTCCTCTGTTAAAACCCCATCAGGGCCAGCCCCTTGCCCTACTACAGCCAGCAATGTTTTGTACACACATGGACTAAACATGTTGGGTAAAACCAAATGGATCATCAGGGACATCAGGGACAGTCTATATACCCCAGGAAAGTCATCTTCAAGGCGTTTTTTTTTTTTTTTTTTTTTTTTTTCCATGAACCTGATACCCACTTGTGGAGTACATTACTAAATTAGCTGGGTAAGTTACAGTTGATCCTGAAAAAAATAATACAGCTCCATCCTGAATAATGTGTATTTAATAAATGCTGATTTGATGAGCCACCAGGGTTCTCATTTGTAACGCTGTGGGAATACCAAACACCTCTTTTGATGATCCTTGATTCAACAGAACCAGTCTTAGGATGGTATTAGCTGAGTGGAGCACACGCACATTTAATCATGGGACCCTGATTTTCAAAAATAGATTTTTAGTTTCATTGTGTCATGAGCACATTAATTATATGTGATTGTTTGGTTAGTAAGTCTCCACTTTGCTGGAGTACAGGCTCTGTGGAGGCAGAGGGTGTATCTAGTCGATTGCCACCATATCCTGAGTATGAGTTAGGTGTCTCGCTTAAGGCAAAATGTTAACTTTTAGGTTTATCTTCAAAGTATAATAAAAAATTATATCACATATTTGTGATGCTGCACTTCTAAATACTAGCAAGGCTGACATTTGTTAATGACTGTTAATCATTATGCTTCCTTTCTGGAAGATTGTCTTTACCCAGTTATCATTTGGGTCTTAGCTTTTTTATTTATGTGATGCAGTTCACTCTTTTTCTGTGAGTATTTCAATGTTTTCCAGATTTCTTTTGTTTTTGTTTTTGTTTTACTTTTGTTGTATGATACCTTTTTGAAACGGACATATTTTAATTTATCTTCATAGTTATGGATCTTTTCTTTGGTGGTCTCTTTCACTGTCTTAAGTGCAGAATCATGAGTCCTATACAGTCCAGCCTTGCTGGGTGGGGGTGGGCCACTTGTGCAGACCTAGAGGTGGCCCATTGAGGCAGTTTCAAGGAAGTAGAAAAAGCCAGCTCAGGCTGAAAAGTTCTGGGTCCGGGAGGATGTGTGACAACAGAATTAGAAGGACAGTCAGAGGTTGGGGCGCCTGGATGGCTCAGTCACTTAAGCGCCTGACTCTTGACTTTGATTCAGATCATGATCTCATGGTTCGTGAATTCAAGCCCCCATCAGGCTCTGTGCCGACAGGGCAGAGCCTGCTTGGGATTCTCTCTCTCCTTCTCTCTCTCTCTGCCCCTCCCCTGCTGTCTCTCTCTCTCAAAATAAATGCAGCCGACTAAATGAGATTCTTGGGCACAGGCACGGAGTTGCTAGAATACCATCCCGGTCCACCTCTTCTACCTTTGGGGTCTTTGACAGGGCGGATAGCTGTGTAGATTCATGTATAGTCTGTGTCCAGAGCATTTTCTGATGAATAACAATGAGTTGGAAACAAAACAAAGGTTTCCATTTGTTTCCCATAGAAATGAATCCATATTTCCTTGAATTAAAAATTGCCCTGAATAAAAAGATGCAAGTTTTTTTTTGGGGTGGTGAGCCCAACGGCCTGTATTCAACTGAATACACATAGCACCTGGAAAATGAGTCTCTGATTTTTGGACTGGGACTTTGTACTGGACTCTTCACATGGCTTTCCTCCACCTCCTTAGTTTTGTGTGGCTATAAAAGCATATTTTATTTATGTTTGCTCAGGTAGGCTGCGTATTCCTGAAAGTGTTAGAACTCGGACTAATTATCATAATCATTGTGTAATTATTGAAATGTTGCCTGTTCTGACTTTAAGGTTTTTGTTTTGCTTTGGTTTTGTTGTTGTTGTTGTTGTGTTTTTGCATTTCTGCTCTGGCTTTACATTTCCTATATCTGTAAGTTGTGCATGTGCCTAATGAGGGTAGTTACTGCTTCACCTACACTAATGGGGGATTCGGGAGAGGGCCCCCAGGCAAGAATGCTGTTTTAGTGGTAACCTTTGGGTTGTAATTGGATACCATTTATCTCCCTTGGGCCACCCTTTGTACATACTGTTGAAAGCGGATGGTTTCATCTTGACCATCCTGTAGCTTCCGGGGAAGGAGTTCTGTACTGTCGATTTAATGTTCATCACCTCCAGAAGTGCAGTGCTCAGAACATCCCACACTCTCTTGCTGGCTCTTGGAGCTGCTGGCATCTGGTCCTCCCCTTGATTGTACACTCAGAGGTACTTAACCCTTCGTGTAGGGAACAGTCATTTTTCCAGTTTTCCCTCAGGGAGGGTGAAGTGGGGGAAGTGGAATCCCTACTTGTCGTACTAGTGGGTGAGGACTTTTGGAAGGAGAAGCCTCTGCCCCTCACCGGCTCACGAATGGCAGCTGACAAGCCTCTGTAGGTATAAGTAAAAACACTTGGCAGTTCTTAACTTTTTCTTATTTCCTTGCAAAGAGGGAACAGGAAGTGTGGGGAAAGGACCCTCCAAGCATCAAGAGATCTCAGTTCTCTTCATTTGTGTTACTTAAGTATATACAGGCTTGGCCAAAGAAGCAAAAACATCCAAAATCGCAGTAGCCTGAATAATAGAGATATTTATTTTTCTCTCTAATGTGTTAGGGTGCACAGCATGGGGCGGGCGTGGTGGCCTCATCATGGACTGGGATCCCTATCTGGTGGCTTCTCATGGTCCAAGATGGGAGCTCCAGCCCTGCTGATCGTTCTTGTATTTCAGCTGTCATGGTGAAGGAAAGGGGAGGAAAAGTTCCTTTCCAGGGAACGTCTTCAAAATTGTATTTGTTGTTTTCTCTTACATTCCAGTGGGTGAAATTTACTCGGTGGCTTCCCCTTGCTACAGAACCTGGCTGGGGTGTATAGTCTCTACTCTAGGGGATCCTGGTCAAGCCTAGTATTCCACACTTGTATTACTTTGCCAGTTTCAGTTTTTGAAGGCGAGAAACACGCCTTATTCTTTTTCTACATTTCCCGTTGCTCCTTGCAAAAGCCAAACACATTCCAAGGTTTTACTTAATGATGGATTAATGAATGGTTTGATTTGTCTTGATACCCTCTGTCCAGAAAATTTGGAATAGGAATATTTTGGAGCTGTCAAGCTGGTCCAAGAAAACCTCACTTTTGTGGAACTCAGCCACATTTATCAGGTGTGTGTGTACTTTTGTTGAGTAGAGGAGCATCACCAGATTCGGCAGTTCACAAGGACCGATGGCATCAGAATACATGGTTCAGGTCAAGTGAGAGTAGTTACATATTCACTCCCTAGTGATCTGCTTCAGCTTTGCCTCACGTGGGTTACTCCGAGAATAGAGTCTTAACGTAACCTCTTTGGGTCCAGTGGACAACAGATTACAACTAACTTGTTCTAGCTCAGAGATTTAGTTTTGCAGCCACATGTTGGACTTCCACAGCAGGAGAAGTTTACGAATTTATGAAAGCAGAGGAGGAGAAAACTTTTGCAAATAATGTTCCAAAAGATGGCAAATAGCTTAGGCTATAAAATGCATTGAATCCTTGAGTTTCTTGAAGATGCATCCTATGACTTTACAGAGTCAGGGTATAGGGTTGGAATCTCACCAGTAACCATAGCAAACTGTACAGCCTTGGGAAAGTCACACAACCTCTCCGTGTTTGGTTTTCTCATCCACAGATGGAGAAAAGAAATGTATTAGCCAGTGCCTCATTCGTAATGAGGATCTGGGATGCAACGCAACTGATTTAACTCATTGGCAATAATTTTGGAAGAGGAATTGATGAACGGAAATCTAAAGCTTGTAATATGACCTAGGCTTTGTGACTTTCTCATTTCTTACTTCCACTTTTTCTGTTCTATTTATCAATAACTGAATGCCTTGATGACTAATGAGAAAAACTTAAGGAAGTAAGACATATTTAAAACCTAAAGCTTTCCTTTTGCTTCTAGGAAACTTGGGGGGGGGGCGGTGAATGGAACAGGTCCCAAGAAAACTCAGTCCCTGGTCCATCATCACTAATACAATGGTTGACATTCCTGAAAGTAAAGCCTGAAATTTCTGATATTAAATCTGATGTGTTTCCTCTTTCTAATTGCTCCAAATATCCTTATCTATGGGAGATAACCTGATCCATGAAGGTAGAGAGATTAATGTAGGCAGTGTCAGAGAGAGATGGGGAACGGTAAGATCGGAAGTAATGATACTTATTTAAAGGTGGAGAGGACAGAACAACTATAAGGGAGACAAAGTGGGTGGAAGAGTGAATGTCCATCATGAAGTGGAGACAGCAGATAAAATTTGTGGCTCATGGAGGCTTTGGAGCGCTCTGAATAGAAGAAAATGGCAGGAGCTGGAGAGAGTAAGGTGGTATCTTCCAGAGAAGCCTATCATTGTGGGTGTGAGAATTGGAGGGGTCCATATGCACATATCTGGCTCCGCCCAACCCCAGTCTAAGGTCTTAAGGGAGGGGCGCTTTCTTTTGTTTTTCTCTTTGTCTCTAGTGCGTAGCACAGTGGGTCTCTTTGTGGAATAAATAAGAATGTCTCATGTGGCTGGTTTCTGTGCCATCCTGGGTACCAATCCCAAACTTGGATGCGTTCTCCACTGCCTGTAAGAACATTCCATCTAAATTCCACGCAGAATGGACATACGTTTTCAACTTTCATTTTCTAGTTTCTTCAACTGTAAAGGGCACGTCGCTAAGTCACATCTCATTGCTCCTGCCTGCGTCTTGCGCCACTGTGTTTTTTTTTCCACTTGTGTGTTTTTCCCAGCCTAGATGCATCACCCCCAGCTTTCTGGCTACGCTCAGATTTAACAGCATACCACGCTGAGTTGTCATTTATCAGAAAAATTGTCAGTGTTTCATGTTCGGTACTTGAGTTAAGAGAAACGGATCCGATCGGTGTTCGCCAAAGATTCTTTCTAAGAAAACACCCTTCTTAACATTGGTAATTTACGGGGCGCACAGGCAGATCATGTTCAATATCTGTTTTGCAGAAGCATAAACTGTTTTATGAGTCTGTGGCCTCGCCATGGTACACGGCAGAGCAGAACAGGCTTATGTTGGTGGGATCAGTTGAATAACAATCTGTGTGGACCCCTCCTCTTTCAGTTTTCAGTGTTTGGAGAGCTGGCATTTTATCGTTTGAGCAAATGAAGGATGAATGACCTACAACGTATATTAAACTTCATGGTTTGTCCAGGAAACCCGAGCAAGGAACTATAAATTGATGATCTGCCTCCCTGTGGGTCAGATAACTTACGATCTGTCATGCGGTGAATGAAATGCTGTGGTTAAGGGGGAATATTATGCTGGTTATGCGCAGATGTTTCTTACATTGAAAAATGGGTTTATTAATGGCATGCTTATGAAGAAAGTTCTAATCAGGGATTCTGTTACCGTATTTAATTAACTAGTCAGGCTTTGAAGATCCATGAGGCTCAGATCCAGAAATGAGTGATAATCAATTTTTGGCTTTGCTCTGCCCATAGCTAAGAAGGGAATGGCGGCAGACCTCAGAAAACTCAATCAAAAGACTAGATCGATATTTTATTTGGTCTTTGGTCATGAGTAATCTAATGGGAGGAAATACACACATGTCCTCCTTGATTTCTGTTTCGTTCTACACTTGTATGATTTTCAACGGGGTGCAGAAGAGGGGTGAAGGTGGTAAAGAGTATTCGCTCATTTGGTCATTGCAAGATGACAGTTACATGCCGAGAGTACGCAACGAGTGTTTGCCACTAAACTTCACATTAATGGCTCTGTAACAGAGGATGCATGCACCATCGACAGAACCTTAAGAAAATAGACTTGAAACTTTAGGGGCAATGATCGGCTTATTGCTATAATTATGGAACTAGCTTCATCCCTTTACTGATACAATGCATGAATTAGAGTCTACATACACTGGACCGTAATGAAGGCCACAGGTGGGAAGATATTTGCTCTCATATTAACATATGCAGAGGTATGCAGTGGTCAGCCTAATGGTGGGAATGCCAAGTGGTAGGCAGTATGAATTTGATTTTCATTTCTATTATTTATTTATTTTTAAAATATTTTAATTTTCTTAAATGTTTATTTTTAAAGAGAGAGAGAGTGCGTGCGTGCTTGTGCACACGATTGGGGGAGGGGCAGAGAGACGGAGACAGAGGGTCTGAAGAGGGCTCCACCCTGACAGCCTGATGTGGGGCTCTAACTCACTAACCAGGAGATCAGGATCTTAGCCACAGTTGGATGCTTAACCGACTGAGCCACCCAGGCCCCCCTGCGGCCTGCATTTTAAATGCCGTGTTTTTATGGATTTTACTTTGTGGCAAAGCCAGCATTTTGTAGAACAATTAAATGGCAATGGCTCTTGTGTTAGAGGAAGATATTGGAAGATTTTTCTTTTGTCCCTTTGGAAAAAGCCTTTATTTCATCAATGATGGCACTTGAAGATGTCATCCAAAGGAAATGAGCCTGGCATGACCAGGGAGCACCTTGAAGGAGGCTGGTGGGCAGTGTCAGTGACAGTTCTCTCTACAAGAGATTATTTAGCTCTCGTGTGATTCTGAGCTGTTATGTTCAAGCCTCATTTTTGTTAAAGGCTAGAAAACTAGAGACTTTTTTGCTACTTAGGGAAAAGAGACCTGTATTAAATTTGGTGTTGGGGTATACCTTCCTAGTTAGGAATGCCCAATCTTCATCCCTGCACCCATTTCCAAACTCAGAGGCAGGTCCCAAAGAGCTACTCTTAGAAATCAAAGTGGATCGGCTTAGATCAGAAATGTAAGGCTTTATATTTTTCCAGAACCGGAACTATTCTAAGACCGTGGCCTCAAAGTCAGTTAGCCAAGCAAGAGAATCGTACTTACAGAGTTATAGCAACATTTTAATTCTCCGCATGTTGAAAATGATAAAGCTTAATTGTATTACTGAGACCACACGTGACAAGTACACACTTGAAGATTAGGAAAGTTTTAGGTGAGATAAATATTGAGATCAAGTGGATGTTCTTTACTCGACATGGCCTGAGATTGGACTTGCTAAGAAGACTCTGAAGGGCAGTTGACATGATTGAATGTGCATCACTGAGAATTTCTCAACACCCTTGGGCGACCCATTACTATGGGCTGTTTGCCACGGTGTTACTTAAATCAGAGTTAGGGAACCAAAATAAACATGTACATATTTCTTAGAAGTGACTTTAAAGACTTCTGCTATGTATATTTATTCATTTTACATCTTTATGTATATTTGTATAAATACTAAAATGAAGGGGCACCTGGGTGGCTCCGTGGGTTAAGCTTCTGGCTTTGGCTCAGGTCATGATCTCGCAGGTCATGGGTTCGAGCCCCACATCAGGCTCTGTGCTGACAGCTCCGAGCTGGAGCCTGCTTCGGATTCTGTGTCTCCCCCTCTCTCTGCCCCTCCCCCACTCATGCTTTGTCTCTCTCTCTCTCTGTCTCTCAAAAACAAATAAACATTAAAAAATTTTTAAAAATACTAAAGTGAAGATAGGTGTACGTACATTATTTTATAAGGAATGCATCATTTAATGCACTGCAACATTCAGTAAACGATTGATTTAAGCACGTGGCTGTGGCACTACAAACTTTTCATTTTCTGCTTTAAAGGTCATGGGTTCAACTTTTTCTCTCATCTTTCTTTGAACATTTTACCTGAAAATTTTTCAGCATACTTGAAAATAAAGATACTAGTATAGCAAACCTTCAGATACTCTATATTCAACAATGCACATTTATTTCTTAACAAAAGTTATTGGGATTTTTGGTCCTGTGACTTTCTTCAGGATCTTGAATCCTGTACTATTTCTTGAAATGGGTTAAATATGCTCATTTATCCATGGAATGTCTTCACTTTGAAATCTTATCTACAAATTGCCAGAAAGTAGGGGTGCCTGGGTGGCTCAGTCGGTTGAGCATCCGACTTTGGCTCAGGTCATGATCTCGTAGTTCATGAGTTCGAACCCTGTGTCGGGCTCTGTGCCGACGGCTGGGAGCCTGGAGCCTGCTTCGGATTCTGGGTCTCCCTCTCTCTCTGTCCCTCCCCCACTCATGCTCTGTCTGTCTCTCTCTCAAAAATAAATATTAAAAAAATGAAAACAAAACAAATTCCCAGAAAGTAGAAATGCCCTGCAGATCATATAAATATTACTATTGATAGTTTGACTAAGTATTGCAACATTTTTTGTAATAACAGTAAAGAAAATGGATTATTCTTAATAATATTTTTAATAATATTCTTCTGAAACAGTTTTCTATAACTGGATCAGGGAAAATTATGATGAGGTCATCTGCATTTTATGCCGTTACCGATTTTTAAGTACACTTTTAATCGTTACATTAAGATTTTATTGCTCTGTAACAGATGTGGTGTTTTCTTTATAAGCACATCAACATCAACCTGAAGACGGATGGGAGCAGATAAAACATTGTCTCGTGTTCTGCAGAAATTAGATGTTTGATTTCATCCTCAATGGCCATGCTTGCTTGTTTTAAGAAAAAAACATTCTTCAGTATCGAGTACACATGCCTCTCTCTATGGAATGGTAGCAAACGGATATTTGGAAAGGATAAGAAAATGTATTATTGAGTGAATAAAGGATGATTCCTCAGGAAGCTTCATTTGAAGAAAATTTAAAGTGCTTAATTAAAGTTTAATTACAATAATCTGTGTTTATTGTGATTGTAAAATGCAGGATAATAGTGATTCCACCGTATTTTAAGGCTTGATACACATTAATGACCTAAGACCTGATTTTAGCAAAATGGAATCCACAGTTTTCTTATTGGACCCAAGTAAATGTATTAGGCGAACTAATTGCTTTCAATGGATGCTTTTTTTTTTTTAAAGAAATACACATCTTTTAATGTTTATTTATTTTTGAGAGAGAGAGAGAAAAACAGAGCACAAGTGGGGGAAGAGCAGAGAGAGAGGGAGACACAGAGTCCGAAGCAGATTCCAGGCTCCAAGCTGTCAGCACAGAGCCCGACGCGGGGCTCGAACCCACGAAACCGTGAGATCGTGACCTAAGCCAAAGTCGGACGCTGAGCCGACTGAGCCACCCAGGCGCCCCTCAATGAATGCTTTTGATGATACACTTTGTTAAAAGAGAGCAGCGATACTTTTTCTAGTTGTTTTTCCCATCCCTTACTATATACACTGTTAGATTTTAATGGTTTTTAGGCATTAAAATGTATTCATATGTTTAAATTAATATTCCAGTTTGTGATCTAACTTATTAGAGGAAGAATGTGGAGATCAGTCCTCTGCGTGAGGAACAAGGCTCCGGGGGCTTCCCAACTGTGCAAAACCTTAGATATTACATGAGGAAAAAGGACATGTTGAGTCACATCTTAGATAAAAGGAGCAGCGGAAGGGGGCGGAGTTTGGTTCACACCATGGGGTGTGACCAAGACGTGGACACCTCGAGTCAGGACTAGGTGTGGGTTCTGGTTTCACCACTTTGTGGGTGCTTAGACCCCCTTCTGTTTGCCTCAAAGTTTCCATGAGGTTCCCACCTAAACATGTGTAGATATCATCTGCCATGTCATAAACTCCCAGTGGACACTAGGACTTGGTGGTAACGTTTGCCTTGATATTGAGACTGTGACCCTTGGCCGTGATGGACCCTCTTTCTCGCTATGCTGTGCCATCATTTCTTTCGTGAGTGCGGACCCTCATGGTTACAAACTGCCCAGGTCTGCATGTGTTCTGACTGTGTGACATGCGGGTACCGAGGCCAGTGAGGCCAGGGACTGCCTGGACATGGCTGAGAGGAATGGCATTTGGATGACAGAGGGTTTGGGAGGCAGCAGTGGTCACTTCTGGCCAGAAACCCTACGGACTGTATCCTGAGCACACTTCTCAGGGGGCAGTACCTGTCTTTTATTCTGGTTTCTTTTTATGAGAAATTAGAAACTGCCCTCTTTGCAGGGAGGTGGGGGGGTCTTCTGAAGATAGGCTCTCCTAGGGGAGCCCGTTTTAGGGGTCTTGAAATGTATCAAGGGGACCTTGAAGGTACATCTAAGAACTTTGAAGTGTGTGGCATGGAAGTGTAATCTCTCTCTCTCTCTCTCTCTCTCTCACACACACACACACACACACACACACCACAGCCTTGAATGTAGCTAATTATAAAGCTTGGCTGGCACTTTACCAGTGTTAAATGTTTATTTTCCCCCATTTGCTTTCTGAAAGTTTAACTGAGAAAATAGTCACCACAATAGCACTGGACTGATAACTAAGCCCTGGGGAAGCTTCACTGTACAAGATGGCGTGGACTCCATTCCTCCCAGTACAACACTGATACAAACAGATGCCCAATGGAGGTGTATCCACTCCCACCTCATACTTGTTTCTCGGTATGATCAAAATAATGGAGTTTTGTGTTTGTAGAACGCGTTTCAGAACTGACTTTTAGATCACTCAAGAAAGAGCCCTGAGTGAGCTTGGTAAGTGGTAGCTGTTATCCCTCCTCCAGGAAAAAGTCAGAGAAAAGAAGTCAGAGCTGGCCCAGAGTCACTTAGTATAGCTCAGACGAGGACTCTGAAGAAAATGCAGGACTGGTGAGCCCCGAGCTCCCTGCCAGTTTACCCGTGACTGCAAGCAGTCGTATGCATGACGCTCAACAACTGACTGGGGAGAAGGAACCCTGATGGTAGCATTTCCTGGTTTCTGAAGGATGCTTACTTCCCCCATGGCTGGTTCCAAGCTACCAACATGATGTTCCTGAACACAGAGTTGGGGAGAGATGTGTACCATTGACCCTCGAGGGCTGTTGCAAGATGGTTGCCACAAGATGGTTGCCACATAGTATTCCTTAAACCCAAGAGTAAACCTTTCTGGATCGTTAGCTGGTCGTTCCCTGGATCTTTATCGGGTCATTTCCAAGAGCAACATGGTGTACAAGAAGTAGGGTGTACGGGGTCTGTCAATAAAATAGGTAAATGGTATGTGTCAAGGGGTGCACCATGCTGGAGTTAGGCACCGGTTGTCTAGCGGTTGCTATACAAATGCCAGGTGGCTGAGATCACTTAAGGCTGGATGAGCAGGGTTTGGACTAAACCTGGAATTGAAATAAGTAGAAATCTGCAGTGTGCAGATGGAGTCATGAGGGCAGTCCCCACCCTCCTTTTCTAATCTGGATCATTCTTTCTTTTTTTTTTTTAATTTTTTTTAATGTTTATTTATTTCTAAGACAGAGAGAGAGACAGAGCATGAGCAGGGGAGGGGCAGAGAGAGAGGGAGACACAGAATCTGAAACAGGCTCCAGGCTCTGAGCTGTCTGCACAGAGCCCGACGCCGGGTTCGAGCTCACGGACCGCAAGATCATGACCTGAGCCGAAGTCGGACGCTTAACCGACTGAGCCACCCAGGTGCCCCTAATCTGGATCATTCTTTCGAACTTGTCACTGGACCTTGTAGTTCAGATACTACTTCATTTGTACTTTCCAAGGGACCGTGTGGTTTTGAGGAAAGAGCGCGGAGTCCCCAGAAGGTCTGGGTGAAAGAGCTGATTTGTGACCTTCAGATAGAAGGTGTTGGGCAAGTCCCTAAATGTCTTCACTTGTCTGAATCCAACTTTTCTTCACATATGAAACAGGTGTAGTCCTTTAGAAAAGTTGTGGCTTACTTCCCAAGATTGTTTGGAGGACAAGCAAGATATCCCAATGACAAAAATCAGCTCACAAGTGTACCATGCTGTAATGCTGCAGCCGCATCCGTTAGTGCAGATATAATGATGTTGGTGGGGCTGATGGCGGTGATGGTGGTGGCGACGATGGTGATGGCATGGTGGTGTTGATAATACAGACGCTGGTAGTGATGGTGGTGTTGATAATACAGGCAGTGGTGGTGATGATGATGATGATGATGATGGTAGTGGTGACGGTGGTGGTGATGGTGGTGATGATGATGATGGTGATGGTGGTGATGATGATGGTGATGGCATAGTGGTGGTGATGATACAGGCAGTGGTGGTGATGATGATGATGATGGTAGTGGTGCCGGTGATGGTGATGGAGGTGATGATGATGGTGGTGGCAGGACGGTGTTGATACTACAGGCACTGGTGGTGATCGTGGTCATGATGATGATGGTGATGGTGGTGATGACGATAGCGATGGCATAGTGGTGGTGCCTGCAGTACTGCTGCCGATGGCAGGATCTTCATAAATACTCTAGTTTCAACTGCCCACCGGTCTTTCAGGTTCAAAAGTAGCAAATCGAGTCTCTAGTTGCACTTGCACGAGTTTGTAGAACAACACGGGCAAGGAATCCTGACACAGGTGGCCCTCCTTGGCGCAGTCTCCGAGGCCCTGTTCCACATCACGGGGCAGAGGCGCTGACGGCAGCAGCATTCCCTACAGCAATCAGAGATTTACTAACGTACCGTGTGGTCTCTCTTCCCCTTAGTTGACTTTTGTGTGTTGTAACACTCCCATAAGGTGAAAAAGAAAGAAAAAGAAATTATTAGGGAAGAGATCGTGTTCTATATAGAAAACTATGGCCGTGCGGGAAAGAAAAGTTGCCTGACATTTACAAATGTCCTGCTCACCGCTCCTGATGTGGTTCCACGCCTGACGTAAGGGATATTAGACAAACGGAACCTGGCTGCGTGTCTGTGTCTGTGGAGAGCTGCACATGTCTTTCTTACCATATAGGAACTTTGTTTACACTTTAATCGATGCTGTAATTGTGCTTCATTTTCATTCCCTATCACTGTATCACTTAAAAATGAGAAAAATTTAAAAATCTGTCTTTTTCCAGTACAAATTTTAAAAAGACTAAATTGTGTCCTTGTTATTTCCACAAGTTACAGGAGGATGTCGGGGATGGGTGAATATGATGTTTGCATGTGCGCGCACGTGTGCGAATGCGCACATACATGCACTTTATCAACGGTGAGTCATTTCGTTTAGGAGAAAATGGTAAAGAGGGTAATCAATCAGAATAACTGTGACACCATGACAGTACATCCCAATGCCAAGTACACCTTATAATAGAAATCAGGGTTTTAAATGGTTTTTTTGTTGGCTAGGAATGGTCCAGGATATCTGTCTTTTTTTCTCGCCAAGATTAAATGATAAGGTATGATGATTACTTATTGGTTGCAATTTATTTGCTGTCAACTGGTTTTTGTTTGGTCAGATTTTACATTCTCCTCACGCAGATTTCCAGTCTTGCTGGTGAAGTCTGTGCTCCTTTTCAGAGATTAATATTGCCTAACATGTATGGTTATAAATTTTGATATGTCTTTCTGGGCTTATATCAATCAGGAGTTTTATAGCTGTTAATAAAAAAATAACTACTGCATAATCTAATTATGAATTTTAGCTCATCGATTTACCTTAAAAACGTTTAGCATACAAAAAAAATTTCTTTTGTCCAAGAAGACCTTGAAAAGTTTGTTTATATTTTGAGGCATAAGCTAACTCATGGTGAATTATATTTCATGTAATCTTTTAATGCCATAGTACTTTCTCTTATCATTTCATATAATTTATAGTATCTAAACCTGTGCATTTTTATGCTTTTTTTAAAATGCTATTTTAATGCTAGAGAGTATTTACAATACTGAAATGCCCGGAACATGGCATGTATCCCCATCTGTTCAGGCTTACTTTTATGTCTTCCGGGAGTGTGTTACAATTTTCCTCATATAGGTTTTGGAAATTTGTTGTTATATATGTGTGTGTATATATATGTATATATATATGTTATATATATATATGTATGTATATATATGTATACATATATGGGCATTCACACCTTTGTGAAACACTTTTTTTCTATAATTCTGAAACACGGTACATTTCTTTATTATCTATTTCTCTCCCTAAAAATTATAGTCTGAAGGGAGAACTTGTTTTGTTCAGTGTTGGATCCCCAGTGCTGTTCACAGCCCATGGCACACAATAAATACTGCAGCTGTCCTCGTGGCATCCATAAAAGAAAGTACACATCAGCTTCCTCCCTCCCTGCCACCCCTCCCGAGCACACCCCTACCTTCGGGCGGGGTCTTAGGTATCTCCACAATTGGTCTTTACTTATATTTAAGGGAAGTTTATTATAATTAACCTTGAGCAAATAAATTCTAGAGCAGAAATTGCAGACTGGTAACTTACGGCAAATTCGGCAGACGTCTTTGATCCTTCCCTGAACGAGGTGCATATATGTCTTTTCTAGGTAGGTGGTCCCCGCACGAAGCCGGTGATCTCCCCGACTTCCCTGGGTAGGCTGGCAGAGCTGGTGGCCCCAAGCCTCCCCCGCCCCAGGTGCGTGACCACATGACACCAGGTGCTTCCTGCGGGCGGCCCAGGCACGTCGAAGCCCCGACGTCTCCTCTTGTGTGACCCTTCGCCTGGATTCTTGCCCTAATCGTTCATCGGTTCTGGCCTCGGAAAGCGTTTGCATTTTCTGTCTGATCCAGCGAGCTGGGTGTTTACACAAAACAAAGAGAAACTGGCTTAAATTGAGAGCCTGCCGGGGGTCAGGTGATTCTCGGAATGTTACCTCAGTTAATTCTCACAGTGACCCCAGAGGGCAGGCCTCCTGTCTCTGTGTTCCTGAAGAAAAAAAAAAAAATCCCAGCAAGACAAAACACAGCACAACACACCCTAGATCCCTTTCCCAGGCAGATTTCCAAACACCTCCTTATGCTTAGTGGTGGCTTAATAACGTAAGCAAGGGCAACTGATTGTCTTACTTCTAAAATTAGTGGGTGCTTTGTCTTCTGAAAACCTTGAGATTGACTCTTGACTCTCACGAATCAACTCAGAAACATGTATTTGTTGTGCCTCTTTATATTCTCAGTACCTGACATAATTCCCTCCACATGGAGGGAAATTCCCGGAAATAAAATAAAATAAAATAAAATACGCTCAATCAAGAGATGCTGCTGCTGATTCTGTGATAAGAGAGGCCGATAGGAGAGGCATTTTGATTCTGAAAAGGTGATATATCGTGGTAAACGTATGGGTCGCATCACTGATGATTTTGTCCGTGATACGAGCTTTTCAAACGAGAGCAGCCTAGACAGGCTGAAGGTACAGGGAAAGCTAGGCGGGAAGGCATAGAGAGAAGGCAAATTTGAATTTAACCACAAACAAATGGGCCTGGCAACTTTTCCATGGAACCAGAGTCTCACCTGGGTGTCCGGGAAAAGGGGGTGTGCGTTGTGTGCCTGAAACCACACACGTGAGAGCAGAGGGTCCGGTGTGGCCCATGTGCTCAGCCCTTCTGAACACAATGCAGGGAACCTCTACGAAATATCCGGTATGATCTGGGGCTTTATGTTTATTATTTTTCTAAAGTTTATTTATTTTGAGAGAGAGAGAGGTGTGTGCAAGCAGGGGAGGAGCAGAGAGAGAGAGGGAGACAGAGAATCCCAAGCAGACTCCACGCCTTCAGCACGGAGGCTGATGTGGGGCTCGATCCCACAAACCGTGAGATCATGACCTGCGCAGAAATCAAGAGTCGGACACTTAACCGACTGAGCCAATCCAGTGCCCTGACGATCAGTGTCTTTAATCTTTGTCGCCAGCCCTGTCCTCATTCGCCTGGACTTGAGACTGACGAGGGTCATACAGCAGTCCGTGAACAGTTCGCCTCCCTCTCCTTGGCCTCCGCCTGGGGCCATTTCTCCCGTTGGATGCCCTGGCTTCGTGCTGGAAGCTTCCTAGCAGACGTGTGCTTCCACACGGCTCCTCACTCTACCCGTGACCGCCTCAGGTCAGACCTCTGTCTTGTACCTCGACGAGGCAGAGGCCCCCAGCTACTTCTTCTGTCTTGGTTTCACACCCACCCACCACTTAGCTGTCACAATAATTGACTCTAAGGACAGATCATTCTCCTGCCTCAAGCCTTTGGCGACTCTCCATTCTCCTTTGATTCCACCGTCCTTACTCTGCAACGAAAAGAGAGCAAGTAGCCACCGGCCGATCTTCTGTCTGGCTTCCCTCCCCCCTTCACTTTCTCTATCGTTGATCCTACCCATGATGCAATTGATTATTCCTCCCCCATTGAAAATCAAGGTGTGTATCCCATTATCCAAAAAGGTCTGACTACCCTGCCACGCCTCTTTCCAACTTGAATTCTGGGCTTCGTTCTCACGATTCTGAAAAAATCATATATATGTATATCTCCTACATGTATCACAGCAGTGCCGTATTGGTGGCTAGAGTCCCAGGTGAGGCAAGCAGAAAAATGCTCCCCCAAGGATATATCCATGTCTTAATCCCAGAACCTGCAAATATGTCCCTTGCAGATGTGGGTAAATTAAGGATCTGGAGATCTTGGATTATGTGGGTGGTTCCATTATAATCCAAAGGTCTTTATAAAAAGATGCAAGAGTGTCAGAGTGAGTGAGAGATTTGAAGACGGTGCCCCGCTGGTTTTGAAAATGGAAAAGGGGCCAGAAATCAAGAAATGCAGACGGTCTCTAGAAGCTGGAGAAGCAAGGGGGCAGATTTTCCTCCGGGTCCTTTAGAATGAACACAGTACCGGGGCGCCTGCATGGCTCAGTTGTTTGAGCGTCCGACTTCAGCTTAAGGCGTGAGATCATGGTTCGTGAGTTCAAGCCCCGCTCTGCATTGACAGCTCAGAGCCTGGAGACTGCTTCGGATTCTGGGTCTCCCTCTGTCTCTGCCCCTCCCCACCTCTCAAAAATAAATAAACATTAAAAAAATTAAAAAAAGAAAAAGAATGAATACAGTACTACTGACAGGTGGAGTTCCCCCCCCCCCCCCAGTGAAAACCCATTTTGGACCTCTCAATACCCGAACTATAAAATAATAAATTTTTGTTGTAAATTTGTAGGAATTTCTTAGAGTGGCAATGAGGAATCAATACAAAACATGTAGAGGAGAGAGTGAATATTTGATGTGTCAGCAATGACTGACAGAATGGAGCATGTGAAGGGGCATATTGCACTTTATGTCAAGTGCATGAGGGGACATCAGTCTTAGGAAGACAAAGAACATTGGAGCATTGCGTTAGTGTGTGGTGTCTGTGGGGAGGGGGGAGGGCTGGCATTGGTAGATGTCTGGGATCCAACTTTTAGAAGATTGAAATAACGGAAACAATTTAAAACACTGTGGAAAGAAAAAAACCAAACAAACAATACCACTCCCAGGACACCGGGAGGCATCAGAAAGTGATTCAGGGTTAAGAAATATCAGCCCGCAGAGCAACAGGAACTCTCATTCATGGCTGGTGGGAATGCAAACTTGTGCAGCCTCCTTGGAAGATGGTTTAGTGGTTTCTTACAAAACCAGACCGTCTTCCCACAAGATCCAGCCTTTGTGCTCCTTGCTGTTTACCCAAACGTGTCACGAAAACCTGCACGTGGATGTTTGTAGCAGCTTTATTCATAGTGGCCAACACTTGGAAGCCACCAAGGTGTCCTCCAGTAGGCAGATGGGGAAATAAACTGTGGCACGTCCAGGCAATGGACAGTTACTCGGTGCTAAAAAGAAACGAGCTATGAAATCATGAAAAGATATGCAGAGGACTAAGTGAAAGAAGTCAATCTGAAAAGGCCATGTACCGTAGGGGTCCAACTCTGTGACATTCTGGAAAAGGCAATAGTATGGAGACAGTCAAAAGACGGGTGGTTGCTAAGGGTTGTCAGGGGGAGGAGGGGCAGGGAGAAGGGATGAGTAGGCGGATCATGGAGGATTTGGGGGGCAGTGAAAGGGCTCTGTGTGATACTGTAATGGTGGACACAGGCCACCGTCCATCTGGCCACACCCGCAGAATGGACAACACCAAGAGTGAACTTTATATGAACTATGGACTCTGGGTGATGACGGTGTGTCAGTGGGGGTTGATCAACTGTAACCAATGTACCACTGTGGAGGGGGCTGTTGATAATGGGGTAACCTGTGCCCTGTGGAGGCCGGGGGGGGAATATGGGGAACCTCTGTTCCTTCCCCCCAACTTTACTGTGCACCTAAAACTGCTCTAAAAAATAAGTCTGGAAAAAAACAAACAAACATCTTAACAAATTGGAAAAATAGCTGATTTTGGTAATAACGCCAAGCAGAAGGGGAAACCGTGCGCCCAGATTCCCTGCAGCGGCATTGGGTGCAGGCTCTCTGGCCCCTCCGTGGGCTGGATAGTCTGGGCTTCTGTCTTCGGTGAACGCCCGCACGGCTGGAGCCGGATCCAGCTCTGGTCCACATCCATGACGGTGACAGGGCCAGCTGGCTGGCGGGCCAGCTCACTGTCTTTGGGCCCCCACGGCTTAGATTGCCAGTGGGCAGGGAGAGGTGGAGCATGTGAGCAATGAGGGGCGACAGCAGGCCTGGGGGCCGGTTAGCCACTGGCGACACGGCCCCTCCCCCATCTGCTGAGCCCCAGAGCTGCTGGGCTGCTCTTTCCAGCAGGGTCAGCCCCCTGGCAGCTGTGCAGAGGGCTCTCAGAAAGAACAGAGTCTTTGCAGTTGCCTGGTCGTCCAGCCCCACTGAACCCCGAGCTTTGAACTCAAATACCGCCTGTGGGTAAAGACACAGAGCGTGTGTGTGCTCAACAATATTAGAAAACGAGTCGCCAAGTGATACCGACACTTTACTTCGACTTAACACCTTGGACCTAAAGATGGGGTCTTTTGTTCCTTAAAGAAAGTAGAAAAATAGCTTTCCTCTCACCTGCTAGAGTACAAACAGAGTTTGAAATAGAAAAGCAAGCTGGCAATGTCCCATTTGCCGGGTGTGTTCCACCGTGACTTTTAACTAAGGCAAATAATAGGGAATCGTTTATAGCACGTTGAGATTATTCAAGTCATAATGTCTGTGGGTCTGTAATCGAAATGAACCAGATTGAAAGAGGAAAGTAACGATCATTGTTTGTCTTTATTTCATTATCCTTCCCTGAGCTCTGCCTTTCTTCCAAATATGCTTTTCCAATTAAAACACATTCATCGGATCCCTCCCTGCTAATGCTTTGAAAATGCATTACTGCATTTGGGAGAAAGCATTGCATTATTCTTCTCTTTTCCTCTTTGCCTCTTAACTTGCTCTCTGAGAATGCATCTCAAAGAGAAATACTCTTTCCACAGGAATAATGCATGGCTGAAAATGCACCTGATATCTTAGGCATTTGATAAAAACTAATTATGCGTTGGTACTGGGCATCGTGCCTGTGTCTTTTTACGGAAGCTTCTTCCTTGCCTTTTGTAATATCGAAATCACATCGACACCTTGATGAACACGTCCTCCTCGCTTTCCTTCACACACTCATTTTTATCCATTCTTTTTTTTTTTTTTTTAATATTGGGATTTCAAAGAATCTGTCTTTATCTGTTTTCACTCCACACAATCCCCTGGAGTAATTTCATCTTTTCCCTTGCTTCATCTTGCAAATCATACCTGGAAATTTCCTTCCCTAGGTCTTCAGCCACATCTGTCTCCTGTTTTCGACTCCTCTGCCCAACCATCTAGTAGACCCCTTTCTGTGGCCAGCTGCCTCAGTCTGAGATTGAACTCATGGCCCACCCCCCGCCTTCTGCCCCTTTGTCCCATGTATGAGTGGCCGGCCCTACCTGGCTCTGACTCCAGTGCCTCCTTCTTAATTCTCTTGTCACCCGGTCTTGCCCACTTTGCTGGCTCTTGACTGTTTCCTTCTCGTCAGTCGTCTGGTTGAGACTGTCACTCAAGTCTTCCTCATTTCCCTCTGGAATTGAGCAGTACTGTCTTCTAGTCTGGCTCCCCCCAGTGCATTCTCCATAGTTAGTCCAGAATTTTCCCACACATCCTACTATTTTTTATTTTTTGCTCTGTACATCTTCCCGTGATTCTGCATTGCCTAGGGGATGAATTCCTTCTTAAGCTTTGAAGGAAAGGCCTTTTATGATTCGACCCCTGACTATTTTTCTCCACCTCTCTCTCATGACTCCACAAGTATCGTCTGTCATTCTAACCACACCACATTTCCTGTGCTTTCCTCGTGGCTATTGTCGTGTGGGGAATGATCCTAAAGCAAGGAAGCCCTTGCTTCCAAGGGCTGTACCAGCCAGCGGGTCCCCAAGATGGCAGAACAAAAGAGCTCATGCACTACAGTAAAATGCCTGTATCATTCTGTTTCCCGACTCAGTTTGAAACACACACAAAGAGCAAGGGAAAATTTGACTGAGTTGATGTCTAAGGAGAGAACGCAAGGAGGCAGAAGCCCATACTGTTTGAGTCCTAGGACACTGCTGATGCGGTTATGAGGATCCAGAGTGAGGTTTAGTCCAGCAGCCCAGGGGTAGAAGGTGTCCTGGGTCAATGCCACGTGCTTCCTGAATTGGAGAGCACGGCCATCTGGCTACAGCTGTCGCTTGTTTGTTAGGCTGCTGTCACTTTCCTTGGGTCAAGCACATGTGGGGCCAGCACCACGTGTCACCAGTGGGTGACCACATTTGGATGACAGAGCTGTCAGCCCGGAAGTGACAAGTTAATGGCTTAGTTCTGCCGTCGTTGCCACCTAGAGACACAGTCTTGTTTGCTGGAGCATATTTTATTTTTATTTATTCCATCTGTCTTTGGCCTGTCTCACGGCTTGCTCACTCTCGTCTCCGTTCTGCCTGGCTTCCTCTGAGCCCCGTACCTGCACTTAGGAGATCAGGTGCTTGCTGCCTTCGCCTCACACACTACCAGCTTACCGACAGTTTACTCCGAACGCTTTTCAAGCGTCCATCCGGCCCGGTTGTGTATCTCGTCCTTACAGCAGAATGAAATGTGAAACACGCTCTCAAATGCACAATGTCCAGTGCGCACCTGTGTGGCGGCTGGACACCGGCTGTGCCCCATGGCCCAGCCTCGTCCGTCCTTGCCATTGCTTTGTTGTTAAGTTTTTTAAAATTGTATTTTAAGTAGTCTCCACACCCAACACGGGGTTGCACTCAGGAGCCCAAGATCAAGAGTCGACCCTTCTGCTGACTGAGCCAGCCAGGCGTTTTCATTCACCCTTCAGGGACTGGTCCTTGCTTCTCCTCCCCAGGAAGCTTCCGTGAGCCTACCAGTCTGGATCAGAAGCCCTAGAGGGAGCCTTTGTCTACACTGGTCATGGTCTTTGATCCTAGTTTACCCTAAGTGCACACGTACTGTTCCATTCGCTCTCATTACCCTGGGAACCACTTTGGGGGAAGATCTTGTGTTTTTTATCTGTGGGTGTTCTGGGCTGCGCTGTTCCCACGGCGGGAAGGGGAGGGGATGGTGTTGACGACAGCGTGTGTGTAGCATGTGTGTAGTTTTGTTTCCACCCCCAGTTGCACACATTCTGGTTCCACTTCATGGTAGTGCCTCCCCCACCCTCCGTGTGCCCATCGCACAGTCTTCTAGGACGCCCCGTGGGGTGTGCTGTGTGTCTGTCCTCCTCTCCTTCCTCACATGCTCTGCTGCTGGCGACACCGGGGCTCCGGGGACAGAGGTGAGAAGTGGTTTCAAAGTGCATCTCTTGGTGCTGGTTCTGACCTGGAGTTGCCCCACGGCCGGCACATTGCCACGTCCCAAAGCCGCTGTGCTCTCCCCGGATTGCAGCAGCACTGGCTTTTCCTTGATGGGCCCTGTGAAGCCCCTTGGGGAGGGTTCTTTGCATTTGGGCGCAAATAATCTCTCCTTATTCTATATGCTGTTCACGGATCCCCCACGTCAATGCTGTGTTGACTTGCCAACAATTGCCAAAATTGTCTACCATGGCAATAATACCTGTCCTTCTTGAAATTCTTCTAGTCTGGCTTCTGTGATACTGTCTTGTGTCTCTGACCATCTTAAATTGTTTTTTTCCTTTCTTGGCCTTTTGGGTCATTTCTTTGGTTGTTTTTTGACCCAAGGCAGAAACCTGAGGTCAGCGCTCAGCTCACAAACTTTTCTATCAATACCTGTCTCGGAGTGTTCGGCCTGCTTTTGCCTCGAGTTGCCACCTTTATGGTTTTGGTTCACAATTCTGATTTCACTCTTCCAGCCATCTTAACTGGGTACGAATCATGTTCTCATTACTGTCTCGTGAGTGGTGCTTGTGGGCTGGAGGTTCGTTTTTCCAGATTATACTAGCTTCCCAAATCAAATCTACATTTATCATCTTTTCATCCAAAAGTGGAGCGTTTCTACTCCCTCTTTCGGTGATGGTCTCTCATGAATGTGTTAGAGAGCTGGATGGTATCTAACAAATGCAAAGTTCTCAGACCACACAGAAATCTAATCCGTGCATTTATTTTTATTTGCTGGCATTGAACACCTAGCAGGTGTTTATTAAGTAATTGTTCATTAACAGGTGCTTCTTAAAAGAAGATCATGAAATGTTTGGATCTGTGTGTATTCTTTAAGCCAATTATTCATTTTTTCCAATCCTTCCACAAGTTTTCATCAAGTACTCATGCACTATAACTCTGTAAGGGGACAAAGGGAGTCACAGGCACACGGGTAAACTGAACTCACATTACGTTGGCCAGTGTAACAAGCAGAATGAGAACGTTCCCTGAAGGAATGCTAAGCCAAGCATATTTATACACCACGCACACACAAACACACACACACACACACAATTTATAACTGAGACATAACTATAAATTATAATTGAAGCAAAAGTTTCCTGAACAGCGTTTGTTACCATACGAGATAGACTCTGATAGTTTCAAGTCTAGAAATAATGCCAGTTACTACCCACTAAGTTTGTATCAAAACCACACTGTGAACAAAACCACCATGGTTTACTGGAAGCTGGGGACGATTGCTGTTGATTTCTAGCTCAAAGTGGGAAATGGCATGTTTACTCTACAACCTTAGAAGAGAAGCAAAATTTTCAATTGTACAAATGGAATGGATGAAAATAAGTAAATAAGTTATTCAAAAGAAAGAGTTGGAATGCGTACTTAGCACTTAGAAAGGCGAAGGGGATTACGCAAATAGAAACTCAGGGACCGCATGTGCATTTTCTCTAATTTTATTGTTACATAGTAACAAAAAGCATTTGTACATATATTTGTACAACATATATACATATATATTCACATATATATGTAGATATGAATTGGTAGGGAGGTAAAGAGGTAGATGATAGATGTACATGCATATATGCCCATACGTCATTGCACAGTGGGGCTACATGTTAGATTGAGTTAAGGCACCAACAGTAAGCATCCTTTGAGAGTAATTAAGGTACTCTTTTATTAAAATCTCATTTTTAATTTTATAAAAGGATTCCAAATATTAGGAGCTTTGCAGTGAAAAAAAAAAACCCATTGTGGAAAAACCATTTTCCACCAAGAGCTTGAATTGCCTCCTGCTCTCCGGTCTCTCCCATTTGGGAGCGTGAGTGGGGCTTCCTGTGCGGTGCGCCCTTGAGTCCACGGCGAAGCTGCTGCCTGCCGCCCGGGTCCCCTGAGCGAGTGGCTCTCAGCCGGGGTCTTCTCGCACAAGATCTGTAGCTGTGGAGAGAAGTGCAGGGCGGAGGCTCTGTGAAGTGTTTGTGGATGACATCTGTGTGAAACGCTGTGGCCACAAGGGAGGCATCCTTGTCGTGCGGCCGAGGTCATCCACCCACCCAGCTTCCTCGGAAGGCTGGACATGCAGGTGCCCCTGGGCCCCCTGGCAGAGCTGGCCCCTCCCTCTTGTTCCTGATGCTCCCCCACAGCGATGGGGGACCTGCTGGAGGCCCCTGGCCATACCCCGAGTGCAGGGATGAATGACAGAGCAGCGCTAACTCCGAGGCACGTGTCCCAGCTTGTCCCTCGGCTCCCGCTCGACCACCACTGTTCTGAGCCCACCATGTGCCTGCGGCAGCCCCTCCTCACAGATGAATGACACAGTGCGCCCGGGAGACGTTTGATTCTTCTTCATTTTGTATACGTGTTCCCTCAATAGCAGTGTTGAAGTCCTAACCCCCATACCTCGGAAGGTGACTTTATTTGGAGATAGGGTTTTTGCAGAAATACTTCGTTAAGATCGGTTCTTGGAGCAGCCAGAATCCAATGGGACTGGTGTCCTTCCTGGGGACACAGACACAGACTTGGGCACAGAGAGAAGACAGCCGTGTGATGGCAGAGGAAGTACAGCTACAAACCAAGAATTGCCAGTGATTGGTGACAGCCGCCAGCAGAGGGGAAGGCATGGAACAGATGGTTCCTAGAGCATGGCCGAGCCCACACCTTGATTCTGGACTCCTGGCCTCCAGAACCCTGAGACACTAGTTTTGTGTTGTTTTAGACCACTTTGTTTGTGTTCTGGCAGCTCTAAGGAACGAATACAGACATCTGTCACTATACCAGGAAGATTCTGTGAGAGAAACCAAGGTGTCGTACCGCCAAACTCATCACGACTCGCAATCAAAAATTAATCTTAGATTTGCTTTTCTAGTGTTGAATTGGAATTAACACATCAAGGTTAAAATATCAGGCGAAGAATGAGTAGAAAGGCTCGTCTGCAAAGGTGCAGGGTTTCTGTTTGCCTGAGGCAGTTCACCATATGCTGGGACGTGAACAGCAGTGAGCTTGGCTGGCCTGTTACCATGATGCACAGTTGCCATGGCGATGGCAAACCAATGAATGGACCACCTCCCAGAGACAGGGAGGTGAGTAAGTGTGAAATTGATTCAGTTGTACTCAGGAATACGCTCAAGCCAAATTTCTCAGGATGAAATTTCTGGGAGGAAACTGCATTTTTATTTACATAGGCACGATGAATATGGTATTAAAGACTTAGTTTGGATATTCTAATAAAACGGTATTTGAAAATAGTGCAAAATATCATCAGTAGTACACATCAATCAAAAATTAAACGAGTCTTGGGGCACCTGGGTGGCTTAGTCGATTAAGGGTCCAACGTCGGCTTAGGTCATGATCTCGCGGTTTGCGAGTTCAAACCCCACGTCAGGCTCTGTGCTGACAGCTCAGGGCCTGGAGCCTGCTTCAGATTCTGTGTCTTCCTCTCTCTCAGTCTCTCCCCCCCTCACACTCTGTCTCTCTCAGATATAAACCTTAAAAAATAAAAAAAATATTAAACAAGTTTTAATATTTTAATATTTAAGCAGCCTGGGGCACCTTGGTGGCTCAGTCAGTTGAGTGTTCGATTTGGGCTCAGGTCATGATCTCAACGTTCTGGAGTTCGAGCCCCACATCGGTCTCTGTGCTGATAGCTCAGAGCCTGGAGCCTGTTTCAGATTCTGTGTCTCTCTCTCTGTCTCTGCTCCTCCTCCACTCATGCCCTGTCTCTCTCTCAAAAATAAACATTAAAAGATATTTATGCAGCCTGTGGTCAGGTCTCATGAAAATAATTTATTCACATGATATATTATCATGTTCAGAACTCATTTTCAGCATGCAGTCATTATACAGTGTTATTCTAGGTAGGAAGCCTTGATTGTTGTAATCCTTTATAATAAGTGGTTTATTTAAAGTAATCTGATATAATGGATGTGATTTGCTTCCTTTCTTGTCTTACTTATAATGCATACGCTAGGCTTTGTCTATCCCGTGAGGTTACTGAGAACACTGGAGGGAGGAGAAGGTTCTATCTGTGATGTGGCAGGTACTGCCCTACCTCTGTCTGATATGCAGTGTAGTTTCTATAGTGTCTGTTCACCAGATGTATTTGTAAGGAATAATCACTGTGAAGTTAGAGCCCGTCTCGTACCAGGGGCCCGCGCATGCTAAGAGCGGTTTACCTTCCCGTTAGTTCAGCTTGGAGAACAGAAGGGCATAACTTGTTTATATAACAGAAACCAATATTTGCTCTCTCTTATTCTCTTGGCATAGACTTCCAAGGGCAACGTTTGCCAGATCCTGGCAAAATGCTTGCTGACGATGCATTTCTCCTTGGGAGGAGAAGCGGAGCTCTCTAAACCAGAGCAGTGCTGCCTGAATGCTTTTATGACTTTCTAATAGTCGCGTGTGGATCCGCGGACATTTCTTATGAAAGGGTACAGATAGTTTGAACTGAGACTGGGCTGAGGTATGGTGCAATGTGTTTCTTTTTGTTTCGTGACCCCAAGCTGTTCATACCCTGATATTTATTTGGAAGCGCTAGCACCCTAACATGATGGGGTAGATGAGATGGTCCTTTGAACTCAGCCACACAAGTATCCATTCCTGTGCAGGCGGTGTTACCTGTTGCCTACGTGTAAACCAGTGGAGGGCTGCGGACACCCATACTCATGGAAAATTGTGTCCAGGAAATAGCCAAACACGACAAGCCACACAAGCAAGTAAATCAAACAAATCTTCTGGCGCAAAGTCACTTCTGGAGTAATGGTGCACGTTCTTGTGTGAAGATAGTAAGCCTATTCAAAACGGGAACTCAGGAGACAAGGAAAGTATTTCTAGATACAACCTCACGCCCTCAGTGCGTTACTAGTGCACGGAATATCCACTCCGTAATCAACTAGACCTTCAGGTTCTACCTGCCCAAGGAAGCTTTCCCACGGAAGGTACCTAGCTGTCAGAGGATGTAAGAAAAGGCAGGAAGTGGAGAAACAGGCATTATCCATTTTAAAATCACTGCTACAGAGCACGCTGGAACACCATTGACGTTGACATTAAGCGTCTCATGATTTATTGATGAGCTCCATTTCTAGGAAACTTACTATGTATACCGCTTAGGGTACTTGCATTTAAAAATGGCTTCATAGGGGTGCCTGGGTGGCTCAGTCCGTTAAGCGTCTGATTTCAGCTCAGGTCATGATCTCACGGTTTGTGGGTTTGGGCCCCGCATCAGGTTCTGTGCTGACATCTTGCAGCCCGGGGCCTGCTCTGGGTTCTGTGTCTCCCTCTCTCTCTGCCCCTCCCCCACTCGTGTTTGCTCTCTCTCTCTCTCTCTCTCTCTCTCTCAAAAATAAAAAAAAAAGAAAATAAAAAAAAAAGAAAATAAAAAAAAACCAGTAACATAAAAATGGCTTCATAGGCAACTGTGATAGTATTTTGGCATGCCTGTGTGACCCAGTGCTGTTCTATATCAAGTACAGGCATTGACAGAACGTCCTTAGAAGTGTGTAGACCAATGTGGCATTGCTGCAACATCCGGCTGCCTGCTCCGGGGATTCATGGGATGGATGTCGACCAGGTAGGGTGTATTGCAGGTGGTGCGAGCTTCATACTTGAGCAGGACCACACATTTCCTTTTACCGCTTTGTTGAGGTATAATAGACATGCAAAAAGCTGTAGATACTTCATGTCTATAACTCAGTGAGTTTGGGGAGAAGTGTACCCCTGTGAAACCATCACCAAAATCAAGGCCACAGGTGTATGCATCTTCCCCCAAAGTTTCCTCATGCCCTCTTTGTTATTATTGCCGTCGTGTGTGTGTGTGTGTGTGTGTGTGCGCGCGCGCGTGTGCGTGTGTGTCTAGTAAGAACGCTTAAAATAAGAACTACCCTCTTAGCAAATTTTAAGTATACAGAACAGTATTGTCAACCACAGGCACCATGCTGGACAGTAACTCGCCAGAGCTTTTTATCTTGCGGAACTGAAGCTTCGTACCTTTGACCCTCGCCTCTGCCCCCAGCCCTTGTCAACCACTTTTCTGCTCTCTGCTTTTATGAGTTTGACGCTTTTAGATTCCACATGTAGGTGAGATTACGTAGTAAATCTCTTTCTGTGCCTGGCTTATTTCACTTAGCATCGTGTTCTCTAGGTCCATCCTGCCATGTTCTTGCAAACACTGGGGGATAGTCCGTGGTGTTTTCTTTATTCATTCACTTGCTGATGAACACTTAAGTTGTTTCCGTATATTGGCTCTTGTGAATAATGTTGCAAAAATCATGGGAGTTCGGGTATCTCTTCAAGATCCTGATTTCAGTGGCAGTACCACGTATGTTTCCACAATTAATTAAAAAAAAAGTTTACACACACAGATCATGTAAGAAACATTGGTGTAGACCAAGGGCTTATTTATTTCAAAAGATCCAATGGCATAATTTGATAAATATGAACTCTAACATATTTGATCCAGAATGTTTTTGTCTGGAAGTGAAAACAGTTCTGATTCTGATGGTGAAAAACAAGCATAATGACAACAAAACACCTGCCACTTGCTGAGTACTGAACATATTTTGCACATCATGCAGGTATTTTCACCTTCGTTATATTACTTAATTCTTAAGATACCCCCGAAAGTAGGTGATATTATTTTCATTTTAGACATGAGGAAATAAAAATATAGAGAGTGGTTTTGTTATCACAAATGGTGGATCTGGGATTCAAATATTTTTCTAAACCTCAGGTTCTCCTCACTACATGGATGAGAAAACTATTTAACGGAATGGACACTTAACTTGATATAAAATGGATGAGTGGAGACAGGCAGGGAGAATTTCTAAGCAGAAGCAAAATGTTATCTGCAGATGTGGGGGTTGAAGTCTGTCAGGTTTGCTCAGATTGATAATGGGAACAACTTGACCAAGGTAGAAGACTAGTTGATGTGGAAAACTATAAACTAACATGGGGAAAATGGGATGTGGCAGTTTATGGAGGCATTTCAGTGCCAAAAGATTGAATTTAACCTTGGCAATGGGGAAATAATTATTTTTGAGCCAAAAGCATTCCACAGAGAAAGATATTTTAGTAATCATTTTAATACGAGTTGGGTGAAAGGAAACTATGGGCAGGAGAAAGGATAAGGAGGATACGAAATAATCTGGCTTTGTGGCTAGAAGATAAAGAGTCAGGATGGTGGCAGCAGGAGAAAGGGAAGGATGATGAAGAGAGGGATCAAGGGAATTTTGACATCATGTGATGACTGAGTATGAAAGGCGAGGGGGATTGCAGATACTACCTCCAGAGTTTGCAGCCGGGTCCCCTGGAGAAAAGAAGGTTTCTTGACTGCTTGTGGGCAGTTGGTAAAGGGTAGTAACTGCATCAGCCCAGGGGACCAGGCTGATTTGTTCCCTGCATTGAGATACAGCAAAAACTGGTAATAAAAATGGCCAGTAGACATTTGAAGATGTGAAAACAAAATCTGGGCATGGAAAAGCATGTAAAGATGTCTTCTGATTCTCTGAAAACCACTAAGGAGAACCACAAAGATAGTCCGAATGCCTACAAGCTACACGTGGTAACGTGAAGAACTCTGGGTGAATGAAACAGGGTGTATGAATTTATGTCACGGGCCACAGTAAAACATGAACAGACATGACTAAGTCAACTCTTGCCATCTTCACTAAGATACAGTTCTCAAAACGTAGGACTCACCCCTTCAAAGTGTACAGTTCAACAATTTGTAGTATGGTCACCGTTATGCAATCATCCTCACAATTGATTCCAGAAAATTTTCATCACCTACCCCCCCCAAATAACCCCGTATCTATTAGTAGGCAGTTCCCATTCCAACCCACTTACCTCTAACTCAAGCAACCACAGATACATTTTTCTGCCTTTATAGATTTCTTGCTTCTCCTGGACATTTCTTATAAATGGAATCATGTATGTGTGGCCTTTTGTGACTGGCTTAGTTCACTTAACGTAAGGTTATAATATAGCCCTGTAGCATGCATCAAAACTCCATTGTCTACACTGGCTAGTCTTCCTTTGTTTGGATATACCACATTGGATTTTTCCATTGGTCAGTTGATAGGCATTTCTGTTGTTCCCTTCTTTGGCTGTTATGAATAATGTGGTCATGAGTGGTCATGAACAAGGGTTTTGAGGACTTGGGTTGTCTTTTTATTGAGTTGTAAATGCCCTTATATATTCTGAATACCAGTCCCTTAAAGCATATGCTTTTCAAATACTCTCCATCCTATATAGTTGTCTTTTCATTTTGTGGATGGTTATCAATTGGATGACAAAAGTGTAAAATTTTGCTGTAGTCCAAATAATCTCCTTTTTTTTTTTTTTGGCACTTGTGCTTTTGGTTTCATATCTAAAAAAAAAATTGCCTAATCCAAGGCCACAAAGATGTATCCCTGCATTTTCTTCTAAGGCTTCTGTATTTTTGTGTCTTACATTTATGTCTGTGATCCATTTTGGATTAATTTTTGTGTCTGGTTTTAAGAAGGGTCCAACCTTATTCTTTTGCGTGTGGCTACCAAGTTGTGCCAGCCTCTTTTGTTCAAAAACTGGTCTTTTTCTCATTTGCACCTCATTTGTCAAAATTCAGTTGACCATAAATGCAAGGGAATACTACTCCATTGAGCCGTACCTTCCTGTACCACGTTGTTTTGATTACTGTCACTGTTCTGTAAGTTTTGAGATTGGCAAATGTGAGCCTGCCAATATTATCCTTTCTTTCAAGATTGTCTTGGCTAGTCTAGGTCCTTGGCCTTTTCATATAAATTTTACGATTAGCTTGCCAATTTCTTCACAAATCCAGTTAGAATGTTAAGAGAGTTTGTGTTGAATTTGTGTATCATTCTGGAGAATATCTCCATCTTAAGATGATGGATTCTGACCCATCGGCATGAAATGTCTTTCCATTTATTTGGGTCCTTAATTTTTAAAAAATGTTTTGTAGGTTTCAGCGTATAAATCTTGGACTTTCAAAACTTTATTCCTAAGTATTGTCATGACTTTTGTGGCTACTGTAAAGAGAATTTAAAATTTTTATTTTGATTTATCCATGAGCGTACAGAAAACAGTCGGTTTCTGTGTGTTGATCTTGTATTCTTCACACTTGCTGAACTCAGTTGTTAGTTGTAATAGATTTTTGTGTGTGAATTGCTCAGGCTTTCTATACACGACATCACATCCTTTTCCGTAGAGATAGGTTTACTTCTTCCTTTCCGGTCTGGATGGTTTCCATTTCTTTTCACCGTCGTGTCCCAGCTAGAACCTCCTTTGTGGTGTTGAGAAGTGGTGAGAGCAGGCATCCTTGTCTTGTTCAGACCTCTGCGGGAAAACTTGCTGGTTTCCATCACTAAGTGTGATGCTAGCACGGGTTTTGTAGATGCCCCTTTAGCAGGTTGAGGAACTTCCCTTGTCTTCCTGTTTTGCTGTGTTTCTAGCAAAAGATGTTGTCAGATTTTATCAAATGTTCTTCTTCGTCTCTTGAAATGGTCATGTGGGTTTTTTGTTTTTTGGTTTTTTGTGCTTCTACTATGAATATGGTGTTTTGCACTGATTGCTTTTCACGTGTTAAGCCTGTTTGCATCCCTGGTATAAATCCTACTTGGTCATGGTGTATAATCCCTTTTATATGTATCTGGATTTCACCTGCTTATATTTTTTTGGGTTTTTTTTTTTTTTTTGCATCGTTTTTCTAAGTCTTCTCTCCCAGCAAGCTGGGGAATGTTGTAGCTGCAAGAACCAAGTACCCTCGTATTACCAGTAGTCTGCTGAGCACGCACGTTCCTTGATGGGGAGTCATGAAATAAACTTTAAACTTTCTCTCCTATGAACCATCAAACATGTTCTGTGATGACAGTGTTTCCTCTGCTACTGGATGAAAATTCTTGCAGCCCTGATGGCTTTTCTATTAACTCATATCACAGAAAGGCCCATAGCACATTGATTCTCAATAAAGTTTCAATTCAGGGACTTCAGATGTCCAGTGCCAGGAAATCCGCACTATTTTTGAAGCAGACTTCAATTTAAATTTTTCTCTCTTTCTGCAGCTGGGGCCCTGATAAGTATTACTGAGGGAGAAAGAGAGAGAGAGAAAGACCGACGGACAGTAAGAGAGAAAGAGAGGTTCTTTCCTTACCAAGAATTCCTTTCTCTCCAGGTTGTTCAACATGGTCTGTAATCACAACAGGTGTTAATGTCTATGACCAGAGAGGTTTAGCTCAAGAATTAAAATACTAAAAATGCTCCCTATAACTGCCATTTGAAAGGTGAAAACTAGCTACTGAGGAACTTGTTTATATAACAAAATTTCTAACTGCAATCCATTTCACAGAATAGACTCAAGTGGGAATTATTTTAGAAAGTAAAAGATCCAGATAGCTGCCAGGACTGGACGCCCACTTGAAGTCTTGGAAGACTAGAAATGACCACTTAGAAAAGACATGTTATCAGAGAGGCACACGGCCCATGATTCTGTATCTCTCGTTGTTGGGTTGGTTCTGCGTGTTTAGAAAGCATCTTTTTTCTTTCTTTCTTTTTGTTTTTTAAGTAGAGTGCTATTGGGAGAAGGGGGCAGAGGGGGAGAGAGAGAGAGAGAGAGAGAGAGAGAGAGAATCCCAAGCAGGCTCCACGTTATCAGCACAGAGCCCAACGCGGGGCTTGAACTCATAAACCGTGAGATCATGACCTGAGCCGAAATCAAGAGTCTGAGACTCAACTGACTGAGCCACCCAGGTGCCCCGAAAGCATCTCTTTTCTAAGAGAGCTGCAGTGGTCTTACCAGAGCTCACGCACACCCACCCATCTGTGGGTCAGCTTCCTCATCGAGATGTCTGGTTGTAACGAAGCCTCTGGCATCCTGATGCCCACTCGGTTTTTCATGTACAAGTTCAGAATACGGACAGTCCTGGGCGGGATATACATCACTAAGAGCACCATGACCCTTTTTATGGGATATTTTCACATCCTTGCTCCTTTGCTTTCTTTCTTGGTCCCATATCATGATGTAATCCTGTGTGTGGTATGTTGAGTATACCTTTGTAGCTCTCATGTGTATTTCATTGCTCTGACATCAGAATGTTGTAAGCATAGGTGCTGAGGAATCATGTCTTTAAAGTCCTACGACATACAGACTGGCTTCTCTTCCAGGTGCCAACCCACTGCCCTTTGGCATTATCCTTCTTGATACGAAACTTCTAATGGCTTCTAATTTTAGTCAGTGAGCTTGTCCCAAGGCAGTGGTGATTGATGGACCCCAAAGATGTAGGCAAAAGATACAGGCTACATCCACACCAATAAGGGTATGCAGTCTTAAGTACAAATAAAAAACTAGGTGGGGTGTGGGCCACCTCGGGGATCTCAGTCTTCCTCCCGTGTCCTCTCTAACGGTGGTGGCATATCCACCCGTGATCTCCCCTGGCTCCTCAACTCCAACACTACCTATCCTGGGCATCACCGCTCTGTACTCCCTGCCTCCTAAATACAAGTTCTTGGGGAAGGATGACCTCCTGAATGTTTCCTAGTCTTTGAAAACCTCAATCCCTCAACTTCCTGGGTGTTGTAGTTCCTGACACGTGGCAGCACAGGGCTTTCTGAGATCCATCCAGTGCCCATCAAGGTTTGCCTCGTGCCTTGGCTTTGACGACTTTCTTGAATGTCTTTACTCATTCTTGAATGTCTTTTACTCATTTCCTTACTCATTAGCACGTCTCCTCTGATATAATCCTGCTTTTAACCTTCCGGTTCTATAATAACTCAGCCCCTGCTGAAACATGCTGAGCTTTCTCCTCTGCCCCAGCCCACAGGTGTAAGGGCGGGAGAATTTGCCATCAAGCCCCCCTCCAACCTCATGATGTAAATGGAGGGGACAGGAGGAGGTGGGTGTGTCAGCCTGACAGGAGACAGAGTTACACTAGTTGTTGTATCAATAGAATTCGATATTAAGAATTAATAATTAGGGGCACCTGGGTGGCTCTTTCGGTTGAGCGTCAGACTCTTGACTTCTGCTCCGGTCCTGATCTCACGGTTCGTGGGTTCGAGCTCTACATCGGGCTCTGTGCTGACAGAGCAGAGTCTGCTTGGGATTCTCTCTCTCCCCCTCTCTCTGCCCCTCCCCTGCCAATAAATAAATAAACTTAAAAAAAGAATTAAAAATTAGATGTCAAGGATTGAAACGATACAAAGGAAATAGTAAGGTGTAAAACAGAGGTAGTAACTACAGGACGCAGCTGGGACCCCCTAGATTTTGGGTAGGAACTTGGTAAAGTTTACATTTCTACAGATGGGAATGGAAGTCTCCAGGCTAACTGGAGACTAGTCTAGAGGCAGTGTGTGCCCAGGGCGTTACCAACATTGATCAGGATGGAGGAGATCCAGTGAAGGAAAATCAGTTACAGACTTCTTCCTAGAGTAGCCGCTGGTTTTGAACAATTTAGCAACCCAGAAAATACTATATAAATGTATTTAACATTTAGTTTTTTTAATGTTTATTAGAAAGAGAGAGAGAGAGAGAGAGAGAGAGAGAGAGGAGTGGGGGAGGGGCAGAGAGAGAGGGAGACACAGAATCCGAAGCAGGCTCCAGGCTCCCAGCTGTGAGCACAGAGCCCAACGTGGGTCTCGAACCCATGAAACCGTGAGATCATGACCTAAGCCAAAGTCAGACGCTTAACCGACTGAGCCACCCAGGCGCCCCTATATAACAACATTTAGACTGCAGAGAGAGTCTAAGAATATTGAGGAAAATAAATGTATATAAACTGTTTCCTAAGGCTTTAACTCACATGTTTCTTTCTAAAATGAAATGTTGAATTCTTTTTTTTTTTCTGTATGGCAGAAGATGTGAGTGGTATTTTAATTAAATTAACTTTATATTGAATGAATATATGATGCCGTATGGATGCATATAATTAATACAATAAGTGTAAACATTTTAGGGTGTCACGGTTTGAGTATTTCAGGTGAGCAAAAAGCAACATATGAGCTTATTATGATCCACTAAAATCATATAGCAAAATGGTGAAGTGTATGTGTTATCTAATACAAATTTCTAGAATCACACCTTAGTAATGTGACTGTTATTAATGATTCTAGCTTGAAACTCTTTTCGACTGTCAGCATCCTGAATCTTATACGTGTGATATATACATACAATATGCAAGCTAAATTGAACAAAATATTCAGACTCTATTACCGTCAAATTCTTGTTTGAAGATGGCTTCAGTAATTGAGGGCGTTGTCTTTTCCTTCCTCTAAACCTCCACCCTTCTTCTGGTCTATTTAGATACACTGCCTGCATTTCTTATCGCCATGGGCCCACTGGGGTTTACTGGCCACTGCTTCCCCAAGGGCAGCCCCAGGCGTTGTTATCAAGTGGGCAAAGTGTGTCAACAGTGTTATAATCACAGGGGGTTGCTTGGATCCTGCTGGCATTTCCAAAGAGTTTATGGAACTAACGCATGTTCATTATCTCCGTTTGACAGTATAGAGTATTTAGATTCATTCAGTAATGAATTTTCTGCATATCATTAAAGCCCTTTTAGGGCGAGCTGAAGACCTGAAATTTTTCCTCATTGGAACACATTTTTCTTGCAAGTCCGTTCTGATTCCCCAGTCTTTTTCATCAGGAGGGGTTGGTTTTCAGGACCTTCTCTTGATGGTGATGAACTATTTCAGATTCAAAGAGGTGAGAGGATGCCGAGAAACTACATTGTACTCCGTGCTATAGCACCGCAGAGTATTTATTCCTGACTCTTGACCTCACATCTCAGTCTGGCCCTGTTCTGTCTAGGTCCACGTTTATAAATCCAGTCTGTCTCACAGATACCGGAAGCACAAAGGGAAATACACAACATTTCTAAACTTGCAGGTCTACAAGGAGGAGGAGGATGTTCTGACCAGGGGAGGGAGGTGACATACCCCTACCCAGCACCCAGCACACCCAGACCCGGCCAGCGGACCATGGATGATGCCTAGGCAGAACATTTCAATTCACACTGTCAATATCGGAAAGTAGTGTTGTGGAAACAGACAGCAGAGACAGTTGGCAAGCCAATTTAGAGATGGCTTCTTCTATGTCACGAGTGGGTTGTCAAGAGTGAGTTTAACCTTGGGGGATAAATAGAGATTGGCCAAATAAAGGATTGTGAGTGTGTGTAGCGGGGGAATGGGGCTAGGGAGGCTTGGGGGGAACTGAGGAAGTACATAAGGAAGACAGGCTTGCATTAAGCAACATTAGGGTACATGGAGTCATTGCCTCAACGTTTATGAATGATTTTGACAGGTGATGAGTGACCTCCCAGGATTATGGGGTCATCCACTTCAAATAGGATCCTGTGTAGAAAAGGATTTAAAAAAAATACAAATTGCAAAAGTTATTATAATACTGAACTTTAACATTGGTATTTTACATTCAAAAGATTTGTAGGTCACATTTATAAGGAAATACGGGGATATTAATGAAAACCTTCAAAGAACAATAACATTTGAGGATTTGTAAAATTGCATGTTGCGTGTTTTGGCTGTTACATTCTAAACAAAATGGTAGGAGCACTAATGATTTCTTGTTTTTATATCTGCTTTCTTAAAAACATGTAAGTAGGATTTATCTTTTGTACACATTTAGTTTCTTCATATTTTCAATCAAGGAAGCTATGTAAGAGGTTATATAAGAACTACTTTTAGGAGCATATTCGTAAATCATCCTGGGGTGGAAAAAGGACCCAGACATCAAGTGGACGGGGTTGATGGCATTATTCCCTCGGACTTCCTGTATTCAGATGCAAAGGGCTCTAGAAGAGTGTTGATTTGGGCGGAAAGGTTTTCCTGATCCTTAATTATAATATTCTTTTGGGTTACTAAAATGTAAAATGTTAGTTATCTTATAGACTTCAACCTCATATTTCAGTATGAACAGCACAAGTAAGCATAGTGGACTTGAAATATTATACTGGGATGACTTCCCATAGCATCTGACTCTATTTGTAAAGCACTGGGTTATTATAACCATACAAACAGTGTTCTAAAAATAGCTCAAAGCCATAACACGCCCGTAAGTAGAGATTAATATCTGGGCCACAAATCAACCTTCTCAGAGAACAACAAATACATCTGAATCTAGCCAAGACTTGAAGGACACACAATTTCCCCCCCCTAAAATAACAATCTAAATAAATACAAATTTAGTGCATGGTATTTAGAAAACAAAACAACTATCTAAAGAAGGAAATACATATGTTTAAATGGCCTGCAATCCCATTGCTAAGGAATAACATCCTTTAAGATCCTTTTCTCCGAGCTTATGTATCATATACCCATATTAAGTTTCCATGGTGGGGATCATCCTGTGTATGGGATTTTGTGTGTGCTCTCTGCTTGTCGAAGTGCTAAGTGCCATCTAGTCAAATATTTATGTCTTGAAAGGGACACTACCTGTGTGTTACAATCACTGCCCTGTTTGGGAAAGGAAGTTTACCTAATTTTACTTTGATGAATGTGGCTATTTTCCAGAGCGTACTGATCATGGAGATTGGGCAAAGACATGCATCGTTGCCTGCTAAGAGTTAAGGACTCAGTACAGAAAGTGACGTCTGTAAAATGTGACTTGCTCCGCAGCGTCTTTGTAGCAGCAGCCTTAGATACACTCAGTAGGAAGTTGTAAGAACAGCGCAGAGCAAGACAGAAATCAGGGAGAAAACCATACCGAAGAATAAAGAATAACGGTAGACTGCCATCCTTCTAAAACAACAGTACACCCAAGAGAGCTAGAAAGGTCTTTGGAGTAAGAGCAAGGCTTGAGAGGACACTGAATGAGGAAGGTGCATTTAGAGTACTCGTGAATTATATTTGCAAATTTCTCTACCTCACCTCTTTCAGAGGCGAGGTAGGATTGTACTTTCTAGGCGTGTCGTGGTTGGGTGGCCTCATGACGAATTTGGCCACAGGAGGTGTGAGGAGGTGTTCTGTGTCTTTTCCAGGCATGCCAGTCACTGGTTGGTGTGAGACCTTGGAAACCTTCCTCCCGCAGGGTGACTGGCAATGTGCAAGCTTAAGCTGAATAGAGACCCCCCCCCCCGCCCTTGCCCACATCTGATGAGCATGTAGCACGAAAGACAAAGAAACTTTGGCTGTTTTCAGCCGCTGCGAGTTGGGGTTGATTTCACCACAGCATAATTTAACTCGTTCTTACTCATAAAATGGTTTGGCATCTGTGGATTTTGTGTCCAGCATTTTGGAATCGGTATTGACTTACATATTCGCTCTTTCGTATTTTATCACGGAAAAGACATTAGAAAGATGTTTCACAGGCTAAGGCGGTGGCAGGGGAAGGGAAACCAAGAACCCAATGCAGTTACCACACATCTCAGGCTTTGGGGATGGTCCCTAAATGCACCTGTCATCCTTGTATAATTATTAACAGTAACTTCTATCCCTCTGGATGGTGAATTATGTGGTAGCTCTACAAAAGAACAACATGTTGACCAGTTTATTCTTATCCTTTCCTATTGAACAGGTTGTGTGATTTGTTTATTGTTATTAACCTGATCAATATGTTTGGTACACTTCCATATTAGTATTTTACTTCTCGTGTTTTATTATACTGTATCTCTCGATGGACCTGGTATTTTCATTAATGTACCGTGCCTTTTGCTCTGCTTTATAATACACTAGTATTTCTTTTTTTTTTTTTTATTTTTTTAACGCTTATTTATTTTTGAGACAGAGAGAGACAGAGCATGAACGGGGGAGGGGCAGAGAGAGAGGGAGAGAGGGAGACACAGAATCTGAAACGGGCTCCAGGCTACGAGCTGTCAGCACAGAGCCCGACGCGGGGCTCGAACTCACAGACCGTGAGATCATGACCTGAGCCGAAGTCAGAGGCTTAACCGACTGAGCCACCCAGGCGCCCCTACACTAGTATTTCTGTAGTTCCTGACTTCTCACCATCTTGTAACAAACACAACGAAGTTTATTATTTCATAAAATTGTTGTGATTATTTAGCCAGTTATCACTGTAAGAGCAAAGCAAATGCCAATATAGAATTATTGTCAATCCAGAAGGAAAGTGACACCCAATATTACTCATTTAAGTTTTTTCAAAGTATTTTCTAAGAACTCCAGGCTGACTGTATGTATTGAACACCTTGTTCTTTTTTTTTTTTCTTTTTTCATTTTTACCCAGAAATTACATCTCTCTATTTTAAAAATTTAGAAACCATTCCAAGTGTTTTCTGAAATCACGACTCTGGAAAAACTGGGGACAATTTGGCAAGAATAGTCCAAATGTAGTCCTATATTGTAGTCCTTTGGAGCAAAATTAGAGAAGACCATAAGAAAGACTTGAAAACAGTGTTGAAATCACAAACTTCAGCAGATTAACTTCCCAAGTTCAAGTTTCTTGGACTTAATTCTTTCACATGCACTTTCTTCCTGACCTTTATTTCCAAATGTCTGTGATGGATATATGTAAGAGTAGCCATCTCATGACCCATATTATGCTCACCTTGAAGAAATAATTGAACATCTGTCATCATATTGATGAGAAACCTTTGGGTTCTTGAAGAGCATTTTCAAAAAACCTCTGTTTTCTAAACAGCATGTTTTTAGCATAGGCTAAATTACTGGTGTATTTTTCTCCCAATTCATGCTCACGAAAAAAAAAAAAAAAAACAAAACTACAAACACTGCATTTACAAACAGTCCACAGTTTCACAAGGAAACTGTACAATCTGAGTCTTGCACAGGGGTTCTGAACTCTTATAGCGCGCTCGAACTACCTGAAATTTTAAAGAAGAGTGATGCCTGGCTTCATCCCTGTGAGGTCTGATTTAATAGGTTGGGACCCAGCATTGCTGGGATTTTGAAGGTTCCACAGGAATCCTAATGGGTCATCAGTGTGGAGAAACACAGTTTTAGTGGATCCTAAACTCTGGGGCTCCCACATTTTGGGTCGAATTGTGCATCCAAGAAGACACGTTGTGAAGTTATAATGCCTGGTCCCTGTGAATGTGGCCTTGTTTGGAAACAGAGTTTTGCAGTCATGATTGGTTAAAATGAGGTCATGCTGGAGCAGGGTGGCCCTAATCTAATGATTGGTGTCCTTATAAGAAGAAGGAAGTTTGGACAGGAGACACACAGAGAAGGAAGTGCCATGTGATGACATAGAGACAGAGGAGACACAAAAGAGAGAAGGCTGTGTGGGCATGGAGGTGAAGGTGAGGTGGGCATCTACCACCCAGGGACCACCAAGGCCTCTCGACCACACAGAACGCGGAAGAGGTGAGGGAGGATTGTTCTCTGGAACTTTTGGAGACAGCATAACCCTGCCGGAACCTTGATTTTGTTGGCTTTCTAAGCCCCCAGCACTGGGAGAATGTCTTTCTGTGGTTGTGGGCCACCCAGCCATGCTCCTTGGTTACAGGAACCCTACGATGTTGATAGAATGCCTTCAGGTCATTTATTGAGTTCATTAAGAATAAAGAGGTTCAGGCCCTGCTGTCTAAGTCTCTGTATGTGGATCATGGGTTGCCAAATGTTTACTGAGTTCCCTAAGCCCAGTTCTCTGGTCCATGGGCCAGCCTTGTTAATATCCCCTGGAACTTGGTGGAAAAGCAGTCACAGGTCCTGAATCCAGTCTGCATATGAACAAGAGCCCATGTGATACATGTGACATTGTAGTTTGAGAAGCCTTGTCTCAAGGGCATAATGAGGCACCCCAATCATGAGCTTGGTTGCCACAGCCAAGAAATAATTTTTGAGATGAGTTAGAGCTTCAGTCATTCATGTAATTTGGTTAGTTGCAAAGAACAGAAGTTTTTTGCTAAACACGGAGGAAGGACATCAGGTATTTGAAAACATAGCTGAAAATTGGGCTCAGCAGAAAATAGGAATTTACTTGTTTTTATTTTTTATTTTATTTTTTAACGTGTATTTGTTTATTCTGAGAGAGAGGGAAGGAGCAGAGAGAGGGAGAGAGAGAATCCCAAGCAGGCCCCACATTGCCTGACACGGGGTTCGATCTCATGACTGTGAGATCACGACCTGAGCCAATATCAAGAGTCAGATGCTCAACTGACTGAGCCTCCCGGGCTGCCCTCACTTGTTTTTAGAAGAAAAAAAATTGGCTCTCAGGTTCATAAATGGTTAATGTCTGCATCCTTTCAGTTTGCGTGCTGAGCTACATTTTTTTTCTTTTTCATTTTTAGCTTACAGTTAGTGGCCTTTCATAATGATCGGAAGGGAACATTACAACAAAAGCCAGTTTCATGACTTATTTTTCCTGACAATACTGGATGATGTGCTTTAGAAGAAAAAGCATTTGGATTTGGGTTTTACTGTTGTTGAGCCTTCGTTTGTATGTTAACTGCTTTCTCTTTCTTCTTCCTTGTCCTCTCCACTGTGTAATGACCTACTTTGAAGTTTCAAATAAAAAGAAGTTAAATAGGCTTTTATTTGGCTCTTGATTCTGTCTTTTTCTAGCAAATTTGGAAAAGGTCCTGACTTTGAGTATAACATGGCTGAGTGTAGAGAGAAAAGAAAGAGCTTATCCTGTCTTCCCCTCTTTTTACTGCTACACTCCCAGGACTTTTCCTGCTCTGAGGGAGAGCAGGAGACTTGCCAATATTTGCAGTCCATGAATAGCAACAATTTGAGTTAAAAATAAAATCAAAAGTAAGGTGAAAAAGATTTCACCCACTTTTTGAGATATAACAACTCTGTAAGGGAGCACATTGTGTGTGTGTGCGGTGCGGTATGTTAGCTACTGTAGGGATGGACAAGAATTTTCCCTCCTCCCTTTTGGGTTCTTAGGTGGGACTTCTGTGACACAAGGCAGATTAACAAGAGAAAAGCAAAGGGAAGTTTTGGAACATGTATATCGCGTGCATGCATGGTAGATATGCAGGAAAAAATGAGTAAGTCTAAGAGGTGACCAAGAATTCGGGATCAAATGCCATCTTACTAGGGGAAGTGGAGGGGGATACAGAGGGAGAGGAAATGATTTTTAGGAAGGATGAATGGGGCTTTAGAAGAACAGGTGGTAGGTACGAAAGTTTGTGACAAAGTTTGTCTGGGTGGGGGGTCAACTTCTCGTCCCCTTGCCTGTGACAAGAGTCAGTCTTCCCAGGTTGATGAAACTCTTGGGGCGGGGATTTATGACAACTGAGTTCTTTTGTCTTTGGACAGGGACAGGCCCTCAGAGAAGGGCTGGCGAGCTTGAAACAGCATAGCAAAGTGGCATATTTTGGGCTGGCACATTCTGCTACCCTTCATTACTTAGGATTCATTCTATCTTAAGTGCTTTGGTACCAGCGTGGGGTCATTCTTAATAGGATTTGATAGCTGAAGGTTGTCTTTGTTTTTTGTTTTTAATTAAAAAAACAAAGTGAGGGGCGCCTGGGTGGCGCGGTTGGTTAAGTGTCCGACTTCGGCTTAGGTCATGATCTTGCGGTCCGTGAGTTCAAGCCCCATGTCGGGTTCTGTGATGGTAGCTCAGAGCCTGGAGCCTGCTTCAGATTCTGTGACTCCCTCTCTCTCTGCTCCTCCCCCGCTCACGCTCTGTCTCTCAAAAAATAAAGAAATGTTACAAATTTTTTTTAAAATATGAGCTGCTATTGAAATGGAAGACTTTCAATAATTTTTAATTTACTTGAATTTGTAAGCCATTGTTTCCTTTCCAAAGAAAATAGTAACTATCGTTCCCTCTAAATAAAAAATCCCTTTGTCTATGGAGTTATATGTAAACTGAACTCTTTTTTTTTAAGTTTATTTATTTATTTTGAGAGAGAGAGAGAGAGCATGACTGGGGGAGGAACAGAGAGAGAGAGAGAGAGAGTGAGAGAGAGAGAATCCCAAGCAGGCCCTGTGCTCTCAGCACAGAGCCTGACGTGGGGCTTGAACCCACAAACCATGAGATCATGACCTGAGCCAAAATCAAGAGTCGGACGCTTAACCGACTGAGCAACCCAGGCACCCCTAAACTGAACTCTTTTGATGAACTCCGTTGTTAGTTCTGGTGAACTTGGATGGAATGCAATGTTGCCTACCTTATAGCATAAGGAGATTCACACACTATCATTTCAATGTTACCTAAGAGGGTAATATTTTTGTCTCTTGAAATCTGTGAATAAATGAAGAGAGGTTAAGTGGGGCTGAATAAAATGCTTACGAAATGGGCTGACAGCTTTTAGCGATGGGGGAAAATGCATTAGCCGTTGCTTAGTATCAACACAACATATAAGGAGATTCACATAAACTAGAATACTCAAGGAACTGTTCCAGAGTAGCTTACGAGGAAAACAGAAGATTCAGTGCTAGTCTAAGTTAAACTGTGTGGAAAGTGCAGAAGGAGCCCTGGGGTTGGGTGAATCCAACAGACAGGAGAATCCCAGTCACGGATTTGGGGAATAAATTGCCTGGGAACAGAGCTATAGGGACAGGCGTGAGCTGCTAACAAGCAGGTGTAGCTTCCTTGATCTGGACACATCTGAGATACTGTTAAGGACAGAATGGTACTGTCTGCTTTCGAATCTGCAGCTTGACACATAAATAGCTCCCCTGTATTTTAACAGTGAGGATACAGACTATGGTTTGCATCCTCTATTTTGACCTACGGCATGGGACAGTGTTACTGAGAACACCGGACAAGGGTGGGCCAGACTAGCTAGTGAGGGTGCTGGTAGCCCCACCCCCAGCCCTGCCTTCCTCAGAGCCTACTGTGAATCCAGGGAACCCCCCCCTCCCCTCAGGATCGGGGTCACCACCCCTCAAACAGCTGTGATGAAGTGGCACTTAGGATGTTACCACATGGGATGTTTGCTATGTTCCCACGTGCTCCCAGGTCCTGGGCAGCAGGTCACATCTCCTGTCCCATGGAAGTGTCTCTTCCGCTTACTCTGAGGACACCACAGCGGCCCTTCCACGCAGGTCCTGCCCGGCACACACACGGGCATGTTCTGTGTTCTACGTCTCTGTTCTTCTGCCGAACATAGACAATTTCACCAAACGCCAACATCAGACACTCTGTGTCTGTGAAGGATCAAGACAAACACGAGAATCCTCCGTTATCCTTGTGAACACGGACAGAAACAAGGACCTTATTCAAGCTTCAGATATGAACTTCCCCCACGATAGGATATGAGAGATGCTCACATCAGCTCCAGCTTTAGTCTCTCTTTCCTCTTCACTCCTAAGAGATAAGATGTGTGGACCCCCCCCCCCTTAGCATTAACCCAGTGTCCTAACGTCATCTGCTCCAGAGAAAACCCTGCATCCTTGAACCCTCCTCCAAGCCACCTGGCACCACCCCAGTCCTGCTAAGTCTCTGTCACTGAGATGCCACACAGTCCCCTGGAGTGCATGAGCATTGACCGAAACTTGCCCAACCTCAGGAGTGCTTCTGGGGGTCTCCGCTGGAGGGAATGGACATTCATGTGTGCTTTTCCCTCAGCCCCCGAAGAATTAAGCCACTTCTTGGACCCCAGCTGGCTAATTCTCCTCTTGCCACACACCTCCTAGGCGGATGATTAACACCTGCCATCTTTTTTTTCTTTTTTTTTCTTTTTTTTATTATTTATTTTCAATATATGCAATTTATTGTCAAATTGGTTTCCATACAACACCCAGTGCTCATCCCAAAAGGTGCCCTCCTCAATACTCATCACCCACCCTCCTCTCCCTCCCACCCCCCAGCAACCCTCAGTTTGTTCTCAGTTTTTAAGAGTCTCTTATGCTTTGGCTTTCTCCCACTCTAACCTCTTTTTTTTTTCCTTCCCCTCCCCCATGGGTTTCTGTTAAGTTTCTCAGGATCCACATAAGAGTGAAACCATATGGTATCTGTCTTTCTCTGTATGGCTTATTTCACTTATCATCACACTCTCCAGTTGCATCCACGTTGCTACCAAGGGCCATATTTCATTCTTTCTCATGGCCACATAGTATTCCATTGTGTATATAAACCACAATTTCTTTATCCATTCATCAGTTGATGGACATTTCGGCTCTTTCCATAATTTGGCTATTGTTGAGAGTGCTGCTATAAACATTGGGATACAAGTGCCCCTATGCATCAGTACTCCTGTATCCCTTGGGTAAATTCCTAGCAGTGCTATTGCTGGGTCATAGGGTAGGTCTATTTTTAATTTTCTGAGGAACCTCCACACTGTTTTCCAGAGCGGCTGCACCAGTTTGCATTCCCACCAACAGCGCAAGATGGTTCCCGTTTCTCCACATCCTTGCCAGCATCTATAGTCTCCTGATTTGTTCATTTTAGCCACTCTGACTGGCGTGAGGTGGTATCTGAGTGTGGTTTTGATTTGTATTTCCCTGATGAGGAGCGACCCTGAGCATCTTTTCATGTGCCTGTTGGCCATCCGGATGTCTTCTTTAGAGAAGTGTCTGTTCATGTTTTCTGCCCATTTCTTCACTGGGTTATTTGTTTTTCGGGTGTGGAGTTTGGTGAGCTCTTTATAGATTTTGGATACTAGCCCTTTGTCCGGTATGTCATTTGCAAATATCTTTTCCCATTCCGTTGGTTGCCTTTTAGTTTTGTTGGTTGTTTCCTTTGCTGTGCAGAAGCTTTTTATCTTCATAAGGTCCCAGTAGTTCATTTTTGCTTTTAATTCCCTTGCCTTTGGGGATGTGTCAAGTAAGAGATTGCTACGGCTGAGACACCCTGCCATCTTTTAACAAATGTGTTGGAATCCGTCACTGGGTGATTGGCTCCAATTTACCTGTACCTGTCCCCCGATGGGATACTTGGGGACCGAACACCCTTCCAGAGAACTCTAGAACTTAATGCATCTCGTAGTGTTCTTTGGCACAGTCCCCGTCACTGGATTAATTTTCTTAGGCACTCCCAGCCCAGTTGCTGAACAAATGATAGGTTTGCACCAGCACTGGCCTGATATAAATGATTCTGGTGAGCTCCTTGGAAATACTCAGGCATGCGCTGTGTGGGATCCTTGTGCAGGAAGGAGGCTGAAGCCGTCATTAGTGAGCATTGTTCTAAATCAAAATTTCTGTAATATGAGGCAGAGGAGTTAAGAGGAATATTTTCTTGATTCTTTATGATCAGTTATGGATTGCATTTGCTGAAAGATAAGCCACGATGACTTCTGGTTCATATAGATCAAAAAAGTAGTGTATTCCTTTCTGGACTTTGAACTAAAAAAAAATTTTTTTTAATATTTATTTTTGAGAGAGAAAGGCAGGGTGCGAGTGGGGGTGGGGCAGAGAGAGCGACACAGAATCTGAAACAGGCTTCAGGCTCTGAGCTGTCAGCTCAGAGCCCGATGCAGGGCTCAAACTCACAGACCTCAAGATCATGTCCTGAGCCAAAGTCAGACGCCACCTAGGCACCCCTAGGCTTGGAACTCTTTTTCTTTTTAATGTTTATTTTTGAGAGAGAGAGGTAGATAGAGAGACAGAGACAGAGAGAGAGACAGAGAGAGGCAGAGAGAGAGGGAGACACAGAATCCGAAGCAGGCTCTGGGCTCCAAGCTGTCAGCACAGAGCCCGACGTGGAGCTCGAACTCACAGACTGTGAGATCATGACCTGAGCCAAAGTTGGATGCTTAACCCACTGAGCCACCTAGGCACCCCTAGACTTTGAACTCTTTTTTTTTTAAGGTTTATTTTTGAGAGAGATAGGTAGAGAGAGAGAGAGAGAGACAGAGAGACAGAGAGAGGCAGAGAGAGAGGGAGACACAGAATCTGAAGCAGGCTCCAGGCTCTGAGCCATCAGCACAGAGGCCAATGCGGGGCTTGAACCCATGAACCGTGAGATCATGACCTGAGCCAAAGTCAGACACTCAACCGACTGAGCCACCCTAAGGGCCCCTGAACTCTTTTAAATAGATTAAATCTATATATTTCATGGGCATTTTGACGGCCTGAATAATTCTGAAATATAAATACGCAAGTCCTGACTTCTCTTGAGAATTTGTTCTTCCTGCCCATTTCCTCTCCTTTTTAGTTAACTTTAGTTGTTTTACATGTAGAGCTTTATTTCTTTCAGTGGCCAGTCGCAGAAGCCTGGACTGTCACATCAGAAAATCACAGTTCACATTTCCTGTATTGGCTCTTCATAGGAGTATTAGGCTTGTTTAATTTATTCCACGAAGTTGAATGGAGTAATGGAACCAAGCCAGAGGTACCAACCCCAACGTGACTAGAAAAAAGTCTGGGTCTCCCGCGGGTTACGAGGGGTCTGACTCGGAGCCCCAATTGGGCTTTTCCTTTCTCGCTCTCGCTCTCTCTCTCTTTTTTTTTTTAGGTTTTCTCAAAGACAGTTTTGAATATCCCACAAGATTACACTCCCAAGGGCTCAACAAGGACCGCAGTTAAGGCGGTGACATGCTTTTAGCGGAAGGCTAGTCAGCCTCTGCTCACCCTGCTCCCGGACTCTCGGCCAGCCTCTGGTCTCTCTAATCATGATGCGGGCAGAGCCCTGCTCCACCTGCTGGGCTGTTTGGACACACGACAAGGACTTGGCCCCAAACAGCAAGCAGCCTCTGATCCCTCCAATAAACAAAGCTGCCGATGGTCACACCTCCTCTCCCCTCCCCTGACCCCCTCCACTCCATTCTGGCGGGCTCCTCTGGCTGGTAAACCTTTAAACTTGATTTACTGTGTCAACTTTGATGTGCATCAGGCTGGAGTCTCTAGGTGTTTCTGGAGCTAAAAAGTAGCGCACAAGTCAGAGTTCTTTACAGATTCAAGTCTTCAGTTTTTTTTGTTTTGTTTTGTTTTGCTTTTCCCCCTTACCTTGAGTAGACTTAACCTCCCCTTCTTGTTAATTAAAGATCTGCACTGCTCACCAGACAACAGGAGCCGACTGCTGTGGGGCTGAATGTAGGGCTGCCCTTAGGTCGACCTGAGCGTCTTTGTTTTCTAGAATGACTTTAAAAAAAAAAAAAAAGTCAGATTTTAACTTACTGGAATCCCCATCAGCTGCCTGGAGGGGGGCGGCAGCGGTAGGGGGGGGAGAGGGATGTCTCAGATGCCCAGTGTGGACCAGAGCTGCAAGGAGAGACTAAGGAAATGCAGGGAAGAGATTTCCAGAGGTTTTATTTTCCTTCTGGTTGAGCCTCTCATCCACATCCACGCTGTGGTAAGTGGGTCAGCTCCGGGTCACACTTTCTTTAGGAGGAGGGAACCCCCCTCCCCCGCCCCATGCAGAATTAACCCTGCATTTTCCACTAGCTAATTTTAATTTCCTTATTTTAACCTTAGGATGTGTATGTTTCACTATCAAACTTTTTTGGTTTTGTTTTGTGTTTTTTTTTTTACTTTTTTGTTTTGTTTTGTTTTTGGTTCTCTCTTTCTGCTTTGGCTTTTTGATAGATTTAGCTCAGTCTCTCTTAAATTCATAGTTCTAATTAAAAAGAAAAATAAAGTAAATCTAAATTCTGAAAATCTTCCTGAGGAACTCCTACATTAGACAAAGGAAACACTGGCAAAATTCTAAAAGACGAAGAGGAAAGAAGGTGATTTTCTCAATTCTACGCGCTTCAGCAAATTCTTATGTATGACCTAAAATTGAAGCTTGCCGTGGAAGGAAGACACTTTTCTTGTTCGAGAACACATAAACATTTTAAGTACCTCTATAATGTCTATAATATACTTAAAACTGCACACATTTGCCTTTGTTTCCACAAAACAGGGTGTGTGTTTAGATCATAGTATGTGATTGCATTGCTCAACCTTGACAATGGCATTTATTTTATTTTTATTTTATTTTATTTTATTTTATTTTATTTTATTTTATTTTATTTTATTTTATTTTAAATATATGAAATTTATTGTCAGATTGGTTTCCATACAACACCCAGTGCTCATCCCAACAGGTGCCCTCCTCAATACCCATCACCCACCCTCCCCTCCCTCCCACCCCCCATCAGCCCTCAGTTTGTTGTCAGTTGACAATGGCTTTTAAAAAAAGGTAAGAGCCACCATTTATTGACAGTGCCCAGCACTGTTGGTCCTTTATATGCATCGTCTCATTATACGCTTACAACAGACTTATCAGTTAGGCATTTTTGTTACTTGAAATGCATGTATATCACAATGGAACATACCATAGTTAAAATAAACCACATGATACCGAGGGGCTCATGATAAAAATCTGTGATCTCGCCCGTAATGTGTTCACCTAGTTTTGCACAGGAAAGAGGTGCATTTATTTCTGTTTTTAATTCTTGGGGGAGATACCTCCAGACTCCTAACAATATGCCATGACCGCACTTACTTTATTTGGGCACCGTCTGCTGCTGTCCTGCTCCTTGGGGTGAGGATTTAGCCCATCCTACGCCATCATTTTTGCTGTCCTCCGTCGATCTGCCTTCCCCCCGCTCAGCTTAATGTACATGTACTATTATTGTTAGTTTTTCCTGGTCAGTCACCTGTGTCACCTCAAAACCATACCTAAACCTTTGTTTATTATTCTGTCGGTACACATGATATTTTGTATCTCCCCATTTTGCAACCTGCTGTTGTTCGCTCCCCCATGTTTTCCTGAAGTTCTTTCTCTCCTCTGTTTTCCAGTCTCTGTCCGCCATACCTTGATTTTGATCAGCTTGAAGTATATGAAGTTGCTGATAGGCAGTTGCTTTTGGTCGACAAAAATGGCGTGTTCGTGGTAGACATATGGTACATTGCCTTTCGTAATCACTGTTAAGTTTTCCACCTCTATGGGATGGTTTTAAAATGGAAATCCAGTGAATATTATTGATAATGTAATGACTATATGTGTATTTTTAGAAACATACACATATACATATGTGTATATATGTTTCTACATATACATATACATATTATGTTTAGAAACATAAAGGAGTTTATGGGCCTCCTCCTTTATGGGCCACGTACCTTCTTTACTTGAGCGTGGATTGTCCTTTTGAACAGGCCACCATTTTCTTATCGAGAGACACCGTTGCTGCACCTTGGAAAGTACCAGACATGTACTCAGTGCTGCTTGTAGTATCGTAGTCATTAGCCTTTTGTAGATGGCTGGATTCGGGAGAGAAATGACGAAGGTGGGCAGTGACCAGTATCAGTGTTCCTTCCATTTATTGATTCTGCAGGTATTTGTTGGTCACCTACTGTATGCTGGCATTTTGTAGAAGAATACATGAGACACAGGTGCCTGGCTTCAAGGAGATGATACCCTACTGTTAGTTGTTTTATGGGTTGCTACAAAATAAACTGGAGTGATTGGAAGTGTGTGTGTGTGTGTGTGTGTGTTACCTAGGCTAGGATTCTGCCCAAATTCACTGAGATTTTAGAGCTTTAGATTTCCTTGTGATTGGAAAGTTGGTTTGTTGTTGTTGTTGTTTTACCAAATGCTGATAAAATACACATAAGTTTTTTTTTTACTCCAATTTACCCATAGTTAGTTTTCTCATCTCCAAAAGGGATAGTAAAACTTTCATTTGTATCAACTGGTCTGGGAAGATTTTATGTTCTCATAATTTTTAAAATTAAATTCCAAATTGATATTAACAAATGAATGGTCTTTTCATGGTTAAAAAATATTTTTTGAAGGCTGCTCTTAAAGATTATTACATTTTGTTTGTTTTTTTCTTCTTAAAAAAATTAAAAAAAAATTTAATGTTTATTTTTGAGAGACAGAGAGAGAAAGAGACACAGAGTGTGAGTGGGTAGTGACAAAGAGAGAGGGAGACACAGAATCCAAAGCAGGCTCCAGGCTCTGAACTGACAGCACAGAGCCTGAAGTGAGGCTCGAACTCATAAACCATGAGCTCATGACCTGGGTTGAAGTTGGATGCTTAACTGACTGAGCCACCCAGGCACCCCTAAAAATTTTTTATTAATGTTTATTTTTGAGAGAGAGGGAGAGTACAAGCAGGGGGAGGGACAGAGAGAGAGAGGGAGACACAGAATTCGAAGCAGGCTCCAGGCTCTGAGCTGCCAGCACAGAGCCCAACGCAGAACTCAAACTCAGGAACCATGAGATCATGATCTGAGCTGAAATCAAGAGTTGGACACTCAACCAACTGGGCCACCCAGGAACCCCTGTGTTTTTTTCTAAAGTGTTTCTATGTTATAGGAGTTGAAATTATCCATTTATTTGTTGCTGTTTCATTAAATGGTTTTAACGGCAAGCTAGAGAGGAATTGACCCATAAGCGTTGATTTTTGATATGATTACTCACTGGAACCTAAAGCAGATTTCTGGCCTGACTTGTCCTCTGCCTTGAGAACAGTAGAACAAAGTGTGCAGGAACAAGGGAAATCCTTAAAAATTTTTTTTTCATGTTTATTTATTTATTTTTCTTTTTTTTATATTAAATATAATTTATTGTCAAATTGGTTTCTCTACAACACCCAGTGCTCATCCCAACAGGTACCCTCGTCCGTGCCCATCACCCACTTTCCCCTCCCTCCACCCCCTATCTACCTTCGGTTTGTTCTCAGTCCTTCAGAGTCTCTTATGGTTTGCCTCCCTCCCTCTCTGTAAATTTTTTCCCCCTTCCCCTCCCCGCTGGTCTTCTGTTGAGTTTCTTGGGATCCACATATGAGTGAAAACATATGGTATCTGTCTTTCTCTGCCTGACTTATTTCACTTAGCATAATACCCTCCAGTTCCATCCATGTTGCTGCAAATGGCACGATTTCATTCTTTCTCATTTCCAAGTAGTATCCCATTGTATATATAAACCACATCTTCTTTATCCATTCGTCAGTTGATGGACATTTAGGTTCTTTCCATAATTTGGCTATTGTTGAGAGTGCTGCTATAAACATTGGGGTACGAGTCCCCCGTGCATCAGCACTCCTGAATCCCTTGGGTAAATTCCCAGCAGTGCTATTGCTGGGTCATAGGGCAGTTCTACTTTTAGTTTTTTGAGGAAGGTCCACACTGTTTTCCAGAGCGGCTGCACCAATTTGCATTCCCACCAGCAGTGCAAGAGGGTTTCCGTTTCTCCACATCCTCACCAGAATCTATAGTCTCCTGACTTGTTCATTTTAGCCACTCTGACCGGCATGAGGTGGTATCTCAGTGTGGTTTTGATTTGTATTTCCCTGATGAGAAGTGACATTGAACATCTTTTCATGGATCTGTTGGCCATCCGGATGTCTTTTTTGGAAAAGTGTCTATTCATATCTTCTGCCCATTTCTTCACTGGATTATATGTTTTTCAGGTGTGGAGTTTGGTGGTTTCTTTATAGATTTTGGATACTAGCCCTTTGTCTGATATGTCATTTGCAAATATCTTTTCCCCTTCCATTCTTTTAGTTTTGTTGATTGTTTCCTTTGCAGTGCAGAAGCTTTTTATCTTCATGAAGTCCCAATAGTTCATTTTTGCTTTTAATTCCCTTGTCTTTGGAGGTGTGTTGAGTAAGAAATTGCTGCAGCTGAGGTCAGAGAGGTTTTTTCCTGCTTTCTTCTTTAGGGTTTTGATGGTTTCCTGTCTCACATTCAGGTCCTTCATCCAGTTTGAGTTTATTTTTGTGAGTGGTGTAATAAAGTGGTCTAGTTTCATTCTTTTGCATGTTGCTGTCCAGTTCTCCCAGCACCATTTGTTAAAGAGACTTTTTTCCATTGGATACTCTTTCCTGCTTCGTCAAAGATTAGTTGGCCATACATTTGTGGGTCCAATTCTGGGGTCTCTATTAGAACTGATATATGAATTCAGAAAAGTTGCAGGGTACAAAATTAATGTACAGACATTGGTTGCATTTTTATACACCAATAATGAAGCAGCAGAAAGAAAAATAAAGAAAATGATCCCATTCACAATTGAACCAAGAATCATAAAATATCTAGGAATAAACCTGACCAAAGATGTAAAAGATCTGTATGCTGAAAACCATAGAAAGCTTATGAAGGAAATTGAAGAAGATACACAGAAATGGAAAAATATTATGTGCTCATGGATTAGAAGAATAAATACTGTTAAAATGTCAATACTACTGAAAGCAATCTACACATTCAATGCAATCCCAATCAAAATTGCACCGGCATTCTTCTCAAAGCTAGAATAAGCAATCTTAAAATTTGTATGGAACCACAAAAGACCCCGAATAGCCAAAGTGATATTGAAGAAGAAAACCAAAGCAGTAGGCATCACAATCCCAGACTTTAGCCTCTACCACAAAGCTGTCATCATCAAGATGGTATGGTATTGGCTCAGTGTTTATTTATTTTTGAGAGAGAGAATGGTGGAGTGCAAGCAGGGGAGGAGCAGAGAGAGAGGGAGACACAGAATCCAAAGCAGGCTCCAGTCTCTGAGCTGTCAGCACAGAGCCGGATGCGGGGCTCCAACTCACAGACCGCGAGATCATGACCTGAGCCAAATTCGGACGCTCAACTGACTGAGCCCCCCAGGTGCCCTGGAACAAGGGAAATATTGAGCGAAGTTATGTGTGGTTTAAATTGCTCCTCATGTAGTCATTTCCTTTTCACAAATATCATGGGAAAACAGCAAGGGTTGTGCTCACTTAGGCCATTAATTTGTAACCCAGTGCTAGTCAGAGGCCACAGTGCACTTCTATCCGTGACAGAGACCCTCGACACACTAGGTGGAGCATCTCATGTACAGTGCACGCCCCCTAATTATGTTTGGAATCAGTGAATGTAGTTAACTGACACCCCACTCAATGACCTAAAAACTCAAATGCCTTCTTCAGGGGACACCTGGGGGGCTCAGTCGGTTAAGCGTCCGACTTCAGCTCAGGTCACGATATCACGGTTGGTGGGTTCGAGCCCCGTGTCGGGCTCTGCATTGACAGCTCAGAGCCAGGAGCCTGCCTTGGATTCTTTGTCTCCCTCTCTCTCTCTGTCCTTCCTCAGCTCATGCTCTGACTCAATCTCTCTCTCTCTCTCTCTCTCTCGGAAATAAATAAACATTAAAAAAAAATTCAAATGCCTTTGAAATTTATGGGAATTCCTGGGGGGGTGGGTTCCAGTGTTATGGTTTCTTTTGGCTCAGAATTGCTCCTTACATCAGTTATAAAAATGTTCAGATTGTCTCACAGAGCTGTCCGTGCTCTCCCAGCTTTGTACTGAGTGAGTTCAGAAACGAAATGGGGTTCTTTGGTTTTGCATCCTCTTAGTTGATGGAAGGACAAATCAACAAAAGAAAATCCATTTGCGGGGCGCCTGGGTGCCTCAGTCAGTCAAGCGTCCAACTGGCTCAGGTCATGATCTCACGGCTTGTGAGTTCAAGCCCCGCGTCAGGCTCTGTGCTGACAGCTCAGAGCCTGGAGCCTGCTTCGGATTCTGTGTCTCCCTCTCTCTCTGCCCCTCCCCTCCCCTTTCTCTCTCTCAAAAATAATTCAACATTAAAAAAGAGAAGAAGAAAATCCATTTGTGATGGTACCAGACTTTTATTCGACGTTTGGGAAATGTCCTCAGTCTTTAAGTGCAGCGACCGGGCCATCCACTTGCACAGCCTCCTCTCCCTGGATGCACCTCTAACACCTATTTCCACAAACAAAATTATTCAGCTGAGCAAAGCCAGCACTCCTGATTACCGCTGTTTCCCCTAACTCTTGACTTTTAAGGCTACATTTTCTAGTACTCTGATTCTAATGCAAAATATGTGGCAGTAAGGCTCTGAGAGGGTGTGACATGGCAGGGGGAGCTGGCTGCGGGGGGAGGGGGGGCGGGTGACGATGTAAGACAACTGGCTTTGCATTTCAGCTCTCATACCTGCCGATCTCGGATATTGGCTCATTTACCAAACTTCTCTAAGCTTCGATCTCCAGTGCAGCGTGCATGTTTGTAACATTTTACCTGCTTCAGCGAGCTGCAAACCGAACCGGTGCAAGGTGCATAGACCCGTGTCCAACCCTGGTAGGCGACTCATAGGTGTTGATACCGTGTGAGTAAGTGCTGTGGACCCTTCCACACCCAGAGGGCGTGTCCATCATCTTTAGAAATTTCTGCTACTATGAAACTTAGTACATTTAAAAATAGCCTACTAGGAGGGAGTCAAGCCAAACTGAAAATGCACAGGAGAAGGTGGGGGGGAAATGGTACATTAGACTCACTGTCATGACGGGACCATTTGACTTTCTGTTAGAAATTCTAGTACTTTGAAGTGAAAATACTTTGAAACTTAGCAACCGCTATATCAGCCGCAGCACCCTTTTCTTCTTTCATTTTACTGTCGCTTTGGGGCATTTAGGACAGGTAGCCCGTGACAGGTCTCTGATGGTGAAATCAGTCCTGCCTGAACTCATGGCACTATGGTTTTTATAAGTAAATTAGTTTTCTCAACTTTCGATTTTCCAGCAGGTCTTATTAAAAAGCAGGACTTTTTGACTACTGGGGAAATATCAGGGACACATTTTTCACCATGAGGATTTTTTCTTTCTTTCTTTCTTTCTTTCTTTCCCTTTCTTTCTTTCTTTCTTTCTTTCTTTCTTTCTTTCTTTCTTTCTTTCTTTCTTTCTCTCTTTCTCTCTTTCTCTCTTTCTTTCTTTCTTTCTCTTTCTTCTTCTTCCTCTTTTTTTTCCTTTACAGAAAGAAATATGGACAGAGGGAAAAAAAATGTAATTCGAAGTCCCTTTTACTTGAGTGGTTCTTAGATGACTTTGAACTCAGCATGTAAAGTGTTTTGACCCATATAACAACCTTGCAGAAAAAAGGAGCACTTTTCTGAGAGGAAGGTCAGAGATGATTGTAACTGAGTGCCTCCGTTGAGCACACTTGTTTCCTTTGGAGATGCGGATCCCACGGAGCACTGAAATATAGGCTGTGGAAACGAGTATTTGATGGACTTTGGACCATGTTGTGGAAAAGTGGAAAATTAGAAAGCTTCCTAAAACCCACGTTACAGAATTTTCTGCTATTTATTGTAGCTACACTGCATCATAAGAGTAAATTATTGGAAATTTCAGTAGGTTCTATCCCAACAGACTTTTTTTTTAAATAAGAAGGTATGTCATTTTTTGTCACATAGGGAAAAAAAGGGGAAAAAATAATTCTTCCCTGTTTAGAGAATTGTAAACATATGGTCACCTAAAACTTGGTATGCTAGTCTTATTGGCTTGTTATTAATGATAATAAAAGTAATTTTTTCAAATTTTGAGATGATTCTAAGCTCTTCTGTATAGTATTTGGAGATTGTGTATGGGAGAAATTATGAGAATATCCCAAAGACCCACAGGCTTAGAGCATGTCCTTGCGTACCCCCGACTGTGGCCCCACTCCCCCAGCCTGCCCCCAGTCTATCCTTTGTATTTCCCTCACCATTTAGAAAAACCCAGGCAAGGGATGCCTGGGTGCTCAGTGGGCTAAGCGTTAGACTCTTGATCTTGGCTTTGGTCACGACTTCATGGTTCGTGGGAATGAGCCCCGCGTCAGGCTCTGTGCTGAGAGTGAGAAGCCTGCTTGAGACTCAATCTCTCTCTCTCTCTCCCTCTCTCTGCCCCTGCCCAGCTTACATATGCGAGCATGTGCTGTCTTTCTCTCTCTCAAAAGAAATTAAAACTTAAAAAAAAAAAAAATCTTAACCTAGCCAGGAACTAGGTTAACGCTGCTAAGTAATTGGTTCCTTGGACTTGAAGTGATTTTGAGAAAGTGTGATCTTTTCATTGGTGGTCTTGACCCTTCCTAATTACACAGGCACACAGTGTTGTATCGGTGACTTTCAACTCATTTGGGATCTTTCCTGTCTAGGCATGCGTTCAATGACTACGCTTGGTAGTCATTTTACATGTAATTGCAATCTTGAAACACCACGTTTAGATTTTAAGATTTTGCTAGGAGTTTTTGTGAAATATCATGAAACCTCTTGCTTGAAATCTAGTGGATTGGAGGGGGGGGGGTGCCTGGGTGGCTCAGTGGGTTTAGTGTCCAACTTAGGCTCAGATCATGATCTCACAGTTCGTGAGTTCAAGCCCTGCGTCAGTCTCTGTGCTGACAGCTCGGAGCCTGGAGCCTGCTTCGGATTCTGTGTCTCCCTCTCTCTCTGCCCCTCCCCCCGCTCATGCTTTCTCTCTCTCTCTCTCTCTCAAAAAGGAATAAACATGTAGAATATTAAAAACAAAATCTAGTGGACTGATGTAGATTTGTTCTGGGTCTTGACCATGCTGGGAATGAAGAGGTCAGGGAAACAGCCAGTTTTACTAATTACAGAAAATCCTGGACATATTTACATCATCCTAAAATGTTGTAATCAGTTTGTGAAGCATTAAACGGTCTACTTTGCCTAACAAGGGTAATGCATGTGTTCTGAATTGCTAATTGAGATTAGTTATATTTGATTCTAAAATGAGCCAAGGGTAGCAAACATTTATGGGCTTACTCTAAAATATTATTCTTTTATTTGGTATAAAACCTTGGTGTTCTTTTCTTGATTTGAGGTGTTGAACCTTAAAATATTTGAAGAATTTTAAACATGTTGTTTTAGTTTGTTTTGAAAGCAGGGGAGGTGCAGAGACAGAGAGAGAGAGAGAGAGAGAGATAGAGAGAGAGTATCCCAAGCAGTCTCTGTGCTCTCAGCTGGGAGCCTGACCGATGGCTCAGTCCCGACACAGGGCTTGATCCCACAAACTGTGACACCATGACCTGAGTCAAAATCAAGAGTCAGACTCTTAACCAACTGAGCCACCCAGGTGCCCCTGATTTAAAATATTTGAATTATTACCAGTAACTTCTGATGTTTGAAACAGTGTTTTTAAATATAAATTAAAACTACTTATTCATTTCTTTTAAATTATACTATTAACTTCTTCAAATTAATTTGTTAATTTTCTGTGACTAAATTCACTTCCGTAGCTGATTTTTCATAGTACTGAACTTATTTAGTTATATTTATTTGTTCCGTGGCTATGATCATACTAGATAAAAGGGACAAAAGCAGTTAATCGACTAATTTCACCTATGTTCTGATGCGATTTTGTTTTTAAGACAAGCCTCAGTAGATTCCTTTTTTCCCAATCTTTTCCCCCCCTTAATTGTGAGTGATCTTTGATTGCTATAACAAATTCAGCCAGTGAATGTATTGACTCCCCTCCTGGATTCTGTGTAGCATTTTAAGGGATACTAAGGATATTTTGGTGGAAAAGATCCCTGTACCAACAATCTAACCCTGGGACTCCCTACTGGGAAAGCCAGGGAGGGATTAAAATGTATAAACTGTAACAGGGGGAGAAAGAATACAGTAAGAAGTGAAGACAGGAAGGTAACGTGGAGGGGTGGTTGGGTGGATGTCTGGAGGGATGAGTAGATTTGGAACGTTCCAGTAGGATGCTGCACTTTTGCAATGTGTGATCCACGTGTGAACATTTCTGCTTCTGCAGCAGCCGTTCCGTAGGAAACACATTCTATCTGGGAGTAGGGATCGGGTTCTGATTAGAAGCCAAGCCCTCATATCCTTTCTCACAGTCACGTGTTAACCTCATTTTTGAAGGACTAGCTCATTGGCACAGTACGGACTCCCATGGAAAAAAAAAACAACTGCACCTTGGGGCTAAATATGGCCTTGAGTGCCAAGAACCAGTGTTTCTTTTTTTTTTTTTTAAATTTTTTCAACGTTTTTTATTTATTTTTGGGACAGAGAGAGACAGAGCATGAACGGGGGAGGGGCAGAGAGAGAGGGAGACACAGAATCGGAAACAGGCTCCAGGCTCTGAGCCATCAGCCCAGAGCCCGACGCGGGGCTCGAACCCACGGACCGCGAGATCATGACCTGGCTGAGGTCGGACGCTTAACCGACTGCGCCACCCAGGCGCCCCAAGAACCAGTGTTTCTAAGGAGCCTGTCTTCCTAATGTATCTAGGAATGTTTCCTTTTGTTTATCTAACGGGACTACAATCTGACTTATTCTATGTGAAGGAAAAAAAAAATCCTTCAGGATATTCCAGTATCCCACAGTTTCTAATGCCCCACAATGACCTAATGCCCCGTAATGTCCTAATAACCATGATGTTCTGATGCCCCATGATGTCCTAAAACCCCACAATGTCCTGATGCCCCTTGCTCTTCTGATGCCCCACCGTGTCCTGATGCCCTACTGTGTTCTGATGCCCCACGATGTCCAAATGCACCACCCCATTCTGACATCTGATGAAAGACTGGTCCCCAAACTCCTGGATGGATGGTGCTGGTATGGAAGGGAGGGAACCTGCCTGCCCTTACTGTCCCCCGGGGAGCATCGTGGGACTGAACCCCGCATGCGGGGGGGTCTCCAGCTACCACACAGCTTGCTGTGAGCTTGTCCTTGTAACTCTACACCACTGCTGAACTTGGACTCCTGGCTGTTTGTGTGTGGGCTTCCCCCTCCCTTCGGCCTCCCCCACGGTTCCTGGTCCCCCACCGCTCTTCCTCAGTCAGCCACAGCTTGTCTGAGAACCGCCCATTTTAAATAGGCCTTGCAAACACCATTAAGCTTTCCTGGATTTTCTTAGCTGGTCAGGATCGCTTTCCCACAGCACTTTGTGACTTTAATGATCGATAATTACCACTTTCAGCTGTGCAGATTTCTGGAAACTCTGACGTTAGCCCCCATCCCTGTTTTGGAAGGTTTGTATTAACGTCTCCGTCACACAGAGCGGCCGAGGCAGTGTTTCCCTGTGACCTGTGTTTACAGGACATGTTAGATGCCCTTTGTCACTTAACTGCTGCTTCTCCCAGAAACTCCCACGTCCTTGCCCATGGTAGCCACGGTGCTTTTCTGGCTCATTGATTAGTGATCTGCCATTGTCCCCCCTACACCAGGGACGGCAGGGCTCGGGCCTCACACCGGCCAGGCCCTCCTCCTGCACACCTGTGCCTCACGTGTGCTCCAGCCCACCTTTCTCCAAACCCCCGACCAAGTCCCTCTTCTTCTGTTGTCTTTTGTCACGTTCTCCCACTCCTGACCTTCACTGTGTTGTTCACAGATTTTATCTACATACGTACAGGTCTGTGTAGCCTGAGTGCATGTTGAACCCATCTGCCTACTCTGCGCAGGGACTGACATGTAAAAAATGACACCCTCGTACCCCATGTCGACATGAGGAATATACCCGGTGTAAGAGATTCCTTGTCCCCATTTACTGAGGGGCAGCGAAAGGGGTGGAGCGTGTGGTCCCCAGGGACACTCCTTACAAGCTGTTTTCTTGGTTGCCTGATTTTTCCTGACATTCCCGGAAAGCAGCTTCAGGCCTTCTCACTTGCTGGACAATGTTGACCGTCCCCCTGGGCCTTGCCCATCATATCTGGACGTTCAGACGGACTCTGCCTGTCAGGCCCATATCTGTTTCTTCTTGGCAAAGTGCTGTGGCACCGCTCGGGACATCGTCCTCCCTCCTCTGTGTCCTTCTCCAGAAGGGCCAGCCATTCTGGTCTTGCGGTGTAGACGGAGAGGCACGGGGGTCGCCCCTGGGGAGAAGGTGCTGGAGGTGATGTAATTCAGAGGGGGCCTGTGGAGCCAGGGGAGGTGGCAGGAATGCTCCCAGGCCTCTGGGTGACCCTGATGCCTGTCACCGCGGTCCCCAGCGCAGGGGCGGCCCCCTCGGTGTGGTTCAGGGGCGCATTTCCCCATCGCGGTGCTGAGCCCACAGGAGGCCCTCAGTGGCGCAGGCTGAGCACAGAAGTGGAGGAGCAGCGGTGGAGGGGGGCCCCTGGGCTGCTGGGTGCGGTGCAGTAATAAAGTGGGGACGCTAGAGGGAGAAGGGAGGACTTCCACACCGCGGGGTGGAACAGAAGTCGGTTCAGCTGTGTTTGCTAGGATGGAAACTTCACTTCTCCCTCCTTGTCTTAAATTAAAAAAAAAATATGGTGTGAAATCTGAACTGAATCGGATACAAATGCTTTCCCTGTTTTTAGTACAGGCCACGATGGCCTCTACCATCTGTAGCAAAAAAGTGTAGGAACGCTGATCGACATTCTAGGATCCTGATCGGAGTAGAAGTCTCACGAAATTGCACCGTATCATTCAGCAGATGGGCTACAGTTGACACCACCAGTAGAGATCGGAGGTGATAAACGATAGACGCAAGGGTTGATGGACAGAGACACGTGCTCAGCCGAGCTTGTGCAGCACCCAGAAAGTGTGTGTATTACATGAGAGGATTCGCCCGGGTGCTCACAAATGGCCATTAACCAGGGGCGCCTGGGGGGCTCTGTCGGGTAAGCTTCCAAGTTCAGCTCAGGTCATGGTCTCACAGTTCGTGGTTTCGAGCCCCGCGTGGGGCTCTGTGCTGACAGCTGGGAACCTGGAGCCTGCTTCGGATTCTGTGTCTCCCTCTCTCTCTGCCCCTGTCCCGCTCGTGCTCTGTCTCTCTCTGTCTCTCAAAAATAGATAAACGTTTACAAAAATTAAAAAAAAACAAAAAACAAAAAAACCCAAAAAACAGTCATTAATGTAATTCATCAAATACATCGGAGAAGCAGGAAATGACTTAGTAGGAGCAGAAGGAAGGTCATGTGACCCTCTGGGACAGACCACCCTGCCTGAAACAGGTGCCCAGGGCATCCTCTCTGTTTGACCTTGAACAGTAACCTTGGCATGCATCATTTCTTCGTCTGTAAAGTGGAGGGAGTGACAGTACATGTTTCACAGGGATTTGGTGACGTGTAAAGGAAAGAAAGCACGCAGAGCGACAGGCCCCTGCCTAGTAAGGGCGTAACGTACACGCTTACTCTTGGGTGGTGCCAGATGGAGGCCTTTATGTTAATGTACCCGATTTCCTTCCTAACATTTGCCTGCTTCAGTCATTTCCTCTCTTTGACTCCCTTTTTTAAAATTATTATTATTCAGGAGGCTCCATGCTGAACGTGGGGCTTGAACCCATGACCTTGACATCAAGAGTGATAAGCTCTACTGACAGAGCCAGCCAGGCGCCCTGGCCTCCCTTTTACGGATTATGCTGTGCTAGCATTTTTTTTTCTTGAGACTGTTCCCCAAAATGTTTGGGCATGTGAGTGCTTTGTGGGGGGGAGCACTCTTCCGTGATTTTTGTGATCCCTCTGGATGCTGGTGCGTCTGGTGGCACGGACAGATCCGGCCCTGGTTTGGGGACAGAGGTGTCCTCAGGAAGGTGTCTGACGTGCCTGGGGAGATGCCGATGGGAGTGGTCTGGGAAGAAGTCCTGTGAGCGTTCCCTTTCTGCTGCAGTCACCCTGCGGCTCCCAGTAAATCCTCGTCTGTATCTTGGATTCCCTTTGGCTTCTGTATTGTTGGATGTGGCAGAGGCTCTGCGAAGCAAACGGGAGGAGCTAAGCACAGGGACCAGGGACCTTGAGGTTGAGGAGAGAGCACAGAGCTGGGCATGGTTGACAAAGGAGAGTTTGCCTTTTTTTAGGTGTTTATTTTTGAGAGAGAGAGAAGAGCGGGGGGGGGGGGGCAGGAGAGAGAGAAGCCGAGCAGGCTCCACACCATCAGTGCAGAGCCAGATAAGGGGCTTGATCCCACATACCGTGAGATCATGACCTGAGCTGGAATCAAGAGCCGGACGGACACTTGGGGCATCTGGGTGGCTCAGTCGGTTGGGAGTCTGACTCCTGATTTTGGCTCAGGTCATGATCTCACAGTTTGTGAGTTTGAGTCCATTGTGGGGCTCTGTACTGACAGGGTGGAGCCTGCTTGGGATTGTCTTTCTCCCTCCCTCTCTGCCCCTTCCCCTTTCTCTCTTTCTCTCTCAAAATGAATAAACTTAAAAACAAAAAAAGAGTCAAACGCTTAACTGACGGAGCCACCCAGGTGCCCCAGGAGTGTCTGCCTTTTCTTTCTTTTAATCTTTTTTCTTTTTTAACTTTTGAGAGAGAGAGAGGGACAGAGCGTGAGTGGGGGGGAGGGGGGGGGAGGGCGGAGAGAGAGAGAGGAGACACAGAAGCTGAAGGAGGCTCCAGGCTCTGAGCTGTCAACACAGACCCCGACGTGGGGCTCGGACTCACGGACCGCTAGACCATGACCTGAGCCGAAGTCAGATGCCTAACCGACTGAGCCACCCAGGCTCCCCCTGCCTTTTCTTTCACCTTGACTGTATGAGAGTATTGTTTGCCCCTTCTGGATAAACAAAGGTCTGCTGCAAGTTCATTTCCAGATGCTTCAGTAAAAAATTAAGTTTAATAAAGAGATGATAGGAAAGCCTTCAGTGACACAAAAGCCGTATGTATGGAATGATGAATTCTTACACGAACTTTAAAAATTAAAAATACCCATTAGGTATTGCATATATCATTTGTAAAATGATGTCATATCTTCTGTCTAAATTTGAAAGAAGTACCACTTCAGTGATCAAGAAGTCCATATAATTTAGCTATCCATGAGTAAGGAAAAATCAGCATAACATGTAAGGAGACACTGCTGTAGGAATATCTGATAGTCTTCTAGTTTCCAAGACTGGCTGCTGAACCTTGACTTTTGTCTCCACCTGCATGAGATCACAAAAAAGCGACCAAGGAAGAAAGAAAGGGGGGCGGAAAAAAAAAAGACCTTGAGAAAGCACCTATTCAATGAATCAAATTAATCATTTAAAAAATTCCAAGTTGGAAGTCACACTGAAACAAATGAGAAAGGAATTAATTTGGAACCACCAGAAAAATGACACAGAGCCAGAACTGGATTCCGTTCAATTTAAAATCGGAACAACTTTTATGTTCTACCATCTGCCTCACCAAGAGCCCTATAAAACTTGAATACTACAGAGTTTAGAGATTCCCATATGAGGACAGCTTTTTGAAGGCTCTTTAAAGAACACAAAACCAGGATAAATAATGTTGGTGTTTGTCCGGGAATCGGGTTAGCAATTAGTGATCACTGAAAAGATGAATTGCGTCTGTGATTGAGGGACTCAGACCTTGCATGAGAAGGTCTGTCGTCTACAAAACCTCACAGAATCCCAGCAAAGGGTCTTCTGTTCCATGTAACAGATGAGTAAATGGAGGCCCAGAGAAGGCAAGGACCCGGGGCGTATTCCTCTCCCTTGCAAATGGAGGAGAACCACAATGGAAGCCTCCAAGTCTAAACTTGTGGTTTGGGGCGTAACAATGACTCAACAAAACAGACAAGAGGCATGACCCAGAAATTAACGGTGCCTGCCCAATTTTCACCTTCTGGTTGTAAATGAAGGTGAGCTAGATAGAAAGCAGGTGATATGTGCCGGCAAAGTACCTGCTTTACTTTTCCCGAACATGCAAGCATATGTGTACATCTTCGTGGAGATTGTAATCAAGTGCAAGCTTTAGTTCATGGATAAGTTGTAACCATTATAATGGCTACATTTCCCCTTCAGTTGCTTCTGCAGAGGCTTCCACAGATGGTCGTTGGGGCTTACACATCTTACGGTCCTGTGCCTTACGCATGGCCTGGTCAAGAAGTGAATGAGTGTCTAAAGAGAGAGGAATCTTCGAGAAGACAAAAGAAAATAGGGATAAGGTGTCGAGAAAAGGTGCCAGTGAAAGAAGTGGTAATATGCTTGAATCAAGGTTTTACTGGAGCTGATTATTATACATTTTTTTAATGTTTGTTTATGCTTGAGAGAGAGACACAGAGAGAGAGAGAGAGAGAGCATGAGTTGGGGAGGGACAGAGTAAGAGAGGGACACAGAATCTGAAGCAGATTCCAGGCTCCCAGCTGTCAGCACAGAGCCTGACGCGGGGCTTGAACTCCCACACTGTGAGATCGTGACCTGAGCTGAAGTTGGACGCTTAACCGACGGAGCCACCCAGGCACCCCTGGAAATGATCATTGTAATAAAAGATTCTACCTGTGATGGTGTATTTGGGCAGTCGACACTAATGAGAAGGGTCTAGTTCATACCTGCACACTCTTGAAAGATGAATGCCTTCACTTTTCAGAATTCAAATTCACTGTGTACTGATTTAATATTTAATGTGTGCCATGTGCCTAGGTTAAAATGTCCAATAAGACATGGTTCTTGCCCACGAGGAGTGCAGGGAAGACGTACAATAAGTGGGACAGTACGATAGATGCTAAGATCCCATGTACGTCACATACAGAGCAGCTCAGAGGAAGAAGCACCAGCTGGTGTGAGGCAGTGACCTTGGCTGGGTGAGAACAGAGGTGGTGGGGGCTGAGCCCGGACGGCTCTTCGTCTAATTACGCACTCACTCCTGCCTTTCAGGCTGTGGGCAATGTCATGTAGGTCATCAGCAGTGGCACCTGTCTCGTGTTCTTGCGTCTCTGTTTGTAGACCATGTCTTCCCTGTCGAATGAACCTAGAAACCAGGAAAGGTTAGTTCTTCTTTGAGCGAGGTCTTGAAATTCAACCAGGATGCAGTGTGTGAGCCAGGATGAGGACAGGGGGTTATTCCAAGGCAGACTCTGAATCAAGAAATAGCACTGCCCGTCTGAAAGTGAGACTGTGTGTAGGTCATTGAGCCCCAGATGAAAGGAACAAGAAGTCACCTTGACTGAAGTTCTAAAGTAATTTTCCAGCTTGGAAAGGTGGGGTTCATTGTGAACATATGTAAATGTCGAGAAAGCACTTGAGACACATTGTCTGAGGATGGCTAAAGTTCAATTAGACTTGAGGAAAATGTGAAAATACTTGCTTTCAGCTTTTTCTAGATATAGCAGGACACATTTCGGTGTCTAGGAAAATCTACATAACCTTTCTGGATTTGACATTCTGCCTGTGGAAACGTTGAGAGTGTGTGAATGAGGGATTGCATCCAAATGTGCCCTCGTTTCTGGATATGCTTGAGACATTCTCAAATTCGTCTTCACTCCTTCCCTCTCTTTAATTCCTGACACTCAATTAGCATGTATCCTGATCATGCTCATGTAAGTTAGCTTTACTGTGTAACAAAACATCGTCAAAACTTAACATCACGACAGAAGAGGAAGGAACAGTTCCCAACTCATTCCATGTGGCCAGTGTTTCCCCGATACTGAAACCAGACAAAGCTGTTCCCAGAAAATGATGCACAGGTGCCTTTTGTGAATATACAAAGAAAAGGATTCCTCAATAAAATACTCATAAACCAAATCCAGAAACATATAAAAGGATTATACAGCATGACCGAGTGGAATGTATCCCAGGAATGCAAGGTTGGTTTAACATGTGCAAGTCAATCAAGGTAATGCATCATATTAATGGAAAAGAAGACAAAAACTACAAGATCATCTCAATAGACCTAGAAAAAAAACCATGTGACAAAATCCAACAGTCTTTCAGGATGCACCACTTAATAAACTGGGAATAGAAGGAAAGTTGCTCAATTTGATAAACTGCATCCATGAAGAACCCACACCTTAAATGACATGTAATAGTGAAAGAGTGAAAGGTTTATTCCTAAGATTAGGAAAAAGACAAGGATGTCTGCTCTCATCATTTCAATTCAGCAACGAACTGGAGGGTCTAGCCGGGGAAATTCGGCAAGAAAAATGAAATAAGGATTGAGATTGCAAAGGAAGCAGTAACATGATCTGTTGTAAGGTAATATGATCTTGCATATGGAAAGTCCTAGGGACCCCCCCTCCCCTACCACACAAATGTAAGTAATAAACGAATTCTGCAGTTTTACAGAATACAAGATTAGTGCACAAAACTCCGTTGTATTTCTATTAACTAGTAATGAACAACCTGATAATGAATTTAAGAAAATAATTCCACTTAAAAATAGCATCAGGAAGAATAAAATACTTAGGAATACATTTAACAAAAGAAATGCAATGCTTGTGCCTGTAAAGCTATAAAGAGTTGTTAGGAGAAATTAAAGAAGCCCTAGGTAAATGGAAATGCACTGCACGTTTATGGATTGAAAGACTTAATGTTGGAAAGATGGCAGTGTTCCCCAAACTGGTCTACAGATTAAATGCAATTCTGGGGCCCCTGGGTGGCTTAAGGGTCCAACTCTTGATTTCAGCTCAGGTCCTGATCTCACAATTTGAGATAGAGCCCCAATTTGGGCTCTGTGCTGACAGCGTGGAGCTTGGTTGGCATTCTCTCTTTCCCTCTCTCTCTTTCTGCTCCTCTTCTGCTCACACGCTCTCTCTCAAAATAAATAAATATTAAAAAAAAACAATAAATAAATAAATAAATAAATAAATAAATAAATAAATAATGCAATTCTTATTGAAATTATACCTGGTCTTTTTGGGGGCCCCTGGATGGCTCACTCATGACTTCGGTCTGGGTCATGATCTCATGGTTTGTGGGTTTCAGCCCTGCATTGACCTCCACAGTAATGGTGTGGAGCCTGCTTGGTGTTCTCTCTCTCCCTCTCTCTCTGCCCCTTACCCCACTCTCTCTCTCTCTCAAAATAAATAAATAAACTTAAAATGAAATAAAATTACAGGTGGTGTTTTTCAATCAACGATCTAAACTTGAAATCAGTATGTAAGTACAAGGAATACATAGAGCCAAAACCATCTTTTTTTAAAATTTTTTAAAATGTTTATTTTTGAGACAGAGAGAGACAGAGCATGAGTGGGGGAGGAGCAGAGAGAGAGGGAGACACAGAATCTGAAACAGCTCCAGGCTCAGAGCTGTCAGCACAGAGCCCGATGCAGGGCTCGAACTCACAGACCGCGAGATCATGACCTGAGCCGAAGTCGGACGCTCCACCGACTGAGCCACCCAGGCGCCCCAAAAACCATCTTGAAGAAGAACCAAATTATAGGATCGATGCTTCCCGGTTTCAAAATTCCCACAAAACTACAGCAATCAAGACAGCATGGTGCTGGCATAAGGCTAGATATGGAGATAAATGTAATAGAATCAAGAGTCTAAAAATAAACCCTTACTTACCTTTGTGATCAATCAATTTTTGACAAGGTGGTCAAGACCATTCAATGGGAATTTGTAGGCTTTTCAGCAAATGGCGCCAGGACAAGAGAATATCCCTATGTAGAGACATGAAGTTGAGCTTGTCCTTCATAAAATACATAAAAATGAACTTAAACTGGATCGTAGACCTAAGTGTAAGAGCTACAACTATAACATTTTTAGCAGGAAGCACAGGAGTAAATCTTTTTTTAAAAAGAAAAGTTTATTTATTTTGAGAGAGAGCATGTGCGTGTGTGTGAATGCATGCGTGAGTTGGGGAGGTGCAGACAGAAAAGGAGAGAAAGAATCCAAAGCAGGCTCTGCACTGCCAGTGGGGCTCGCTCTCATGAACCGTGAGATCATGACCTGAGCGGAAATCAAGAGTCGGAGGCTTAACCCACTGAGCCACCCAAGTGCCCCAGTAAATCTTTTTTTTTTAATTAAAAAAAATTTAATGTTTGTTTATTTTTGAGAAAGAGAAAGGGACAGAATGTGAGCAGGGGAGCGGCAGAGAGAGGGAATCACAGAATCCTAAGCAGGCTCCAGGCTCCGAGCTGTCAGCACAGAGCCCAATGTGGGGCTTGAACCCATGAACCGCGAGATCATGACCTGAGCTGAAGTTGGATGCTTAACCGACGGAGCCACCCAGGTGCCTCCTTTTTTTTTTTTTTTTTAATACAGGAAAAATAAAGTTTAATTTCTTTTCTCCCCAAGCTTACCGAGGTATAAGTGACAAATAAAGTTGTGTATATTTTAAGGTGTACGGTGGGTTGACTTGATTCATGCAAACATTGTGAAGTGGGCACCACACCAAGCTGAGCACTATATCCATCACCTCACAGGGGTATCTTTTCGTGTGTTTATTTATTTTGGTGAGAATGGTTAAGACTTACACTTAGGGAATTTCAAGTGTATTGTAGAGTGTTATTGACCGCCGTCACGATGCTGGACATCTGATCCCCAGATCTTATTCATCTCACAACTTAAAGCCTGTGCCCTTTGATGAAGATCTCCTCATTTCCCCCCTCCCCTAGGCAACTGCCAACCTACTTTCTGCTTCTGGGGTTGCAGTGTTTAGATTCACATAAGAATGAGATCGTAGACTACTAGTCTGTCCGTGGCTGGCTTGCATAGGAGTCAACATCTGTGACCTTGGATTAGGCGATGAGTTCTTAGATTATGACACCAAAGTCACGAGTGGAAAAAAAAGGGTAAACTACATCAAAGTTAATATGTATGGAGTAGGAAGGATACCTTTAAGACAATGAAAATAAAACCCACAGGATGGGAGAAGATATTTGAAAATTATGTATCTAATGAGAGACTTTTTTTCCAGAATATATACTCTTATAACTCAACAATAAAAAGACAATAAATAACCCAGTTAAAAAATGGGCAAAGAACTTCAATAGGCATTTCTCCAAATAAGATACACAGATGACCAATAAGCACATGAAAAGATGCTTAACATCGTTAATAATTAAGGATATGCAACTCAAAAACTACAGTGACATACACTTCATATGCGCTAGGGCAGTTACAATAAAAATGGCAGACAATCTGACAATATCCTGTTTTTGCGAGGAGGTGAGGAAATCGGAAGTCTGGTATGCTGCTGATAGCATTATAAAATGGCGCACGCATTTTGGAAAAATGGTTTGGTAGCTGTGCAAAGTTGTAACTACAGAGTTATCATATGGCCCAGAAATGCCATCGCTGGATATATATAGCATGAGAACTTAAAACACATCTCCACACAGAAACCTCTACATAAGTATTCGTAGCAGCATTATTTATAATAGCCAAAAAGTGAAAACAACCCAAATATCCATCATTTGAAATAGATCAACAAAATGTGGTATATCCATATGATATAATATTAATTCTACCATAAAGAAGAACAAAGTATTGATCTGTGCTACAAAACCTTTGAACCTTGAACACATTACGCTAAGTGAAAGAAGCCAGACACGGAGGTCACATATGGTTTTGATTCCATTTATGAAAAGTCCAGAATCGGCAAATCTAAAGAGACGGAAAGTAGATGAGCGGTTGCCAGAGGCATTCAGGTTATTCTAGGTTTAGTTTCCCAAACAACCTGACTTACGATTATCTACCTCCTTACTACAAAATCTATTGTTACACAAATAAAGCACGAACTTCCCTCTTTCCTGAGCTGACTGTACCTTTCTGCAATCCCGACTTCCTTATCCATTTTCTTTGCTCAGCTCAACTCCATCCCCTTCTATCCCAAATTAGAATGAGTCACTCTGTCTTCGGGGCTCCCATAGCACAGCATGAAGCACTTATTTGGCCTAAACAATTGTGCCAGATTTAGCTAACGACGTTCATGCATACCCTCCTTTCCCCAAGACACTGTAGGTCCCTTGAGGATGGGACCCATGCATTTTTGTCGGTCATCTTGTCCAAATTAGCCTCTAGGGAAGGGGTTTTGTGCCCAGTAGTCTTTCAATGACTGTTATTAAATTGAGTATTTGAAGAGTAACGTGTTCAAATGAAAATTGAATATGTAATAGACATTAAGGAGAAAGTCTGTTCCCTTTGTCAATATCTTATGCCCAAGTAGCAAAGCCGATTAGCAGGCATTCGGAACCAAATGAAATGTTTTGAACTAAGTGCAATCCTAATTTGTCTCGTGAATTCTAATATCTTCGCTGTTACTGTATGTGCTTTTGGAATTTGCGAAAACAGTGGACAGTCCCTGTGCCATTTTCTCTTTTAGTTGCCCCTTAGCCTGTTGGTGATGGGGCATAGGATGATACTGACACGGAATCGGTCCTCAGGCAGCTGGTTTGGTTTTTTCCCTTTGTGTGTAAACCAGTCTCTGAGTGAGTTAAACTGAAGATTCTTCTCCTTGCCCCTAAGGGAACTGTGAAGGTTTTTAGTGCAGGATCTGAATTCCTTCCTTACTACTCTAAGCCGTTTAAATGCCATATTATTTTAGGAACTTTTTTTTTTTTTTTTTTTGAGAAAAGTATCAGAATCTATCAGTAACTCAGTGCAAGAGACAAAAGGCAGAGGAGAAAGCTGTTAGAACCTAATCAGTTCTCTCCTTACAGTTGGATGCAGGGGACACCAGGAGAGCGTCAGAGCAAAGATAAAGAATGGCCTAAGTAGATGTTTATTATTAATGAAAACACCACCATTACTGTATCCTAACTATACCAGGTACACATTGTTTTTTATTAGTGTGTTGATCAAACAACCATGTGCTAGGCAGGGAGGATTCAAAGACAACTAAGGCCAGGTTTGCGTTCGTAGGTTAGTGCAGGAAAAATAGGAAATGGAGACTTACAGTGTGCAAAATGTATGATCTAATAGAAGCAGAGCAAATTAGCTGAGTAGGAGGGAGATACCTCTCCCTGCTCACATCTTGCCTGCTGTATATTATTTTCCTCCTCTTTTTGTGCATGTGCTGTCTCCATTTCTGGCGTCAGTGCTAAGGCTTCCCCCCCGCCCCTCAGATTTTTCTCTCCCTGGTGATCTTCTCATACCCGAGGCTTTCATACCTGTGATTCATAAGAAATACAGTTGACCCTTATACGACACAGGGGTGGAGGGGCGCCGACCTCCCCCCCACAGAGTTGAAAATCTGTGTATAACTTTCGACTGCCCCAAACTTGACTACTCACAGCCTACTGTTGACCGGAAGCCTTGGCAGTAACGTAAACAGTCGATCAACACATATTTTGTATGCTGTGTATCATATACTATGTTCTTATGGTAAAGAAAGCCAGGGAACAAGAAAATGGTAAAGAAAATCGTAAGGAAGAGGAAATACTTTACAGTGCTGTGCTGCAAATGTTCCCTGTGTAAGTGCATGCGGCAGATCAAGCCCAGGTTATTCAGGGTCCGCTGTATATATTTGGTCTTTATCCCTGTTTCTGCGACAGAGCCCCTAAAACCCTTGGAATTTCCTAAGTGGTGAGAGCCAGGAAGATGTCCTTCGTTGCGTTTATTAGGTGGCTTTTGGAAGGCACTTGTGGTGGGGGCCGGTTGCCAGGAGAACCAACCATGTGATTGGAGGGTTGTAACTTTCAGTCCCACTATCACCTGAGGGGAGGGGAGGGTGCGGGCTGTTTCAATCAGCCGCCTTTGGGCAGTGATTTAATCAATTATGCATATAGAAGGAAGCCTCTATAAAAACCCAAAAGGACAGCGCTCAGAGAGCTTCTGAGTTGGGGACGCTGGTGCGCTCCGTTGGAGAGGGCTTGGAAGCTCCTCGCCTCTTTCTCATACCTGGTCCTACACGTCTCTCCCATCTGGCCTTTCTCGAGTTCTGTCCCCTCACAGTGAATTGGTGATCTTACAAGTACTGTGTTTCTCTGAGTTTTGTGAGCAGCTATATAGCAAATGAAGGAGGGGATGGTTGGAAGCTCTGACTTATAGCCAGTGGGTCAGAAGTACAGGCAAGGGTTACGGGGACTGGTGACTGGCATCCGAAGTGGGGCAGGGGAGGGGGAAGAAGCAGTCTTGAGGGACTCAGCCCTTAACCTGTGGATCTTACACTGTCTCCAAGTGGACCGTGTCAGAGTTGGGTTGAGTTGAGTTGAATGGTGTAGGACGCCTGTCGGTCTCCAGAGAATTGTTTGGTGTTGTATGAGAAGCACAGCCCACACCCCCCACATTGGAATGGGTCCAGGGACCCAAAGTATCTATCAACTATGGATTTCAAGTGCCCGTTGTCAATCCATTGCCTCCTAAGAGCTACGTAGACCAAATAACCCACTCTCTGCTAGAGCGTTTCCCTAACATTCAAGAAGCAACCCTAACTCACTGTCTCTAAGCTGAGCTCTTGATGTCTGTAACCCCCCACCCTGGTCCTCAGTGCCCTGGGTGGTCTGGTCGTCTGCAGTCTCTCAAACCCTGATGATGAATTGCCCCCAGATTCTGTAAAATGTGCTTCCTCAGTAGATTAGAGACTGCCTTGTTTCCTCCTTTTTATTTTATTTATTAAGTATGAATTTAAAGAATCCAGAAAAGCATATCATTTCGTTTTCTCTGTCTGAGACCTGGTCACAGGCAGCGTCTCTATCTGTCCCCCGGCTCTACCGCAGGACCCGCCACCCTGCCTCGCAGTATGGACACTATAAAAACAGTTACTAATGGCTAAGTAAAAGAAGGAGTGAATGGAGACCAAAACCCAGCAGCAGCACAGGCCCTGTGCATGGCAGAGGCACTGTAATTATTGGTTGAATTGACAAACGACGGTTTTACAAGGATTGAAGGACAAGACATTTTTTTAGGTTTATTTATTTATTTTTTCAGAGACAGAGGCAGCTGAGCAGGGGAGGGGCAGAGAGACAGGGAGACAGAGAGTCCCAAGCAGGCTCCACGCTGCCCGTGCAGAGCCCAGCGAGGGGCTCAAACTCATGAACTGTGAGGTGACGACCTGAGCTGAGATCAAGAGTAGGATGCTTAACCCACTGAGCCTCCCGGTGCCCCAGCGAAGGAGAGGACCTTTTGAACACCTCCTGTATGTACTTTGTATTCTATTGGGGACATTACTTAGACTTTCCAGCCACACAGAATCCCGTATTGCCTTTCCCCAAACCACCCCTTGCTTTTCTGCTCCTCTGTCCCACCGATGACCTCACCAAGCAAATGGGGCACCACTCCTTTTCTCCCTTCTGCATCTCCGCTCCCGCCCTGGCAGGCTCACAGTCATTGCTTCCTTCCTGAGAATTTGTCCCGGCTGCCTTGTCCCACCGCCACGGCTCTCTTTCTAGGCCTCATGATGTCTGGCTTGGACTTTTGTCAGAGCTTTTAATTTACTTCCCTTCTGCCCGTCCTGTCTCCCTGGGAGCTCTCCTTCACAGAGTCTCACGATTTAACCCATTTGTTTAAAATCTGCTAGCCACTCTCCATCAACTTCAAGAAGGGTCTTAACTGGGTCAGGGATCTCTTTGGAAAGCTGTGGGCCCTCTGGCAAGAGTCTGTGGAAGGCTGTGGGATTCGAGATTAAATAAAGATGGCCGAGATGATGAAGCATTTTGTGGCCACATGCAGCATCCGTAGTAATGTGCTCTTGTCTGTCTCTTCAGGTTCAACTCTAACCCCTTCTTAAGCCTCAGTGCCCATGTCCCCGAAATCCAGCTGGCGTATAGGAGTCTTGAGGCGCTGTGCCTTTGCTTGGTGCCCTGTCCTGGAAACCGTCTTTTCTTACCTCTTGTGAGCACCATTCTTCCTGAATGACACTTACCGCTTTGCTTCCATGACACTGTGTTTATAGTTTGCTTTTGCATTGGCCGTATTCTATTATAATTGCCAGTTTACCATGCTAGGAAATCACTCTAAGGGCAGTGACTAGTCTGTGTTTATAAGTGTATGCATCTGCGTAAATCTGTGGAGCCTGTCGGCCAGTGGTTGTCGAAACGATAAATGTAAGATGAATTACCTTTGTTTTATACCCCCTTGGAAATCTCTTTTGGTATATATACCTCTTGCTGCTGTGTTTGGAATTATGTTACTTTTTGCAACCCTTAAAAAATTTTAGATGTAATTTTGATACAGTAAAAAGCATGGATCTTACGGCTCAAAGCTTCATATACCTTTATATCTCTCTATATTTATATTTGTGTCAAAACATGCCTGATCAAAATATGAAACCTTTCCATCATTCTGCAATAGTCCACTTTTAAAACTTCTGTCCTCACAAATTAGTTTTACATGGTCTTGAACTTCATGTAAATGAAGAGTTAACATTTGACACCCTCAAAATACCCCATCAGGTTCATGTGAGACTTTTATTTTGGTGATATTTCTTCGCACCCATGGCATTACATCCTACCTTAAACCACTTAATTAACACCTCCATATTGGGGTCTAGAGATGTGTATGAACATCCTCCGTGCTCTGAAAATAATTCTGTAATATTAACAGCCTGCCTATGATTGCTAGCAGCTATACTATGTTAAATTGAAAGAAAAGTCTATTAAAGTTGTTATGGCTTAGCTACTTTATAAGAATTTAAAATTCCCTACCTCTCTGCCTCTTAAATCCTGTATATAAAAATGTATCCCTCTTCCCTCTAGTGAGTCCTACTACTTATCTGTAGATCTTTTCTTAACACTTCCCTTCCGTTTGGGCTCATGGTTGACTGACCCCGCACACTGCAGTGCTGCCGTGATGGATATGCTAGGGCTTAAGAGTAAACATCATTGTATTAGCATCATATTAGCATTTTGAGAGAAAGCCCACATAGGACATAAATAATCCATAATGGGATGCAGAAGCAGAAGGTATGGCCCTCGTAAGTAACTGTAGTTCACCCAAGCAAAGAACCAAGGGGTGGGGGACAGAGAAAGGGGAGGTGATTCACCCATGTTTGATCCCCAATTGCTTGTTTTCTACCTTCTGTTCCCCACCTTCTTGCCTTCTTCGCCTTTTCCTTCTCTGTAGGTCCTTTCTATGGGCAGCTTCCCTCACTCTCTCTTCTCTCTCTATAGGTACATAATAGGTAGGGCTGAGTTAATCAAACAAAGGTGGTTGGTGGTGCGAAAGGCAGTAAGGAACGTTCCACACGGAAGAAGTATGTGCTCAGGGTTGAGAGTCTCTGATGCGCTCTAGAATCTGAAAGGAAGGCTTGATCCCCAAGCTTTGAAAGAGGGTGTGACTTATACTGTGGCCTGAGCGTCTTGGTGGGTCATCATGTGCTCTCGCTGTTGTGTGATTTTGGACATCTTGCTTAGTCTTTGTGACTCAGTTTCTTCTTTTGTTCAAAAAAAAGAAAAAGACGATAGTACCTACTCTGGAGGTCGGTTATGAAGATTAGGTAACTTGGTACGTGATAGTGATGAGAATAGTGCTTGCTACATGCTAAGCACATTTTAATTGCTGTACGAAATTAAGCCTTCAGAAGAAATTTGAAGTCACTTCCTAAAACTGTTCACCGAGAAGCTTATTCATGATTTACTTATTCTGTACGACTGATTTGAATATTTATTCTGGAAGTGCTAAAGGGAACGACACTGTGTGTATTTATATTTTTGACTACCTGGGTTTCAGGACGATTCTGATATCTGGGACCCAAGCCACCCTGACGGCAACAGGGGAGGGGTGAAAAACAGGGGGAGGAATAATTCGGGTGACTGTTTCTGGCACCCCTGACTCTCTTCTGATGACATTTCTAGGAGCAGAACTTGTGGAGTTTGGGCTCCTAGAGATCATTCTAGAATTGGTGATGGGAGGTCAGTGAAAATGGCACATTAGATCAGATTAAGTCTGCCCTTTCTGAGGATGCTGGGAAAGTCAGAAACGGAGGGCTTATAAAGAAGAAAACAAACTCAGGGAGGGGACTTTGACACAGGTGAAGGGGCTTCCGGTTTGGTTGAAGGATGTGCCGTCTGCTCTCCCCACGCCCCACTACCTTTGCTCCGGCCTCCAGCCCCCCTGCCATGTGTTCCCTGCACAGGTGCCCATTGAGATGACCTCCCCCCCCCGCCCCGCTTGTTGTCTCCTGCTGCCACGTCTCCCTCCAGCCAGTGGTGCTCATAAATTGTACCTCTCACCACCCCCTTCCAGCACCCACGTGAAGGAATAGAATCACCTCACCCCTGTCTCCAGCCTGGACTCTGCTGACTTCCCTGGGTTCACCTGTCACCTGGCCGTTCCAGGAACTTCTCCTGCAGTCACGCCCAACTGTTTTGTTTCCTAGTCTGAGCCTGTCTTGAATGTCCCCATGTCACCCTGTCTGCCCACCTCCTTGGCCAGATTTCTTTCCACTCACGCTCAGGTGTCTGATGAGACGCCCCTTCTTCAGGAGTATTATCCAGACTCTCAAGCTTTGGTGATCAGCTTCATAAGGCTGTCCATTCAAGATACCGTGCAGAGTCTTCCGATAATTCCTACTTCCTGGTCTACAATCTTGGTAAGCTCCCTAGGGCAGGGTCTAGGCCCAATTTGTAACTGTCACATGCATCGTGCATGCACGTGTTTCCAGGATTGATGGAATTCTGTGAAGCTGAGCCATGTATTTGGTGCCTGGCTCATAACACACATGGAACAAATGTTTATGGAGATCGGGTTTCACTAGTCATGGATGTCTGCACGGCCATACCAAAGGGTGGTGATGTCTTCGGGGCAGATCACATAATAAATATTTTCAATAATATAAAGATAGCACTAGGTCAGTGAAACTCAGGCGTGTACACGTCGTTTTGAAAATAATGGCTGGGAAGGTCCAGTGCCTAGCCAGCCTGTGCGTAAGAATTCTGTGTAGTATGTATCATCATCTCCAGTTTTCATCTGAGGAATTTGAACCTCAAAGAGGTAGTGTGACCTTTAGGGAGTGGCAGAGACAGGATTCAGATCTAAGCCTGTTCCCGCAGGTCAGTGTAAGAAGGGGCCACCCACTGGAGGAGCCTTGGTAATAGAAAGGAGGTGCCATCTGCCCTTGGGGCTTCATTTTGCCGGCGGAGTTTTACCTGTGTTTATAGCTTCACTCTGAGAAGTTCCTCCAGTTATCCCTGGGACAGAAAAGTGGGGGTTGTTGAGAGAGAGAGAGAGAGAGAGAGAGAGAGAGAATATGTTAACAACTCTTCTCCAGCAAGAAGAGAAGTTTCCAGTTATAACACCCTAAAATATAATAATATATAATATAAGCAAATGAGTCTGGGGTGATTACTCCCCAAATCTCCCCCGAGTTATGCTCTACCTTTACCTTCTAAGGTGTGATTATATCCTTGGGCATGTTAACCATTAGCCCAAGGCTGACAGTGCTCCTTGACTCGACAGCCCCATGTCGAGAGCTGCCCCATTACTGAAGATGGAAGGAGAGGCTCCAAAGTCAGTTTCCTCAAAATTCCTTTCATATTTTTCAGGAAAATTGAGATGATCTTTTACATCCTTAAAATACTGCCCTGGAATTGTCTCCTTAGTGACAATTGTGAATACTTCTGCCCACTTAGTTGAGCCTCGTTACGTAGGCCATCGCTGATCTCTGCAGTTACCTTTGTTGTCATGCAAAGTCCCTTCTGGCTGCCCGCCACTTGCAGAAAGCTGTGTACTCCCGCAAATGGATTGAAAAACAAGGCAGAGAATGCTTACTTCCTCTTTTGCACACCTGTACCTGCATACACACACACACACACACACACACACACACTTACTGCAGTCGTACAGACATTAACACTGTCCGTGTCTCATTTATGGGTAGGGATGCAAACTTGTGTTCACTGTGAAATTTTGGTGAATTAGAGCAATGTCTGAAAGTGGGCGGGTCATCCTGAATGGTTGCTCCACACACGCTGGAGAAGATTTCAAAGTGCTGGTAATGTTCAGGTGAATCCATTTGCAAAGGTTTGCAAGTGTCCTCTCCTAGGTAGCTTATTTAATTCATGCTCATTAGAATCCAACGCATTTCATTTTCTTTTTTTTTTAATTTTTTTTAATGTTTCTATTTATTTTTGAGACAGAGAGAGACAGAGCATGAGCAGGGGAGGGGCAGAGAGAGAGGGAGACACAGAATCTGAAACAGGTTCCAGGCTCTGAGCTGTCAGCACAGAGCCCGACACGGGGCTCGAACTCACGGATTGTGAGATTGTGACCTGAGCCGAAGTCGGACGCTCAATTGACTGAGCCACCCAGGCGCCCCAAACACATTTCATTTTCATTAGGGAGGTAGAAATCACAAAGGGAGTGTGAGTAACCAGATGCCTCTATGGAACAACTGGAGAGTCACATATAGCCTTTGTGTGTGTGTGTGTGTGTGTGTGTGTGTGTGTGTGTGTATAAATCGATATATATACATATCCATTTCAGTGCACATATATGCATATGTTATATTACTCTATATTGCATTACATAAAGAGCATCTCTCTTTTGTGGAACAATTTTTTTAAAAAAAAATTTTAAATGTTTTTATTTATTTTTGAGAGAGAGACAGAGAGAGTGGGAGAGGGGCAGAGAGAGAGAGAGGGAGACACAGAATCCGAAGCAGCTCCAGGCTCTGAGCTGTCAGCACAGAGCTCAATGCTAGGCTCGACCTCATGAACCGTGAGATCATGACTTGAGCCGAAGTCGGGTGCTGAGCTGACTACCCAGGTGCTCCAGAACAATTTTAAAATTGCATTCTTTTTTACTTTGCATTGCTCTTCTATGAAAATATTAGTGCTAATACTGATGAATATTTTCCGGCCTTTATATTACATGTTCACATTCAGGCATTAAGCAGTGCTCAGCTGGGTTAGCATCCTCAACTGCTCTGCTGTTATAGAAAGGGTGGTCCGTGTTAACCTGTCCTGTCTTTCCAGCCATGCAGATCCAGGTTGTAAATTCCTTCCTCTGTTCCCCCACGATTGCCTGCATCTAAGTTAAGTGTCTGCTTGTTCTGATAGGAGATTTGTGGGACTGTTTGAAGGTGGGGAGCCAGTGATTTAACATACTGGCTGAAATATAGATCAGTCCCAACAGGTGGCAGACTATGAAGAGGGAGCCGGTTAGAAAGGCGGGGGGTCTGATCAGTCAGGCAAGGCAGGCTTGATCCTGGTCCTGAGGCATCTGTGGGATGACCAATGAGACCGATTTTCTAGCAAATACTGAGTTTGGTGATGCTCTTTCTTTTTGACAGCACACGTTGTTCTTTCTCTGCACTCTTCAGAAAAAGCCCCCTAAGTCTTATAGGGCCCCCACTTACTAAACCAGCATTATTCTCAGGAGAGAAGGCGGTGGCTCCCATCTACTAGATTAAAAGCATTCAGTATGCATGACAGGTGATACTGTAAATTTAATTCCCAGCCATTTTGTGGGGGTTATGTATGGAGCAAAACCTGTGTGTGATTTGTTTCACCAAACCCCAATATTTCTCTGCCCCCACCTATTCCCAGAGCAGAGGCAAAGATGCCTACATCATAGAGCTTGAATTTGAATTACAATTTGCGCATGGATTTATAGCCCCACTTGGCATTTTTATAGTAATTTACTACATACACGAACCCTACATAAACTAGTGGTGTTTATAAACTTGAGTTTTACTCCCATCGTTTGATCAAGTGTGAAACTTACAGGACTATTAGATTTAGAAGTTGTCTATGAAAAGACTGGCATAATAGATCTGTCCCAATAGAGGACTAAGCAGAATGCTATCTCACCCCGTGAGCTTTCATTAGGAAAACTGTTTTGAAACTGGTGTATTTCACACATCCCACTTTAAAAGATATTTAGTAATAATTTGGATGTAAATTTTAAAAAATAACAAATAAAATAAAAAAGATATTTAATAATAAGTGCGTAATTTTCAAATGCTCGTCTGGCACAAGAATCATTCTCCTTTCATATATTTTTTTGGGGGGGCCAGGAAATTATTTGAAAAAAAAATCTGGTGTATAATGATGCTAACATTTGAAAGGAAGAAATCATGTGTTTTCATCAGAAATAGTGTGAATAGTGAGCAGCTGTTGGGCGCATAAAAGAGAAAAAAATAATTTCTCTGTTACTCCAAATTGCTTTTGAAATATTATGTGTGACATTCAAAGAGAACAATGGGTCATTGTGATAATTCTGAAAGATAATGAAATGTTTTGTGAGGGTGTAACTTTTGTGACTGAGAAAAGCAACTTCTTTTAATGTGTTTGCTGAGCACAGTCGGCAAGAGAAGTTACTAATAATGCAGCTAATCCATCGAAGTCTTTCCTGACTACCATCACCATTGCTGATGTTATGTTTACTGAATCAGATCCAAAGAATCCTGAACCTTTCAGTCTAATCTCCTAACACCGAGTTTGTGCTTCTTAGGGGTGGGCAGAGATCACGAAATACTAGCCAGTTGTAAATGACCAGTAGTTTTCTATTTTATAAAAGGAAGTGAAGTGAAGAGAGCCAGAATTATTTTCTGTTTTTATTAATGCCTACATACATTTTTTTTGTTTGCTAATGAAGATTAACATAAAGCTGTATTTCTCTGTGGTTGAACGTACTTCTACTAGTGTTTTGAATACAAGTATGTGGTTTTCAGAGATAAAAGAGAGGAGAGAACTTCTTAATCTGGGGGGGGGTTATCTATATATCCAGCTCATGCGTAAGAAGCAGATCCCGAGTATTATAATAAAGGTAGAATACATCTCTTAGGGTAGCCTCCTTCAGCTCTAAGTGGATCGTATATTACTCCTTTGGGTCAGAGATCCATGTTTCCCATCTTGTAATTTCTAGCGCACTGCCCTGCGCTGCCCTGCGTGACTGTCTAGATTTCACCAGGTGACAAGCGCTATGAGGGGAGGAACGACACCAACCTTCCCGGTGTCTCAGTGGACAATGACTTGCCGGATATCTGTGGAATAAATGAAACAGAGAATCACAAACGCATTTGGTAACAAGCCCCTCAAGTATGGGGAGAGATGTTAGTGTTCACGGGGGATTTTGTTCAGAGTTCTGACTTGAGGGGGTTTTGGGTTCGTTAATAACAGATTGTTGGGCCCCAATCAATCCTAGTTTCAATAACATATTTTCTTTGCCAAGCGCACACCATGCTTTATCTGAGTCTCCTACATTAATTTTTCCTTTCGAAGAGGGAATGGTGTGATAGAGCTCAGTTGTCTTATGCCGTTTGTTGAGAATGTATTATGTGAAGACATGCAACCTGCAGAACAGTAAGAAATCTGTATATTTAAGGAAGGTAGGTAGACAACATACCTTTGTGTAAAGGAGGGCGTAGTGATATCTAGGTAGATAGCACCTTCCCCAGCGATGTTGGGCCACGTTCATATACATAATTCCTGTCTGTGTATATGAAGACTTGTCACGAGGTGAGAGCCTGGCTCTCTGTTGGGTAACAGACATGCGTGTTCCTGAAACAGACAGGAAATCTTAAATAGTAGGCTGTATCTTCCTTGTATATAAAGGCAATAGTTAATTGTAGAATGAATGAATGAATGAATGAATGAGAGAATGGATGAAGAATATGTATGACTGGTAACAGTTCAAAATCCTCAGTCCAGTTCCTGGGAAAACAAGTTACTGTGTCCACTGCAGTCATTCAGTATATGCTGTCGTTTCCTCGTTAATGCTGATGGTAGCCTTTTAGTGCATGCCGACAGTACAAACCAGAATCTCTGTAGATGTTTTTCTGACCTTTGGAACAAAGGTTAGGAATTGTACTTCCCATGTGTCCGTGAGGAAACTGAGGCTCTAGATAAAATAACTTGTTCAAGTTGGTACTCCAGTAAGTGATCGAATCTGGATCTGAACTTGGGTCGTCCTGACCCAGACCTTGAACTTGTTCTTCTAGATATCATACTATTTAAATGGCTGAAATGGGGGTGCCTGGATGGCTCAGTAGGGTCGTCCTGACCCAGACCTTGAACTTGTTCTTCTAGACATCATACTATTTAAATGGCTGAAATGGGGGTGCCTGGATGGCTCAGTAGGTTAAGCATCCGACTTCGGCTCAGGTCATGATCTCGAGGTTCATGAGTTCAAGCCCTGCGTCGGGCTCTGTGGTGACAGCTCGGAGCCTGGAGCCTGCTTTGGATTCTGTGTCTCCCTCTCTCTCTCTCTGCCCCTCCCTCACTCGCACTCTGTCTCTCTCTGTCAAGAATAAATAAACATTAAGGAAAAAAAATTAATGGCTGGAATGATTTCTCATTGAAAACTTAAGTCACGACCCTTTGTTGCATAGGTTTGCATTTTATAATCTTTCTGCTTAATGGAGGTGTTTCTCTTAAAGTTTTGCTTAGTAAGGGAATCCCACACCTAAGCTTTTGCCATAAAAGGATGTACACATTTAACCTACTTGTTCATATTTCTCTTTCCAATGCCCTCAAAATCTGAAACACAAATTCTAGACTGTGTCAAATCACCTGCAGAGATCATGATAAAAAATCTCAATTTGTAAGAACAATTAATTTGCCTCTGTAAGTGACTTAAACATGACCTTCATCTTCTGCTAACGTGGCTATTGCAGGATAAGCATGTTATTTATTCTTATTGCAGTAATCCTTGAAGACCACATATCTCTCTCTTTCTGATTCCAATTCAGTCAGACTTCGTTCATCCGGTCGTACAGTGATATCCATCACGGTCTGCAGAGGTAGCAGAATCCTAAATTTGTAAAGCTTCGCAAACCACAAGCTTTTTTGGGGGCTAACTGAAGTTTGACATTCTGCGTGTAGAAAACCGAAAAGATGTGTTGTGAAATGGAATGTCATTTCCTCATTACGAAGAGGCGGACCTTACGACCTCCGATTCTAAGAGGTGGTATTTTGAGGTCCTGCTCTCCGTTTCGTGTTCACACACAGCAACTGGTGGTAACTAAAAATAGTGTGCTGTGCCACCGGCTAGGAATCTGGTCACATTGGGCTCACGGACAATGTGCACGAATAAGATTTAGGATCCCTGGTTGGGTTTCTTGCCTCCAGCCCACTCATCAGCTAGTTTGCTGCCATTTGCAAGCTGTTGAAAAGCCATTAACAGGCAGGACCAGGCGAGCCGCACTGCAGCACCTCTGTGCGGGCAGAATGTGGCTGCGTGTGCGCACCAATTAGAGCGGACGATCCCCGGGACTGTGGCACTCGGAGCCCTGTCAATCATTGGCGCTACAATAGCACGTGCAGCAGTGGTGGCCCCAGATCCACCCGGGAGGGGCTTCTCCGAACTCCAGCTGCGGCATGCGAATGAGTTTGAAGCTTTCTGCAGGATCAAGGAACAGAGCCTCGGTTCGATAATCCATCCCGGGGTAAACTGTTACCTGAGGAAGGGCTCTGAATAATGCATTGCCTGGGGACTCCAGTTGTAGCCGAAGACAATGCTGGAACCCGGAGCGAGATTGCTGTCTGAGCTGGAAAGATGTCTCACTATCATTTTATCAAGTGCTGTAAGTAAGCTTGACATTTTGCTCATATGGCTGTCTTCTTGAAATATTATTCTGTGCAGGTGCCAGCATCAGGGCTGGTCTTCCGGCATGCCACATGCAGAAGGGGGGCATGGAACGGTGACTTTGAAAGATGTGTTACATGCTTGAATGTATTTCCTCTTAATTTCAGGTTCAGAAATTGTTACACTGTGATCCAAATACTGCCGGTACAGAAATCTTTAAAACTTGACCTTTTCAGGAAACATACACACAGCAATTAAAAAAAAAAAAAAAACAACTAGCAATTCGTGAAAAGGGATTTTTAGGATATTTCTGGGTATCAGCCTATGATAATACAGTGTTTGCAGAAAAACTTAGTTCACGAATGTAGGGCTGAAACCATTTGGTTACTGTGTTTCTTTCAAATTTTACTGCTTCTTCCTGCTTCAAAGCTCAACTTGTCAGCTTGATCTTTCCCATTATCCTTGACAGTAAACTTTTGTCCTTGCATCGTTTACCTTGGAGTGCTCAGGGACTCGAGTGACATCTGTACCAAATGCTCTGCATGGACGCTAGCATGGTGAAAACAGTTTGTCACTGGCTTTTCTGATGAGTCCACAAAGGCTCTCTTCAATGCCTGATTTTTTTAACGATTTTCTGAGCTAGATAAAAAGCTGCATCTGAACCTTCTCTGGAAGATAATCATGAAGAGGGAAACATTTATAGCAAAAATGGCTTGCCAGACACACATGCTTTCTCTTGTGGCACTTCTGAAAACTTCTGCACATGTATGTCCTCGTCTTAAAGTGACATATGACATTAGTAGAAAATGGTTTCCTCTTAGGACGAGGGTTTGGTTGGCAAAGGACATTCATTACATGTTCCATGTAAAGTAACGTTGTTCAAGGGAACGCATTTTGAACGGATCTTGAGTTTTGCACTAAAGGAGAGTGAAAGATAATGATAACTGAGAAGGAAAAAAATCTCTACCTTTCTTTTGTCTTCCGTGGGGGATGTATATAGGAATGAAAAAGAATCTATGATTAATGAGAACAAAAAACGTCTCACTCTTCACCAGACCCCAAAGAGGCATGTGTCTGGCTTGCAGGATAATTTTAGTTCCAAAAGGAATTCATTGATCAGCTTGTAAGTTTGAAGATTAACTCTTTCATTGATACAATTGGGGATGTGCAGCAGCTTTAGGAATTATGGGCATAGTTTTTTTGTTTTAATCCCTGAAATCCTGGGGTTATTGTCTTGGTGAAATATATGTAGGATAGCACTGCATTAGCACAGTGTCATTATTTCTCCTTCCTGTGCCTCTGCAGAGGAAATTCCTTCAACCCTCTGCACCATTTCTGCAAGGAACCTGGGTGATCGCCGGTCAGAGTGAACACACCTGGTGGAAGGTAGCCGGGAGAGCTGGGCAGAAGCCCAGAGGGACAGAGGGGCATGAATTGGGGCGGTTCCGAGAGCAGTTAGTCACCAAATACAACGTGAAGCTGCCCCTTCCTGCCTTATGTTACTTTTGTTTCAGCTGCATGATTTGAGTTTAGAATTTCAGAAAATTAAAAGAAGCGATGATGTCTGGTCAATGGTAGTGACTGGAGTTAATTCTTGCAGCCTAGATGAAATGTAAAATGAAAGAACAGTGAAATGTTTCAAATACCTGGGGAAAACGCTCCTGATGAATTTTATCAAAGTAATTGCATACTGCTTACAAAAGATCGGACCACGTCCTACGCTCGGTGTTTGGTAATATCTATAAAGTGGAAAAGAAGCAGGGAAGTGTCAAGAACGGACTTCCGTGGCGGACTGGTATGGTGTGCTAATGGAGGTCAGAAACTATGTTTCATTGTGTGCCCCCGGTCAAGGGCACTTCACAATTGGGCTGGATCTTGGAGGATGAAGAGAATATAGAAGGAAAAGTGGGGGCATGTCGATGCGGGTTTGTCGCCCAGAGGGTTTGTCGATAAGGATCATAATCCACAGCTTTGTTGTTGTTCTCAGTGGATCGGGTGTTTCCGTATTGTGTTCCCTTGATCCTCATATTGGGAATGATCTATTGACAAGGCGAATTGGCCTGTGTTCCTCACGTCATCTCTTCCTGGCATCAGCGTCCACATGCCCATCTTTTCATTGTGGCCCTGGTTTGTCACCACGCTGTGCCCGCTTGCAACCAGGTAGCAATGCAGGAAGTGGTCGAATTCCAGGGTAGGAGTAAGAACTTGTGAGAAAGAGTCCCCTGTGGGCCTAGTAAGGGAGCCTTATGTCTGGATGTCGGGAGACCAATCAAGAATGCTTACATGGAACTTTTAACTTCATCTGGGGAAATACTCATTATTCAGTGTTAAAGCATGTATGTACTGAAGGGTCTAGGGGCACCTGGGGGCCTCAGTCGGTTGAGGGTCTGAATTTGGCTCAGGTCATGATCTTACGGTTTGTGAGTTCAAGCCCCACATCAGGCTTGGCTGTCTGTGCAGAGGCCACTTTGGATCCTTTGTACCCCTCTTTCTCTGTCCCTCCCCTCAAGGTCTGTCTGTCTATCTGTCTCTCTCTCTCTCAAAAATAAAAACATTAAAAAAAATACTGAAAGGTCTAAACTCAAATTCTAACAGTGGAAGTCTAGCTGATGCAATAATCAGTTTTTATAAGTATAATTGTATATATCATATAATTATTTTAGTTATAATTATAATTATTCATATATAAATAGAAAACATAAGTATTAGATATTAATTATGACTATATACTGAATATAATTATTTGTGTAATTAATTCTAACTATGGAATTCTCTGTTACTTTTATGAATTAGCCCAAATTGTCTATAGTGGGCATGTTTTATTTTTTAAAAAATTGCTTTTAAGTATATTTATTTTGAGAAAGAGAAAAAGAGAGGGCAAGCAGGGGAGGGGCAGAGAAAGAGGGAGAGAGAGAATCCCAAGCAGACTCTGTGCTGAGGCCCAGTCCCACCAACTGTGAGATCATGACCTGAGCCGAAATCAAGAGTCTGATGCTCACCCGACTGAGCCACCTGGGTGCCCCGGCATGTTTTACTTTTATAGTCGGAAAGAAAACTTTAAGAGCATGTCAGAGAGAGAATATATAGAGGAAGAAATCGCTTGGACCCACATCTCCACCCACATTCCTTTCTCATGGCGTGGGCTCTGGCCTAATTCTGCATGTTCCATATCTCTTATATAGAAGAGTCGAAAACTAGAGTATAAGAATTTCCCATGGAAGCACGATATCGCTGGAAAGCTCTGGAGCACCACCACAGAAAGTGCTGATGCTTCCGGGATCTCTGTGGCCAGGAAGTGTGTTTGGACGGGTCTGTCGTGCGATTCTGTCTGAGTCACGCCTGGTGGGTGGCGAGTGAACCCGGCAGGTGCCTCAGTGAGGTGCAGGCAGGAGCAGGAGGGAGGAATGAGAGTTCTGGGCCACATGAAGGCCCGGAGCTGTCCTTGGACTTACTGTTCACCACGGGCACAAGCGTGAGGTCCGCCCTGCTCCGGCCTCTTCAGTGCCTCGGGAACAGGACCTGTGCCTGGCCTGTGTCTCTCCCGGTTTTACTTCTCCAAGTCTGTGGGGCTGGACAGCACTGTTTGCAGTAGGAAGGGAGTGGAAGCTACTTCACATGAATATACTCCAGAACCATTAGTTCACTCCCGGCACCCAAACATGAATTCTACAACAAAGGCTGCTATTTTGCATATTAAAAAAATTTCACAATACCAAGGTCACCTTAGTTTTCCTCTCCTCGCTCGTTTTCATAAACGCTCCTTCCACCAAAAGGTCCTCCCTGCTCGTTTTCACTGGTTAGGCCTGCTGCTCAGGTGTTGAGAGCCCCCCTCTCCCCCCCCCCCCCCCCTCCGCTGCAATGCTGCAAGCCCATCGACACGCCAGGACGCTGGTCCCGGGACCGCCTCACCCCCTGGGCGCACCCTGTGCCCGGGTCAGGCCTGTGGTCCTTCCACGAAACGACCCCTTTGGCCTCATCTTCCCCTTGCACTCAAGCAATGCATGCCTAACCCAGCTGAGCCCGGCGTGTGTGTGCGCACACCTAGCTGCTGGATGATCCCTGAAGGCGAGGTCCGGGCGAACGCAGGCTTGTTTCATGTCAGTGTCGGACGATAACCTCCCCCTCGCTCCTCCCGTGCTGCATGTGGTTGCTCACACCTAGAAGATCCTTAAATTTCCCGCCCAAGAAAACAGCCGTCAGATGCAACTTGGGCATCTTCCCACCAGTAAGTCTGTGAAGGTGCTGGTGTGTGAATTTCCCTCTGCCCGCCGTGAGTTGCTGCTCCGTGTGTGTGTAAAGAAAGACACGGTGCTCTAGACCCTACCCGCTCTTGCCTCCCTCCTTCAGTTACCCCTGCTTTCTGCTCCCTCAGTCGCTTCTCCTCGGAACGTGTTTTGTACATACAGGGCCCAATATACCGACTTTGGGTAATCAGTCTCCCTTGACCTTCCTGGCCGCCAATGCATTTCTTTGCTTTCATGGTCACTCTTGGAAAACTTGCCTACACACTCTCCCTCTTGACTCTACAGATTGTTCCACTGACCACGCCACCGAATCCGTATTAGTTAAACGTTCTTTATGTGGCAAAATCTGGTGGACAGTGGTCCTTCCTATGTTCGTTAATTTCTCACTCCGCTTCTGCCTCTTCTTTGGCAATTCTTGGGACTTTCTCGAAACTGTTTCAGTGGCAGCTCTTCCTTTGAATCCTTGAGGGCTTCTCTTCTTAGAGCTTGGTCCTGACACTTTGCAAAATCCCTGGTTGGCTCATCCATTCCTGTGGCTTTAAACCTCATCTGTATTTTCCCAAATAACTACCTTTAACTCAGATGTGTCCCCTTCTCTCTTAACCACATGGGCATCTTTTCTGGCCAGTAAATATGTCTAACTATTTTTGTTTTGATTGCTAAGTAATATTCCATAGCATGTGAATTATTTATTAAGCCATTTATTTATAGACTTCTCTTTTGTAAAAAAAAAAAAAAATGTTTATTATCTTATTTTGAGAGAGAGAGAGAGAACATGAGCACAGGAGGGGCAGACAGAGAGGAAGAGAGAATCCCAAGCAGGTCCCATGCCATCAGTGCAGAGCCCAAAGTGGGGCTTGAACTTGTGAACTGCCAAAACCACAAGTCAGACACTTCAACGACTCAGCCACCCAGGTGCCCCTAGACTTCCCTTTTTGATAGGAAATAAAACACTATGTTTTAGGATTTGGGCTTCTATTACTAAAGTATTGATTCACAAGGGCAGTGTTGTTGAATCAAATGGTCTGTGCCATTTTAAGTGGCGTAGAAACTGCCAGATTTCTCTCCAATAGGCTGTGGCACTTCAGATTCTCACCATCAGCAGAGGAAGCCCATCCCTGCATCTCTGGCATCCCGGAATGTGGTCCTTCTTCAGATGCTGTCAGCACCTTCTCCCAAAGGTGTAATTTTATTCTACCAATAATGAAGGTTTCCCCCATTTTGTATGAGCCCTATTTCTTCATACTTGTTCTCATTTGTTGATTGGATTGTTTATACTTTTCATTATCAACTGTATGTTATCTTTTACATTAGGAAATACCAATATTTCCTTGAGCGTGTGCTGAAGAGAGCTCTCCTATTTTTCTCTTGTGTTTTTGTTTTGGGTGTTGGTTGGCATCTAAAATTGTAATAATTTATAGAAACAATGTCTCCTATGGATTTTGGTTTTATTTATTGCTTTTGGTTGTCTGTTTTAAAGTTAAATGGTTAGTCGTTGTCTTATTTAAGCTTTTATTTTTATATTTTAAGTTCTGATCCTTGTAAAAGTTAATGTATGGTGTGGTGTGAGATGAAAGTCACCCCCTTCTATTTCTATATGGGTCGCATCCACTGAATTGTAATTCCATTTTTCTCATATTTTAATTCCAAAATGTCCTTGCATAAATTTCTAGTTTCTGTTCAGTTACACTGATCTATTTGCCTCGTTCACGAGCATACTGTTCTGATTTTTAAAATATTTTGTTAGGTGTTCTCAAATACTTATGTTTTCGTTCAGTATTAAATTGTTCAGCTAATCTGAAGTGAAAAAAAAATTCTCAACCAGGTTTAAAAAAAATTCACCTTGCAATTTATTTATTTATTTATTTACTTATTATTTTAAATGTTTATTTATTTTTGAGAGAGACAGAGAACAGGGGAGGGGCAGAGAGAGAGGGAGACACAGAATCTGAGGCAAGCTCCAGGCTCCGAGCTGTCAGCACAGAGCCCGATGAGGGGCTCGAACTCAGGGACCATGAGATCGTGACCTGAGCCGAAGTTGGACGCATAACCTACTGAGCCACCCAGGTGCCCCATACCTTGCAATTTAAATTTTGTAATCTTAGTTTTTTTTTAATGTTTATTTATTTTTGAGGCAGGGAGAGACAGAGCACGAATGGGGGAGGGTCAGAGAGAGAGGGAGACACAGAATCGGAAACAGGCTCCAGGCTCTGAGCTGTCAGCACAGAGCCCGACGCAGGGCTTGAACTCACGGACTGTGAGATCATGACCTGAGCGGAAGCCGGATGCCTAACCGACTGAGCCACCCAGGTGCCCCAAATTTTGTAATCTTAGAATAAGATCTGTAGATCAATAGCACCTACGATTCTACTAAAATTAGTTTTAATACATAGCACAACTGTTCTAAATGGATACTTCTCTTTATAACAGCATTGATAATATATGAGTATTTATATAAGAATTATAACAATGATTTAATATCTTGTGAACACTGCTTTATTGAATGTTATCGAAATGAAAGAAAACATGAATAAAGCTCTCACACTAGTGATCATCTAGGACCCCTGAACCTAACACAATTAAGAAAAAGATAGAAATTAAATATGCTGCTGAAGGTAAATCTTTTTTTTCCCCAATGTTTATTTATTTTTGAGAGAGAGAGAGAGAGCCAGAACATGAGTAGGGAAGGGGAGAGAGACAGAGAGAAGGAGACACAGACTGAAGCAGGCTCCAGGCCCTGAACTGTCAGCACAGAGCCTGATGCGGGGCTTGAACCCACGAACCGCGAGATCATGACCTGAGCCAAAGTCAGACGTTTAGCCGACTGAGCTACCCAGGCATCCATAAAGATCTTTATGTTTAATGTCACATGTCTATATCTATGTACAACTCCAAATCTAATCTATATCTCTCTATATAACAATATAGAAATATAAAAATATTTCATGTATATGTATGTATATATATATTTTTGTTATCAGTCGTAAAATGAACAGTTGAAGAATATCAGTACAGTGATATGTCTGTTATTCAACATTTGACGGCATTGTTCGTATATTTCACTTTTTATACAGACTCGGGAATGTCATGGCTGCTGTGTCCCAGGGGTGCATCCAATACCCGTCTCTTTGTGTGTTGCTGCAGTTTTGGCCTTACATTATTCAAGGCTTATCATTGTGTATGGAGGGTTCCACACCTGTGGTCTCACTTGACATCTGTTAGTCTAATGTGATGCCCTCTCTTTCTGTAGGTTGTTTGGTGAATGAAAGGGGGCTTTTTATGCTCCCAGTGGTTGGCTCACACCTCATGTCACTTTAGAGACATAAACATGCCATGGTAACTTAACTGAGTTGAATAGATGAAGTTGATTACATTTTTTTTATCCCATTCATTCCTATATTTATGAATTCGGTAATATATACTGAATTCCTGTTCTTTTCCAAGGACTGGTCTGCGGGCTAAGAATCCAAGGGCAATCAAGGCAGCTAACATCACTCCCGCCTTGAAATTCCGATTACAGTGGTGAGACAGAGCAAGCTAGTCAACAAGCAGATGTAGATAAAAAAAATTTTGGTGGCAGCAACTGATGTGAAGAAAACAAAGAAGTTTAAAGATTTAGTAAGTGATCTGGCAGCAGAATGGGGTGAAAGTCCATTTTACATAGTTTATAAAAGGATGACCTCTAAGTGACTGAATGAAGTGAAAGAACCAGGATGTGACTATCTGTGGGAAGGGTGTGCCAGGCAGAGTGAGTAGTAAGTGCAAAGGCCCTGAGGCCGGGATGGACATGTTGCTAATTCAGAGAATCTAGGCTCTCGGAAGCTAACTTTTTTAAAAAACACTTTTTTAATACTTTCCAAACTCATAGATAAATACTATTCTTTATTTCATTGCTCTTATCTGTTCAAGCTAAGGGTCTGTAAGTCCACTTACCTTTACTTCCAAACTTCTTTCTTTCTTTCTTTTTTTAAATTGAAGGTTACTTTTTTTTAATATGAAATTTATTGTCAAATTGGTTTCCATACAACAGCCAGTGCTCCTCCCCACAGGTGCCCTCCTCGATGCCCATCACCCACCCTCCCCTCCCTTCCACCCCCCATCAACTCTCAGTTTATTCTCGGTTTTTAAGAGTCTCTTATGGTTTGGCTCCCTCCCTCTCTACCTTCCAAACTTCTTTAAATAGGTATTTATATACGCCCCTCAAATGCCTTCCTACCTAATGACTACGTTTTAGCTCCCGCTTCATTATTGCGTTGAAACATCAAACCCTTTTATGTGCCTCATTTACCTCCAAATGTTTACCTACTTTGACTCTGTGATCATCTCTAATTTCTTAACTTTTTCCTTGCCTGAAAAAAGTGCTGGTGGAAGTCTTTGACTCATTTTCTTCCAGATTCCTTGCTTGTCTCCCTACTTCACACCTGTTGCTTTCAAATGTCTCCATCCTTCACTTATGCCCAGACATGATGCGGGACACCCAGCTTCTATGGGCGGATAGGTTTCTTTGGTGCGGGAAATTCACAGTCTAGAGGGGAGATTGGAAAGTGAGCACTCATGTTTCCGTAAGTCGGAGTTAGGGGAGAATGCAGAGCAAGGTGCCTGGTTCTGCACCGGGGAAGGCGTGTGAGGAGGGGGCCGGTCTTCTCCAAGGGAGCGAGCAGGCATTGACGGAAGGGGGTGGGGCGGCATCTACTGATGATGGACGGGTGAGGAACCTGGGCAGAGGAGACGCTCTGTGTGACATACAGCATGGAGAGTGCATGGTACATTCAAAGAACAAACAGACAGAGTCCCACGGTGGGGAGGGGGGAGAACAAATGTGCAGTATTTGGACAGATAGGATGCATTTTTATGGTATTCATCACATGAGAGAGTTCACGGGGTGATTTTTGAAGAGTATGCGATGTGGTAGGGTTTGCGTTCAGGACTGTCATTCTGTAGCGATATGGTGGGTGGATTAAAAGGGAGATTGGAAAGGGGGACAGACAGGAGAATAAGCTGAAATCAGAATGGTGGCCATGGGGATGATGAGGCATAGACTGATTCGAGAAGTTTTTATGGGACAGAATTAACAGAACTTGCTGTCTGATTAGTGAAAATTTCTGTGCTTTGCCTTGCTCTTTTTCTTTAAATGTGTCTTATTTCGGTTATTTCATTCCCAGCATCTTTGGGGATAGATTCCAGGAAAACATCTGTGGCTCTGCTTCTATCAGGGTCTCTATGTACATGTGGTCAGAACCCAAGCAGGCCACTGTATCTTATCAGCTCTTCAAACTTGGAACGTCCGAATTCGGTCCACACTCTTCCTTCCTAAGCCTGAACGTCCAGATCGTGAAGGCCCAATACACTATGTAACCATGTTTAGATCTTTCCTAAGAGTAATTGGAATCCATTAAAATCTCTCACCCATTAGAGTGGAGAGCAAAGCTTGGTGTTAGTGGGGTTGACTATCGAGAACCAGAGGAGGAGAGCAGGAGTGGGGTGGGGGAGACCAGCTAGGAGGCTCTTGTGGCAGTCCACACCCAGGTGGAGGGAAGTCTGTGTTGGTCATTGACCTCGGAATGGAGAACAGTGGATGAATTTGAAGGAGACTTGAGTACTAAGGAATCTTAGGCTATAGGACTGATTTGGGAGTTGCAGAGGATGAAAGAGAGGGCATATTCAGGACTGGCACTTAATATTTTCGCTTGAACGACTATGTGTATGGTGTTTTCATTAAGCTCAGACGTGCCCCAGAGACAGAGAGACAGGCCAGGACACGTTGGGTCCCGTGATGTCCAAGGAGAGCTGCCCAGGATACAATTGTATATATGGGTCTGACGTCAGGCTAGAGATGTCTATTTAGAGACACGGGGTAATGAACATACTGGTTTTATTTCAGCCGTGCTACAGGAGGAGCTAGGCAACGGGGATACATGGCTCAGGTCAGACACTTCTGGGAAGCAGATAGACGAAAGGCGTTCACAAAGGGAGGAGGAGGTCTTTGGTCAAGAACAGGAGCATCGCAGTGTCAGAGGCAGGGTCTGCTGAGCAGCCAGTGTGATGTGACAAGATTAGGGCACATGTTTGAGGAGGATCTACTGGGACAACAGACAAGGAGCAGTGTCAATGGACAAGAGTGAGTGGCATTCAGACCGCAGTGTCTTGAGCCATCATCGGAGAGGGGTTGAAGACCACTGTGTGCTTTTTTTTTTTTTTAATGTTTTATTTTAATTTTTGAGAGACAGAGCAGGAGCAGGGAAGGGGCAGAGAGAGAGGGAGACACAGAATCGGAAGCAGGCTCCAGGCTCTGAGCTGTCAGCACAGAGCCCAATGTGGGGCTTGAACCCATGAACCGCGAGATCATGACCTGAGCCAAATTTGGATGCTCAACCCACTGAGCCACTCAGGCGCCCCAACTATGTGCTTTGGTTTCTAAAAGAAAAAGGAGATTAAGGTCAATTGGTGGGTGGAGATGTGGTTCTCAAAAAAAGTTTTTCTTTTTTTAAGCTGGGAAATACTTGGGTTTTTAATTCACTGTATCTACTTCCTCATCTTTGAAAACTCAAACCCATCCATGCCTCCACTTGTTGTCATTCTAGGCTATGTGTTGGGACTTAAACAAACAAAAAACCCCTTGAGCATCGTCCAATTGCTGGAGAAATTAAAATAATGACAAAACAATGGCAATAACGGTGATGACCTTGAAGTTTCAGAAGAGCCTTGACGTAGAGGAAACAGGTTTTCACCAATTGCCACAAATAAACTCATGCGAGATCAGTACCTCTAACATCGTGTTCTAAGAGTGGTCGTTATATGGAAACGACCCTCTTGTGCCACGCTTTGAAAACTTCTGTTCCAATCCACAGTAGGGTTATCTTTTCCCTTCTAAGGAGAAAGTGTCATACATGCACCCAGTCTGTTGGAATGATTCTTATTGACATATCTTTCGAAAACTCTCTAGAGGTCGTTGTGGACAGTTCAGTAAACATGTCATCTCTGCAGATAGATGTCGGTAAAAAAAGTGAGTTGGGAGCCGCGCTGCACTTAGAAACAGGATGATACAAAGCCAAAGGGGAATTACGACACTGCATGAATCAATGGTACGTTCTCAGTACTGCTCCCAGTTTTGTTTGATTCAGCATAAAAAAGGTCTTTGGCTCATAGGAAGTGGTCAAGGGAGGAATAAGTAAAAGGCGAAAGCTTCAGGGTCCTCTGAGTAAGGAGAAGATAGAAGAGGCTTGAATTATTTATTATCTGGAGGGGAGGAGTGACAGCAGAGACAGACATAAATGAATGAATGGTTTTGTGGAAATCAATTGGCCATTCTTTTTCATTCAGGCTTTTAGCAGAAGAGGAAGACACTTATCTAAGTGGCTGAAAACACATCTGACATGGATGAGGGATATGCCTCTTGGAGCCTCGTATTTTAAGCACATAAAAGCCAATTCTGCAGAGTATCTTTGAGAGGAGAAAATCATTTGAAGGTTGAATTGTTTCCTAAATTTCTGGTTCATTATGCTCTCCTCTGAACAACTTTACCTGTGAGGTTCAGCTCTGGGGACTGACTGAAACCCTTCCCACAGAGCACTCGTGACTAGAATCACACGTCACTTTGCCTTTTCTCATCTTGGGAGATCCTGGACAAGTCTTTTTTTAAAACATTAAAAAAAATTCCAGTATAATTAACATACGGTGCTAGATTGATCCTGGTCAAGTGTTAACCTCTTTGTTTTCTCACCTGGAATCCATGGAGTAGAAACGTGTGTGGTGGGCCATGAAGCCAGTTGACGATGGGCCCAGCAAAGTGTCATGGCACTCTCTGTCCAGGTGAACCGAGGTCACAAGCATGGCCCCGTGGGTGATGGAGGCAGCTTGTGTCTTCCACAGCCACCTGTTACTTATGGGACCACTTGGGCCAGTCTTAGCATGTTTTAACTACTGCCCCGTTTTTTCTGTTTAATCTTTAGTATTTCACTTAATTTCACTAGGGCTTGGTTCTTGATGTCCTGGTTTGAAAAGTGTAGCCAATAACACCATCCTTATTCACTTTGCTGGTATATGTGGAAGTCAGGAAGTTCATTACTCTCCCCCTCCACTCCCTTTACCCACCATGCATCCCTCCGTCTCTGTATTCAGGACCGGGTCTTCCCTGGGTCACCTGCTTATGCTGAGGCTGCACCCGGTCTGGCAGGATATGGAGCCCCTCAGGCAAAGAAAGAGCAATCATCCATCCAATGAACCTGGTTTGGTGTTAGAACCAAATTCACATTAATAATATCAGGCACATGGAGCGCCTGGGTGGCTTAGTCGGTTACGCGTCCGACTTCGGCTCAGGTCATGATCTCACGGTTCGTGGGTTCGAGCCCCACGTCGGGCTCTGTGCTGACTGCTCAGAGCCTGGAGCCTGTTTCAGATTCTGTGTCTCCTTCTCTCTCTGCCCCTTCCTAACTCATGCTCTGTCTCCCTCTGTCTCAAAAATAAATAAACATTAAAAGAAATTTTTAAAAAATTTCTAAAAAAATTTTTCTAAAAAGATAATATCGGGCATATGTTAATGACACAGTAATATTTGATAAATGAAAATAAGTCATCAATAGTAATTAGTTCACATAATGACCATCATTAATATGCTTTAATGAAACCATCTTTTAAACGGTGTTGCTCTATATTTCCCTGGTATCTACAATAATTTTTTTGTGTTGCAGGTGACCTCTGAACCTTGTAACGTTTAGTACGTACTCTGTTTCTTGGCCCCTTCTTAAGGCCCCAGTGTGTTTCTGGACATGCAGAGACATCAGTCTCGCGCAGACCTCCTTGCTCCCCTCCCCATCAGACCTCCCACAGAGTAAGGAGCACCGTCTCACTGGTCTACGTGGACTCTTGGGGTAAAGGCTTCATGGCAGTTCTTACCAATGGTGACTGTGGTGCACACATACCGAGCTGCTTATAAAGACAGTGTGAGAAAGAAATCCTTATAAGGCGTGGGATTAAATTGTCTTGGGCTGGGTCGCTCGGTCGGTTGAGTGTCCAACTCTTGATTTCGGCTCAGGTCGTGATCTCACGGTTCATGAGTTCGAGCCCCGAGCCTTTCTTCTCCTAATGCTCTCACCTCCCATGCTCTCCACGGAGGTCCTGCTCCGGTGAGGCTGGGACCCTGACGCCTCAGCTCCGAGAAAGCGTGCTCCCACCCCACCTGCCCTACGAGCTCCTCCATCAGCTTCCTGATTCTCCACAGATCCCACTGCTGTGATTGGACATGCTGTTGACAGGTCCTCAGTGGCTCTCTGTGGCAGAGCGAAAAATGGAGGACTGTTTCCTCCCTTAGAAATGTTCTGATTCCACTTGTGGTAGTCTCATTTTCGACTTTTCGCCTTAATGTGTGTTTGGGTTGGTCCAAATGAACACTGCAAATGATTTCAGTTTTTCTGTGATTGCTGCCTTTCTTCTGTTTTTGCCCCCCCCCCCCCATTTGAAATGGAGAAATGTCTTCTTGTCTTTGAATTTCCAGATTTTGCTTGTTATCAGCGTTCAGGTCACATGCCGCGGAGTTGTACTCGGCCTCCAAGTACTCAATTGTCCTTGCATCGGAATTAACGTAGCACTTTATCTGTTTTTCTTTAGGAAAATGTTTAGGACTGTCCTCTTTACCCTGGGGAATAAGCATTAGGTGTGCAGTGTGGTGACTGATGACACTTGTAGCCATCAAATGTGTGCATACTGAACTTTGCATGTAGCAGGCTCTTCATAGTATATTTGAATGAGTGAATGAAAGGTCGAGTCCCTTGCATGGCAGGCCCCTTGGGGTGCTCTGTGGATGTACCTGTGAGCAAAACTAGAGGCGGTCCTTCCCTAAAGGGGTGCGTGGTCTGTAGAGGGGGCGGAGAGAAGGGAAGCGTGTTCACTGAAGTGTCCAGTTAGTCATGGGAATAGGGTTGTACGGGGAAACTGCTTCACACCCATGTCAGGTACGTGGAGATGGAAAAATTAAATGCAAGAATTGGATTCCTTGGTCTGTGCTAGCATCCGAGGGGGGACACTGAACCTCCCTGCTCCAGGAGTGTGCTCTCTGGTCTGGCGGGTCAACACCTTCTGCAGGTGGTCAGCCATGTTGGCATGTGCCCCGTGAGAAGCACAGAGTACTGTCACTGTGCCGGCACTTTCCCTCATGTGTATGAATGCTCAACTGTGTGGTTACATCTTTGTGACCAGGGACATTTGCTTCTACCTTTTTATGTCTTGGTTCATAGCCACGTGCACTGAAGGCCCTCGCTTTGTTTACCGAGGACTGACTGATGGGAATGTTCGCGCACAGCATATAGGAGCAGAGGGGGGAAGCTTCCTGAAATTTAAAAATGTATTATTTTAAAATAAGTAATATATAATAATATTCACTATAATTATAACAATAAATATTCACTATGATATAGAAGTTTAAACCTTCCTTCTACTAGTGGAAATAACCTACATTTTCACGGCAGAAGAGAAAAGAAGTCCGTGCTCTAAAGAGATGTATCTTTTACCAGGAAAAAAAGAAAAGATCATCATGAACTTCTGTGTTATATGAGTCACCTGGTTCCCATTGACAGAAAATCAACTCATAAGGGTTTAAGCACAGAAGGGAATTTACTGGCTTTCGTATGTGGAAAATGGCCCTTATACCTGGAAAGTCCAATTCCGTTGGCTTCATATACTAATGAATTTGGAATCTGGGGGCTTTAACTTATATTATTTTTTCTGTCTCTGTCTGTCTCTTTTTCTTCTCTTTCTGTTTCTGCCTCTATTTGTCTCTTTCTCTGAGTCAGAAGATAGGAGCCTTGATAGCACATACCTACATCCTAGTGGATTGATAATAAAAAATAAGACAGGGTCTTTTTTTTTTTTTAATCTCCTTATGTTCATCTATTAAATCTCATGGAAGAGTCCTGAATTGTCCACACTAGGATCATATCCCGTACTGGGACCAGTCATCGATCTTCAATGTACAGGCCATTGTGATGGGCCCAACCTAGGTCATCTTTCCAGCCCTGCAAGTTGAGTTGGGTAGCCTTTGTAATAACCCCACTAGGACCACGTGCAGGGAGAGAGGGGAGGTGATTTCCAGAAGGAAGGTGCTCCCAGAAGAAATAGTGAGGCTCACTGATAGTCTCAGATTCTGTACCAGAGTAGCAGGAAGTCATGAGTAAAGATGCAAGGCATGGAAAAGACTGGTTGGTTTGTATGGTGCACTAATTAATAATAATATTCAGCGGGCAAGGTGGAACCCAGGGATGAAGGGCTTGAGGACTTTGATGAGCTTTGTTTCTTATACCATTATTTTAGGTTAGTATTAAGGCAGGCTTTCTCTTTTTTCTTTTTCACCACGAGCAGAGCAGAGTGGTGAAAGAAACCAAGGGTGTTTAATGCAATAATTACGACTTGAGATGAGGAGGGTCCTTATGCTGGACATGGGGATGTTTATCTGTGAATCATAGTCTGTGTTTTGACCTTGTGTTTTAAGTTGACCTTGAAGAATTTCTTTTATCTGAATGTACCTTATAAATTACTGCAAAGGACAGTGGAAATCGTTTAAAAACACAAACTATAAACTAAAAATTCTCTTTTAACCTAGAAACGATGATAGACATTTTAGCATATGATGTTTTCCCCTAAATTTATCCTATTACAAGGAAAGGTGGGGGGAACCAGAGTCTATAAAGCCAAAATTAAATATTAAGTGTGCAGTTCAGTTTTGTTTCAGCTCATTTCAGGACTGAAAATATTTTATATCAAAATAGTGTCAGTTATCAAATATTTTATATGAAAGTAACATTTGAAACAAAAATCTTTGCAGGGCTTAGGGAAACGATGGGATAAAAAAAATTACTTATGGCCATGAAATTACAGTTGCACTGACACATACACACAAGCTTTCAAATAGAAGTAAATACATTTGGAGAGGAGCTGTTAATGCACAGCATTTGGTCATTGCTGTCTACTTTTTATTTGCAATGCTTGTTTTATAGCGTTGCTTCAGGACTTAGGCTAAAGGCATCCAGGAAGCTGCATGATTGACTGGTGGGGTCATGGAGCCAGTCAGGGCTCAGCTTCCTAAAGAGGAACCAGTGGGTTGAAACTGGCAGGTATCCCATTCTGAGACAGTCGGGAACACTAGGGAATTTGCCTATTACAAACATTGCCCGGCAGGAATAGAGTGAGCAGAGTCTCTTCCGGCCAGAATTAAAGATGTGTGTCTAGGAAAGGTGAAATGTGCGGATGTGGATTAAGAACGGAAAATTGTTTAAAGTTTGGGGGCCCAAACATGTATATTTGGGGTAGAGGGTCTAAATCTGTTTTATTCAGAATGAACCAAAAGAGAGGTTCTCTTTTGAGCTCCCCAGGAATTCGAGCTTGTCTGAGACTGTTTAATTCCAGAGCATCGCCGTCTCTTGGATGGATAGGGAAGTGATCACAGCCATCTTGGTGACACCCAGTAGTGGGACCATGGTGTTTACAAAGGCAGGGCATTCAGGAAAAGTCAGGACTTGATTTTAGCAATATGGCATGCCATCAGCAGTGTCTGAGAACAGCCAGTAGTAGGCAGTTCTGATCTTAAAGGTCCAGACTTTTCCAGACAAGTTCTCATTGAGTGTATATCTGATATAATAGCTAGTTGATATTTAGAGGTGGGGCTCCAAATGACCAGACTCTGGGGATCCTAAATGTCGTTGAGTTGTCTTCTGAAAAGGAGCAGGGTCATTCAGTGCTCTACATATCAAGGTAAATCTTGGTTCTGGGCATTAGCACATGGGCATGATTTTGGAATATGACACAGTGTAGAGCGGTCATGACATGACCTGCCATCAACCATAGATTTGATTAGACATGTGGGTCCACTTGGATAATGAACCGGAAACATTACCTCAAGGTGATAACCTTCAGATTTATTGCTACCCTGAAACAAATTCTGGAAAGAATTAGGACTATAAGTCTACCAAAATGCTATTTGTCGTAATCAAATCACTTGTTAATAAGGAAATATTAAATGTAGAAAAATATAGGTTGATGTGTAAAAAAATATACTCCAGAGTATGCAGCAATTTTTATGTCCTCTGTATTTGTTTTATTTCCAATTTAATTTAAAGAGAGAACATTTTTCACATTCTCTCATTAGAAAAGCATGCCCTAATAATTGCACAGAAACCGAAGAAGTGATCCCTTGATATGTAAATGAAAAAATTTAAAGACAGCCAGTAGTGAGATGAAAAGCATTGTTGATTTTCTTAAAAAGAATTTAAATTATTTGAGTCTGTCTCTCCATTATTCAGAGAAATGTTTCAGTGCAGGATTCTACAAAACAGGCGTTGTAGACCTACATCCCGAGATATTTTAGGGCACAGCATCTATATCTTCTTTGCCAAATGTAATTTCTTTTTACTATTTTTCACTCCACGAAGAGGGATATGAACCTGCAGCTTGATTACAAAGATGTTAAAATCTAGCACTTTTTAAAGACTTCAACCCTTCAGAAGAAGTTTTCTTTTTTAAGGCTCTGGGGGAGTATGTTGAAATTGATTATACTCTTGTCTTTGAAAATCCTCACTGTTCCTTTGTTTCATTGTCATTGTATATGCAGTAAAAATAACTCTGGAAGCACATTATAACAATAGATTCTGAGAATAAAGCTTCTGCAAGGACAATGGTTGGGAACATAGATGTGAGTGTATGTGCGCACGCGCGCGCGCGCGCGTGCGCACACACACACACACACACACACACACACACACGGGCGTGCTCAACACCTGTATGTGCACATATGCTAATTTCCGCCCCGGACAACTGACTTATGCCTCTCAGACTTCATAACAAACATTTTATTAGGTGGGATAAGCAAGTTTGCAACTATTTTCATGAAATACCTAAACCATTTTATTTTATTTATTTTAGAAAAAAATTTTTTAGAGAGAGGGAGAGGGCATGTGAACAGGGGAGAGGGATGGAGGGAGGGAGGGAGGGAGAGAGAGAGAGAGAGAGAGAGAGAGAGAGAGAGAGAGAATCTTAAGCAAGCTGCATGCTCAGTGCAGAGCCCAATGTGGGGCTTGATCCTGAGCCAAAATCCAGAGTCAGATGCTTAACCAACTGAGCCACCCAGGGGCCCCTAAACTATATATATTTTTTAAACTCCTGTGATACAGCCCCTTGTGTCTTATTCTCTTTTTCCCCCCACTTTTTTTTTAATGGTGGTAAAACACCTAAAATAAAATTTACTAGCTTAACCATTTTAAGTGTATCATTCACTAGTTAAGCATATTCACGCTGTTGTGACACAGGGTTCCAGAAGTTTTTCATCTTTAAGATCTGATACTCTGGGCTCATCAAACAACAACTCTCCCTGTCTCCCTCTTTCCAGCCCCTGGTAACCAGCATTCTCATTTATTTCTGGTAACCAGCATTCTCATTTCTTATTCTCATATATTACACAGTATCTGTCATTTTGTGCCTGGTTTACTTCATATAGCATATCGTCAGGGTTCATCCATTTTATAGCATGTGGTAGGATTCCTTTCCTTTTTAAGGCTATGTAATATTCCATCGTACGGATAGACCACATTTATTTATCCATTCACCCATTAGTGACATTTCGGTTGCCTCCATCTCTTGGCCATTGTGAGCTATGCTGCAGTGAACAGAGGTGTTTAAGTGTATCTTTAGAGATCCTGCTTTCAGTGTTTTGGATATACCTGGAAGTGGGATTGCTGGACCCTCTGGCAATTCCATTTTTAATTTACTGTGGAAACTCCAAACTGTTTTCTGTCGTAAACCATTTTACATTCCTACCAAGAGCGCACAAGGGTTTCAATCTCTCCACATCCTTGCCAACACTTATTTTCTGCCCCGCCCTTTTTTCAGGGGTGGGTGATGGGTAAGAGCCATTCTAATGGGTATGAGGTGATGATTCATTGTAGTTGTGATGTGCGGTTCACTGAGAATTGTGAGCTTCTTAATCTTCTTAACAAATATGCTTGTTCGAAATTTGTGTATCATCTTTGGAGAAATGTCTGTTTAAGTCCTTTGCCCATTTTTAAATTTGCTTGTTTAATTTTTAGGTTATTGAGTTGTAAGGGTGTTTTTTTATATTTTGGGTATTAACCCCTTATCAGATATATAATTTACAAGTATCTTCCTCCCTTCCTTAGGTTGCCTTTTTACTGTGTTGTGTCCTTCGATGCACAAAAATTTGCATATTCATCCATTTTGTCAATTTTTGCTTCTGTCGGCTGTGTTTGTGGTGTCCTATCCGAGAAATCATTGCCAGGTGCAGTGTCCTAAAACTTCTGTTTTCTTCTATGAGTTTTGTACTTTTGGGTCTTATGTTTAAGGCTTTAATAAATTTTTGTTAATTTTTGCATATGATAGAAGGTTAGGGCCCAACTTTATTCTTTTTTTTAATTTGTTTTAAGTTTATTTCCTTATTTTGAGAGAGAGACAGAGAGTGCAAACAGGGGAGGGGCTGAGAGAGAGAGAGAGAGAGAGAGAGAGAGAGAATGCTAAGCAGGCTCCACACTGTCAGTGTAGAGCCCAACGTGGGGCTTGAACCCATGAACCGTGAGATCATGACCTGAGCCGAGATCAAGAGTCCGATGCTCAACTGACTGAGCCACCCAGGCGCCCCCCAACTTTATTCTTTTGCAGGTGTGTCTTATTATTTCTTGTGCTGCTATGACTTGTAGATTTTGGAAACCTACGTCATTAGGTATGTTCAGCCTATAGACATACATTTCGCATCTCCAAAAAAATGTCTTCTTTTTGGTGTAAACCGTGAAAGTTAATAGAAAATGAGAGAAAAAAATATATAATCTTACTTGCATTAGTTTGTGTTCCCTAGAAGCAGAGTCTTGGGAGAGGGCTTCAGGAGCACACGGCAATATGCAGAGGGAATGTTCATCAGGGAAATCCCATAGGGAGTGAGGGAAGCAAGGCATAGAACAGAAATTGTATACATTTGAGGTCTTTGAGAGGAGGCATCCCCCAAATTGAAACATAAGCTGGTGGAATTGACGTCGAATTCGTACCTGTAAATTCAGATAAATGCGCATTCTTACCTACAAACGATAAAATGTATTTTCGTTCTTTTCACGGGGGAAATTGGAGCACTTATTTTTATTTTTATTTCATTCTGATGATTCATTATCCTCATGGAAAACCAGGGTGACAAGTTTTTCTTTATAAGTGTGCCCACAATATGTTGGACCTTTGGCCAGAATCCAGTCTATTCTCAGCCTTTTGAGGTCTATTCCTGGAAGACAAAAGCATATCCACCAATATCTAGTTCATTAATTAATAATAATAATAATAATAATAATAATAATAATAAAATGAGTCCAGCAAAATGGGCACCATTTGCTAACTTTCTTGCCTTGTTGGTGTCCTGTGGTGACAGCTGTCCTGCACCAAAGTGTAGGTGGGCAGTGTTCTAAGAAGGGACCATTCTCATGCTGGTTCCTGGAGTTTGCAACCTGCCCTGACCGCAGCATGTCAGAGTCCACCCTGAATGGTCTTGATGAGCCACGTAATCTCACCTCGACATGTTGCCACAGAATGTGGTTAAAGAAAATGCCAACCTGTTTTCCTGAATGCCTGCACTATTTTACATTCCCAGCATCAAGGTGGAGAGATCCTGCTTCTCCACATCCTTGCCAGTATTTGGTATTGTCAGTAGTTTTATTTTTTTAAGTTTTTTTAATGCTTGTTTATTTTTGGAAAGAGAGAGAGCGCACAAGCTGGGGAGGGGCAGAGAGAAATGGAGACAGAAGATCTGAAGTGGGCTCCACACCGACAGCACAGAGCCCAACGCGGGGTTCGAACCCACGGACTGTGAGATCATGACCTGAGCCAAAGGTGGACACTTAACCGACTGAGCCACCCACGGGGCCCCCCACTAGTTTTATGTTTGTTTCAGCTCTTCTGATACATGCGTAGTGATGGGTCACTGCTTCCGGTGGGCATCTCCCTAATGGCTGGTGCTGTCGGAGGTCTCTTCTATGCTTGGCCGTCATCCATCTGTGCCCCTGAAACATCCGTCACTTTCTGCCATTGTCCAGTTGGACCACCTGCCTTCTTGCTGCTGAAAGTTAAGGCGCGCGTGCGTGCGTGTGTGTGTGTGTGTGTTGTAGAGGTGATTCTTTTCTTTTTTCTTTTTTTTTTTTTAATATCTATTTACTTTTGAGAAAGAGAGAGAGAGCGAGAGCAGGGGAGGGACAGAGAGAGAGAGAGAGAGAGGGAGACACAGAATCCGAAGCAGCTCCAGGCTCCCAGCTGCTGGCACAGAGTCCGACGTGGGGCTTGAACTCACAAACGGTGAGATCATGACCCCAGCCAAAGTCAGACGCTTGACCGACTGAGCCACCAGGTGCCCCTAGAGGTGATTCTTTGTGAGACAGGTGGTTACAAGTACTTTTCCCCAGAGGTGCCAGGATGGCACAGTGGGTTCAACATCGACTCGTGATCTCGGCTCAGGTCCTGATGTCACAGTTAAGGAGTCTGAGCCCCGAGGACAGCGCGGAGCCTACTCGGAATTGTCTCTCCCTCTCTCTCTGCCCCTACCCTGCTTGTACTCTTTATCTCTCTCAAAGTAAATAAATAAACATAAAAACAAAAAACAAAAAACAACAAAAAGAACTGCTTTTCCCCACTTTGCCACCCTGAGCGTGGCTTTCACACAGCTGTGTTGTGTTTTCAGCTGAAATCCAATTCATTCTTTCCTTTTCTTTTATGGGCCGTGTTTCCAGGTCAAGTCTAAGGCAGGGCTCAGCGGTTCCATCCTGCGGTCTTCAGGATGCACTGCAGTTTTGTTTTACATTCAGATCCGTGATCCGTTTCGGGTTCATTTCTGTGTGAGGTGTGAGGTTTGGGTAGAGGTTCGTTTCTCCCTAAGGGTGTCCAGGGGCCCCACCTTGGCTTTGGGAAGACTCTCCTCTCTGGCTTGCACCTGCACCTTGTCACGGACCGCGGGCCGCCTGTGTGCGGAAGTCTCTGCAGGTTGTCCTTTTCAGGTGCCATTGATCTAGGTGTCCCTCCTGCCAGTACCAATAGCAGAAAATCCGACGGGTACATGTGGCAAAACAGACTTCTTTCCTCCAAAAATCAGAGAAGGGATTGTTTTCAAAGTTGACTTTTGGTACTTCTAATCTCTTTCATTACGCATTATTTTTTATTTGTTTAATTTTTATTTTTTTGAAGTGTATTTATTTTGAGGGAGAGTGCATGTGTGCATGAGCAGGGAAGGGGCAGAGAGACAGAGAGAGAGAGGCAGAGAGAGAATCCCAAGCAGGCTCCACACTGTCAGCACAAAGCCCGATGCAGGGCTCGAACCCACGAACCATGAGATCATGACCTGAGCTGAGATCATGACCTGAGTCGAGATCAAGAGTCAGGCATTTAACCAACTGAGCCACCCAGGTGGCCCTGTGTGTGTTTATTTTTATCTGCAACATGTATCAAAAGGTTTCTAGAGTACTTACAGTGGTTGTGGGAGAGGTATATCTTCAGTTTAGCAAAGTACTTCCAATTTTCTCTTTCATAGTAATGGGACAACACTGTCAATCAAATGAGTGTGAAATGATAGGTTTAAATTTTTTTTTTAGACCTTAGTAAGGGTGCACGTCAATTCTAGGTTTGAAAATGTAACTTTCTTCTTGTGTGTGTGTATTGACTTGTGTTGGTATCAATTCTAACGGCTGAGTCATAGAATGTGTTTGGTTTCTTACAAGGATAACGGTGTTTACAACGTAACTGATTTTTCCTCCTTTTACCCGCATTAGGACAATTAATTTAATTCATGTAATTATAAATCTATTCAAGTTTTTGCTTCTTGAGTCGTTTTTGGTAAGATATATTTTTCTGGATATTTTCTGTTTCTCATCTCTTCATCTTTGCTCAGTCCTTATTTCGTTTCTGTCCATTTGTACCGTGATTTTATTATTTTCTTCTTTCTTGTTGGGCTTCCTTTATTGTTCTTTTCTATGAATCACATGTGTTGGTCACTGATGCTAAGAATACAGTCTTTTCTAATATATACATTTAAAGCCGTAGATTTATTTCTGTGAACGGTTTTAATTTCATCCGTGAAATTATGATCAATGATTGGTTCTAAAAAAGTATTATTTCCATTATACTTTCTTCCTTATATATGCTTTATTTAGAATCGACTTTGTAAGTTTCTGAACAAATTGGCAGGTGTGGTTCCACATCTGTAGTTGAAATCCAGTTCTCCAGTGTTAAGAAGGTGTCCGTATAATTTCAGTTCTAAAGCATTTTTTGAAATTTGCTTTGCTTTGTGCCCTAAGACAGAGTTAACTTCATAAACCATCCACGAATGTCTGCTCCCCTGAAAGTGGGTCCAAGTTTCTGGAGATGTCCTTGCTTCTACCATTTTTTCTTATCTAGCACTTATGGATAACTTTGCAAAAACTCTCCCGCAGTGAGTGTGCTGTGGCTACCTGAAGATTTTGTTTAAATACTAAAAAAAAAAAACTAATGTGTATTTATTTTTGAGAGAGAGAGAGTGTGAGCGAGAGTGAGCAGGGGAGAGGTAGAGAGGAAGACAGGATCTGAAATCAGGCTCTGTGCTGAGTGGAGAGACTGCCGCGAGGCTCAAACTCACAAACCATGAGATCATGACCTGAGCCGAAGTCGGATGCTCAACCGACTGCGCCTCCCAGGCGCCCCACCACATGAAGGTTCTGAGTCTAATGGAGAGGAAGGCATTTCTGGCAGTTGTATCCCCAGAATAATTTCCTCATTTTCCTAGTTGCCTTTTCCTTAACTTTATTCTGTATATTTCTGGCTTGCTACAACACAGCATCCTGAGATCATGGCACAGTGTCTCCAAGGCCAAAGCTGCTAGTTTTTACTAGACGTTCCATAATGATTTCTGAACATAGATCTTTGCTGTTTCCTTCATGTAAATTTGCCGGCTCTCAAGTTTTATTTTATGGAGATGCATATTTGCTGAGCAGGGATTTCTGCCTATGGTAAATGTCTATAAATATTTTTTAGAAGTTTATTTATTTTGAGAGAGGGAGAGAAGAAAGAGAGAGAGAAAGAAAGAGAGAGAGAGAGAATGAGAGAGAGAATATCCCAAGCAGGCTCCGCACTGTTGGCTTGGAGCCTGATGTGGGGCTTGAACTCATGAACCACAAGATCAGGACCTGAGCCAAAACCAAGAGTCAGATGCTGAACCAACTGAACGACCCAGGCACACCAAATGTCTCTGAATTTTTATCTAGAATTTCAGATCAGCCATGTATATAACCCCCATGCCAAAAGAAGGGTAGGTCAAGTCATAAGCATTTGCTACCTACTATATGTCAGTGCTGGGTCAGGTTTTAGTAATGCATATGATATTTCTGCCAGTGATTTAATTAACAACAAAAATATTTAATATCTGCTCTTCCAACTGCTGATAAAACAGTCCAAGTTCGTGCTTTTTGGTGGGGGGGCTTATAGATAAATAAAATATGTGGTGTTTTTTACAAACAGCATTGGTATGAGTATAATATACAGTCTAAGTGTGATGATTGATGCTGTAAAAATATATTTCAGGGCGATAAAAACTTTAAGAGAAAAAGCAAGAAATAGGAATTGGAAATATTGTTAGGGAAGAGTTGCAAATAGAAATAAAGGGGCCTGTGAAAGCATCACGAGGTTGGAGATTTTGAGCTAAGACCAGGAGAAGGGAAGGATGCTAACCATTTAAACTCCCTCCATCAGATGAATGTTCCAAGCACTGGGAATAGCAGGTGCAAAGACCTTGTGCTGGGAACATTCTTGGCACATGGTAGAACCAGAAAGAGCAAAAAAGGGAGAGAGAACTCTCCATATAACACATTCCTTTTTCTTCAGTTCTCTTAACGTATTCCATGTATACACACAGATCCTCATGACATATTCCTCATAAAAATAATTACCGTTCATTGAGTATTTTACTTTGTGCTGGACATTTTTTTTTTTTTTGCAAACTATCTCCTATTTTTTCAGTATCCCAGCAAACTTGAAACACCAGCTCTTTTTTATTTATTTCAAGCATCTTAGAAATGTTGAAAATTTCACCCCAGGTCATAAGTAGAAAATGTGATACCTACAATTGGAACTCAATTTTAGTTTTTCTAGTTTTTCTGTTATTTAACATTACCTTTTACAAGTGAATAATTTTGATGATTAGGAATTTAAAGCATATGGTCTCTTGTCTGCTTCCTATGATGACTCAGACTCAAATATATATATATATATATATATGAAATATATATATATATATATTTAATGGGTAGCACACACATACACACACACACAGTTATGCTTAATGTTATAGTTATTTTCTCTTGAGATGTGGGTAATTCTTGATGCTGCTTCTCTTACACCTTGGGGGTCTTTCTGGAGTATCTTTTCCTGAGTATTTGTGATTCCGATGCAAGAATGAAGCCATGAGTCTCCATGGTGGGCTTGATGCAGTGGTTGTGTGGAAGCTGGCCCCCACACTGAGGTGGGGAGAGTACGTATTCCCATCTCTCTGTTCAGTAATGCGACAGTGGTAGCTTGGAATTGACTGTGAACTGTGCACCGTGGTAATAGGCAGACGTGACACGTCAACGATTTCATTCCCACTCCACCCCTACTGATTGTTACAAATTTGCTAGAACCCCACTTGGTAGGTAGCAATGGTCCAGTCCTGTCATTCAAAATTCTGCAGAGCTTTGGATGTTCCCTTGATCACCATTTAACACGGTCGGAGAAAACCAAACAAACTTCTGAACCGCGGCACCCTCTAGCTAGGGTGATGTTAATTTCTGGAAGAGTTAAAACCCAAAATAGCAGCGCCTAACTACAATCGAAGTGAATTTCTTTGTCAGATGAAAAGTTAGGACAGGGGCTGGTTCGTGGCAGGTGCTCCAGGGAGCCATGGGGGGGACCGAGGCTCCTTACCTGGGACCATCTTTGCTATGTGGTGTCCACACTGCCATATCCATAGGCTGTAGGAGGTTTAGAACATGTTAAAGTGCGTGTGGGCTTTTTTTTTTTCTGTTTTATGAGCCAGCCCTGGGAAGGTCAAAACTGACGTCAACTTACGTGTTCAAGGAGAAAAGAGAACGGGTTTCCCTAGTCAGTCTCTGCCGCAACAATGAAAATATGCTGTTTTACTACAGCACGTGCCCTGTATCCTAAGGAACTCACGTGTTATTGTGAGAAGGTGGTTTGTGTGAAGTGGAAATGGTGTTAGTGCATGCGTAGCCTTTGGTGGGTGAAGAACGCCAAAATAGTGGGAAAGAATTAAAGTCTTTTCCGGGGAAGAGCCCTCACTCAGTCCAGCTGCTGGGCAGGCAGAACCAGGTCAACTCTGCTACAGGACAATTGAGACCCAGTGCCTGCCCAAGACCCCCCACCCGGGGAGGCCAGCCAGCCTTGTCCAGCTCAGACACAGTAGTTCCTCTTCAGCCGCACCCCCCTGCCTGCCTGGCCTGCCCAGACTGTCACCTGAGGTGCTAATGACTGTTATTCTTAGTGCCCTGGTGACCAAGTTCCACAGGTTCTGGGTAGACTGCCTGAAAACTCCATTTACCATTACTATGTCATTTTTAGTGTGGTGTCTTACAGACTGACTACAGCATGTATACATGGTGCAGCTGGTCCATCCAGAATTAGACAAAAAGAAAGTCACAATGCCCGCTGTGCTTGTAGAACGTAAAATAAATCTCAAAGTTCAGACCATTTAAAGTCAAAGCATGGGGAATTATTTGACAAGAAAATATGTGAAAAGTTAACATTTTATACATGGATGGACGTGGAAGTTCACAGCCTTGGCCTCCGATTTTCCGAATCGTAAGAGAATTAATTTATGAACATCCCTCAGCACTCCTTTCTGACAGACCGAGAGGGCTGCTCGATAAATCGTGAGCTGACACTACAGACTCCTTCAGAGTTAATTGAAAATTTCACAGGAAGGTTTTTCTCATGAGCGGAACACTAGAGGACTGTTGTGTTTATTGGGTTATCCTGCACCTTTGACTGCCTGCTGATCAGCACGTAACACTCTGTGAGGTCACTGGTCTGACCCTCTGGGTTTTCCCGTGGTTCTGCTGATTCCCTGGGCACCTACTGACAAATCAGGAAGGTCACGCGAGTCACAGTGTCCCGGGAACCCACGTACAGTTTTCGCTACAGGTTGCAAAGCAGAGAATCTTTCCTGCCGTTATTAATGAGCTGTCCCAGAGGATCTGTTTGTGACGGTGATCCTGGCTTTTATCATAGAGACTTCAGAGTGATTTGTCATTATTTCAGAACTGCTGCTGTCTCTCTGTGGTTAGGTCACTGGAAAGGGAATGCTTTATGTATAGTGTTTTTTCCAACACCACACTTACAAATACTCACAAAGATGGAGATGTTTATGAAATTAATACGATTCTAAAATGTTGTCAAATGCTAAAAAACGACCAAAACAAAATTTCCCAACTCTGCCTCTCCCCTGTCCCCCTTATGGATGTTAAGTATCTGGCTGTCGGGAATCCCCGGCTCTTATTCTGTCCTTTTCTTGAGCCTTTATGGAACATTTGTGGCTGTCACAGAGTCCTCTTTTTGGTCTTGGACAAATCACAGCCTCGCTCAACTTCGTTTTCCTTACTTGCAGAAGAGAGATGGTCTTGCCTGGCGGTTGTGAGAATGACACTTTGCAAAGCCTCAAGCGAGACAGAAATGGAATTTGCACTGTCACAACTTGGTGCCCTTTCAGAGGAATTGGGCACATCTCCAAAGACGAAGAAACAGACCCCTTTCTGAGTGATCTTTCCAGATATAGTGTATGATCAACCACACTTTGGGGCACGCATTGCTACTTTTACTTGCTTGAGACTTAAGATCATAGATATCTGAATGGAAGAACATGCAACGCTTATCTGAGCCTGTGCATTACATTCTAGAATTTTCAGTGTTAATTTCCTGCCAAGAGTAACATTTATTCTAGTGGTAAACATACGGGCCTGTACGATTCCGTTACAGGTGTTTTGAGTGGCATTAATAAGGAATATCCTAGCGAAAGAAAGGGAAGGTTTTCAGCTTCAAGATGGAGAGCTCACTTTGTTAATCACTATGTTACTAAGACAGAGACCACAACGGCAACAGTTCTATCCACGATTTTGAATTGCCAAGAGAAAAATCTGTTTCATTGCTTACCCATTATTAGGTCTCTTAGAAAGGGATATTACCAATCACTAAGAAAAGTGTTTAGCAATATGTTGGTGGAAAATATCCAGGGTGTCACATGAACAGTTGCTAGGCTACATAGGTTCTATTCCATTAGATACACAGAGTCATCGGGATATACAAAACCAGTGTTATTAGGCTGTGCTCAAAGACTGGGAATGGCTCTCTGACAGAATTTCACACACAGTTTAGTTGGCATTATTCAACGAAGGGGCTTTAATGCATCGGTAAAACTTTTAGGCCTTTACAAAAACAGTAAGGATGGTTTGCCAGTAATTGCGTTGTGCAAAGCCACACATCTGTCTCTAATTTTCTTATTTGTTTTATCACCATGCAATGTTGAGTGTGACACCAGTTCCCTTCACTTCTCCCCTGGTCTGTAAGCTGGCCTGCGTGCTTGCGTGCCAAGCACAAAGGGGAGTGAGTGAGTTGCTGACCTCTGGGGTGGGTAATGGGAAATCGAGCGTGCTCTGTGGTGCTGCTGTATTGTCGTGACAGTGGGTCCACTGACTTTCTCACCATGTGTCTCGTAGGTTGCTTTCAGCTATGTAACGTGTTTCGAACCCATGAGATGGAAATTGACCAGTGCCTGCTGGAGTCCCTTCCCCTCGGCCAACGGCAGCGGCTGGTGAAACGCATGCGCTGTGAGCAGATCAAAGCCTACTATGAAAGAGAGAAGGCTTTTCAGAAGCAGGAAGGGTTCCTGAAAAAGCTGAAGCATGGGAAGAATCAAAAAGTTCATTTTAACCTCGCTGACATGATACAGGATGCAATTATCCACCACGATGACAAAGAAGGTACAGGGCACACACGTTTTCCGGTGTGGGTTTCCTGGTGGGGAGATGAAGGGTAACGTTTCTTCTAAATATTTGGGGCTTTTTACTGAAGGTCTGAAATCGTCCAGGGAAAATCCTCTTTCTAATGAACACAGTTAAGACCTCCAAGTCTCTTAGTAAAATGAACAAAATGCAAACTTTTGGTGAAATTATTGTATATATATATATATTTTTAAAGAACTGCCTACCTGGAAAGCATGTGATTTCCCCAATTTTTAATGAACCTTTTTCTTCCCCCCCAATGAAATTGTTTCCTGTGAGGATGAGATTGTGCTGCAAAATTCGTTATTGTCTCCTTCATGGGTAGGAATACCAGAGGAGTAGGAGGTAGCTCCTTTTTTGTTATTCATATTTCACTTATAGCTCTTCAGGTAACAGCCATCTTCTCTGTGGAGCTGGAAGCACCTCGAGGGGCACTGGCGCTCTCAGCCAGGTTCACTGGGCCCTTCTGCTGGTGCTGGTACCTTCCGGTGCTGTTGAGTGAAAAATCGAAGCAGTTTGTTCAAGTTCACCAAGCAGTGGTTGTTGGAACAGGTCTAAATTAGAATGCAGGTAGACATAAGCCCTATATTGATTTAAAAGGAATGCAACCACAAAGTTTCTTGGCAAAGTTATAAAGTCTCTTGTGTAAAGTATCAACAGGGCAAATAATGCCTCAGTTTGGATTAAAAAACTTAAGAATGGTAAAATAATAAACCCAGAGAACAAGAGGAACTATTTAATATATGTATAATATGTAACACTTATTATAAGATATAATATTAGGGGAAGACATTGAAGACATAAAATCTGAATTAATGCTGAGGTAGGCATGTCACTTGGGTGGTCAAGAACAGGAAGAGATATGAATCCTGTCTTTAGAAAACCTCTAATCTCAGTAGAGAGGGGAAAAGTCCTCGTAATAAAGTAGAAAACGATCAGTAGAAATGAAGTCTGGTAGAATGGGAGTGGTTGGTGGTAGAAGGTGTTTTTTCGAGGGCTCTGAAGGAAGGAAAGCCGAAACCACACTTGGGCAGTGTGGCCAACAGCTGCCAGCGTGAGTTCTAGGCATGGAGATTTGTCAGAAAGGGGCAGGGGTGAAGAGGGCGGCTGCTAAACTGGTTTCCAGGAGATAGGATTATTGTGGATACTTCACACCCTGAAGCAGAACACAATGGGAGCCATTGTATGTTCCAAAGAAGAAAACTCACATGCTGCAAATAGTGTTTAGCAAATGTTAATCAGGGGTGTTTACCTGTAGGATGGATTGAAGGGTAAGGGTAAGAAGTATGGGTAAAGACACCGACTGAGAATCCAGGGATGGCAAGGCAGTGTTAGAGTGAGCTGGGTTCGGATAGTAGCAGTGAGGATAGGAACCAAAGAACTAACTCAGGAGCTGTATTTCATAGGAAAAGTGTATTAATTTATCAAATATTTATTGAGTCTTTATTATGCAGCAGGCAACTGCAAAGGAAGCAGACAAAATCTGTCTCTGGGATGCCCAACTGTCTAGTGTGTGTGACCATAAATAATGAGGTAGAGTTAGGTATACAATATGGTGGACAACGAGGAATATGGAGGGAGGAAGACCAGAAGGAGGTGGGGAGTTGGGCGTATGGATATCTGAGGAGGAGCATTTCGTGTGAGTGCAGAGCCATGAGGGGGAGCATCCCAGCCTGGGGCGGGGGCAGGGGGCGGTGGGAACCAGTGTGGTGGGAACAGAAAAATAAATGAAGACGATGGAAAGCAAGAAGCCAGCAGGTAGGGACTGCAAGGGTCAGGGAAAGCATTTTGGCTTTTGCGCTCAGTGAGTTCTGAAGCCACTGGGGGGTCTTGAGCAGAAGAGAAACCTGGTAGCACACAGGAATTAACAGAATCAACCTGGCTGCTGCACTCTGACTTTAATGAGGAATCGTGAGGGAGAAGCAGAGAAATCGGTTTAGAGCCTTTGTCAGTGAGCTGGGCACGAATGGGTGGCTTGGACCAAAGTGGAGCGAGGGTGTGCTGAGAAATGGTCCATTGGGGATGTACTTTCAGGGTAGAGTGGACAGGAAATGCTGATGCGGAGTGTATCAGTTCACACTGCTGCCATAACGAATGACCACTGCTTTAGTACGTGGTTGAAGAGGGTGTGAATGCCTCATCTTATAGTTCCAAGGGTCAGAAATCCAGGACCGGTCCCACTGGGCTGAAATCCAGGTGTCATCTGGCCACAGTGCTTTCTGTGGAGGTTCCAAGGGAGGATCGCCTTCCTTGACTTTCCCAGTCTCCAGGGGCCATCGTGTTCCATCAGTCATAGCCCCTCCTCCATCTTCAGAGTCGGGAAGGGGCGCTGAAGTGTCCGTCTCCTGCTTGGAATTTCTCCTGTTTCTTTTTCTGTCCTTGCGTCTCTCTGGCTGAATCTTTTGCCGCCTTCTTCCACTTCCAAGGTGCATGTGTTTTCAGGGCCATGGGCTCACTTGGATCATCTAGAATAATCTCCCTGTTTTAAGCTCAGCTCATTAGCTGCCTTAATTCCTTTCCCCAGATACTATACCATATTCACAGGCATAGCACCGAAGGCAAAATTATGGAACACAAGTCCTACCTGCCACAGGGAGTAACAGACTCCAGGATAACAGCAAGTTTGTCCTGGCCCAAACAACTAGGAGAATGATGTGTTCTTAGAAGTGTTAGGGGTGCGTCTAGGAAGCCAGAACGGGAGGGGGTATCATCAGTGAGAGCGGTATTCCTGGCCACCTCCTGGTAGATGGCCGCCTACTCGTTGTATCCTCAGGTGGTGGAGACAGGTAGCTCTGGTCTTTTCCTCTTCTTGTAAAGGCACTAATCCCATCATGGAGGCTACACCTCATGGTTTCATCTAGCCCTAATTTTCCTCCCAAAGGCCCCAACTCCTGATATCATCACACTGAGTTTTAGTAGGGCTTTCATATATGACTTTACAGGGTGGGGGGGCACAAAAACTCAGTCTATCGCAGATGACATACTAATTCTATCCTTGGACCTGGCCTAAGTATGACCAAATGAAATAGTACTTTTTTTTTTGAGTCTCTCATGTACCTTGGAAACTCCCATATGAGTACCAATAGACTTCACAGTTTCACAGGAGTATTAATTTCCGCAAATTAAAAAATTTAATTGCATTGAAAAAGGTAAGCAATTTCTTTAGAGGCAGTATAATCTCTCTAGCATATGTTGTACTTCTAGAAAGGTAGTCAGGAAAAAGTATTTATTCAATTATGGTAGTCATATTTTCAATTATCTTGAAACTACTCAAATAGTGAAATGTACATGTTTATGAAATTGAGACATAAAAATATTGCCATGAGAACCAACTTTTTCCATTTAAATTATTATTTCAAACTTTATAGTTCTACCTTTGTGTAAACAAATACATTTTCTATCATAATTCCAAGGCTGAGTGTAAAGAATCAAATATACTTTTTCAAAGGACAACATATTGTTCACGCTAAGGTTTGTATTATATCACTGAGAAGCAATTCAGAATTTTTGTTTTATTTTCTAAATGTTGCACTTTTGTAATTTCAAATTTAGTATCTTCAATGCTTTACTGTTCTCTTCTGAGAGTTGGTGATACTTCAGTGTTAATTTGTCAATTTAATGTACTACATCAATGTAAAATGTGTTCGACATTCTTTTCCATCTAAAAAAAATGTTCTACATTTTGTTTTAGGGCTTTCAATTCACTTTCTTTGACATATACCATGCAAAAGGAAAAGAGAGAGGGAGAGGGAGACACAAAGAGAAAGACAGAGTGGGAGAGCTAAGGACACAGAGAGGAAGTGTCTACGTAGAGAAAATGTAAATGGAATGCAGTTCCTCTGTTAGAATTTCTCCTCCCAAATATCAGTCAGCTTTTACTAACTAATCCACAATATGTTATTACTAAATGCAGAATAAATGCAACGGAGTGACTTTATTATGCTTTTAGTATCTAGCACTTTGCAGGCTTACTCTGTGCATGTCTATAATTTAAATGACTTTTGTCACTTCACTGTCCTGATGAACATATGCAGTAGGTTGGATTTTCTTCCTGTGGTATGAGTGCAGATAGTGAGCCTTACAAGAAATAATTGCTCTCTCAGGTCTACCTGAGTTAAAAAATCATCTTTTTGTCCACAATAGCATCCTGTCTTTCAAGTCGGCTTCTTTTTGTTGTTGTTTTGTCTGTTTAACAACTTTGCTGAGGTATAATTGGCATACAAACAGCTGTATACATTTAGTGTGTACAACTTGATGAGTTTGGAGAGAAGTATACACTTGTGAAGGCATCACCAGAATGGTCATAAACTTACCACTTTCCCAAATTTTCACCAGTCCCTTTATTTAAAAAAAAAAATTAAATGGTTTCTTCTTTGGTGGTGAGAACATTTAACACATCACCTCTCAGGTTGGCCTTGGGTGGTAAGTGAACTAAACTATCAACCACACAAGTGGGTTTGCCTCCACTGCCATTTGGAATCCTTTCTTCCTCTTGTCTAGTTGAATTCTCCTCACTGTCAAAGGAATGGACAGGGATGGGGATAGACATTCTTTATGCTGTGATGTTTTCCCTCCTTTTCTGCTCAGACCCTTCCCCATGCCCCCCTTTTTGGTTACAATTTAAGAAGACTTATTAACTTATATGCCAGATATTTTCTGAGAGTCCCTTTTATTCCAGCCACAAGAGAACTTGGAAGTGTAGTTGCAGATTTGTAATGTCCAGCTTCACTTAGATCAGAAGTTGACTCTTAGGAAGAATCAAATTATAACAATGTGAAACTCTGTTTCCTTCTCTTACCCCTCAGATGCTGGCCCCATTTTCCATGGAGGGCTGAGGTTAAGGGCTGTGGTGTAATGCTCTGACTGTAACTCTCTCCTCTTTCCACTTGTTTTTCCTAGAAGGCGTTACCTTTTCTCATTTCATTCCCTGTCCCCCACTCCAGTGATTCCCAAATCTGCATTCAGACCTTTCTGCTGAGCTCCAGATCCTTACATTCCTTACTTGGCACCTTCACCTTTGAATATCCTTCCCTATCTCCTCCCAAACCAAAATTTCTTCTTCTATTCTCTACTTCAGTTAATGTCACCTTCATTTGCTTCTGGCCCCAAAATCTTGAAGTTGTGTTGATTTTTAAAAATTTATTTATTTTAAGAGAGAGAGAGAGAGAGAGAGAGAGACTGGGAGGGGAACATGGGAGGGAGAGTGGCAGAGAGAGGGGGAGAGAGAGAGAGAGAGAGAGAGAGAGACAGACAGACAGACAATCCCAAGCAGGCTCTGCACTGTCAGCACAGAGCCTGACATGGGGCTTAAACTCACGAACCATGAGATCATGATCTGAGCAGAAACCAAGAGCTGAACACTCAAGCGACTGAGCCACTCAAGCTCCCCAAAGTTGTGTTGATTTACATACAAATTTGTAAAACACTGATGCCTGTACTGCCCCTGAATTGTTCACAGAAGTATTATCTGCTTGCATATTATCCAGAGCCCTCTAAGAATATACCTAGAATGTAGCAGATACATTAGTCCAATATGTATTGAATTATCTATTGATGGGTGGACAGCTTACTTAGACATTTATAAGTAAATCATTAGGACCAAGTTTTCTCTCCCCTTCCCACCCATACCCCCAGTGTATAGTCTTGGGTCAGAGAATAAACTTCACATATTTCTTAAGTGTTTCACACATGAAACTTGAAATGAGGCTTCCCTTTGACTTAGCACTGGTGGGTACTTAGATGAGCCCTCTCCTTGTATTTGCTAGGACTGATGCAGAGGTTAAAATGATAAAGCAGGTGATTACTACACAAATTTATTTATTTTTTAAAATTTATTTTCTATTTATATTTTAATGTCTAGAGTATAAATGTAAAAGGAGCCAATGATAATATTTTGCTGCTACCATCCTATCTATGTGAAGATGACCCTTCTGCCATGGCCCTGGTTCCCAGTGGTGGCTTTGGATTTCTACGGAATGCAGCCTTATTCTGTCTCCCTAACCTCCCCATATCCAGCTGCACAAGTAGGCAATGAGAAAATGTGACAGCCAATAAATGGATTTAATTTAACCCCTAGAGAAATTGAAACCAAGACTCTTCCACCTTTAGAGTGGGGTCAGAGCCACCCAACAGATATCCAATCCTGGTCCTCTATATGCATTTACTATGAACATAATTGAGTGTGATGTGTGTTAACTACTCTACAAGAATACGTACTTCTAGAACTCAAAATTAGGAGTATATACTTGGCACTGAATGTAGATTAGACCCTCCCCGAAAGGGTGGGATTCAGCCAATACGAATGTCTTACGTATTGATTGGATACTTGGGATTGGAAATATAAAGCATCATCCCGTCTTTAAGGTAGAGGTTGGGGAAAGGAACATTCTCAGCGAAAAGATGAGCAGTATACTGCTGTCTCTACCTTCCATGATCTAGAATGGTACCACATGTGGGCGGAGGGAGAGAAATGACAGCTTTATTAGAACCATTTTCATCTTGTTGATTTCTCAGTGATTTGGGAACAGAAACTATGAATGAACCTGTTCTTCTCATTTGGCAGAGGAGGGCCAGCATTTTGGAAGAGATAGCTCAGGTAAGATATTACGTGGGGCAGACACAGGAACCAAGGGACCACTTCTAGAATTTAAGTAAAAGGATGCGTTTTTTGGCTCCAGGCATATGTTCACATCAGAAATCTGGAAGGCTAAATGAATATTGCTTGTGGACATGCTGAATCCAGAAGCCCAGGGCATTTGCGAGTTTCACAGAGAATTTTCCAGAGTGATCTTCACTGGACTATGATGCTTCCAATTAATAGGTAATAGTGGCTAGGTAATTAAAGGGACCCATTTCAGAACGAGTTATAGAATCATAAAGAGCTGGAAATTAAGTGCAGTTAAAATCTGAGGGATTCCGTATGAATTTAATGAGTAGCTTAGTATTTCGCCAACACCGAATTCATATTCCTGACAAGTATTAATTATTTTAACCGCCTGCTTTGTAGCCGTAACTTTACCAGGTACTGTGAAAATAATTGGGGGAAAAAAAGAGAGGAAGAAGCATGCTGCATAGGCTTTTCTAATCTTAATGGAAAGATACACTGTCCTTTAACAAACAAACTGAAATTGATCTCTTTAAAAGGAATCACAGAGGGCATTCACTGGGGTGAGGTTCGGATGAGATGAATCTGAAACTGCTCTGTGGGAAGATTTTCATTTGGTAGAAGGGGAGAGAAGGACGCTTTGGCTGCAAAAAACAGCTGGAATGCAGGGACAGAGGCAGAGAAAGGCAGGTGTCTGACGGAGAGCATCTTGAGGGAAGCATCATCGGGGATTAGCATCAGTGATCCTAACCCTGCAGTCGGGAGGGCGGGTCATTTCCTCCCCTGACACGATGAGCTGTGTGAGCCTGGCCAGGGCATTTTCTGTGCCCTGAAAATAAGGTTGAGAGGCAGAGCGAACCTCTCAGAAGTGGCTGTGAGGATTAGTTAGGTAACTCACGCAGAGGACTTCAGGTGACATCTGTCATGTCTTATTACATGCACAGTCAGTGTGTTGGCCACTGTTCGGGCTCAGAAGAGAATTAGGAGATAGTGCTGCAACAGTCACGAGTGGCTGGTCATGACCCTGACTGGCGTGGGGTTCAAAGACAATGATAGCGGGTGTTAATGTACAGGAATAAAAGCGTAGCGTTAGGAAGGTTTTGGGCAACCGTATTATAAATTATAATGAAATAGAAAAAAAGGCAAGATAGACAGATAAGCTCAGGGCATGGTTGTAAACATGAATTAATGAGAAACAGCAGATGGATAGTACCTTCGGAAATGGATAGAAAGGAAAAATCCACATTATTAAGCTGAGCATTGTCTTCATCATCCTTTTCTGCTGGGGCAATGCATGTTTTTATATGAAATATTACATATAATGTGTGTTTTTATATATGCATACATGTATTATATGTGTATAGAGTTTTATATAGAGAGCATAATATGTGACCATCATCTGTCTCAATACTTTATTAATTTTTTTTTAATTTTTGAGGCAGAGCGGGGAGAAGGGAAGAGAGAGAGAGACACACAGAATCCAAAGCAGGCTCCAGGCTCTGAGCTGTCAACACAGAGCCCGATGAGGGGCTCGAACTCACGAACCTTGAGATCCTGACCTGAGCCGAAATCAGATGCTTAACCGACTGAGCCACCCAGGTGCCCCGAATACTTTAAATGCATTGTTTCATTTAACCCTCAAAATAACCCTGTGAGGCACTGTGCTGGGTGAAATAGTGATCTCCTTAATTCCTGCCTGCCCAGAAACTACAAATGTGACCTCATTAGAGTCTTACAGATGCACTGAGGCTAAGATGATGTCACACTCGATGAGGGTAGGTCTTACAGCAAGGGCTCGTGCCCTTATGAAAGGAGGGAGTTTGGGCACAGAAACACACAGACGGAAGGTGGCCACCTACGAAGGCAGATGTCAGACTCCACAGATGGCTGGTGGCCCTGAGAAGCGAGGAGAGAGGCAGGGAAGGGTTTCCCTCAGGGCCTCCGAGGGAGGGAGGCCTTCCTGACTCCTGGGTTCCAGACTGCAGCCTCCAGGACCGTGAGACAAGAGGTTCCTGTTTCCTGGCCCCGTTTGTGGGACTTTGTAGAGCGGCCCTTGGAATCAGTACAAGCATATGCAAATACTGTCCAGCTTTATGGATTAGCTACTTGGATTTAAAGAGGTGAAACAAATTGCTCAGGATGAGGGCACTAATCAGGGACAGAGGGGGGATTCAGACCCACCTGCGAGTGAACCTGGCGTTCAGTGCTGCCCTGTGCTGCCTCAGATTGCCTGCCATAGCAGCTCTGATGGTGGCTCCGGGCTGGTCCCGCGTCCCTGTGTGTGAACTCTTCCAGCTCTGTGGCTCTGTGACTCTGAACTGTTTGAGCCAGTTGCTTCAACTCGACGGTCAGGTGCGGAAAGGAGGCCATTTGGAGAGCAGCACGAGAATATGGGTGCTCTGTCCAGCAGAGAGCCACCTGCGAGCCATGGAAAGTTCACGGTTACCAGACATCCTTTTCCTCCATCCTCTGACTCTGATTGTCGGTGGGATGTCTGACACTCTGTTTCCTCTGGGACACACGTTGCCATTAAGCAGATGTTTGAGGACAAGTGTGGCCCCTCTGGGGCTGGGTTCTGGGATACAGATGCGTCAGCCCAGAGCCGCGTGGGGCTGTGCAGGTAGGGCTCAGGGCCAGGACTCTATCTCCATGGGAGGGAGGTCCTTCTGCCATTCAATTCCACTCATTCTGCAGGGCTGCTCTGGGTGAACTGCGAAGCCCCGCTCCCTCCTCCTCTAGCCTGGTGCTGCCCGCCCCCGCCCCCAGGCCCCTAGTGCCCTGCTCCCTTCCTCCCCTACAGCTCGCCCCTGCAATTCCCTTGACCTCCTCTGCAGCCCCGTGGTCCTGATATCCAGGCCTCCGGAGAAGGGGAGAGTTGAATTATGTTGTTACAAGACACTGGGAAAGCATCTAGTCCCAAATCCTCAGTTTGGAACCTCTCTTCCAGAATTTTCTAAAGCATTTGAAGGAGAATCAATCTCTTCTTTACCTATGCTGAGGCCATTTTCCTTCTCTGGTGATTGGGGGGGAAAGTTGTCTCTTTCCTCATTATTCTGCGTCTGCTGCTTGTTCTTGCCCCAGGCCGACTACTTTCCATTGATCCCAGGCAATAAATAGGTGGGGGGAGAGAATGAATTGATAGAAATTTGTCTGGACTCTGCTGCGTCCGTGGTCTGCAGTTCCCAGCATGGGAAATGTACTTTCTCACTGCTGTGTCCCTGGGGTCTTTATTTAAGCTCTGTCCTCTGCCTAGAACCTTCTTCCACCTTTTTCTTCCACATGAACCTCTTTCTCCCTGGGGGAACTTTCTCTGACATTCTCAGGCAGCACTAATCTTTTTCTCCATTGTGTTGCCTGTGATGATTCTTTGAGGTTTCCACGGTGTTCCACGGTTGTATCTTCTACTGGAACGGTTGCCATGTAAGAAAACGGTCATTCCTTGTTCAGCATCCATTCCATTACTTAGTTCATATTTACTGACCTCCTGCCATCTGCCGTGCGCCATGTTCGGGGCTAGAAATAGACAAAAAGGGGAGAATGGCTTCTGGGCAAAAAGAAAAGACAGAGCAGAGGTACGATCAGAAAGTGTATTTTCTTTTCCTGCCCTATTAAACGCTGTGATATTCCTACCCCTGTTCCCAGCATAGAGGGTGTCTGTGTTGGTCAAGGTTCTGGAGAGAAATAGGACCGATAGGACACACACACACACACACACACACACACACACACACACACACACGGGGTGGGGAAGATTTATTTTAAAGGGTTGGCCCCCAGGGTTGTGGTGGCTGGCGAGTCTGAAATCTGTGGGCTGGGAGGCGGAGAATTCAAGTGGAAGTCAGGGTCGCAGTCTCACGTTTGAAATCTGCAGGCTGGAGACTCAGGCAGGGCTCTGTGTTGCCGTCTCGAGGCAGAATTCCATTTTCTCTTGGAAACCTCCACCTTTGCTCTTGAGATCCTCCACCGATGGGATGGGGTCCACCCACAGTGTGGAGGGCCGTCTGCTTTAATCAGAGTCAATTGACTGAAGAGTTAAGTCACATCTGAAAAAATACCTTCACAGCAACATTTAGACTTGTGTTTGGCCAGAGAGCTGGGCACCGTGGCTTAGGTATGTTAATGTGTATAATTCACCGTCACAGGCGTTCACAGGGGACTAATACGAGTTGGGTTTATTGAGTATTTACCATGGTTCAGGCACTGTTCTAAGGGTTTAAAATGTCTTCATTCCTTTCCTCCCCGTCGTGGCCCTGTGATCCCAGAACAGGCCTATGCACAGACTCGGACCCGTGAAGGGACTCGTCACAGCCCGCATCGCTAGTTATTGTAGACCCGGATGGAAACCCGGATTGAAAGCCAGGCAGTGAAGCCCCAGAGCCTCCTGACCAATAGAAACAAGTCTGGATTTGTCAGGAGGCTTATATGAAGCCTGTTGCAAATGGTGGGGGGGGGGGGGGGGACACTGACCTTAGATCTGTAAGCATCTCGAAATCAAGGCGGAAGAAGCTTTGCTTTTCTGGGGAGGCCTTAGCAGGACCAGCAGGAACATTGGGGAGGGGGGCCGGGAGGTCGGGCTGGCATGCAGCAGGACTGAGTGCATTAGCGGGACATTTGTCTCCCTGTGGACAGCTTATTTTTGGAATGAGCTGTTAAGGGAAGGTGTTTGGCCCCTTACTGCTTGCTTCCACAGGAGGCTGCCTGAGTCCAGGGGCCTGGGCAGAGGGGCTTGGGCAAGCCCAGTCACTAGGTAGATAGCAGGCCATTGTGAGAGTTCTCCGTCATAATCATGCGCATGAAATCTAAACTCTCCAGGCGGTCGGTACAAGTGTTTGGAATTAATTAGCTAAAGAGCAAAATACTTTCCCTAATGATATTGTATGATAGTCTATGTGAAAAGTCAGGACATTTTGCTTCCTGTTGAAACTAGTATTCATGGACTATAGCCTCCCCATCGTTGGTGAATATTTGCTTCTTGTAGTTTTTCCAAATAGATTCTGATAGCACCTAGTGCGGGGCAACATGAGTGGATCGGTGTTGAGTCCATCCATTAATTCATTCATTCAGAATTAAGGGCTCATGTTTTCAAGTGTGCCCAACAGTGGGCTAGGGATGGGGAGCACCGAGAGAAGTAGAGCTTGCTCTCGGCGGCCTGGCAGGAGGCACAGCTGCAGCAGACAAAGGCCGACAGTACTTAACATCTATGGGAGAAGCAACATGGACGGTGAGGGCGGTGGGTCAAGGAGGAGCGTGAGGCGAAGGGGACTGGCGTCTCTCAGCTCTTCTGAGTCAGGACACTGAGGCAAAGCTAAAGTTGGCCAAAGGCCTGAGGTCTTGGAAGGATGGAATGTTCCAGAACTGCAGGCACTTGGATATGATTGGGGCTGGGGGAGGCTGGGCACGGTCTCTGGAGACCTTCAGTGCCATGCAGGGAGCTGGGCATTTGGAATAGAGGAGAGAAAGAAGGAGAGGAGAGAGGAGAGAAAGAAGATTGGTTTTACCCAAGTGTGTTCAGTTGTAGGTGGGCACTCTAGACAGTTATGAATCTTCATACGTGGACGTCGCAGCCCCTAGCCTGCCTGGGACAGTGATTTAAGGCTCTTTCTGGTTTTCCAAAAGGAATGGCAACATGGCAGCAAGAATATGAAGGCAGAAACTAGTCTTTTAGGTCTCATTCTTTACTTGCTACCCGTTTTCTCATGTGAATGTCAGGAAAAGTGTGGGAGGGAAACATCGGATGGAAAAACACATTGAAAACTTTTAACCTAGTAAGTTTTCATATTTCACGGGGTAGGGGGGCAGATGGTGGATACTGGCACAATAACATATTGTCTCCTGGTTTTGTATTCTTACTGCTCTCACTTTCTTGCTCAAACGATATTACTTCTTGGACCTGCTGTCTTCAAACGTAAATGTCGAGCGAGAATTAATGGCAGAATATGAAATCTGTGCGTTGTAACTCTGCACATTCTTAAGTTATTTTTTTAATGTTTTTTTTTTAATTTTTGAGAGAGAGAGAGTGCAAGTTGGGGGGGGGGGGGCAGAGAGAGAGGGAGACACAGAAACCGAAGCAGGCTCCAGGTTCTGAGCTGTCAGCACAGAGCCCCACGCGGGGCTCGAACTCATGAACTGTGAGATCATGACCTAAGCCGAAGCTGGATGCTTCACCCACTGAGCCACCCAGGCGCCCCTCTAGTTTTGACTCCATTGAAAAACAAACTTTTTAGGTCACCAAATTAATATTGCAGCTAAGGTCTCTGACCCGTCAAATTTCAGGCAGTGTTGCTGCTGCGGGCATAAACCAAGAGTTTTCTGATTCATTGTGCTCAGAACAGCCTCTGAAAAAAAGAAGAAAAAGAGACTTGTAATTTTTGGAGGAAAAAGGCACAATCTGTCGGAGGCTCCGACTGCTGCTCGGTGTACCAGTGCAGCCCCAGAACAGTTTGTAGATCGCATTTGCCTTTGACAGTGCAGCTGCGACAGTCCAAAGAAGAATGTTCTGTAGGCAGATTGTAGATTTGCCATTTATGAGATGAGACAAGTCATTTAGTGTGTGCGGGAATGGACAGAGCAGAATAGATCATCAGGGATTATCTGAGGGTTTTCAACAAACAATTTCTAGGCAATTGACATTTATTTATTTTTATTTTTATTTTTATTTTTATTTTTTGATGTTTTATTTATTTTTGAGAGAGAGAGAGAGAGCGAGCAGAGGAGGGGCAGAGAGAGAGACACAGAATCTGAAGCAGGTTCCAGACTCTGAGCTGTCAGCACAGAGCCCAATGCGGGGCTCGAACTCACAGACCACGAAATCATGACCTGAGCCAAAGCGGGACGCACAACCAACTGATCCACCCAGGCACCCCGGAAATTGAAATTTATAAGGGCTGTTTTGTAAAGCATCCTGTTGGCATCAAGGTCAAACTTGCCCGCTGGACCCCTCTGTCTCGGGCTTCTCAAGATTGCCATTCTTCCAGCTGCCCCATCATCGTCCATTGCGTAGGGTCATTCCATGGAAGCAAAATGCTTCACGTTGTCCAGAGTGGAAAGGGAAAGAGCTCTAGACTAAACCAAGCCCCCTCCCCTTCATTCGCTGGTCCTTCATGGCCAGAAGAACTCTGTGTCCTGTTCTCTGTCGTCTGTTGTTTCCACGAAAACACCGCTGCCGGGATTTCTCCCGGCACTTGCCCATGACCTCCTCGGTGCCAGTTGGGACTTATTTCCCTGTCCCCCTCACTGTCAGCTGGAAGCGGCATCCTCTGGGTGGCGTCCCAGGTCATGTCTCCTGCTCAGTTGGCTTCTGGACCTGTCTCTCCTCGATTCCCTGTCGGCCTTGCCGGTCTCTGCTTCTCTGTCTTCTGGGCAGCTACTCTCAGTCTTCAAACTTTGAACTTCAGGGCTCTCTTCTGTCTACCCTCCACCCTCTAGGAAATGACATTCCAGGCCACGTGGATGCCCTGAATCCCACTGTCTATTTCCAGCCGAGGCCTCTTCCTGGATGTCAGACTTCCCTGTAGCATGATGTGCACACCTGCCCTCCGCACACTCCGGGCCCCCCACCCCGACCCCTAACAACACTGGATGCGTGTCTTTCCCACTCTGTGAATTCCCCCTGCCACCCGTTGCTCACACCAGATGCCCTAGACGCTTTCTTGACTCCCCCCTCTCTCTCCCTCACGCTGTCTGATCCAGGCACACATTCTGTTCCCTCTGTCTCTGGAGGGATTCCAAATCTGACCACCTCCAACTGCTTCTGTGGCCACTGTCCCATATGCCATCACCATGTCTTGCCTGGATTATGGCAACAGCCTCCCACAGCACCCCCTCTCTGCCTCCACATCTTCAGTGGCTTCTGGGCTCACCAACCGTGGCATCTGAGTCCTTGCCGGGGGCAAGAAGACACCATGGCATCTGCCCTCTGTCCTGCCTCACTCCAGCCAATTTCCTGATCGCAACTTCATGCACACTCTTCCTGAGCCTCTCTGGCCTTCTTATGTTTCCTCACTAATGCCACACCCGCTCCTGCCTCAGGACCTTTGCACCTTTGGCTCTAGAGCCTACAAGGGCATAGATTCACCTCCTGAGCTCTCTGCTGGAATGTCACCTGATCGGAGACACTTTCTCTGACTCCTGGGTGAGCCGGCTTCTCCCCAGCCCCCTCTCCCTCTCCATCCACCCTGGATTCTTGTTTTCATTGCACTTCTCGCTGTACAGCCAATCCCTCATTTGGGTGTGTGTGTGTGTGTGTGTGTGTGTGTGTGTGTGTGTGAGATCTCCCAGGAGAATGCAGGTCTACAAGAGCAACAGCTTCGTTTCCTTCAATGCTGTCCCTTCACAGCTTCTAGAACAATGCTTGCAGGAAGTAGGTAACCATAGCATGTGTTTAGTGAATACAGACAGGGATGCGGTCTCTTCCTAAGCATTTTTGAATGTGTAGCTGGATTCTCACACAGAGTCCTGACACTGAGGCTTTTCTCTCCAGGAAGCAACTTTATTCCTGCCGGTGATGCTTAGTTGGGTTCGTACCCAAAGAACTGAGCCCCGAACATGGCACAGTTTTTTATACATTTTTACTTCTTTGTCTCCCATATATGGTAACACACAAACACACAGTCCGCTTAGGTGGTCTCATGTTACAAGGTCGTGAGGGATGTCACGTACACATACAGCCAGGTTGCCTTTTTTTTTCTTAGGGACGGGACCCTACCACAAATGCACCACTCTTGGAAATCCCCACTGCCTGTTGTGGCCACTGTCACCTCCACTTAGGGACAAGTGCCTTTGTCCATAAACCAATCACCTGCCTTCAGTTTGGTCTTCCCCTGGCTCATTCTTTACAGGCTGAACATTACAGTCTTTCCAAAGCACAAACAGAAATTTTGTCTCCTCTATGCAGAACTCTTACTAATAATATTAGTTTCCTGACTCCTTTCCCAATCATCAGTCGTATTGATCTTTCCAGAGTGATTCCTTGATGCACGACCTTCCTCCACCCCACCCCACACGCAGCCTGGCTCCTCATCCTGGGTCCCAGCATCTCGTACTGTCTTGTTCCTGGAATGTTACACAGCAGTCCACACCCCCAGCCCTTTCCCCCCGGATGGTTCCCATTCACTCTTAGGTCTCCGTCTACCTCGAAGCTTCGAGCCTGGGGCACCTCCATGCAGAAGCCAGTCCTGTGTCCCCAGGTCGGCTCCCAGGGTGCCCTGAGATGTCCCTGTGGCAGTGTGGGTCACTGGGTGTATGACATGGCTCATTTGCTTCTCTGCATCTGGCCCTCACAGTGGGCTCCACGGGGGGGCAGGACCTGGATGTCACCTCTCCCCCTGGATCCCGGCACCTAAGGCAGCGTAGGCACTCAGCCATGCACGTTATGTTTTGTATCTTCATTTTGCAAGTTAACATAAAACACCTCCACACAGCTACACATTGTTTCTACAGCGCAACGAACTCAACAGCTCTTCTCACCGTACTGAATGCGTCCTGTGTCTAGTATTTACCGAAACACCCAAGGTCAGTGTGTGGTCTCTGGGTTAACCTCGCCAGCCCTCTGGAATGCAGGCTCTGTCTAGACTTGCTGCCTTCTTTGTTTGTTTTCTCATGGAAGTAGAGAGAGAGCCTAATTCCTGCTATGAGTACAATCAAAACTACCCTTGTTTTCCTACACCTTGAAGCATTTTGATCCATCTCTTTTGTTTCCAGCAGTTACGTCCATATCGGGAATTGGACGACCTGGGAGGAGAAGGCATAGTTTTGGGAAGACCCCTAACACTCTCATTACACACCCCCCTCCCACCGCCGTGGACTGGATCCCACCATGTGCAGTGAGAGGGTTCACCCCTGATGTTGTAACCTCACTGTAGGAGGGAAGTTATGCTTCATCGAGGTCCCAGATTATGTGTGGATGAGGGTGTTGTCGCCTATATTATACCTTTGTGTAGGGATTTCATGTGACATTCCATAATGACAGTGATTTTATTAAAATCTCCATGGTCTTGGGGCACCTGGCGGGGCTCAGTTGGTTAAGCGTTCGACTTTGGCTCAGGTCATGATCTCATGGTCTGTGAGTTCAAGCCCTGCATCGGGCTCTGTGCTGACAGCTCAGGGCCTGGAGCCTGCTTCAGATTCTGTGTCTCCCTCTCTCTTTGCCCCTCCCCCACTCACTCTGTGTTTGTCTCTCTCTCTCTCTAAAAAAATAAGTAAACATTTAAAAAATTAAAAAAAATATCTCCATGGTCTTATATGCAGAACAGTTGTCAGTGTGATTTTTGAGTAAAAAATGTCGAATGTCTTTCTCATGGCCTTGGGGTAAATTCTAAATTTAATTTTCCAAAGTCCGGGCATGACTCTAATCTTTCCTCTTGTATTTTTCTCCAAAAACCACACAGGCATCTGAAACTGTGCCTAAAGCGGCTCTGTTTCCTATACCCCCACTCTCCTTTCTTTACAGAAATTTCCTCCTGCACGCTCTTTGTCAGTATAGGGTGATTTTTTCCCCCAGAAACTCCAGTTTGAAACCTAGTAGTTACTTTTGATATTTTTTTTTTGTCTGAACCGATCGTGGGCCTTGAACGCCTCCCTTGCAGATCCCACTAGTGAGTCTCAGTCACAGACCCGACCCCCACCCTGCGTTTTGCTCACTGTTGCCTGAAAGGCTGTTGGAAACTTCGCTAGCGCTCACCCTTTGTCTTGTTGCGTCTCTGTTTCTGATGTTTTACCAGCTCTCCTCCACCCATTCACTTGAACTCCCCACATGTATCTTCTCAGTGCATATTTGTGCCCAGGAGGGGGTTATACGCTAGGGAGGGTAATCACGGGCACAGGCAGGTGCGGTCCTTAGCCGGTGCGCATTACAGCCCAGAATGAGAAGCCCCCCCACCCCACCCCTTGGTATGGTTTTCTGCTCTTCCTCCGCTCGCGCGCGCTCTCTCTCTCTCTCTCTCTCTCATCAGGAATGTGAATTCTTGCTCAGCTGGCAGATGGAATGCTGCTTCAAAGGGATAAGAGATCAACATATGTCTTGTTTTCTCCTAAGACAATTTCTGAAGCACACAGCTGCTTTCTGGTCTAAGTTTTGAATGGAATAGTAGGAATGTAGGGAGGCATTTGTCTTCAGAGATGCTTTCTCCCTATAATCTGCATGCCGTTCCGGACTTTCATGCCAGTATTACTTTCTGTGTCTCTATTTTGTGCATCATACATACGCCTCCCCAAGGACCAGGGTCACCGTCACCTGGGAGCTTGTTAGAAATGCAGATTCACGGGCCCCATCCCACCCCTGCTGAATCAGTTACTGGGAATGCGGCAGGGATCGGTGTTTTAAGACGCCCTCCAGGGGATCCCGAAGTTTTAGTTGGATTCTAGAGCTTCTCACCTGGGCAGGTGTGTCATACTCTTGGGGTCTACTGAAATTCTCTGCCCAGGGGGCAGAGATGCTAAATGTTGTACAACCTGTAGGACAGTGACAAACAAAAATAACTGTCCTGTCTCCAGTGACCCAGCCATCCCTCTGGACAACAGGATGAACCTGGTCTAGCAGAAATGTTGTGGTGCTTGGAGTGCTATGGCTGATCTCCCGCGCCTCTGTGTTTCCTCCTTCCATTTCTTACCCTGATTCCTATCCCAAAATGTCCCTGTTGTCTTCATCTTTCACGGCCTGAATTAAACAGTACCTGCTTCAGGAATCTTCCCTGACTGCCTCGGCCGAAAGAATAAAACTTCTGCGTGTGCCCGCCGGCCTTTTGTCCGTGGATCTGGAATGTGCTTATTTGTCTTTGCCTTCTGCTATAGTTCTTGATAGAACTGTCTCCTCTTCCCTACACTGCACAGCTCAGGACAGGATTGTGTCTTTTCTGTCCCCAGCACAGTGGCTGGCCTGTGAGAGGCTTGTAGCAGAAACCACTTTTCCCTTCCAACCCCTTGCACTGTAGCGGCCCACAACGCTAGAAACACAGAGCACCACTGATTGACTTCGAGGTGTGTGGAGATAGGAGAAAGATAAAAAGGGAAACAGCGTCCGTTGCAGTCCACGACCAAACTCTCGCAGGAAGCGTCTGCAAGCAAGAAGCCTGCCTCTGACAAATGAACTGCTTCATACATAATTGGTGCATGACACAAGAAGCCGTAATCCCGGCTCGTTCCAGCTGTGCAATCCTAGAAGCCGTTGGTGAACACCCTGGGGCAACGTAGATTTGACAGTGGCCTTCGTTTCCTTCACGATTGGAGATGATTCTATAACTAAACAAAATTACCTCTTGTTCTCATAAAATGAAGATCGCAAATGCTATTTCTGATCTGATCTGATCAGAGGGAAATGGAGCCATGTGTAGTGGGTGATAAACAGACAAGGGCATCTAGGGGCACATGATGTCCTGTAGAAATGGCTTTCTGCCACATGTGCCCACCTCAGTCCCTTTGATCTTCCCTTTGGATCTCACAGCTGGCCGCTGCTGCAGATTGATGCTATGACATTCCAATACGCAACCATTTTGGGCCAAGAATAGTTACCAAGTTTATATGATCCAATTTTGGTTTAGTTGCTTATTCTCAAAATTTATTTTATTGTATTTTTCTGAAAGTTACTTTTGTAAAATGTTTATTTGGAGAGAGAGAGAGCAAGGATGAGTGGGGGAGGAGCAGAGAGAGATGGAGAGAGAGAGGGTCCCAAGCAGACTCTGAGATGTCAGCACAGATCCTGACACGGGGCTTGAACTCACAAACCTCGAGATCAAGACCTGAGCTGAAACCAAGAGTTGGACACTTAAACGATTGAGCCACCCAGGCATCCCTATTTTATTAATTTTTTCTAATACTGTATTTGAATATAGTTGGCACACAATGTTACATTAGTTTCAGGTGTACATCATAGTGATGCAACATCTCCATATGTCATGTGCGCTCACCACAAGTGTAACTACCATTTTGTCACCATACGACGCGATTATAGTATCATTGACTGTGTCCCCCGTGCTGTGCCTTTTATCCCCATCACTTATTGGTTCCATAACTGAAAGCCTGTATCTCCTACTCCCCTTCACCCATTTTGCTCATCCCCCCACCTCTGCCCTCTGGCAACCATGAGTTTATTCTCTATGTTTATGGGTCCGATTCTGCTTTTTGTTTATTCATTTGTTTTGGTTTTTAAATTAATTTTGATTTTAATTTTAAATTTTTAAAAATTTACTTATTTTGAGAGGGAGAGAGAGAGAAAGCATGCAAGGGGGGGAGGTACAGGGAGAGAGGGAGAGAGAATTCCAAGTGGAGCCCTACTTGGGGCTCCGATCCCATGAACCATGAGATCGTGACCTGAGCCAAAAATCGAGTTTGACGCTTCACCGACTGAGCCACCCAGGCGCCCCATTTGTTTTGTGGTTTAGATTCCACATATGAGCAAAATCATATGGTATTTATCTTTTTCAGTCCAACCTACTTCACTTAGCATAATACCCTGTAGGTCCATCCATGTTGTTGCAAATTCCAAGATCTCAACCTTTTTTATGACCATGTAGTATTTCAGTATATACGTGTGTGTGTGTGTGTGTGTGTGTATGTATATATGTACATATACATATACATATACACATATATGTAATATATTATTATGTGATATATATTATATAATACGGCAGTAAACATAGGAATACATATATCTTTTGGAAATAATCTTTTCTTTTTCTTTGGATAAATAACCAGTAGTGTAATTACTGGATTATATGTTGTTTCTATTTTAAGTATTTTGAGGAACCTCCATACTGTTTTACACAGTGACTGCACCTGTTTGCATTCCCACTAACAGTACATACGTTTTCCTTTTTCACCACAATCCTCACCAACAATGTTGTTTTTGGTCTTTTTGATTTTAGCCATTCTGACAGGTGTGAGGTGCTGTCTCATTGTGGTTTTGGTTTACCTTTCCCTGATGGTTAGTAATACTGAGCTTATTTCCATGCGTCTGTTGGCCATTTGGATGTCTTCTTTGAAGAAATGTCTTTTCGGGTCCTCTGCCCATTTTTTAATTGGATTGTTTGGGTTTGTTTTTTTTTTTTTTAGTGTTGAGCTGTATAAGTTCTTCATATATTTTGGATATTAACTCCTTATTAGTTATATCATTTGCAAATATCTTCTCCCATTCACAGGGTTGCCTTACCCTTTTGTTGATGTTTCTTTCACTGTGCAGACTCTTTTTATTCAGGTGTAGTGCCTATAGTTTATTTTTGCTTTTGTTTTACTTGCCTCAGGAGTCATGTCTAGGAGAAAGTTGCTAAGATCATCTGTTTTTGTGCCAGGACCAGACTGGTTTGATTGCCACAGCTTTGAAGTATATCTTGAAATCTGGGATTGTGCTATCGCTGGCTTCGTTCTTCTTTCTTGATTGCTTTGGTTATTTACGGTCTTCTGTGATTCCATACACATTTTAGGATTATTTGTTCTACTTCTGTGAAAATTGTTGTTGGTATTTTGACAGGGATTGTATTAAATCTGTAGATTGCTTCGGGCAACACAGACATTTTAATGATATTTGTTCTTCCAGTCCACGAGCATAGGATATCTTTCCATTTGTTTGTGTCATTTTCAACTTATCAATGTTTTATAGCTTACAGAGTAAGGGTCCTTCACCTCCTTGATCAAGTTTATTCCTAGGTATTTTATTCTTTTTGGTGCCATTGTAAATGGAATTGTAAAAGGAGACTTACCACTTTTGGACCTTGCCCCTTAAAAATGATTGATTTTTAATGACTGAGTTTTTTTTTTTTTAATTTTCTAATATTTATTTATTTTTGAGGGACAGAGACAGAGCATGAATGGGGGAGGAGCAGAGACAGAGGGAGACACAGAATCTGCAGCAGGCCTCAGACTCTGAGCCGTCAGCACAGAGCCCGATGTGGGACTTGAACTCATGAACTCTAACATCATGACCTGAGCTGAAGTCCGATGCTCAACTGACTGAGCCACCCAGGCACCTCTATAATGACTGATTCTATGCTATGGAAGAATACTATGCAGTTAACTAAGGAGTTACCTTAAGTGTAGGTATATACACAAGCAAGTATAACTAGAACATAAGCCCACCTCCTCTGTTAATTAGTAGACTAACTGCAATGTTTTGGTAACAGTTATCGCAAAGGTAAGGTCATGGGCAAGTCCCTGGCTTGGCTCTGGTGTCAAGTTTTTGATGCCCTAGATAACTATTATCACAGACTCTTCTATGTATTCCACGTGGATGTTTTCTTCACGTTGAACCACACTAGACTGGTCAGAGCTGATATGCCAAATGCAGAACACATCAGCCTCAGGTTCAGAATTCCTGCCGCCTCTGGGATTTTTGCTTTTTGTCCATTTGAAACCTGTTATTTGTGGCCTGCATGCATTTCCTAAATGTGTAGCTGGGATGAGTTGAAAACACATTGAATGTAGAAAGAGAATCTAAAAAAAATCTTTATGGATTTGAACCGTGTACTTAATCCACCAACAGGAAAATTAATTGGGGCAAATGTAAATTCTAAAATAACGATGACTCACTTTGGGAGATGCGATTTGCTGTGATACTCGTGTTCAACCTTCCCCAATTAGGAAAATCAAAAGCTGTACTGATAGAAGTACAGTTTCTAAACCAAGAGAAGCAGAAGTCAGGGGGTAATGTAAATTAACACGGGGGCCTTGGTACATAAGGATTGAGTAGCTCACCAGGACCGTGAGAACAGTGAAGGGCCTAAAACCATTTTAGGGAGGAAGAGACAAAGAGAAACGCGTTTGGCTGAGGGGAGAGAAGGCTCAAACAGGGACGAATGGCTCTGAGCATTTGAAGAATTGCCATGTAGAACTTACTCCTTATTTATTCATTTATTCGTTTTATTTATTTATTTATTTATTTATTTAGTTATTATTTTATTTTTTTTTCTTGTGACTTAGACTTGTTCTAAGCGGGATCCAATGGGTAGAGAAATCCAGGGGGTTGCCATTGCGTGGAAACATAATTTTTTAAGCTTTACATAAGGAAGTGATTTCATGTATTCATAACGGTCTGCCTTGGGAGGTGGTATGCAAGTTAGGCAAGTTAATCTGTCAGTGTCTGGTTTACTCATCTAAAATAATGGTGCCTACTCTGTAAATATATGAATATGAATTCGCAGTTTTGTAAGTGTAAGTTACAATTAATGCTATTCTTAATTTATTATTATTTTGTACATACTTGGATTGCCTGATTTTTATAGAGTTTCCCACAATATTATCATAGTGTGATTCTCCAGGTCTTTATACCAGAATAATTACATGCTCCCATCACAACTGGAAGCTGCCACAGAATTGCCTTAGAATTCTTGAAAATCTCAGGATCAAATTTCTCATAAGATTTAACTTCAAGTATAAATTATTTTCAGTGCAGAAGTAGAAACTGATGCAGACAAAGAACAGCCTCCTAACAAATTTCATCTCCCCTCTCCCGAATGTTCTGTGCAGGGGGGCACTGGACGGGGCGTGGGGAGGGGATATAAAATTGTATGACTTTATTAAAGTGCTTCATGAAAATAAATTTTAGCAAAGATAGTAAGTTTTGGAATCAATCATTGGCATGTGAATTGGTAATGTGATTTTTTAAATTTATATTATACCACAATTTTTATCGTGAGGAACCTTTAAAAATATATTGTGGATAACTGTAAATTTAGTTATCCTAGTGTATGTATATTTGCTCTTAAATGTCACAATCAGACATTTAAAAAGATCCTAGTAGCTAATTGAATTGATAATTTTAAAGGCACAAAATTTTATCATGAGGCTGTATTACAGTAGTCAAAATGAATCGTTTTACTTGAATGACCTGTAAAGATCTCTATGCGAGTAGTAGACATTTTTTGATTATTTTTTCAATGTTTATGTTTGGTAAGGATTGACCAAACTTTTATTGTCAAAGCTTATCTAACTTAAACCGAGACAAATAACCTATTTTCTTGCCTATTCTGTTTTTATTAACTGCTATTTCTTAAAAAAGTGAATGCATGAACAAGCACAGAGGGTTTTTTAATTTTTTTAATATTTAAAATAATTTTTTAATATTTATTTTTGAGAGAGAGAGAGAGAGACAGAGCAGTAGTGGGGGAGGGGCAGAGAGAGAGAGGAAGACAGAGGATCCGAAGCAGGCTCCAGGCTCCGGGCTGTCAGCACAGAGCCCGTCCCGGGTCTCGAACACAGGAGCCAAGAGATCGTGACCTGGGCAGCCATGAGATCATGACGTGAGCTGAAGTCAGATGCTCAACCCACTGAGCCACCCAAGTGCCCTGAGAGAGCCTTTGAAATGCGAAAGATAAAAACCTAATAGCAGCAAAGAAGCCAAAGCAGAAAAGCTCATCCAATACCAAACTGGATTTCAAAACCATGTCAGCCAACGTATTTCCAGTTACTTCATTTCTGGCGGAAAAGAACCAATGAACTGAGGAACAGAGAAAACAGTAGAATACATAAACAGTCTTCAAAATGAGACTCTACATCTAACACCTTGCAGTGGGGGCTGAGAATGGCACCTGTATTTTCACAGAATATAATGAATTATGTACGTGCCTTTGTCAGTTACGCGGTCTGCATATGAACTGGCTCTCGGCTCACCCTCCACAGCTTTCTCTGTGTCTTGTTTAAAACCCTCACTTTTCAGATAGGAAGTCCAGTGCCTTCTACAAGATACACTCAAATCCTTTTACTATAAAGGTGAAACTTGGGGCCCCTCTGTAGGATGATACAACGCGAGAGGAAAATACCCTCTCAGAGGACCTTCTGTGAATGCCTCTGGCTCCGGGGAAGGCTTGGGACATAGGGTGTGTCAGTTTCTCAGCTGTCCTCTGTGTCTGTCTTTCCCTCACCTTTTCCTTCTTTTCTCTTGTTTCTGCTTTTTGCAAATGATTAAAACCCCTGTTTTATTTTCCCAGGGAGTCATAAAAGACCATGAACACCAGAAAGCAAAGATTCTGGGGATCACCCTAGAGCATGCCCACTGACCATCTGCTCTGTCTTTTTCATGATTAGAACTTGGTAATAAATACTCATGTTCGGAGGTCTCTCTTTGTCTCTCTCCATTTCTGTGACACGCATGCACACACATTTATGCACACTGCCCTCTGTTAGTCATTTGAATTCCACATCTCTAAAGAGATTAATTCAAAATTTATTTCGTTAAGCTAAACTTTCTGTTTAACATAAAGTTTTAAAAATATCTTTTGAAATACATGGGGTTAACCCTGAAACAGTTGTAAAGGCCTTTGCAGAATTAAGTGAATTAAATACCATTCAGAACACTTAAAACTCTTTTTATAAAATGTTTACAGTGTCAACCTTGAAGGAAAGTTCTCCTGCTGATATATGCCACTCCCAGAGTGCAAAATCATTCTCCTCACTGCATATTTTTTCCCTTGTTTTAGTAGTGTATGTAATTTGAAACATATAAAATAAGACAACTCAGGACGTGTGGGTGGCTCAATCGGTTAAGTGTCTGACTCTCGGTTGCGGTTTGGGTCGTGATCTCACAGTTCATGAGTTCAAGCCCCACACTGGGCTCTGTGCTTATGGCATGAAACCTCCCTGGAATTCTCTCTCTACCCTGTCTCTGTGTCCCTACCCTGATTACACTTTCTGTCTCTCAAAATAAATAAATAAACTTAAAAAAAAATCAACTCATGACAAAGGATTTACAAATATGCTTTAAAATTTTTTTTTAACATTTATTTACCTTTAAGAGACACAGAGAGACAGAGTATGAGCATGGGAAGGTCAGAGAGAGAGAGGAAGACACAGAATCTAAAACAGGCTCCAGGCTCCGAGCTGTCAGCACAGAGTCCAGTGTGGGGCTTGAACTCACGAACCGTGAGATCACGACCTGAGCCCAAGTCAGATGCTGAACCAACTGAGCGACCCAGGTGCCTCGGAATATACTTTTTTTAAATTCACACTTTGAGTTATATTCTTATTTCTCAAATACTAGTTCTTTCAGTGTTGATTTTAAATCACCTTCTTACTTTTTTAGATCTTTATTACAAAACCAGAGTAAAAAGGTCTATTGAAAGTAACAACTAGATTGTATGATCAAGTTAGATTAAACAAGAACTCCTTTGGGAGGAAAAAGCAAAATTAAAAAAGAATATTTTAAAGGGTAGGCAAGTTAGACAAGACTAGAATATTACACATTTATGCCAGGTATCACCTTACCACAAAAGATATTGAACCAAATAGTAGATCTGTATAATCATTTTTTGTCTACTAATTTTTTTCCTAGATATGTTCTATAAACTTTGTTCTGTCTACATAGTTACACTAATTTCCTAATTAAGCTGCTTGAACTGACTGCTCTGATAGTTGAGAGTGATTGTCATCAGTGAAATTAAGCTGATCACATTTGCACAAAATACTGGATTTCGCGTGCACACACACGCGTGCGTGCACGTAATCATGCTGTAAAATAACCATGCACGTTTGGACTTTTGCGCCTAGGAGGCTTTATTTTCAGAGTGTTCTTTCCTTCCTGCCTGTGGCCACCTGTGCTTGGACTTGCTGATGGGCCGTCCATTTCTTTAGCGTCTCCGTGGTTCTGTGCTTTCTCCACTGCTGCACCATTTTGCATTCCCGCTATCTCTGTACATCACTGCTTCCCTGACGATGTCTCAGCCATTTCGTTCTGGAGGCATGTGACTTATCTGTGCCTTTCAACTCTATCGTTAATCCCTTAATCTTCTGGCTAGCCGCCTATCTTCGCTGTCAGCTCTACTCTGGACTATACCTTCCAGTATATTCCAGAGGCTTCAAAGGGGCTAATCTTTTGATCCAATGAAAATAAAAATCTATCTTTTTCTTAGTTTGGGGCTTCAGTGTTTTTTTTTTTTTTTTTTCTAATTACACATGTAGAAACCCTAGAGAAATGTTCATGATAAATCCTTTTTGCAGAACCTTGGGTATGTGATAATGATCTGAATTTTGTTTTGATGATTAGAAAATACAAGATTGTAGCCTAGTACAAAAAGTAAACTTCTTAAAACTTCAGAAGCCAGAGTCTGAATGCGCCAGACCAAAATTTGATGCAACGATGAGCAGTAGGTGGGGCCAGGCCTTAAGTCTGAACATTGTGTAAATAATTATTATAAAATGGTGTTGTTAGAACTATGATAGAGAACTTACAATCTAAGGAAAATGGGATGGGATTGTGGGGTTTTGTGTTGCACGAGGCATCTCACCAGTGGTGCCACTGCTCTGGGGCAGGAAGACCGTGCAGGCCACAGGGAATTTCATTTCATGCCTTGGGAACAATCAAGTGGCCGCTGGAATCATAAGCTTAGAAAATACATTTCAGGGGCACCTGGGGGGCTCAGTCGGTTGAGCGTCTGACTCTTGATTTTGGCTCAGGTCATGATCTCATGGTTTGTGAGTTTGAGCCCCGTGTTGGGCTGTGTGCTGGCAGTGTAGAGCCAGCTTGGGATTCTCTCTCTCTCTCTCTCTCTCTCTCTCTCTCTCTGTCCCTCCTCTGCTCTCTCTCTCTCTCTCTCTCTCTGCCCCTCCTCTGCACTCTCTCTCTCTCTCTCAAAATAAATAAATAAATTCAAAAAAATACATTTGAATATAGTTAGGTGTTCAACTGATTTCCAGAAGGGCAAAGTCTTCCTAAAATAGATCAGTGCCATGTATTTACTTAATTTAAGTTCCTGTCTTAAAGGTGGCCATAAATCTCAGAGTTACATGGCTGTTTACCTCCAGGACTCTGTTGGGGAACACAACATCTGTGTGACCAAATGTCAACTCATGGCACTTTTGTGTTAATAACAAATTAATGTTTGTAATATAAAACGTTTCTGAAAATATGTAAAACTTTTCTTGGAATTTTTTTTAAGGAAACACTATATAACACATAATATAGCTCCCAAGGACACGTTCTCAGAAAGGCATGGAAGTAGGGAGACGAGGGGAGCTTCAGTTCTGGAATTAACTCTTCACGTTGCTAGGGATCAAAACCCTGAGTCACCGCTATCCTCTAATGTAACTGAACATTTTTGTGTGTCCTCAGTCCCCATTCCCTCATTTGTAAAATCAAGATTCTTATTGTAGGTTTTTATTAGTTTTCACATGCCGAGGTATTAACAGATTATTATTTATATAGACTTTTCAATTTTTTTTTTTTTTTTTTTTTACGTGTCCGAATCAGAGTCAGGCTCTAATGTTGACCTATGTGGACTTGAGAAACGTTGGCCTGATTCTGTGTCCAACATGTTTTCAGGTAACAGCTGGGTCGTTGTGTCCCCTAAATAAGTGTGAGGCTCGGGGAAGTGTGTGACGCCTACTTCAAATTTCTTCCTTTCAGAAAGGATCCGCTTTTTGTATGTGGTCTGTCCATGTGTTGCCTATTAGGTTGTTGTAGCTTGAATAACAGAAGGAAAACCAGAGAATAAGCGTGTTCTGGTTGGGTCGTGCAGAAAAGTTAAGGGGAGGCAGAGAGAGAGAGGGAGAGGAGGAGGAGGAGGGGGAGGCGAGGAGGAGGAGGAGGGGGAGGAGGAGGGGGAGAAGAGGAGGAGGAGAGATCATTTGGGTTTTGCTGTTTGTGTTTACTTCGTGTCGAGTCCAGACTGATGGAAGATGTACTTATTCAGTGATCTCTGTCATTTACTTCATCATTCCAGTTTCTGGCTAAACCAGTGTTCTGTTGTTGTTTTAGGGAGTTTTGGGTTGAAGAGAGATGACTTTTATGATCCACGACACTGGTTGGTTGTGTATTCGATGACTGTCAACAGGCTGGAAAACAGCCCAGACTAACCCCACTGCCGCAGACGTGAGCTTCAGGAGAGCAGGGCACCAGACCTTGGTTTGGAGGCTGACCACGTGGCACCTCAGGACAAAAGCCTATTTGTCTCTAGTGTCTCTCCGTCAGAGGCACCACTTCCAGGGACAACAGTTTGAAATCTCCCTGCAGCTTAACTCATTTTTACCCTTGCCGCTGACGTTTTTGGCCTTCTCTTCACATTTGGTAACGAATCCTTAAACAAAGAACATCACGAATCACGCGTAAACGCTCAGTATGGGGTCTGGCTAAGTCAGACGTGGACACCAGGAAAAGGCTGCTCTTTCAAGAATGGTTTCCACCATGCATGCCTTATATTGCCTTGGTGTTTCAAGGAACAGAAGTGTGCTTGGTACCTCGGGGACGAGCCGAAGTGCTTACTACTCACCAGTGTAACTTCATCGGTGTGCATAATATTAGACTTCCAAAAATGTTTAAGACACACACTGCAAATTGGTGAATCCAAAGTAAATTATTCCACATGCAGGGACATTAAAAACTGTCGATTTTGTGTTTGTCGGGCAGTCCTTCCATGGGAAGACCTAACACCGCTAGATAGATTGGTCTGGTGGCTTCTGCGGTCATCAGCATCCCGGGAAGGGGCGGGCTCCCTCAGTTTTGTTGAATGCTGAAGCCTCTGGCAAGTACTGAAATTGGAATTGATAATTTCCTAGGGGGCGGCATTAATCTCTCTGCCTTAATGCGTCACACGGTACATATTTTTCTACATGAGCTTCTCTGGGGACAACAGTTATAAATGCTTAATGGGGCATATGTCTGAGCATAGAAAAGAAAAATGTAATGATTAACGAGACTCCAAAAGGAAGTAAGTGGTTGAAATAGGAACCTGGGAAACAGCAGGGTAGGTGGGTCAAGGAACAGCTAAGAGCCTGTGGTTAATTTGAGGCTGAGTTGAAAATTGTAAAAACTGGTGTCCGTGGTGCTGACCAGACTAGCTCTGTGTGACCAGAAACGATACCTATGAATTCAAAACTATTCTGCTGAGATTGTTACGGGGACTAAAGTGTGCAGACGTTTAGCACATTGGAGAAAAAATTTCTAAATGAATATTATGCAGATAAGAAGACTTAATTATGTCCCAAAGTTGTTCCCTTTCTACCTCAGAATTATTGAACAACACAAATGGGAGTTATATAAATAAAGTTACGTGACGTTAGATTCTCTGTAGATATAGCTGTATAAAACTTAATTGTAATAAAATGTACATGGCTTAAGAAGGTTATAAAGTTCAAGACATTACAACAGGGGGATGAGGACTTTTTAATTGTGGTAAAATACATCTTAAATAAAACGTCTCATTTTAACTATTTAAAAAAAATAATGTTTATTCATTTTTGAGAGACAGAGCATGAGCAGTGGAGGGGCAGAGGGAGAGGGAGACACAGAATCTGAAAGAAGCTGCAGCCTCTGAGCTGTCAGCACAGAGCTTGATGCGGGGCTCCAACTCACGGACTGTTAGATCATGACCTGAGTTGAAGTTGAACACTTGACTGACTGACTGCTTTAAAGTGTATAGTTTAGTGGCAGTGAGCACCTTCACAATGTTGTGCATCCATCAGGACCATCTCGTTCCTGGACATTTTCACCCCCCCCCCCCCCGCCCCGGCCAAATGGGAACCATACCCATTAAGCAGTCACCCTACATTTACCCCTCCCCCAACCCTAATAACTGCTAATCCGCTCCCCATCTCCGTGGGTTTCCTATTGCTGATAATCCAAGTAAGTGAAATCACACAGTATGTGGCCTGTTGTCTGGTTGTTTTCACTTAGCATAATATTGTCAAGGTTAATTTTTATTGTATGTGTAGCACTTCATTCCTGTTCATGGACGAATACTATTCCATGCTGTAGATATAATCACTTGGTTTATCCATCAGTCATTCGAGGGACATTTGAGTTGTTTCCACCTTTTGGCTGTTGTGAATAGCCCTGCTATAAACGTTCATGAACAAGTAGTTGTTCAAGTACCTGTTTTCAGCTCTTTGGGGTTTATACCTAGGAGTAGGAAGGTTAGCATGGTAATCCGTATTTAACATCTTGAAGAACCATCAAAGTTACATTGCCACTTGCAGTGTGGGTGGGTTCCAGTTTCTCCACATCCTTGCCGACACTTGTTATTCTTATTTTTAAAATTTACTGTAGTCATACTAGTGAGTGTGAAGTGGTACCATTGTGGTTTTCATTTGATTTGTGTTTCCCTAATGATTAATGATGTTCAGCATTTTTATGTGCTTTGTGGTCATGTGTGTATATTGTCTCTGGAGGAGCGTCCACTTAAATCTTTTAACGTTTGTTCTCTGTATTTATGGGTCTGCTGGGTTAATTTTTTTATATGTTGTGAATAATGGTTCAACTTCATGCTTTTGTAGGTGGCCATCCAGTTGTCCCCGCAAACACATTTGTTGAAGAGACGATTCCTTCCCCCATTGAATGATGTGGAATAGTCACTGACAATCTGTTAAACATCTGTGTATGGGTTTATGGGTTCTGGATTCTCAATTCTATTTCATTGGTCTGTACATCTATCCTATGCCAGTACCTCACTGTTTTGATTACTGTAGTGTTTTATTACGGGTTGAAATCAGAAAACGTGAGGCATCCAACTTTCTTTTTCTTTTCTCTCATTCTTTTTCAAGATTGTTTTGGCTATTCAGGGCCCCCTCTAATTCCATGTGAATTTTAAGATCAGCTTTCCATGTTTTCAAAAAAAGGGGCATTGGGGTTTTCATAGGGATATATCATGGCTTCCTTGATATGAAGAATGTCCTGGGAAATGAAGGAGAAACGTGCCATCTCGTGGCACACAAGATTTTTTGTTTCTGGAGAGCATTTTTGTTCTCACTGATGTTAGCTGCTGTAGGTAGACTTACCAAAGAATAGCTATTATTTAGTATCCAGGATTTTGAAACGTTAGCACTCATTATTTTAACAGTACTGTCACACCTTTTTTTCATTTTCTAATCTTTTAGTGTGAAACAGAACGCACAGTAAGATTTGGCAATAAAGGTGCACCTGTGATTTATCAAAAGTGAATTTCATGGAATCACCACCGAGCAAACAAAGTAGACCATTGTCTGTACCCCCGAATGCAAGGTTACTTTATCATTTGAAAAGTACTGTGATTTTCTACATTAGCCAAATAAAGCAACAGCAATGATATGCAATAGATACAGAACTGCTGTAAACCAGTAAGAAAACATGCTAAAATCCACTATAAAATATTGGATAGGAGACTGGGGAACCACAGAAAAGGATCTCCCAATGACTAATACTTGTGTAAGGATTCTCAACCTTAAAACTCATGAGGGTGCTGCGAAGGAAAACCACGTGGAGAGAGGTCGTCCTCCCCATAAGTATGGCTCCATTAAATACCCAGTGTCCAGCATTGATGAGAACGTGGAACAATTTGAACATGGTGTATTGCTGGTGGGAGTGTAAAATGGCATAACCCACTTGTGAAAGCTCTGACAATTCCTAGTACATTCAAATCCGTGCACACTTTGTATTCTAGCACTCCCACTTCCGGGTATGTGCCCTGTAAAAATGAACACATTATTATACAAAAAGACTTGTGCAAGAATGTTGGGAACAGCTGTATTCATAATCGACCAAACCTGGAAACATTCCGGTGGTAGACATTTTATTCTTTCATACATTGCCTATTCTTGGACCAATTCTCAAGTGTTTTCATTTGTGATCGCTTTAAGGTACCTGGTGTCTTTCCATGTAATACTTCACTCTATTTTTAGCTCATGAAGAATTAAAGCATTGAAAAAAAAATTGTTGAGCCTTTCCAGTTTTCTTCAGGGAGTCTGTTGCTCCAATTTGTGGAGGTTGGCAGAGCAAACTTTGCTCATATGAAATTTCACTTTTTTTTAAAATATTTTTTTAGGTTTATTTATTTTTGAGACAGAGAGAGACAGAGCATGAACGGGGGAGGGGCAGAGAGAGAGGGAGACACAGAATCCGAAGCAGGCTCCACGCTCTGAGCTGTCAGCACAGAGCCCAATGCGGGGCTCGAACTCACGGACCGTGAGATCATGACCTGAGCCGAAGTCCTACGCTTAACCCACTGAGCCACCCAGGCGCCCTGAAATTTCACTTTTAAAACGAGTTTAAAACTCAAGAATATCTGTGAGACCCTTGGAATTCACAAAATACCCTGCACTCAGTGTTATGTCTGTCAGTTACCTGGTGAGGAAGACTGGAGGGGAAATAAGAAAGAATAAAAGACTGCATCTACCCAACTACCAATAAATCAAGGATTAGCCTAGGATGCTTTCTACCGCTCTCTTCTGTCTGAGTTTATCTTTAGGTCGTGGTCAGTGGCATAAATACTCAGATATTTCTCTCCCCTTTGCCTTATTTTTTTTTCTTTTTTTTTAAGATTTAGTTTTTTGAAACTGGCTTGTCATGATTTATTTTTATTCCAGTAAAAGTAACATACAATGTGATATTAGCTTCAGGTATACAATGTAATGATGCAACAATTCTGTGTGTTACTCCAGGGCTCCTCAGGGGACGGTAGTCTTACTGCCCTTCCCCTATTTTGCTCGCCCCCCCCCCCACCATTCCCCTTTACCTTACTTTTAAAAGAGGGTAAATACTTGTTTTACTTTTCATTTCAAGTAAATCACATTTTAGTAACTTTGAAGGATGTTTTTTATATTATTGTTTCTGTTTTTGTTTGTTTTTACTGCCCTAAGAAGAGAATTCTAGATTAGTAGCAACGTCAATTGTGTACCTCATGTTTTTACCATTTTTTTTTTTTACCATTTTTTACCATAAGATGTAAAGAGAATTCTAGATTAGTAGCAATGTCAATTATGTACGTCATTTGTTTTACCATTTTTGGAAAATGAATCCTTTTTTTTTTTTTAAGCTAAGGCTACTTCTAAAATTTGAACTATAAAGCCCATTTTGAAGTTATGTGTTGTAAATTGACAGAGGATTATAGAGAAAAATAAAAAGCAAAGCATGTATTTATATTGTGTACATTCTGGATTTACTATACCTCCATCGCAGTCTGAACAAATAGGGTGTAGTTAACTGTGTGTGGTTGTAAAATCGTCACTTTGGGTCTGTTCTGGAATATTCAGAGAGGTAATGATTTAGGATTGGTTTAGGTACAGAGGCCACTCCTCATTCCTGCCAGGCATATAAGCACAGTAATATATGTTGAAATTCTACAGAACAGGTGAGTTTGATAGAAGCCTTTTTTTTTTTTTAATACTTTTTCAGCTCCTTGCCAGTGATGGCCTTGAAGGCGGGGAAGGGAGGAAAGGGGTTACAAGCAACATTTGAAGAGAGAAATGGCAAATCATTTTCTAAAAAGAGTCACCATATCTAGTCAGTGTTCGAGAACTACAAATCCTTCTAATATACAATAATTGCTTGTTTGCCTTCTATCTTCATGTGTTGTTGCCCACAACATTATAAACTGTATTAAAGCAGGATTTATTCTATTTTTTTCTCTGCTGTACCTCCAACTCCTGAAACAGTGCTTAGCGCATAAAAGACACGCACTGGACATTTGTTGCATTAGTCACAGCTGCACAAGCGGGTTAGGTGGGGCTTTGAATCAGCCTGGCCATGGTGATCTTGGATCTCCGTCTCACAACTTCCAGATTTTAATCAGATCCAGTTTTGACCAAGTTTAGTAGGAAAGCAGAACTCTTAAACTAATTGCAAAGTAAAACAAAAACAAAAAGGAAAAAACAACAACAACAAAAACTCATTGCAAAGTAATACGAAATTAGCCTTAACTACCAGAAGCTCAGTAGGTCAGTATGACTAAGGTGGTCCTCAGTGCACGTGATTGATTTGTCTGTAGTTCTCTTGCTAAGCCTAGAACCCAAACTCGTCCCTGACTACCTGGGTCTCCTCTTCCAGGAGAGTGGCTGGTGGCATTCTTGAATGTCCTGTTGATGCGGGTTGTTGCAGGATTTTTCACCACAATACCCGGGGTTCGTTGTCTCGCCCCTTCGAAGAAGGAAGAGGGGGACACAGAATGAGCATCGGGCAGAAGTTTATTAAAAGTGTAAGATCAGAAGGGAAGAGTAGTAGCAAAGCTCTCTTTCCTGAGAGGGGACATTGGAAAGTGAACGCCGAGGACTGTAGGGGAGGGTCCTTGCTTTATAAGGTTCTGGTCAGCCCTCCCCCTCCGCCATCCCTTCCCCTTTGGTCCTTTTCAGGCTCTACCCTTACTGGCTGGATCGCTCTAGGTGCTGGGTTGTCCATTCCTGATGGGCTCCTTCCCATTGTAGGAGGGGTGGTCTCTGGCCATAAGTATGTCTTTCATCAAATTCCCGAGGGAACCCCGAGGGGGAGTAGGTGGGGTTTGTTCCATTGTTAAGAGGAACCTTAAGCCTGAGGGGGTTTGCTGTGGCCACACACCCCCAGCATTGTTCCCAAATAGGTGTTTTTCCCCACCCAGGGACCTCAGGTCCTAATCTTTCCCTCTCTGCCTACTGGATCCTGTCTTCTATCATAGGTAGACCTGATCCAAATCAGAAGCAACCACTTAATGTGTGACTGAGCACCTCCCCTGAATATAGAACCCAAGCAAGTCCTCAAGGCGAGCTTCAGAACCTGCTAGACCCTCTTCAGATCGCTGTGGGCTGGGGTGCAAATAGGCCAGCCAGCCCTTTGGATGCTGATTTCCGCTGTTTCCCACCCTTCCCAGTATCATAATCATCAAGGTACTTTGACCTTAAAAACATATACATAATTGGGCACTTCCTGATTTTAAGAATCTGGTGACAGAACCGGGGGATTAATTTATTTTTAAGTTCTGGGAGACGTTCTAAGCATAATGAGGGTTGAGCATCATTGCCCGAGACTTGGACTCCAGCATCACCTGAGGCCTCCCCATTGACTCGGACCTTGACCTCTCAGATCACCCCCCAAACCAAGATTCAGCTCAGACAGGTTTGGCTAAGTATTCATTTATTGAGAATATTATTCATTATTATTCATTTATTGAGAATAAATAGTTCTGACGGTTCCCGCGGTTCAAGCAGTGCCAGGGGCCACGTTCTCAATGACCGATTAATGGGAAAGGATCTGCCGTGGGCTCTTAACATTGCCATGAAGTCTCTTGTTCCAAGTAAGGTGTTTGGAGGTAATTTTCCAAGATTATAAAATCCTAGCACTTTGTCTCAAAGTGAATTTAGGTGGCCATCTGCACCAGAATCTCCTGGAGTGTGTGTTTGAAATGCAGAGTTTTGGATCCCATCCCTGGATGCCTGAATCCTTATCTGGACGTAGGACTAGGGCGTGATTCTGAAGGGTTGGGGAGACATGGCCCTAAGTCTTTCTGGGGGGAGAAAAGCGTTAACTTTACCAATGGGCTATTGCCCTCCAGAGGTCACAGCACCTGAACAGATGGACAGAATGCCTGTGGTACTACAATTTCATGGTAGACGTTGACAGAGAAGAAGTGATAATGAAAAGTAGGTTGAGAATCACTGAACTAGAAAAATCTATAAAAAAAACACAAAAACTCAAGTCATTGTTAGACATCCTAAAATTTGAGTTCTACTTAGGGCGGGGAATCCTTCCTGCTGTGCAAGTAGACATGCCTTCGGGGTTAATAACCTAATCTCTACGTTCCTGCTTTCTGCTTCCCTTCCTTGTTGACATATTGACAAGATAAACCTTTCAAAGCATTTCTTAGAAGACTATCGATTGTTATGGAAATTCTCACATCTACCTTTTTGGAAGTCTTTAAAATATATTTTTTAATTTTTTTTAATGTTTATTTATTTTTGAGACAGGGACAGACAGAGCATGAGCGGGGGAGGGGCAGAGACAGAGAGGGAGACACAGAATCCAAAGCAGGTTCCAGGCTCCGAGCCATCAGCACAGAGCCCGATGCGGGGCTCGAACTCACAGACCGCGAGATGATGACCTGAGCCGATGTCCGACGCTCAACCGATGGAGCCATCCAGGCTCCCCAACCTTTTTGGAAGTCTTCAATTGATGTTTCTACCATCCTTTCAGGGGCAAAAGGACCCTGCCTTGATTTTTTGTGGTCATTCTTTGTAATTTTTTATTTAGAAATTAAATTAAACTCTCAGAAGAGTTGAGCAAATAAATCAAAAACTCCTGTACACCTCCCCAACCCCCCAACCAAGCCTTCCACTTGCTGACATTTTATCACCTAAGAGTTGTCTTTTCCTCTCTCTAGAAAATGCCTTCACCGGACTTCCAACTAGAACCCCAGATTATGGTGTGTTTCATGTATCCTTCCCTCTGTTGATTTAAAAAAAAAAATTAAATGATATTTATTTTTGAAAGACAGAGACAGAGCACGAGCAGGGGAGGGGCAGAGAGATAGGGAGACACAGAATCAGAAGCAGGCTCCAGGCTCCTAGCTGTCACCACAGAGCCTGACGTGGGCCTTGAACCCACGGACTGTGAGATCATGACCTGAGCCGAAGTCAGACGCTCAACCCACTGAGCCACCCAGGCATTGATTTTACACATAAAATCTTTGTGAGTATAAACCTGCTCTCATCGTGAAAATCACACGAGCATTGATTGCTGCTGTAGTGAGGTATCCATATCAGTTCATAGGATCCCCAAAACAGTTACTGTCCCCAGTTGCTGTCCAGTAACCATCCTAAATGTGCTGTGTGGCATCTACCCAGATAAGTCACAGTAATAGCTGGAGACTCGGAACAAGTGCTAATTACCAGCTGAACTCTTGGGTTTGGGGATTGTTGGTGATGGTGGGGACGTGGAGTGGGGACAGCCTATGCATATTCAAGTAAAGCTCCTTAGCAAAATTTTATGATGTCTTTTCATCCATTTTTTACCCCTATGGCTGAAGATTTAAAGACCGAATGTGTCTTTTTAAATATCAAATCATGCCCCGCACACAGACATCTCGGCGGAGCTCTGTGGCAGCTTGATGACGGAGCCACAAATATACAATAAATGCTGAATCAGTTCCAAGCGGCGACACTATAAAAGGAAGCCTCAGCTTCATTATTCTGTTTGGTCCCCAGATGGCTGTTTTTCCTCAGGCTGTTTTCCTGCGGATTTTATTGTCACAGAAAGACCCTGCCATTTCACTCGACTGGCGATTGGAGTCTCGTTATTACGAGGCTGCCATGAACGTGTACCTTTGGGGAGAAAGTATTTTAACCTACATTTGGTAGGTTTACCCAAAAGGAGTAATTGGAGGGCCTGAAAATGGATTTTGACTCGTGTCTTGGTTTTGGAATTTCTCTATCCTGCTGCTGCTGCTCTTGGCCTGTCAGACCCCAAGTACTTAGAAAAGTGCTCTGCTATGTTGGCATTGGAAACATGGACCCTCTCCTCTTTTGAAATTCTTTGTGATGAAATAATCAGGCTGCAAGTGGCATTTTTCTTCATTATATCTTAGCATCTAAGTTCTTTACCATGTCTGGTTTTAACCCTTTGCAGAGACCTAGAATTTAGCTCACTCTACCGTTTGTGTGTGTGTGTTTATATGAAAACATGTTTATTTTGTCAATAGCTGAGTCCCCACCTTGGTCTCCACGGGCAACCCGCTTAGCGTGCAGTCCGTGGTTTGAATTCAGGGCTGTAAATCAGCCCTTTGGGACAATAGCTCAAATTCTATGCAGGGAGAAAAACCATGCTCAAATGGTCCCCACCTCTTTTCTCCGTAGGCTGATGTGTGGCCCAAACGAGAGGGGTGGGACTTCCTTGTCTGTCACTGTGGCACAAAGTTCTGGAGTTCGTGGGTGTTGTGCCTGCCTCATCCTGGACCTTCTTGGCCCCCCTCCTTCTCGACCTCGGGCTTCCCCCACCCCGTGGTGGGCTGAGTTTACCTTCCTAGCCCCTGAGAGCCCCCTGTTAAATGTTCAGGAATTTGCCAGTTGGTTGTACAGCAGGGAAACAAAGCCTATAGAAAAGTGAAAGCATACAAACTTACAGTTAGGTAGATGGCAATAAAACCAAGGGTAATACGCAACACTCATCACTTCCTAACTAGTTCATTTAGGCCCTCGAAGTCACGTTTGTGTCTTGCGGTGAGTGCTGAAAGTGCCCCCCAATCATGTGCTGTCTCATGTGTCACATCTTTTTCCAACCCTGGGTTCGGTGACATCTTGTTGGGGGCCTGAGATGAGAGAATTACACCACGAAAGTCGGCGTCATTTACTGTCTTACTGATCGTCTAGAATTAAGAAGTTTTGGAGGATGTGTTCATTCAGGGCTACACTTACAAATACGTTATGTCAGGGGCACCCAGGTGGCTCAGTCAGTTAAGCGTCCAACTTCGGCTCAGGTCATGATCTCATGATTCATGAGTTTGAGCCCCGTGTCGGGCTCTGTGCTGACAGCTCAGAGCCTGGAGCCTGCTTTGGATTCTGTGTCTCCCTCTCTCTCTGCCCATCTACTGCTCATGCTCTATCTCTGTGTCTCTCAAAAATAAAAATTAAAAAATTAAAAATAAACGTGTTATGTCTGCACCAAAAATGTGACAAAATATGATACATTGTCTAAAAACCCTGGTCTTACTTCCACAGATGTTTCTCAGGTCCTTGATAAGTGAGTGACATCTGACATACTTCAGGGGAGTCAGCGAACTTTCTGGAAAGGGCCAGATAGAAAATATGTCAGACTTTACAGGCCACATAAAGTCTATGTTGCCCAGTCTTCTTGAATTTTTTGGTTGATTTTTTTATTTTTTATTTCTTTTCTTATGCATGCCTTGAAAATGTAAAAATCATTTTTAATTCAAAGTCTTACAAAATCCACAGCTGGATTTGGCCTGCCAGCCATAGTTTTACAACCCCCCCACCCCCAGCTCTACTCACCAGTGTCAGTGAGAATATCTACCCAAATGTCAAGGTCATATGCACTAATTATAGCCACAGACTGGCTGTGGATATAACAGTTCAACAAAAAGCATGAAAATTATTCTGTGAGATCAATTGGCTATATGGCATTTACAACATTCAGCGTTGTATATTTAGTTATTTCTAAGTTGTGGGTTACACAGCCTTTGTATCAGTAAAATGTGTAGTAAACACATAAAGGCATATCTGTCTGTCCAGCTTTCCATCCCTCCTTCCCTCCCTCCATCCCTCCCTCCATCACTCTACCCATCCTTCCCTCCCTTCATCCATCCATCCCTGCATCCCTGCATCCATCCATCCATCCATCCCTCCCTCCACCCACCCATTCCTCCCTCCCTCCCTCCCTCCATCCCTGCATCCACCCAGATCTCCGTCCCCATCCATCCCAGTACGCCCGTGCGGCTCCCCCTGCCTCTTGATTACTCATCTACGTTCTGCACCCTACAGACTGCTCTCCCTGGTTGTGGTGTCAGTGCTCCATAGACGCCCCCCCCCATGCCATGTAGCTCAGACTCCCGCTGTGTCCCCGCCTGCCTAGTGTGTTCTCTATCTTCCACAACAAAGCTGTGCACGCTCACTGCTGTGACTGCCACCCCACTGCCTTATCGTGAATCCGCTTTCAGAATTCATCTATTTTTTTAAATGGTTATTTTTGAGAGAGAGAAGGAGCGAGAGAGAAAGTGTGAGTTTGAGTGGGGCGGGAGGGGGGTGGGTCACAGGATCTGAAGCTGGCGCTGCGCTGACAGCACAGAGCCCGATGTGGGGCTTGAACTCATGAACCATGACATCATGACCTGAGCCGAAGTAGGATGCTTAACCGACTGAGCCACTTAGGCACCCTGCATTCAGTACTTACACAGAGGGTGGGAGCAAGAGACCCCTTCAGGCCTTTGTGTTTCCCTCCAGCAGCCGCTGTAACAGACATGCTGTAGACCAGGGCCTTAAACAACAGACACTTATTCCTCGCGGTTCTGGAGGCCAGAAAGTCCAAGATCAAGGTGCCAGCAGAGGTGACCGCTGCTGAGGGCTGCTTCCTCATTTATGGATGGCCTCCTTCTCACTGTGTCCCCACAGGACAGAGAGGGTGAGCTGTGGTCTCTTCGTACCCGAATAAGGGCACTAATCCCACCAGGAGGTCTCGGTCCTCATTATCTCCCTCATTCCCATATAATCAGCCCCCGGCAGCACCCTTCCTGATCTGGTCACCTTGGGGGCTGAGGCTTTAACACAGGAATTCAGGAAGCACACACACATTCAGCCCATATTATGCTTAGCTCATGCATCTTTTCAAATCCTTTGCTTGAAACCCTGTCATCTACTTTGTTGCCCACAAACTGGTGTCCGAATCCTGTAGGGTCTCCTGCCTTATCCTTTTCAACCCTTTCATGGTTGGCACATCACACACGCATCGTCTGGGTGAATGCTGCAAGGTTGGGGTTCTTTATGTCCTACGCTTACATTCGACGTTTAAAAATCAGAAGGTGTTGAGAAAATTGAGAACAAACCTTAAGTTATGGATTCTAAAGTCTGTTATTATGGGGTTTTGTGACTTAGAATAATTATACTAATAGGAATCCTTTGGAGATCGGTACCCAGTGCCGGGGGCACAACGAATATGCCGTACTGTCGTCCCCTTTCCGTTCTCTCAGGGCCCCCATGACCTGAGTCCAGTGACTGTCCGTTATTTTGATCTGACAGGACACGGAGGCACAGAGGATTCAGTCGCTCTCCCATTGGGGCCAGGCCCCAGAGCCAAGTCTGTGGAACCCCAAGGCCAGGGTGTCACCGGCTCCTATTATGTGTAACTCACTACACATGTGCAAGGTGGATTCGATTCAAGAAACCTGATGGCGTTTTACACATGTCATAAGCACTATAATCTGCCTCCTACTGTATTTGTAGTTCAAGAGCTTGGCTGTAGAAGCTGTAAAAGCACTCTATAGACATTAGTTAATTCAAGATGAATACGTACATTTGTTAAAAAAATAAACATTCAGGGAAAAGTGCTGTTCATCTTCTGAGGAAAGCATTGATACACATGTTAAATTCACTTTTCGTTGTCGGCAATGGGCTTTTCAAAATTAAGGGTAAGAAGGGGCACTGGGGTGGCTCCGTCAGTTAAGTGTCTGACCCTTGATTTCGGCTCAGGTCATGATCTCACGATTCCTGAGTCCAAGGAACATCGGGCTCTGCGCCGATGGTACAGAACAGAGCCTGCTTGGGATCCTCTCTCTCTGCCTCTGCCCTGTTCATCCATTCATTCATTCATTCTCTCTCTCTCTCTCTCTCTCTTTCTCAAAAGTAAATAAATTAACATTTAAAAATACTTAAAAAGTAAGGGTAAGAAGATGTGAGGGAACAGAAAGTGTGTCTGTTTACAATTCGTGTGCACAGAGAGAGCCAGGAACAGGGGGGCAAAAGGGCATCTGTTGTGCCATGCGGGACTGCTCCTAGGAATACAGAGAGGACAGGAAAGGCAATGCCTTCCTAGATGTTGTCCTGATGGCCAAGGGGCAGGATGCCCAAGGAAGTAAATGGATGCCCCACGTGCTGTCAGGTTACTCTCGATCCCGTGAGACAGCCATCTTGGGCAAGTTGTGTTGTAACAAAGTACCCACATTTGGAGAATTTGTCTTACGAGGAGAATTAAATTCTTCACTGGAGAAAGAGCATCCCAAGAGGAAGCCATTTGGAAGATGAACAGGTGTGGATCCTCTCCTACTAAGGATGCTCTCAGGGTGCAGACGGGCGTGAGCGGGTACAGATCCAAGAAGCCACATGTGACCGCTGTGGACCGAGCACAGGAATGTGTCAGAGTTCCCTGGGAAGAGACATTTGGACAAAGGCACTCTGATTTCAGGAAGGGCTGTCTGGAGGGCACGCGGGGCTGGGTGTGGATGGCCTCTGCTGTCACCACCTTACCCTCATTTTGGACAGGCTGTTCTGCTTCCCTGTTCACCTCCAGTGCACATGCCATCAAAGGGATGGCCTTTCTGGAGAGGGGACTGCCGGAGTAGCCGTGTCCGCCAGGACCCGTGGCGCCCCTTCTGACGTGCAGTTAGCTTTGGGGAAGATGGGGACACACTGGGGATTGAAGCACATAAAAGAATTGGGGTGCCATAGCAAAGAAGGTACATGCAGGTAGCACTCCAGACTGCCAAGAACCTTCATGGAAAGAGAGTGTGTTCAGTGAGGCACAAGTTTGAATCTGAGCCATTTCATTCAGTTCTATGTTACAATAGAAAAAAAGAGTCACTGTTGCTTTAATTATAATTTTTGTGGAAAATGCACTAACGGCTTTTTATTGAGACTGTGATACTGCTGTTAACTGTGGAAACCAGGAGAGTGCTTTGGGGAGCTGATGAACCTTTCTGCGAGGCTGGCCCTGGGGCCAGTGGAAAAAGCAGAGGTCTCCTTATTCCCCGGGGCGTTCCTTGTACTAATGAATTCACCTTTGCTGTTAAATGGAAACACAGGTCACCTTCCAACTGTGCATTTAGTGTGATAATTGGCATATGTTTTGACCTATTTGGCATTATTCTTTTTTAATTTTTTTAATGTTTTATTTTTGAGAGAGAGAGAGAGACAGACAGAGTGCGAGCAGGGGAGAGGCAGAGAGAGAGGGAGACACAGAATCCAAAACAGGCTCCAGGCTCCGAGCTGTCAGCACAGAGCCCGACGTGGGGCTCGAACCCACAGACCACAAGATCATGTCCTGAGCCGAAGCCGGACGCTTAACTGACTGAGCCACCCAGGCACCCCCGGCATTAGTAATTTAGATAGAAATGGCCTTGTCCCATAGTGCTTCTTGGAATGATGGGTACACTACTGTCACATGAAAGGAGGTTTAACATGCAAAGTATAAACTTTGTTTTAAACCAATGGGTCCTAACGAGATTAAAAAATAAAGTTAACTGAACCAGTGCCTACATGAGCCTAGTGAAGTAATTTCTTTTTATTATTTGGCCCTACAGAGGGTATCCAGACTGGACACTTTGAAACAATAAAATGCAAAAGTGTTTTCCTCTTTCTGGAAAACAGTATGGAGGTTCCTCAAAAAATTAAAAATAGAACTACCGTATGACCCAGCAGTTGCACTACTAGGTATTTATCCAAAGGATACAGGAGTGTTGATTCAAAGAGGCACATGTACCCCAATGTTCATAGCAGCACTATCAACAATAGCCAAAGTACGGAAAGAGCCCAGATGTCCATCCCCTGGTGAATACATAAAGAAGATGTGGTATATATATGCAATGGAGTATTATTACTCGGCGATCGAAAAGAATGAAATCTTGCCATTTGCAACAACATGGATGGAACTCGAATGTATTGTGCTGAATGAAATGTCAGTCAGAGAAAGATAAATATCATGTGATTTCACTCATATGTGGAATTCAAGCAACACGACAGATGAATGTAAGGGAAGGGAAGGAAAGGAAAAAATTAGATAAAAACAGAGAAGGAGGCAAACCATAAGAGACTCTTAAACACAGAGAACAAACTGAGGGTTGCTGGAAGGGGTGGGGGGGGGTGGGCTAGATGGGTGACGGGCCCTGAGGAGGGCACCTGTTGGCATGAGCCCTGGGCGTCGTATGGAAGTGATGAATCACGGGGTTCTGCTCCTGAAACCAAGACTACTCTGTATGTTGACTAACTTGAATTGAAGTAAATACGATTTTTTTTAAAGTGTTCCTTTTTCTGAATAATTTGCACAGCTGTGATAGGAAATTATACGGACAAATAGAGGATTAAGTTTGAATGTGCAGATAGAGGCCCTCAGCCCTACATACACGAAGTTGAGGTCAGATGGCGATCCATGTGTCTTTCGCTTTTGTGGCTGTTTGCAGTTTAGAGCTGAATGAACCGCTACAGGTTTTGTATTCACGGGGTGGATAAAAGACGTGCTCTAACCGCCTTCTCCTTTTTCCGTCCTGCAGCGCTCCGGCTCCTGAAGGAGGGCGCGGATCCGCACACCCCCGTTTCCTCAGGAGGGTCCCTGCTCCATCTGGTGAGAACCGTATGGCCTGGGCAGGCCTGGGGGGGATGCAGGGGGGAGAATCAGTCCTGGGTTCCAAACTCAGTTGCCAAACGTACACGTGCCAGAGGCTGGTCAACACATGATGTTTCCAAATGATCAGGCTCAGATATTGACCTGCAGTGTTTACTTCTGCACTGACGTTTGTAATTAATCTTTGATACATGGAGTCAGAACTCCTGCCCTCAAGACGATGCTGTAGAAAAAGAAGTAGATGGTATTGTATCCATTGGAGACTCCTAGGCAATCATTCTCTTGCTTCTACAAGTTGCCTTTATTGCTGCCGTGAACTTTCTCGATACTCTGCTGGTGACCAGGTTCACATAAATGTGAATAAAGCTTACCTACATTCTTTGGGGGACCAAGCAGTGAATAAGTCAATCACCAAATAAATAATTGCATGAACACAAGAATATTAGGTTCCTGTGCAAGAAATTGTTACTGATTCAGGTAAAAATTAAGTGAAAGGTTTCAATTTACTGGTCTTCAAGACTTCATTTTGGAATATATCAAAATTGACATAATGTGAAAAACCTCACTTAAGATCATCTACCAAGGTCAGAGATCAGCTGTATTTCTTCACGGTACTGTGAACTATGTGAAAGAAGGCGATACATCAAACAGCCGGAAGCTTCAGGACTCGGCACGGGTTCTCAGCCTTGACTGCACGTTAGAATCACCCGGGAGTTGTAAAAGACCGACACCCGCCTCCCAACCGTAGCCCCATGCCTGGAGATTCTGACTTAATTTTTCTGGGATGTAGCCATTCTGGGCTCCCCCGGCTGATTCTAATTTACAGCCTAGGTTGAGAACCGGTGCATAGAAGAGAAACTTGTACCCACAGAAGACTCAGGATATCTGGGATACAGACAATCCTCTTATGCACTCAGCAGCATGGAAAAATAACTCAGACTGTTGATAGGTGACAGTCTGTAGAAGAAATGTAAACTGTTTCTCTCCAGCTTTGGTTGAGACAGATGTCTAGATTACTTTTTCCTTCTCTGCAGTGTTTTGGCCTTGAAATCTCTCCATTTTACACTCAGATCATTACGTGGCTTGCGTGATGTTTCTGTGGGGCCCTGCCTCATTAATCCCTGGGTCCCGGGTCTGATGGTGATGATAATCCTAGGCCAGGGACGCGCTGCTAACAGCTTTCTGTAGACAAGCATCCTCCCCTTGGCCAATACGATTATCTCTCTACCAGGAGGTGCAGTGATCAGCATGTTCAAAAGAGACCAGGCCAGGCTCTACGCTCTTTCCTTGGGAGTGTCTACCCCTGTCTCTATGTCCCCCATCAAAAGATGATCGGGAGAGGGTTAGATCCCAGGCCAGATGCTTCTGGTCTTTTCCTCTCCTATGTAACTGCATGTACACTTACTCCTTTTATTAAATTTGAGGAGATGCCGAAGTCACGGAGACTCATTTTTCCCATCTGTGAAATGGGCATATTATCTGGGCTCTTGTGCTCAGAGTATTTGCTGTGATGTGTACCTACCGCTGCGTGCATCGTGATGATCAAATAGATACGAAAATAACTTTTAAGCCATGACGTGCCTCTGATATGTTAGATATTGATCAACATATACATTATATTGTATTATTTATGATGCATTTTCATATGAATTAATTTTTCATTCTCAGTGTGGTTGGGAATATGCCTCTATTACCTTCCTAGTTGGAATGAGAAAACAGGAGAATGAAACACTTTGGCCAGGGTCACATAGTAGCAGACAGTACAGAGCTTCCCCTCTGGCCTCTGAGGACAAATACAACATTCTTGTCATGTGTTTTCCAATGACACCTGGAAGCTGTTCGTTTAAGTTTTCAGAGAACACACCGTTATTCTAATCCGAGTGCTGGAAGACCTGTTCTGCGAACAAATCACATCAATGCATTGTTAATATTGCCAAGAATGCATTATTACTGAGTGTGTGTCTTTGTGAGAGAGAGAAAGAAATAGCCACTTCTTTATATATGTTATGCACTTGAGGGTAACGAGCCCATGAAAGTGCATCCTAGCCTTCGGCAAATCAGCGGTTGCTTTCTGGACATCTGACACACAGCCAGATGCCATTGTCTCCCTTCCCCCGGACCATAGCCACCCTCTCTTAAACCATCATCCCTTCCCTGGGCAGGGAGCATCATCTCTCCTCTCCCCAACCCTCCTCGCCTACCCTGAAGTCCGTTCCCACACAGAAGCCCAATCAGCGTCACTCATCCATCCGAATATCCCAGACGCTTTCCTTCCCGCTCCAAGAAAAACCCAAAGTCCTACACAGAGCCATCCCGTGACCTGCTCCGCTGTGGCCCCGCCCCAGCTACTCCCCTCTTGTTCTCGTGGCTCCTTGCTGTGCCCACCATGTTCACAGGTGCTCCCCGCCCCAGTCCTTTCCACCTGGAACATTGCTCCGCAGGTGTCCACGCAGCCCATGCCTTCATTTGCTT